>NC_138783.1:96204209-96918511 GCF_965178545.1 Coloeus monedula
TTGGCTCTACTAGTCAGGGAGCAAAACCAAAATCCTGTGACAATGGAGAGAAAATATCTAAGGCCTTACTCAAAGGATGTCTATAGGTATATGATGAAGTTTTAAGTTTAAACAGACCAGTAAACAGAACAATTCTTCATTAATTTTGATTACCTAATCTTTTTATAATAAAAAAATGCAGGTTATTAATTAATAAATGTTAAATTCAGAAGACGTTGTTATTTAGGGACCTTAAAGATAATCTAATTCCAACCCCCATGCCATGGGCAGGGACACCTTTCACTACACCAGGTTACCCAGAGCCTTTTCCAACCTGGCCTTCCAGGGACAGAGTGTCTACAATTTCTTTGGGCAACCTGTTCCAGTGCCTCACCACCCTCACAGTAAAGTTTATTTTTCTAATATCAAATCTAAACCTACTCTCTTTCAGTTTGAATCCATTCCCCCTGTCACTACATGCTCTTTTAAACTAGGGTCTCTGCATCTCTCTTGTAGGCTAAATACAATTTTCCTTACATGTCTGAAAAATCTGTATTTCTATGGAAAAAATCACAAATGCTTCAATATTTGCATCAGATATTTATTCTCTATAAATTCTGAGATGCCGGAAATATATCCTTGTAATTTATTTATTCACTCAATGAGATTTCTTTTGAACAGACACAGGTATCTTCCTGAATTTTATGGGAATATAAGACCAGTGTTTGAAGATAAGTGTAAGAGATTATATTAAAAAAAATAATAATAACTATAAAACTCTAATCCCGGAGTTTTATGAAACATTAATTGGGTTGTGAAATGCACTTTTTTTCCCCAGACAGCAGTGCAAGGGGCAAGGGGCAATAGAGACATGACCACGATACACATGGAATGCTGCAACATAGACAGTTTGATGATAATTATGTCAACAAAACAAAGTTTAGAGAAGGAGAGAAATGTATATATAAATCCAAATCTACATGCAGTAATATGTGTTTTAGTGTCGTATTGCTATTGTTGCAAGTGACTAACCCTAACAGAATTGAACTTCAGAATAGAAGAAAATTCTTTGTTCAGATAGCAGTGTACATAATGCATTCCGTAACAAATAAAAGGAAGTTACCGCACTACATGAGAAGAGCTCGTATTTTTTACGTCTCTACCACTGGTCGTTTTGTAAAAGTAAAGCTCACATTTTAAAATTCTGACTTGCTTCTTTAGGAAAGTAGAAACAATAAATACTTCATCCAAATAATGGAAAATAAACATGATGATAATTTAAAGTTCATGTTGCAGTGTTTACTTGTGTTGAGACTTTATTTGCTAAAACTTATCCCTTGAAGACTTTTTTTTGAGACAGATTTATTAAGCCCTGAAAGTATGGGTGGAACTGCAGAACAGCTGGAAACAGAGGGATCACAGCTTTTATAATGGCAGGGCATGCAGCAGTGGAATATCTTGTAGGTAAAACCCATTGGGAACCACACGGTGCTTTCCTGCTACACAAGTAAGACAACAATTGCACTGTGGCAACTGTCCAGCAGGTAGCTTGGTAGGTGGTGGGATGCATACTCTTCAGCTTGTCTAAGGTGCAAGAGTTGTTTTTTCATTTGAAAATAGGAATAGGACTGTGTCCTTGGGGTCTTGGGACAAGAAAATTTCCCAGGATTCTAAAGTTTGCTTTGAATGTTTATCTGTAGTATCCATGTACATTTTCTTTTCTTTCCTGATGAATCTTGCAAACAGTAAGCTATCTTTGAAAGACACTGGGATTCCTGACAGACTTGATTGCTGCTGGAACAGCCTCTCCTATAATGTTTAGTTTCCTGCCTCTTCTTTTTGTGGTTTATTCCATCTGTCCAAGCACTACCCCACCTCAGACGTTGTTGTATTGACTCTGGCTGTTGTTGATGTTATCTCTTACACATGGCAATACTTGCTATGACCCCAGATAATTTTAGAATGACAGAATGGGATTTTTACAGAATGGGATTATCTACAGAATTTCAAAAGTTTTTTTCTGATTGCACAAAAATGTGCAAAAAGCCAAAGAAAAGTTTAACAGGTAATTTACCTTAAACATAAACAAAAGTGCTCCTACATAGTACAGCTTCAAGGAGAGAGCCTAGGTTGATATGCTTAACACACATCTCAGCAGGAGAATGTTTCATACAAGATTAACTGATCTTTTTTGATTAATAAATAGGTCTTTTTGCAAAGAGAAAGCTTTTAATATATAACTATGAAAGCTTTATGGTTTGCCTAGATTAGCTGAGATTTCTGAGTTTCCTCTCTGATGGGAATAGGGAGGTACAGCTGGAGTCTTACCTTGGTTTGAATCCAACCTAATTCTCACAGGAAGCTGGGATAAAGGTTTTTGATCTACTGCCTCAGACCCTAGCTTCATTTTGGAATTCACTGTAGCACACAAAAGGCCAAGGTCAGTTGAGCTTGTGTGATTGCCATGCCACAGGCTCAAGCTTTGCACCATGTCAGTTCAATTAACTATTCAGTTCTAGATAAAACAAAAACTTCTCTCTTACATGTTTTAGAACCATATTGTTTAATTTTTTTTTCCACCCAGCTTTCAGAATTAATCAATAGGTTTTAAAATATTAGTACCTGACTTACAGAAGGAAAATGAGGTCGTATTTCTGAGTATCAGGATTGCATGTGCACAGCTGAGATCAGAATTTGACTAACACCACATCAAAATACTTTTGGGATTACCCCTGGAAGGTATCTCTGTCTCTTTTGTCTAACCCCAAACTGACAAAGCATATTTTTAAACTATTGGCTAAAGGTGGGCAAGAGGGAAGATGCCTGTTTTATATTTGGGTAAAATCACAGAATCACACAGAATCACCAGGTTAGAAGAGACCTTCAAGATCACTGAGTCCAACCCATGCCCTAACACCACCTCAACTAAACCATGGCACTGAGTGCCATATCCAATCTTTTTTTAAACACATCCAGGGATGGTGACTCCACCACCTCCCCAGGCAGATGATTCCAGAACTTTATCACTCTTCCAGTAAAAAACTTTTTCCTAATATCCAACCTAAATTTCCGTTGGTGCAGCTTAAGACTGTGTCCTCTTGTACTGTCTGTTGCTGCCTGGAAAAAGAGACCAACCCCCACCTGACAACAACCACCTTTCAGGAAGTTGTAGAGAGTGATAAGGTCACCTCTGAGTCTTCTTTTCTCCAGGCTAAGCAACCCCAGCTCTCTCAGCCGTTCCTCATAGGGCCTGTGTTCCAAGCCCTTCACCAGCCTTGTTGCCCTCCTTTGGACACGTTCAAGTGTCGCCACGTCCTTCCTGAACTGAGGGGCCCAGAACCGGACACAGTACTCGAGGTGAGGCCTCACCAGTGCCAAGTACAGGGGAAGAATGACTGCCCTGATTCTGCTGGCCACACTATTTCTGATGCAGGCCAGGCTACCATTGGCCTTCTTGGCCACCAGGGCACACTGCTGGCTCATGTTCAGCTGGCTGTCGACCAGTACCCCCAGGTCCCTTTCTGCCCGGACACGGTCCAGCCACACTGTCCCCAGCCTATAATATTGCAGGGGGCTGTTGTGGCCAAAATACAGGACTTGGCACTTGGACTTGTTAGACTTCATCTTATTGGACTCTGCCCATCTCTCCAGTCATTCCAGGTCTCTTTGCAGAGCCTTCCTACCTTCCAACAGATCGACACACGTTCCTAGCTTAGTGTCATCTGCAAATTTACTCAGAGTAGACTCAAATACCCTCATCCATGTCATCAAAAAAAATATTACACAAAACTAGCCCCAACACAGATCCCTGAGGGACACCACTGGTGACTGGCCACTGACTGGATGCAGCACCGTTCACCACCACTCTCTGGGCCCAGCCATCCAGCCAGTTCTTAATCCAGCAAGGAGTGCACCTGTCCAAGATGTGGGCTGCCAGCTTTTCCAGGAGTTTACTGTGGGAGACAATGTCAAAGTCCTCGCTGAAGTCCAAACAGACAACATCCACAGCCTTTCCCACATCCACCAGGTGGGTCACCTGGTCATAAAAGGAGATCAGGTTGGTCAAACACGACCTACCCCAACCCATGATGGCTGGGCCTGATCCCCTGGCCATCCTGCAGGTGCTGTGTGATGGCACTCATAATAAACTGTTCCATTCCCTCACGTGGTACCGAGGTTAGACTGACTGGCCTATAATTTCCAGGATCATCCTTCCTACCCTAGTTGTGAATGGGCATCATATTGGCCAGCTTCCAGTCATCTGGAACCTCACCAGTGAGCCAGGACTGTTGGTAAACGATGGAGAGTAGCTTTGCAAGCTCATCTGCCAGCTCCCTCATCACCCTGGGAGGGATCCCATCTGGTCCCAAAGATTTATGAACATCCAAGGAGCTCAGCAGTTCTCTGACTGCTTCCTCCGGGATAACAGGGGGACCATCCTGCTCCCTGACACCAACTACCAGCCCAGGAGGAACAGTTGTACTGAGGACAAACCATCTTTCTGATAAAGACCAAGGCAAAGAAGGCATTAAACACCTCTGCCTTCTCCCCGTCTGGGGTCACTAAATTCCCTCCCACATCCAGTAGAGAACCGAGGTTGTTCTTACCCTTCCTTTTGCCATTAATATATTTATAAAAGCATTTTTTATTATCCTTCACCAAAGTTGACAAATTAAGTTCTAACTGAGCTTTGGCCTCTCTAATTATTTTCCTACATGCCCTAACAACCCTCTTGCATATTTCCTGATACCTGACTATCCTTCCAAAGATGATACATCCTCTTTTTATTCCTTAGTCCTTCATAAGCTCCTTGCCTATCCAGGCTGGACATTTGCCTCGTCATCTCATCTTTCAGCACACAGGGACAGTCTGTTCCTGTGCCCTCAAGATCTCTGTTTTGAAGCACACTCACCCTTCCTGGACTCCTTTGTTTTTAAGGGCTGCTTCCCTTAAAAGGGACTCTCTCAATAAGTCTCCTGAATAGGCCAAAGTCTGCCCTCCAGAAGTCTAGTGTGAAAGTTTTATTGATGGCCCCCCTATTTCACCAAATATTGAAAACTCTGTAATTTCATGATCACTTCTGCCCCAGATATCTAACCCATCCCTTAAACATTGCCAGCTGCAATCCACCAACTGATGACCCTATAAAAGTGGTGCCAAGCACACTGGTGTTGGGGTCCCTTCCCCCCTGCCATGGAGCCTGGCAGAGGGGCCCTGAGGGCACAGGCACGGGGTTTCCCTGCCCCTGCTCAGCCTCGTTCCCATGGGTTGGTTTGTGTTCCCTGCGCGGGCAGAAGGACCCTCGGGTCCCGTGACTGGAACAGTTCCTGGGCAGAGCCCCGGCCATGCGGCTGGGGAAATAAACATCTCTGAAACAGCTATCAAGAATCGGTCTGTCCATATATATTTCCTTTCCACGGGACTCCTGGTTTGATATATGCATGTTGCAGTATCCCAACTGCAACACACTGCCTCATTATATGGCAGCCAGTCCATTGGTGAAGGCCAGAATGTTGGGTGACTTCATTAGCCCTTTTGAGGAAAGTAGGGAATTGCCCAATTTATTGTACATACCAAGCTTGTTACTCGCTTCAAAGGAAATTCTATAATCTCCACATAATTTTTAAGGTAATCTATGAAATTCAAATATGTGAGGTGTTAATTAAATTCACCTAATAGAAAAGACACACATGCCGTAAGAAATTGGTCTTGTATATGATGGACACTGAGATACGTAAAACATTTTGTCCAAAAGGTTCAAATTACAAAAACAGAGAAATTTCTTTTCCTGTTTCCCAGGGCAAAAATAGGCTTCCATGGCCAGAAAAACCTGCAAAGAAATGCTGACAGAAAAGTATTTTATTTTATCCTAATCTATTTATGTTTTCTGATAATTGTTGACTAGTCAGACCAGTCAAATACTTCTGAGATGCATAAAAAAGTGAAGTCAAGTTCACTTTTATTTATTTTATTATTATTACTATTTCAGGCAAGCAGGCCTCCATGCACAAATGAACTTTTCCTGAACAGCAGAATTAAAGCCCTGTATGAGATAACTAGAAACTCTCTATAAATTTAGAGAACTGCCAAAGCCAGGAATACAATTTTCCTAAAGCAACCATCAGATCCTGATGAAGACAGCTGTACTGAGTCTCACTCCGAATATGAAATTTGATTCTTTCCCTCTATCATTTCTTCCCCTGGGATTTGTCTTGACCCATCATCTGCAGTTAGAAACTTTAGCACTAGAGAGGCATAACCTATCCCTCCTTACAAAGCACATGGAGACAGGTATGAAATACTTGGTCCAGTTCTCCTTCAGTGCAACTCTACCCATATATGCTTTGTTCTCAGAAAAAGCATTAACTCTGAAATAGAGCAGGGTCATCAACAAAGGCACTGGGACCAAAGACAGAGTAGTTCTGAATGATATTCAGCAGAGCCAGCGGCCGGTATATTACTGAGAGACAGACACTTGTGAGAGCCATCTGTTTCCAGCTGCTGACTGCTGCTGTCTTGCTTTTTGGGAGCATTTTCTGTTTCCCACAAACACTGAGAGAGAAAAATGTTGTGTGCCAAACCACTTCAGGGAGACTGTTGAATTGAGCCAATACGCTTTAGGACTAGGGAGAATACTGTCCTTCCCTCTCACTGAAGCTGTTCCTCCTTGAATGAATAGACTGGAGATTCCCAGTCTGTGCTCCCCTCACTCTGCACAACCCATAAGCACAAATGTGATCCAGGTCAAGATGTAAGCACATGCCAACCTTTATGCACTGTCAAATTATCTACAGTGCCTTGATAAGAAGCTTAGGCTACTTGTGTGCCTTTGTCCCAGCTTGGATCTGGATGTGCATGACCAGATGGTCCCTGACACAGTTTAAAATATTTGCTTAAACAAATCCAAATCTCCTGGACACACTTGCCTTGGATCAGTGATCTGTGCCCTGTGACCATGACGTGTGACACAAATTATTCATCTAATCTCTAGGTCCCAAAGAAAGTATGCTCCTAATGATGTTAGGAATAGAAGTTAGGATGTTGACTTCAGGGGACCGGGAAGGCAAGGCAAGATGGAAGTATTGTTGTCCAGATCACGTATCAACATGTAAAATATTTTCATAAGCAATATTCATAGATATTTCTCTCCTACACACAAAGAAAATAGTAAAAGTGTGTGCAAAATCTGCTTTTGAAGGGTAAAGACAATGTTTGTTGTTATCTTGGCAATAAATTAATTGTCCACCCAAAGACATAATTGTCCACTCGAAGATATGCAAAACTGCATTTTGTTTGATGCAGTTTACAAGGGATGCAGTTTGTGAGCAGTTTATTAGTTTGTTGTCTGCTTGGGAGTTTTGTGTTTTGTAACAGAGATCTTGAAATTCAGCACTTGAATAAAGCCCTCTGGCATCACTACTGCTTTGTCATTAATTTCAAAGCTCTTCAGACAGCAGGACTACCCAATGGGAAAGGCTCAAACAAGCAAAGCACTGGCATCCTGAGAGCAGGAAACATAGTCAGTTCCCACTTTTTCAAAGGAGATAGTCATGAGTAGCAGTGAGAGATTCTGAAGAATAAAGAGACAGCAAAAGGGACTAGATTCTGGTGTCAAGCATGTCTGAAAATCTTGTGAGCAACGTTTGCATGTTTTGCTGCATTATCAGAGCATATGGAATAGAGGTCTGAAAAATGAAACAGGATTGAAAGAATTCTGATGAATGAGATGGCCAGAAGGATTTTCAGACATCTCTTGAATGAGATGAGCAGAAGGTTATGTTATCTGAACAATCACACTGACATATGTAGGCATAGGATCATCAGAGCACAAAAGTCACAGTAAGGAATTGAGTGGCAGAAAGTATTTGGTAATATTAATGGATATAGAAAGGAAATGGAAGATGTAGAAGTGAAGCAGAGGAGGGCATCTACTGCCATAAGAAAGAAGGCAGAGCTGTGATAAGAAGATAGTAGAGACAGGACCCCAAGGGGAGAGAAGCTGATGTTTAGGATATCTGGAACAAGAACAAGAGAAAGCATAATCTACATCTAGAAGGAAGAAGCAGAAGAGAGAAAGGGCGTGAAATTTATGCCAAAGCCAGGAAGTTTGCTCACTTTATGGGAGATATCACCTTTTAAAGAAAAATTGTCAAAATTGCTTTTGATTAAGGGATATTTATAAAGATATCAAAGAGTAGATAATGTCCTAGATACATTAGGATTTAAAACTAAACGACACAAAATTGACAGTCAGTGTAGGTTCAGTCTTCATGGAATGTAAGTCACAAGATATTCTTAAAAAATACAAAAAATGTAAAAAATTACATTTATATTATGAGTCTCATCTGGGGATATTAATAGATAACATGGAAAACTAAACTAATTGGCTCAAAGCTGAGTAAAAACAAAGCTTGACATGGGGATTTGCTTTACTTCCCCTGGGCTGGAAGTCAGTGAGCTTCTCAACTATTGCTGGAGAAATACTATTGAGAATTATGCAATTACAGATAACACTAATTTCTCAGAAGCAAATGATAATAGTAATGTTTATTAAGGAAATAAGAAATATCTTCATCAGTTACACATCTGGGAAGAAATGAAGCTATTTGAGATTTGTTGGAAAGTAGTGAAGACACTGTACAGAAACAGTATGTACAAAGTAATTTTGGGTGGGACCCTAGAAAGACAACTGAGTTGAAATGGAACAAAAACCCCAGAAGTAATTAAAAAACAACAACAACAAAAAAACCCCAAAACCAAAATCCCTCCCAATTACAAAAGTACCTAACTTCAATAATAAATATTTAAATATTTGACATTCAGTATTTAAAATAATTTAGTATAAATAATTTAACATTCAGTGGGGGTTTTTTGTGTGGTTTTTTTTTTGTTGCTGTTGTTTTGTTTTGTTTTGTTTTGCTAAGCCTTGGTAAACTGTCAAAATAATTAAAGAAATTGTCTAGAATATAAAAGTCGGGGAGCTGTGTAGGATACCTCACAGGTTGTGCACCAGTGACTTGAATAAAAAAGAGAAACCCACCACATTCTTCTATTTAAAGTTGTATTCAAACCACAGGAAAACTTTTCTAGGGAAGAGCTTTTGACAAAACTGGCTTAAAAGCTAATGAAGGAAGAATATAGGTATAGGAGAGAATTCTATCAAATGAGACAACAGGGTGCAAACTACTCATGAAAGAAATCTTTCTAGGGAAATAAAAATTTTAAGGAAAGGAAATTGTGAAAAATCAAATTTAATAGGGCCTTTGAAAGCCTAAAAACTTTCAGAGGAAACATTTGGAGATGAACAAATTTGCATTTATTAATAATCTCCAACATGAGTTTTATAAAGAATAATCTCGAAAAGAGAAAACTATGCATAAACTGACAAAGAACATATAATGTCATAGATATTAGCAGCCTTCTAACCATCAAAGTATTGAGATGCTGAAACATCCTCCCCCTAATACAACAGGAATAAAATCCAATCGAGAAGTGAGTAGAACACATTATGGGATATTGCACTTGAACCTGCTTTAATTGTGATTTCTAAATATCTAACTTTCTTGATAAGAATTAGAGTAGATCTAAGAGGGGAAAAAAAGACAACTAGCAGACCTGAATCAGAGAACTTCTGTAAGATATGGCTGTAACCCTATTTTGGAAGAAAGAAAAACTGAACCAAGCGTCATATTTGTGAAAGAGAGAATTGCCTCCATTAAAGTATTAGTTACAGATACTTTCACTGAAGAGTAAAATAAGGAGAGGGAGAGAAGGGTAGGCAGATGTAAGAATACCATGTGTACCTATCTCATTCTTCTCCTTAGGCTTAGTGTAGACTTCAATGAGTATTTGTCCTTAGAACAAGCATGTTGGGCTTTGATTTGGGACTAGAATTGAGGCAGACTGTAACTGCACAGCGTTCCTCATGTTGAGTTTTCTCTGGACAGAATTTCCAGCTAGGGAAAAGCTGGTTTCTCAAACATAGATCAGATACGGATCTTGATACGGATCAAATTTTCATCCTCTCAGCTGCAGGCAAGCCAGGAAGTAATGCAAAATATGAATCAGGACTATATACTAAATCCTTCAATAGATCTAGTTTGCAGTTTGAGAAAGTTTGCCTTAATAGGTAAAGATGTATAAGTTCATTAAGCATTAAGCTGGCTCAGATTTTGCTTGCAGTTAGATGTTTTTTCTCTTTAAAATAAAAAATGTCTGATTTCCTTCACCAAATCTGCTTTTTATTCTGGAGAGATAGGAAAGAAATTCAAAGGAGGACTGCAAGCTTGTTAAAATTATTGGCCCAATTGATTTGTGAAATGATAACACAACTTGACACAAACAAGTAGACAAATTCTGGGGAGTGCATTAATTTTCCAGTGAGAGATTCATGGAGGTAAGAACTGAAAGGTTGATTCTGCCAAGAAAAGCTGGAAAAAAAGGGATTTCTTCCAAGTCAGGGAAGGATAGCTCAGACTAGGAAGGCTATTGCATTGCATTGTACTAAATACAGTCCTGGCAGATGATTTGAAAAAAGCTTAGGGTCCCAATCCAGAAAAGCACTTAAACGTGTGGATACCTTTTTTGCAATGGTTGAGTAGACACCTACTTAAAGTTATGAGTTAATAACACAATTGTTTTTCCCAAGGACAATTATCTGAAATTTTTTCTCAGAACAAGGCTAAAGACAAAAGCCTGAAAACTGAAGAAAGAATCTTTCCTTATTGCTGTGACTGAACAACACACATTCTTACCTTTATTTGTGGTAGCATTTTAAACCTTAAAATGTTTTTATATAATTTATTCTTGTTCATAGCAGATGAGAGCATATCAATGACTATACTCATTATTAAAACCCTTATACTGTGAAGGAAGACAAAAAATTTTGTAAAAAAAAAATACATCAATCCCCTTGACATATAATGTCAGGGACATTTTTATGGCAGTAAACAAAACCACTGGCTACCAAATATGACACCACTTTCACCAGATACGGTAGGAGAAATGAAAACAAATTTAAATGAAAGCTCCAAGGATTGTTTCAATGGAAAATAAATGGAGGAAAAACCCACAGGAGTCCACAGTGTATAAAATAACAAATACTTTGAAAGTGCTGACAGCAGGGCTGAACTGCTAAGGTGACGAATGCTCAGGAAGCTATACAACATAAACAAATGCATGTTTTAAGTGTACAAGTGAGACCATACTTTGAGAACAACATCAAGTCATTTCAACCTCTGGCTGCCTGTGTCTAGTATTGTCTCAGTCTTGGTAAACTAGGTGATTACATTCAGTCCCAAAGACACTAAGACCTCAAAGAAAAATGTAAGTGGTCTGCATTAAAACCCTGGTCAACAATATTTCTTGAGTGTCCTTAAGCCAGTTGGTGAGAATGCAAGCCCAATTCAGTAATTACTGGCCCCACTCAGAAGTTTATTGCTGTGTGGTAAAGATACTTAACTGAGAGTCTACATTAGATACATGTCATCAGGAATCCCAAAAAAAGTGTAAGCGTAATTTGACTGACTGGGGTAACATGTAATACATCTCTTTTACAACATGATCCTATCATAGGTCAAGAAATTAAAAAAAAAAAAAATTAAAAAAAGAGCCCAGAAAGAACAACATTTTCTCCTTAGTCTGTTGAACAATGAACACATCTATTTATATTACTGATCCTAGGAAGCATTCCAAATTCCCAGTATCCTTTATTCATACTGAGGCAAGATATTGGCATGTCACCCACCTTTCTGATCCATATTCAAGTCTTTTTTATAGAAAGGGGGCCTGGACATGTGAGCTCACAGGGATCTCTGGCAGATGTCTGAACTGGAAGACTAGGAGACAGAGCCATGGTTTTCACTGCAGTGAATCCCAGCAGGTAAGTCTAGACAATAAGTTTATTTTCTTCAATTGCACATTGCTTTATAAAGCAGGAAGGATTTGCTCGCTCTAGTAGTTCTTAATTTCTGAGCCCTCAATCTCACTGGAAGCCAAACTGGGGCAGAGGAAGAAGATCTCAGTTGACATATAGTTGGTTGCATTTTCCTGAAAGGAGACATAAAATCATCAAAAAGAAACATTCTGCCAATACAATTACTTCTCAAATGTCTGAAAAAAAATGAATATGCTCTCAATGCACATCATGCTTACCCAGAATTTTATAACATGGCAATATGTGTTTACAAATAATTAGCACACTATTTGGGGACCTAAGGCCTCCATTTCATTTTCTTGTTGTCCCAGTCTGAGGTTTCCAGGACTGCTGTAAGTAAAATTATTGAATCACACATATCTTCATTCCCATGTAGATGTAGGACATTTTTTCAAAGGCTACGGTCTTCTCATACTTGCCTATACCTCTGTTTTACTTAGATATTTGTTTGATTTTTTTTAATATGATGACCTCTTAACCAGCAATGTCCTAGAAGTTGATTTCCATAAAACTACATTTGTCAAAGTCAAATAATTTTAAAACTATGTTCCTGTGCTGTCATGGATTCATCTTGATTTCCCATGTGGATGTTTGGGGTTTTTTTGTTGTTGTTGTTTTTTTTTCCTTTTCTTATAATTCAGTTCTTCATTATCAAAGTTTGCCATATACTTCACAAGAAGATCAAATCCTTATTCACTTTAACTTGAGGTTATTTCAGCACAGTAAAGAAGGCCAGCCTATTCTGAAAGATGCTAAACATCTGTACATGTGGCAACTTAATTTTAGGTTCTTATTCCCCAAGATGGAGTCTGTAATCCTTACAGGATGTGGGGGCACCACTGAGAATTTAGTTTACAGCATTTTGTTGCTGGGAGTCACATTAACCAATATGATGTTCTATCCATATACACATCATTTGGGGTTAGAAGGAGCCATCTGAGATGGAGATTTAAAACAGTACACACACACCTCCTTTGATCCTAGAATTATTTTCTTCCAAACATTTTAGTCTTCACCGAATGCTTCAATGAAATAGTTGGAAAGTGTTTGCAATATTGGCGGAAATTTTTTCCTTAGCTTCATTTTTAGAAACAACTGAGCCTTTTTCAGCAATACCCTTAAAGAATTACAAAGGGAAAAAAATACAAAAAACTGAACATAAATCCTGAATCATAAGCAAAGGACAAGCATGGAAAATTTAAATCCAGCAATTAGTTTAACCAAGTTATAAATATCTGCAAGCTGAAGCTTTTCATGTTTCCATTGAGTTAGACAGTCTTAATTTAGACATTGCTACTTGCTATGCCTATAACACAATATCCCACCCCCACCCTTCCAAAAATGAAAAGGTCGCAGTTACTGGATTACTTAGTTGATGGTTTCTATTTAAACTCTTTCAGACTCTTTATGAAGCTAATGTAGAAATAAGACTCAGTGTCTGAGTATTGTTCTAATCTGTCTCAGTATTGTTCTAATCTAATGAACACATGAAGTAAAATAATCAGACACTGGCAAGTATAGGCAGTTTAGACAGTTCACTTTTGAACTACTGTGCAAATAAATCTTTCAAAGTTTAACTTGACTTAAACAATCCAGTGGTTTCTGTTGCTATTCTTGTCCATCTTCTATGTTCAGTTCTCTACTTCTTAAAATTCTTTCCAAAATTTTCAGTACTTGTTTTTAATTTACTGTTCTTATACAAAGACCTGCCAGCTCCTGTCCTGTGATTTGAAAATTGGTGCCAAACATAATGATTGTTTCATACATTTCCTGAACTAAAAGCTGGGAGAATAGTCTTGATACCATAATAATCATAACAAAAAGTAACCCTCCACCCCCCAAAAAATATCTTGCTACCTGATATCTGAGATTCCTTAGGTTTCTGTCTCCTCTTAATTTTTCTTCAATGGAGAAATCATTGCCAAGGATTGAGCTATATTCATGTATCAGAGCTGAACACAGGCTAAAATCTTTCCTAATTTTTAACTATCTAATCTCATCAAAGTCAATAGGATTATACCAACATGAAACAAAGCAGAGTTTACTCACTTGCCTCTATCCTCTATCAGCCTGCCTATAACAGCAATAGTTCTTTTGATGACTTCTGCATGTTTTGCCTGTTGTATCTTGTAATCTTGCTTATTATCTTTCTCAGCATGTCTTGCAGATTAGTACAAAAGTAGAGGGAAAGGTTAAATAGGAAGTGTTGTATAAATATCCACCACCATCCAAGCATGCTTGAGTTCAGCAGACACTGTTTCTCCCTTGCTGTGCTGGATATAGATTTTGGCAGCCTTGAAAACTTCTAAGAGAAATGTTGCAAGACTAAGAAAATATTAAATTAAAAGCTTCATCAATACAATTTTAATATATGTATTTTTAAATATGTAGTGTAATCCTCTCTTGCTCATGTTATTAGTAAGCCAAGGAAAATAATGACGGAATTTTAAAACATCTATTTTTATTATTTTGATTATAAATCTCATTCATATTTCATTAGCATATGCTAGTTATTGCTAGCTACTGCAAGCGTCTTCTCAGGATCATGCTGGCAGAATATAAGATAAAAGACTTCCAGAGATGAGAGTTTTCCTGAGATGATCAAAGCACTGCAAAATTTGCTGTTTCACTGTAGCATCTGCAGCTGGGTCATCAATTTCCAAAGCATTTCATGCTGGCTGAGAAGAGTGAAAAAAGGCTATTCAAAGATGAGCTGGAAGATACTCCCCTGCCAGGAAAAGCAATAACTGAGCCTCTGAGTGAGGTGGAATATCTGGGTACTTCCAAAATCATAAAAAATGTTCCCTCAGCTAGCCTAAGTGTGCTATTTCAGGCTTTTGGAGCACTGGATGGTCTTCCTCAAATCTAAGATTTCATTCCACACGATAGTACAGTACTTCATGCTCAGCAGTAAAGAAAAAGCATGTGTGTTTTCTTATCAGGCCAAATAAATTTGGACACACTCAATTTGTTCCATGTACCTCTACAATTTATTTTCCTCCTTTATTTACAGAGAAAGAGCAGAGTGTACTTAAAACAAAAATTTATATATGAGCATCCAGATATACCTGTATATACAAACAGAACATATGTATGGAAACATAAAACATACACATGCACAAAGACACACACATATCTAGCTAAAGAAAGAGAGAAAGACATGCAAACACATGTACACATATCAGGATCTGCACCTTTGGAGAAAAAGGATAAATGTGCACAATGTTACACTTAATTCATAATTAACTTGATACAATGGGGTTCCTATCTGGGCGTTTGGTCTAAGTGAGGATTGAAAGTAAATTATGATACAGACAGCCACAATGAATAGCATGTCCTAGGATTACTTTGAGAGTAAGTCACTATGACCTAGGCTATTAGAAACTGGCCCTAAGTAACAGCATCTCAACTTCCATTTTTTTCCCATGGGCACTTAAACTCACAGAACAGCTGCAACAGGGGGATGGCACAAGCCTGTTGGACATTGTTGAATGGGAAGCAGACTTTAGCCATTTTGTTTCCCCATATCTGGGACCTTTTCATCCTGTAATTGTTAATACCTTGCTACATATGCAGGTTTATCAACTACAGTTATATTTTACAGACAGGTTGTAGCAAGGGTGGGAAAAGCTAGGACAGTGTCTGTATGACTCAGTATAAGAAATTACTCTCAACTACATTTTGCCCTCAGGAGTGGTCTGACATCTCTAATTACTACGAGTTTTTGTTTTCCTCCATTTGGTGGAACCTCCTACAATGTCAGAAAGCACAATTCTGGTCTTCGGTAATTGAATTTGGCTGATCAGCTACATCAGTCTGTATGAAGAAATCTCTAATGAGGAATGGCTCAGGACAGTCTGCTTGAGTAAACCTCCCACGATCAAGTAGTTTTGTTTCCCGTATTTTCAAATGTTATGTATCCATGTGTTACCATGTTTTATGTGAAGCTAATCAGAGAGAAAAAACCCACAATTTTTCTGATTCCCTTAACTTACAAATATTAAGCCTGTCACCATTTGCTCTGTGTGATTATGCAAAAACGGCCTGTTTCTTATTTATTTTACTTTTTATGAGCTGGGAATCTCCCTCAGATTCACTGACATATTGAATGAATCACCAGAACTTTTTTTTTATTTTAATAATAGGTCTTTTCTAAAAGTTGAACTGGGTAAGCTGAATACTCTTAAACACTGTCCAGCAGTTTAAGAATGGAACTGAAGGCTGTAAGAAGAAACTGTAACAGGATATATTTTGTTTTAAAGGCTTGGCACAACATATCCCAAATACATTCCAAAATGAAGTCTGAAATACCAAAAAAAGTCACGATAAAGAAAACTCTAAACTCAGTGCCTCAAACCTTTTCTTGCAGACAACTTTGATGCTGTGGGGTCATATATCCAGAGGCTCACCTCATGTCTCCTCTACTTTTAACCCTTTACATGTCTTTCTCTTGACACAGCAAGAAACAATTTATATGAGTCAAAACACGATGATTAATGGAACAGCATGACATATAGCATAAGTTCATGGGGCCAAGCAGACCTTTATTTTAAGTGTGTGTCTTACAGTGCTTCCCAGGGTACTCAAAATGTTCATTAATGAGGGGAAAAGGAATGAGACACTTGCTTTTCTCATTATTGTTGGCTTCATGGCCGTTATTAAGCATAATTGTCTGTCAGCATGCTGAGGTGACCTGGGTATAGATTAATGTTCCTTTTGTTGTGCAAGGTTATGAGAAAGTTGAGGATATGGTCTGTCTGAGGGCAAGTCTTCAAGTTGCCCAGCACATAGAGAAAATCCTGTGCAAATTCTTCTGGCCTTAGAGAGCAGCTAAAAATTCAGTTGAAAGAGTTCCTCCTCTACAGACCACAGAATGCATCATTAAGTCAGTTTGTGAAAAACAATAAAAATTTTTGTATAAGAGATTTTGTCTAAGTTTTCTCTTTCTTAACAACACTGTCTTTTATAAAGAAAACACTTCTCCCCTAGAATGATTATTAGAATACACAGCTATCATGCAACTGAGAGGAATGAATACACTGTGCATTGCACCAGGAGGTACTGGTTCATTATGACTGCAGTAAGAAAGACATTCGGTAAAGGGTATTTTAAATCAGCATTTATTAGAGATAGCATTATAAAGAGAGCGTGGTATAGATAACCTTGCTTCCCTTCAGGTGCTGGAAACCCTGAGCTGTGCAGTGCCAAACAGGCCTCTAATCAGGATGAGGAACACTGGGCAGAGCCCACCCACGGTAGAGTTGCCAGAGTTTGGTCATTTGAGCTATTTTTTAAAAGTAAACAACTCTACTCATCATTTCTACTGTCAAACAAAGAAGATATGCACATGTGAACTCACACTGTGAGATAAAGGCAAGGCCATGCAGGCAGTGTAATCGCTGGCACTGAGTGGGAGCTGCCTGCAGGCTTCTCTTTTATAATTACTATGTGAGTTTACTTTACAGTCAAGGGATGTGAGCAGCACAAGATGGGTCTGAAGGCCATGCTGTATGTGTCACACAGCACTGCAAGCTCTGCATGAGCCTGCACTGCTCAGGTTAGTTGTGATGTGGGCCACTGCCTCTCCAGCTACAGTGGTCCGCTGGTCAGCATCATTACATGCAGTTATGAAGGTACACTTACATATGCTTCAGGAAAACATTCACAAGGCTATACAAAATCATGCATATTGAAAAGTTTAGGTATAAGACAAACATCCTTTTATATTCTAAGAGGGTTTTTTTTCCCCAGTTACTCACAGGTCAAAGACAGATGAAATGTCAGGGTAAGCTTAACAGTTAACTGCGGTTGGAAAAGGTGATCCTGCTGCTCCTTGCTTCATTCCAGATTGCTGCATATTCATTTTCTTGCTCATGGACCTTTCACTAGTAACTTGGATGAACTAGTTCAGCTTACTAACCAGGGAGGAAACTATACACTCCATGTGTCTCCCACCCCTCCTGATTAGTTTTTTCAGCAAATTAATAAATTGAACTGGCTGAAGAGAGAGTACACATTAATAAAAGAGCTGGCTTAAATAGATCATGGGGAAATTTACTGCTGAAACAGGGAAAAGAGAGTGTGGGTTTGGGGCTGGGGTTTTTTTGGCAGCACGCTAGTAGATCAGCTAACCCCACCTTGACTATCTGCATTGTAAGCTATCTTCCTATCCACATACACCACCTCCCCCCATATTGGGTTACAGATGTGAGACCTAAAGATGAATACATTTTAATTATATCAGTGTTGCAGCTTACAATATAAAGAATGTAGTATAAGATGCCTATTACAGTTTTTTTTATAACTACGTATATTTGTTTATGTACACTTGCTGTAATAACAGCACAGTAATATTGTCATTAGGACTGCCTAGTAACACTTTTTATTCAGATTTTAAGCAAGATATTAGTAGAATTTTGAAAAACAACTGAACAGGATAGTAATACCTTTTCTGCACACTGTAAAAAAAACTTTGACAGAATGTTAGTTTTCTAAAAGTATACAATTAGATGTTAACCTCTGTTTTTATACAAGAAAAGCCCTTTGTATCACTTATTCAAGTCCCAATTGCCATACTTTTCCTTTGCTTTTTCAAAATACTCAGATTTTTAATTTCCTTATCAGTTCCCAGGCTCACTTTACTTAAAATGATGATTCAGTTAAGAAACTGTTAAGAATTTCTTTGTATAGACAATTCAGAATCCAATAAGTTTCCTATTGATTTCAGCAAGGTGTTTGGTCTGCTAGCTTTACAGGAGTAGCATGCATTTGTCATCCCTGATTACGACTTATTTTTTTCCCAGGTTAGTAAAAAGGGTTTTATTAAAAGGTTGCTCATTTTCCTTGTTATTGTAATATTCCAGAGAAGCTCATAAAAACCCAGAGCAGTTCTTACTAGGCGAATACAGCAGCTTAATCCATTGACCCTTTGTGGTAGAAACAAGGAAAAAAAACTAGTTTTGAGTCAGAGCCTGAATTATATTTTAACTAACACTGGGAATGAAGGTAACAGTGAAACCCATACATGGGTTGTTAATTCAGGGGTTATGGAACATACATGTGATATCAGGTGTGCTTTGAATGATACAGAGCACCACAGGAGGTACTTAGGTGTGACAGCACCACTTATTATTTTAGTTTTATAATCTGGTTATCCATCTCATGTCATTCTACCCCTCACTTGTCAAGTCACACTGCTTGGCTGCCACCTCCAATCCCTGGAAGCTGTGAGACATCATATATTTATGCCTCTCAACCACTCAGTGATCTGGCACATCAGATGTGGCCAGTCTGTGAATTCTTTGATATAATGGCCAGCTGTGCTTGATAAATGGCGTCATGGAGAAGGGAAGAAGCAGCAGTACTGCTGCCAACATGCATTTCCCTTTGTGGAGGTCCCACATTCAAAGAAGTGCTTAGTAGGTGGTACAGGTGGTACACAGCTGCAGTTCAGTGTCTTAACATCCACAGTCCAACGCAATAGCATCTTTCCTGTTGCATGACCCCAGGTGTCAGAGGCATCACTCTCACCATATATGAAGAGTAGCAGTGGGTCTTGCATGTGGGAGAGAAAGAAACATGAGAGGTCTACCTCCCAGGCAAAGAAAACATTGCTTATTCAAAAGAGTAAGCAGAGGCTCAGAACTTCCCATGAACTAAAGACTCCTGAAAAATAGGAGTGTCCTCAATTACCACTACACTGTCTCTTTATTGCTTGTACTCTCTTTCTCTCACTATTACATCACCTATGAAACTCAAATTTCCTTCCAAAGAAAAAGGTGGTATTGATCACAGAATGGGTGAACATCTTGGGTGGCTCTTGAGCCAGGCTCAACTGATTTATGGCAGGTAAGATTCTAACTCAGATAATTACAAAAGTTACTAGCATTTCTGCTAACTGTTCCATGCTGGTGTTACTGGACTGAAACAGCAAGAAAAGGTTTTCAGGAAAAAGCGGTATCATTTTAGGCCAACAGAAATAGCTGCAAAAAGTATACACACCTTTGGGGCAAACAAACCAATTTCTAACTTTATACATCAATAAATTGCAACAGATCTAACAAGCCACTATTTCTTCTGCAGGATGATAATCCTCCACAATCTACTTCATGTGCTTCCCCTCTGTGTGCAGTGGCTTCTGTCTTATCATCTTTTTCAGGACACATGATTGAGGGGTGATTAATGGAGTGTTAAATGTTCTCTGTGAGGATTTACACTGCATTTTATCATTCAAAACCTGCTGTGGTCAATTTGCAAATGATAAAAGAGAGGAAATGATTTTAAAAGCTATACATATGCTTGTACAGCTTTTAGGATATTTTTGTAGTAGATGGCTGCATTGAAAGATTGCAAACTCTTTTTTGAAAACATACAGATAAATAAAACCCAGGCTGGGTAGAAGAAATACATAAAGTCATTGCAGTTCTTTGCTTCTGCTCCGGGCAACTCTGTGAATGATGTGGTGTGAGATGCCTTTGTAAACCAAACTCCTTGAATGAGAAAAAGATTCTATGACATAGCCGCTTCTAGAAATCTCTTCATGAGATTTCCACTATAAAGATGTGGACCTGTTCATCATGTTCCCATACCTGTTATGTACTAAATGGTTGATGACTCCATAGATAATCATGAGGATTATGTAGATAAAAATCACAAGCCCAGACTAAAGTCAGCAAACAAATCTTTCTTTTACGAGTGCATCTAATTATTACGAAAATCTAGGAAAGATAGGAGTGTAATGAAACCCCAAATAAATGTAATAAAACCCCAAGTAAATGTAAAGAATCTCCAAGATTTCTCAGTTTCTTGGACAAGGATGTTGATTACCTGTTACAGTTATCAGACTAAACTTTTTTTAACTGTCTCCAAAGATGGGAATTTCAAAATGTTCTCAAGAAAAATAATACATTGTTCAACAGTTCTTGCAGTTACAGTGTTTTCTTAGTATCTAGCCTAGAGCTTGCTTGGAGTAAGTTTCTCGTACTAACCTCAGTGAGCCTGAAAAACATCACTATTTCTATAAGGACTAGACATTTTCTTAATTGTTGTATTTAGTATTTGGCCTTTTTTTCTAAGGCAGAACAAGCTCATCTTATTTCAACTAGAATTATAGGTTATCTTTCCTAACTCACTTCCTTGGATTCTTTCCAATTTGTATTTGAGCCAGACTGCAAAAAGAGTATGTTCATTATGTTCATTCACACGGCCCTCTTGAACAGACCACAAAGTGATAAGGTTTTGTTTGGAAAGTCATGTAGTTAACTTGTGCAACCCCTACACCTTCTTCACTGTTTACTGTATGTGTATTCATTGTCCTTTTGAATACAATTCTCACATTTGTATTTATTGATGTGGGGATGTTATTATTTTTTATTTCAAATCATTTTACCCATCTAGAAAGATAACTCAGAATTGCAGTTTGGTCCTATGTACTTTAATATTTTTCAGTTGCATAATATTCACATATTTTTGAAGTGTCTTCTCGATACCTGATAGCCATTAATGAATGTGGGAAGGCACCAGACCTAAGCTGGATTCAGCTGACATGTTCTCCTAACTGAGAAGCAGTTACTCATGACTTCTCTGTAACATTTATCTTCCCAATTTATAACAGATAAATCACACTTCTTTAGTTTGGTCATGAGGACATCCCATATGGCCATGTAAAAAGAAAAATCTGCAAAAGTAGGATATACTATACCAATTCTCTCTTCCCATACTCTGGACTAACTACTTGTGTGAGAAGGTTACTAGACTGTTGTTATATGATTTGTTACAGAAACATGCAGAGCAGCTGCTTCCTATCACTGTGTTATTTTACAGATGCTCTTATATTGATTGTTTAGCAATGAGTTAAACAAAGTACCTCTCTTAATACCAGTTTTGCTGATCCATGTTTTCTCAACTACAGCTTTGGTATTTTTCCCAGTCTTCTTGTACCACAATTGGACTTCATGAGCTTTTGAAGATAATCACTAAAACATGCAAGTGAACTCAATAGTGTTTAGGAATTTTATCAGATCTAGACATGAATACCCTGTTAAATCCCCTGTTTATTGCTTTTCTGGTCAATATTCCTACATCCGTTTTTGTTACAAGTTCCTAACTGTGTTCTGAATATGGTCACAGTGAACCTCTTTTTGTGAAGGCCCTTGCAAAAAATACATATACAACTGCAGTAATTTTCAATCTGCATGGACATCTTGTTATTCTGCTTCTCCAAAAAGGACATAAACTAATCTTCTCAATTTACAAAACAACAGCAAGGAATGGCATGTTTTCCTTTCCATGGAAACTACCCAGAACCTGCTTCGATTGATCAAGTAAAAATTTTGAAACCTTCTCAAACCATGAGCAAGCACTTCATTTCCTAGCATTTCCCCAAATCAGAAAAGAACAAACTCCATTGCCTTTGAATGCATGGCTCCTCTTGGTCTGAAAAATGAATGAAGACTTCTAAAGAAGAAAAATGAGTGAAGTGTTGCATCATTCAAGTAATGTGAATTTTTCATTGATTTATTTAACACAGCTTGCAGATAATTACCTGCAAATAATGGGAGAAATTATGATTTAAGTTCAGTGTCCTACAACTGTCTTCACTTGATGGATGATTCAGCACATGGAGTGACATGTAGATTCAGTCTCAAGAATGTAAGTCCTGGAACAGACTTAGTTTCCCTGTGAACTTCCTTATTTCTACAAAAGGAACTCAAGATAGATATCCTGGACAACTGCTATATCAGCAGAGAGAGAATGACAGACATGACATATGGCCAAACACTGCTTGAATGTAAAAAGCGTTCATTTGATACTTTTTAATTTGTAGTTACATTTATTTTGGAAGAAAAATATATTTTATAGGTCTCTCATTGGAAGTATATTTTCATAAAAGGGGAAAAGGCAAACATAATGGAAATTATAACACAATAAAAAAAATTTAAGTCCACTTTTAAAGAAATTTTGCAAGCATGCAAGTTTTGACTTAAGAAAATGTCTAGAGCCAAATCTTTCATTTCTTAGCCTCCTAAACTTCCATTGGCAGCTGTGAAAATTCTGGACTGAGGAATAAAACATGATCAGATGGTTTCTTTGATCCTAAAAGATCAAATGTTTGAATTTGGGTTTGGATTCTATTTTCTTCCCTTAACATAAAAGAAATCTATTTAATGGAAATATATAGAAGTAATTCATCACTCAAGAATATCTCTAAATTCACATAACTGTTAAGTGAAGGCTGGACAAATGATTAAAAGTGCTTGACTCCTACTACAATGCCAAATGCTGACTTCAGACTCTTTTACAAGATGTATTATTATTAAATTTTGTATGACTATTTTCCAAATTGGAAAACTACTATAAAATTAAAAGTAAAGGATCTAAAGACATATCTGATATGTTCAAGGAAAATAGCCAGAATAGAAAATACCTCATGGGCAAGCTAGCTAAAAATCTTAAATGCCTCTTTTCTTTCTTCATTAACTACTCTAACAAGCAGCTACATCCCTGCCAGGTATTTAGGTACATGCTTCCCCATGAGCACTGATTTGGTGGTTTAGGGCCCAAGGATTTAAACCATAAAAAAGAAACTAAGACATAATTAAGTGCTATTTAATTAGGCAACATATCCACGACTTTAATAAAGTTGTGTACAAACCACAGACTTTTAGACTGCACTGATGTTTTAAAAAATAAGTTTTATAAAATATTCTATCACATAAATTGTACCCCTTGTATGTTCAGCAATGCCCTTCTCATTTAACTTTATATTCTTGTTGTAATCAAATACCTTTTACTTTAAGTAGCTCAGTTCTGTTTACCACTAGGATAAGTATACATTTTGCAATAGCTTTCTATTTTCCAAACAGGATAAACTTGTGGGGTGAGGAAATCTTTGCTTCCAGCTTTTGCAAAATGTAAATACTAGCAAAACACTTTACTTTCTGACATGTTTTGATCAACAGAGAAAACAAAAATAAAGCTTTTATTCTAACCATATTCTAAAATATGAGTGTAAGTTTTATGAACAAGCAGAACTTTAAGAATTCAGGAATATGTAAGAATCCATATGTCTAAAGCTAAGTTAACATTTGAAAAATTCTGATTGGTAGAGTTTGTTGAAAAATGGGCATATACATATACATATACACCTTGTAGCAAATATTTCTATAGCATAAGAGATAAATCTTCATAAAATTATGCACATTGTCTGATAATCCTTGACTCCAGAAAAAGTATTGACATTGTAAATATATGCTGAAATATACATAATTTTCTATTAATAAATCACTTTTAAAAAGATAAACAATTATACTGATTTGTCTTCCCTAAAACATCTATAAATGAATCAAATAGAAATTGATTCAAATACAAGTACGTATAACACTACATTACTCTGATTTTTTTACCTAACTCCATACTTCCACTGCTTAGAATTCCTTATTTTCTAAAAAAAAAAAAAAAAAAGAAAAAAAAAAAGAAAACCAGTGAATACATTCTTTGGAAAATATTTTTTATTATAAAATGTACAGTATATTGACCTTAATATTATAAAACACTGTAATGTATCAGAGTCTTGTAAAGACCAATAATTTATAAAATGAGACCAAATTCATTGTTAATTTTTCTAGTCTCATAGTCAGAATAAAAAATATATATAAAATATAGAATGAATTAATTGATCATAGCGTCCTTAGTAGCTGGCAAATGTATGTTCATATGTTAAGGCAGCTAATCTCTGCATGTATTTTTATTAAAATAGATCACTCTTATTTGCTAATTTAGTCTTTGATTTTGAAGAGCTGATAGAAGCATGAACAGAAAAGTTAGTAATCATATTCTATAAGCCTAGATTATGTAAAGGCGCTGCAGGGTATAATGAAAATTATGTTTTACTAAAGTACTTCTATCACTGCAGCTCACTTATTAACAGTTAATACTTCTTTGGTACTTTTAAGGTGCTTGTTAGAACAAGAAATAGCTTTGAACTATTGACAAGAATAGAGTACTTTAGGTCTCAGATGCTATTGGATAGCATGAAAAACCACCTTACACTGTCTTAACAATTTGAAGACCTTTTTCAACACGTTGGTCTTCTCAGTTCCAGTATGTCTAATGCCTCCTTCTATTGCAGGGACTTACTACCATTTTGAGTACAAAAGAAATGCAGATTACTTTCTTTTTTTCCTCTCCTTAGCCATTGTTGCAAGCAGTACTTCCCTCATTGCACTCATTTGGCAGTGACTTGAACACCAGTATCCAGCCAAAGGCACTTGTTTTAATGTTAGAATATGTGTATGTAGGTTGTTTTCGAATCACTGCCTAGAATATTTTTAGCAGTGCATTTATAGAAGCCTGCATCCCTTTGAGTGGACTGCTGGATGACTAACGACCCCTGAGGATGGAGGAATTTGTTTCCATACAGACGAGATTGAGCTCCTGTTGTCAGATGTGATTTATCTGGAAGCTCCCATGTTATTTCTGCTTTAGGAATCCCAATGGCCATGCAGTTCAGTTTAACTGAATTTCCAGGTCTGGCATAAATAACAGGTGCTGGCTCACTGGTGATCCTGGGAGGATAGGCGATCACAATGACAGGCACAGTCATAACAGAAGTGCCATACTCTGTTGACACTTTGCACAGGTAAGTGCCCCTGTCAAACACAGAAGCCTCACGCACCGTCAATGAGCCATTCTCCATCAGGGAAAAGCGACCCACAGCCTGGGGGGCATCCATAACCATCCCATTGGGCAGTGTCCAGGAGATCTGTGCCCGCTGGTTTGCCTGGGTGATGCAATGAAGCTGCAGAGTTTCTCCATTGATGATGCTCACCAGGTTGTTGTACTGGTTGCTAATTTCTGGCCTGAGTCCCACCTTCAGAAAGACTACTCGTTCCACATAACCTCCCAGGTTTCTGGCTGTACAGCGGTAAGTCCCAGCATCCCCAGCAGACAGGCCGCTGATGTGTAAGATCCCATCCCTCTTATGGTAAAATCTGTGCAGGCGACTGCCACTCAGCACTTCAGAGCCGTTGGGAAGGATCCAGCTTGTGCTGGGTTTGGGGTTCCCCTGGACTGAGCAGTTCAGATTGATGCTGTGCCCAGCAATGGCAGTGATCCTTTCACTGACAGGATCTCTGAAGGAGGGTTTCTCCACATGGTCTGTGATGAGGAGCTGCACAAGCAGTCTGGCTTCCCCTCCTTCGTTCCGTCCGATACACACGAGCTGCACGGCATCTGTTTGCCTCACCCCTCTGATGTCCAGCGTACCATTGCGATGCACAGTGATCCTGTTCCCATAGTAGGGAGCTGGTAAGATTACTCCTTCTGGAAAAGCCCATAAGACACGTGGAGCAGGGATCCCCTCAGCTTTGCAGTCAATAAGTTTCCGGCTGTCTCTGATGGCTGTCTCCCTCACAGATGTTATTGCACTGAGATGACCATTGATTCTGGGAGGCTGAACATCAACATGGATCCAAACGATCTTCCGATCTTCTCCAGCACTGTTCCGTGCTACACAAGTATAGTTACCACTGTCAGACCTTTGGGCCTTTTGGATGAGGAGGGTGCCATCCCTGTATATCTGGTATTTATCAGATAGAGCAGGAATAGGCCTGTTGGTCGGGGAAAGCCAGATCACTTTGGGAGTGGGTTCTCCTTTGGCTTCACATGCTGCTGTGACAACATCGCCATAAGGTACATTAATAGTGATGTATGTTTTGTTCCTGATGGTTGCAGGCTCTGCCACCACTTTGACCCGCACTTTCATTTCATCCTTCCCAATCTGATTTTCAGCATAGCAGGTGTAGTCTCCTTCCTCTCTCAGTCCAACATCATTGAAATACAGGGTTCCATTGTCAAAGACCACATATCGCTTCGTCCGGCTACCGCTGTCATCCGACTGCATGAAGGTATTGATCATGCTGCCATCGGGGAGACCCCACGAGATCTCTGGATTTGGCAGACCTGTGGCTACACAGTCAACTTTCAGGTCCCCTCCATACTTGACCTTGTGGTTATTCTCATTCTTATGTTCTATTTTTGCTGGTTTCATCATCACATTCACTTTGAGGACCACGTAATCATCCCCTATCTTATTGCGGGCCACACACAAATAGTCTCCTGCATCTTTGTCTGTAACTGAATGAACAACCAAAGTCCCATTGCTGAATACTTTGATTCTAGTCTCCAAAGTACTGAAAGGAAAGAAAAAAGAACCTAACATGAGCTACAAAATCACATTTTGGTTATTAATGATTGAGCAAAATCTGGAGGATGGGCGGGAATAACAACTCATCAATGTTAAAAAAAAAAAAAAGGAGAGGAACACTGCTATTGTTAGATAATTAAATGGTCAGAAATGTTCAGGATATTCACCACCAAACAGCAAATGGAAAAAAATAGTTCTACTCACTTGTAACCAAGCAATTCTGTTGTGGTTAATGACTTTAATGCTGTTTTTGACACTAAACATTCACTAAATACCAAATTATGGTGGTTTTGACTCTCTTCTGATTACATGTACAATATCCTATAACATTCAAAGATGATCTCTGAATGATATAATCCATATGGCTATATGGACCATAATGGGGTCTGGTACCTGGGTCTTCAGTTAAAAACAAGTAACCATGAGGAACTTCCTCTGGCCTCGGGTATAACATATTAAGCCTTTACAAAAGTCACAAAGAAGCAAAATGTTGCTAAGCTTTGAAATAAAGAAAAAAAAATTCCAATGTGCTTAAAAACCTATTACTCCTTTCCACTTCACTATGGAATTGGTGTATTGTGGTCAAAACCAACTTCCTCAGTAGCCACAGGTTTCTCCCCAAAGGAGATCTCCAGTATTTGAAAAGCAGCCCACATAAAGATCATGAAGGAAAATTAAAAAGAAACACAGATTTTTTTTCCTACTGCTATGAGGCATAAAATGAATTCTGGATTTTGTGCTATCTACAAGGTTACCTAAATACACTTTTTGTAAATATAAAAAAAATATGACTATGTTCAGCTGTGAAGAAAATTGTTCCAAATTATGCATTTTAATTACAGTGCATTTCTCATTCTCTGTTTATAGTGCTCAAAGGTGAGCTATGAATAATTTATAGCACAGAAATTTGTTTTCAGCCAAGTCTTAGGACAGTTATTGTAGGTTTGTAGAAGTGATATTTTACTTGATATTGCAAACATTGGAGAATGCATTGTTTCAGGCATTTATATGCAACCAGGTTTGCACAGACCTTACTGTGTGGTAACATTTGTTTACACATGATGTTAAAATGATAGTGCTTATTTAAGTAATTATAACTTGATTTATATGCTCAGTATTTACTGCGTGTAATGATTTACCTAAGAGATAAAATTCAATGATCCTTTCCCTTCTGGGGAAAAGCAGGCACCTGTGCAATATTATTCAGACTAAGCACATCGGAACAAGCAGTACACAAGCTGTATATCTGAACTTTTGCCACTGGACTTTACTACATTTACGAGTGGCTGTAAAAGACAAACAGTGGCAGCTTATCCTAGAAACTTGAAGCTAACTTCCATACAGCTTTCAGTAAAATTATGCTAAGATATGACGTGACTATCTTTCTGATATAATTTCAAATTCCTTCTTAAGGATTGGGTGGCTTAGTCAAAACCTGCAGAAGTCAGGAATGAAACTTGTACATATATGAGTGGGCATTTCTCTAAGTTAATCTAAATGCAATTTAGCTGCATCACCCCAAACAGAAATTTACCTGTGTAGGGAATCAATCATCCTTTTGGAAGGCAACCTCCATAATATCCGAGGCCAAGGGTCACCAGAAGCACTACAGTCCAAATGCAGGATGCCGCCATATGTTACATCTGTTCTCTGAGGAGAGCTCCCAGTGATCTTAGCATTAGATGCATGCTTCTTCACATGGAGTTGTACTGTTCTCCTGGCAGCCCCCACCATGTTAGCAGCAATGCACTCGTAGGTCCCACTGTCCTTGGGGGAGACATTGCGAATGTAAAGAGTCCCATTGGGAAAAACAAATAAATTCCCATTGACAAACTGAGAAGGTCGGATCTGCGTGCCATCAAAGACCACCCAGCGGATGTTGGGAG
This sequence comes from Coloeus monedula, assembly GCF_965178545.1. Classification (NCBI taxonomy): domain Eukaryota; kingdom Metazoa; phylum Chordata; class Aves; order Passeriformes; family Corvidae; genus Coloeus; species Coloeus monedula. Next base: position 96,233,215 of record NC_138783.1, read on the forward strand.
AAGGTGCTGCTTTAGCAGTGCAGTGGATGTTAATACTGCTACCAAGGGGCAAGGAAATATTCTCTTGCTTGTCCTGCTGGATGATGGGGGGTAAGGCTGCAATGTGCAGCCTCACGGCAATGCTGTCAGCTCCTGCAGCGTTGCTTGCTACACATTTGTAAACTCCTCGGTCTGAAAAAGTTGCTTGCTTGATAGACAAGGTTCGATTTTCATGAAGCATTATCCTGCTTTCTGTGGTGGTGACTGTCTGCAAAATCTTCCTATCTGGGAAAATCCATGAAATTAGCGGGCTTGGAGTCCCACTAGCCTGACATTCCATTGCTATGGTCTCTCCAAAGTAGACCGTGACATCTCGATAACGGGAAAGTAAAATTTTGGGCTGGTGGGCTACAACTGTGAGCACAACAATCATTTTATCTATGCCATGCAGGTTCTGAGCTGTGCATAAATACTGTCCACGATCCTGAAGCTGAGCACTTCGGATAAGGAGAGTACCATTTTTCCAGACTTCAAACCTTTGTAACTTGCTGCTGGTTGTCATTAGAGCTCCTGTGAAGGTGAGAGGAAAGAAAGAAAGAGAAAGTCAAAGGGTTAAAAATGTACATTATTACAATAAAGAAGTCTTAAGTGAGATTTTAAGTTTAGTCAACACCAATTACAACTTCAGCGGGCCCACATGAAATCTTCTGACACTCACCATAGCTCAAATTAGTCCTTGTTTCTATTGCAGAACTAACCAATAGCTTGCAAACATAGCGTGGAAATTTTTAAAGGCCTTATGTTTTAGGATTTCTCTTAAATCTTTATGTAACTTTTCTGTTCCTTTTGCACATGGACATGATACACACACCAGTATTTAAGACTGCAATGTTAACAAATCCATAGTCACAAATATTGCCATAATAAATTCTAACTGCTGTGAATAAGCAGAGTTGGCTGCTTTTCACAGCCAAAAATTACTCTTCAAAAATGAACTCATTAAATGGTAGAGTTTTTCTTTTACTACAAGAAACACTGCAAATGTATTATTACTTCTAATGATTAGTTGCAATTAATCATTTTATCTACAATGATTGTAAGTGACAGAAAGTATTTTCCAGTATTTTGAACTACTCCTGTGATCATGTTGCATTTCTGTGCAATACCCCTACAAACCATGCGGAAGAACACGTTTTCCTTTATCTTACCTGTAGAGACTTTTGTCCAAGTAATAAAAGGCTTGGGTTCCCCAACTGCATCACAAGGGATAAAAGTATCCATTTCAGCAAGGACAGATATGCTCTGAGATGCTTTTGTGATAATTTTAGGTCTTTCTCCCTGTACCCTGAAATTAGTGGAAGACTGAATTACAGTCAAATTGTGTGGCATGCTTCCCACGTAAGGCACAGATGGAAATTTTTGATGACGATGATGGACATTTTTAAAAGGATGAACTGTAGTGGTTATTTGTGGTCTTGTGCGCTGAGAAAGAAAGGCTGGGGGGCTGATCTTTAAAAACACTGGTGGTAATGTGGTAGTTGTGGCATGTGGCATTGGAGGCACCGGAATAGCTGTAGCTTTTTGCACTGTAATCCCAGTAGGTAAGGCCTGAACAACCTTCTTCTCCTTTGTGTCTTTTGGGACTAGTTGACTAGGGACGTCTGGTTTAGGATGCATATTTAAGTGAGGGAATATCCTTGTTCTGTTGAAAAGGAAGGGTATTCTGGAACTGGGGTAATAGGGGATCACTTGACTTGGTAGTCTTCCTGCTGTGCCTCTGTTATCTGGAACATAGTTACTTGCAAAAAATCTTGAATTAATATTGTATCTGTTCTGACCCTGATTACTGAACTTGCTTTCAGTCAATGGATTTGTTTTGTGAAATGGAGAGGCTTGTGTTGGGGTAGTTGTTTCTCTCTGGGAGGCAAAAGTTTTTCTGTCCTGGATAGTATGTGCTGCATACGCTGTTATCTCTGGTTTGTTTGTGTAGTGAAGAGGCTGATGTGTTATAAAATAGCGAAGTGGACCCTGTGTTACAGGAAGCTTCACTGTGCCTCTTACTGGAACATGCCTTGGAGGCACAACAGGTAGTCTTTGGTTTATGCTTGGTATCATTCCAGCAGGTGGATGGGGAAGATTTGGATTTAGAAGTAAACTGTTGTTTGACTTGCTACTGTACAACTCATTGAATTGCTGCTCTTTTGACTGTATGCTGATCCTGTTTTGGTCAGAGGAAGGAGTAGGGTGAACATTCTGTCTTGAGCTTATCACTATTTTCTCACCATCAGCTCCAACTTGTTTTGCTTCTGGGAACCTTTCTTGATTGAAGACATTACTTTCCTCGGTGGTATAATGAAGAGAAGGATGTGAAGTGTTTGACATGGAAGTGGGAAGAGTGACAAGTTTTATAAATGGAATAAAAGCAGTGGATGTAATAGGAGGCTTTTTAGTTGTCTGCAGATGATGAAACACATGTGGCATAGATTCCTTTCTATCCAAGGAAGATGGCTCTGTCCCAGCCTGAGAAGTAACAGATTTCTTTGTCTGTCTAACTGGAAAAGCCTGAGCTTCTGCAGTGCTGGAAGAGGAGGATAAAGTAATTATTTCATGTTGCTGAGATGGCTCAGTTTTTGCTGGTGTTTCTATAGATACTGTGGGCTTCCATGGTTCCTTTGAAGTGGAGAGGTCCTTAAAAACTTCAACTGTGCCAACAGGAATACTTAAGTCAGGCACAGTGGGATATACCAGCTGGAATGTTCCAGCAGTTGTTTCATTAACCACAACTTCTAAGTCAAATAGGTTAGGCTCCTCCTGAGATTTTGGTTTTGCTGATAGTATTGAGCTGTTCCTATATGCAGGAGAAGTTGTTGTGCTGGATTGTTCCACTTTATGATCCACAGTTTTAGGGTCTGCTTTCATGTCCTTCTCTGCAGATGCACTGTCTAATGAGTGGTATGCTGGCACTTCACTTTGCTCTGGTTTCAGAGGTACACTTGACTCTTTTGTGGGAAGTGCATCTTGTACAGCATATGATGATAAAATCACGATAGGTGCAGTCACTGGAAGTGCCAAGGTTTCAGGGCTAGTAGGGTGCGTCACATGTTTAGCTTTAGGTAGAGCAGTGGTAGGCCTAAAAGAGGGAGTTGTGACCACATCTCTGATTTTCGTAATTTTCTCTACGACACCTGAATCAGGAATTAATGAAGGAGTGGATTCCATACGCTCCTCTTTCCTAGCCTGTATTTTGATGTTTTTAAGATCAGGACTTTCATGAGTTGCAGAAGTAGTTTTGGTAACAGCTTCAAATTCAGGAGTCCTTGGAATAATAGACATTGCCTCTGTGGTTAAAGCAACACGGGGAAAAGGCTTTGGTCTTTGTCGGATTCTGTTTGGCCTTCTCCTTCTGCCGTAAGGTCTTTTTCTACCATGCTGAGTAATAAGTGAAGGCATGGTCTTTCTATATGGAGATGTTGTGGTGGCCACAGTGGTCAATCTACTGATGGAAGAAGCCATTTCTAACCCCTCTGCTTTATGAAGAGCATTAGTGCCATGCAAAATGAATATGGGACCTGGTTTTGGAATAGCCAAGTTTCTATGTGCCTCTGTCTGAGAATTGTCTGCATAACTGCTGGACACACTTTCCGGAGTCACTGTTTTCCTGTGGATCTCAAGTTCTTCATTGCTCTGAACCCTGATGGGTGTGACAGCTGGAAAGCTGCTACTTAAGTCTGCTGTTTTTGCATGACTTGTGGATATTTTTTTGTGCTGGTATCTCGTATCATTGCTCTTTTCTCTAACAAATGAAGAAGTGGATGAAGAAACAGTAGTAGTGCCTACAAAATCTGTTGGGATGATCTCATCATGAGAAGGTGCTGTAGTTACGGTGTCAACACTCATTGGGCCCACTTCATTTAACTTCAAGCTTGTCTGCAAGGTGCTATGAAGATCCACAGTCTGAGATTCAGCAAGGAGAGTAGCATCAAGTGGTAGCTCAGCACAAGCAGAACTTTCTTCAGATATAGCAGATACAGTTTTATCTACATTTTCCACTGTAAATGAACTGCTCTGAACATTAGGAAACTTTGTCACAACTTCTTTGGCTAGAGGTTCTTCAGTGAAGGCAACTGAATCATCCGTCCTGACATCAAGATGCTGCTCCCCTTGGGGATGCAGAGTTACAGAGACAGGAGTCAAATATGGACCTGATAAAGCTATTTCTACAGTGTCTGTACTTGCAGGTGTTTCTAAAGCCCTGTGGTTGGAAAATGGTTCAGTTACTGACCCTATTAATACAGACTGGACTGAAAACACTTCCGTGTTCTGTGAAACAGTGACCAAGAACTGCTCATCTTCACCCACAGGTGATGCATCAGCAGAGGAGTCCAGCACATCAGCTCCTGTCTCTGAAGGCGGAGGGCTGGCTAAGGGATAAGGAGCGGGAGTAGTTTCCTGCATGACTGATGGCAGTGAAGTTGTTACAGAGGCGGTTGTAGCTGTTGTTGTTCTAGGAAGATTCTTCCCACGGACCTTTGCCAAAATGTCAGCCCAATGCTGTGGATTAATCTGTTTGTTTGCCACGTTAATTCTCCTTCGAGATTCAAATACTCTCCGGCCTTCTGCAACATTGCTGTCTTGGGTTCTATCGGTACTTTTCCAGATTTTCATTTTCCTTCTGCCCTTCTTTCCCTTTTTAATTTGAGCTTCTGGCACCCGGTCACTTTTTTGTTTAAAAGGTATTTCCCAGTCTTTTAGGTGATTCTTTCTTCGTGGGAACTCCTCCACCCCTCCTGCCCCTGATCCCTCTTCATCATCTATGACCTGCCCTCTTGTTTTTGACAAACCTTTTGAGCCTGGGCGCTTCTTTAGTTTTATTCGTTTAAATGATCTGTCAGACACCATTTTATTTACTGTGACTCTTACAGCAAACTGATCTGATCCCTGCTGATTGACAGCCACACATCTGTAATGGCCACTATCAGTGACATGGCTCCTTGGAATAAGCAAAGTACCATTGGGCAGCATATAGCCTTTTGAAGAGTTTGATAGATCATTGAGTACCTGACTGTTTGGAAGAATCCAGCTCAACTGTGCATCTGGAATGGCAACTGCATTGCACGGCAAAGCTATTGGATCTCCAACATTTTTTTCAACTCTTGCTACATCTGAATCAGCTACCTGAATAGCTGCAGGCTGCACGACGAGTCTGTAAGACATTATGTCCACATCATCTCTCACTTGGGCAACACAGTGGTACACACCTCCATCAGTGTAACTCACTGCTTTGATTATTAGTTGGCCACTACTGAGAATGGAAAACCTACTGTCTTTCTGATTAAAAGGTGCCTGCAGTTTAGTTCCATCTGGAAAAAGCCACTGAATGGAGGGGCTCTCAGAAGCTTTCACACTGCAGCTCAGCTGACACTCTGACCCTTCCACCACACTCTGTGCTGTCCTTGTGCTCTGATTTTGCTCTATCATTACCCAGTTTCTCTGCTGCCTGGTGGTTTTGGTATGAATTGTCTGAGAAAACACAGTAAAAAAAGATAGCACCACTTTTTTCCCTGTACTCTGGCGCCTGTTTAATTGGATATTTATAAGAGGTTGCATTACCCAGGAAGGCTCAGCCAATATTTGAGCTTTTACACCTGTGTAGTAAAGAGCATCATAATCTGAGCCTTGCCTGTACTGATAGATTATTTTAGGCTCTTTTTTGAGCATAAGTTCCCTCTCTAATTTGACAGGTACTTCACTGTAGTAAGCTATAAGCTTCCACAGTTTTTCGTAGTTTTCTCGATTCATTGGACATTCAAAATCCAGTGCAATTGTAGCATTTATATCTATCTCCTGAGTCTGGATTTGATTCCACTGAATTTTGGTAGAACCTGTTGGTTTTTTGATTTCACAGTTCAGGTGGACTATGTTGCCATGCTCATCAGTCATATTTAGAGCAATGTTCCATGGCGAGGACTGAAGTTCTTCCAGAGGGAGTTCATAACTGTCACCATCATCCTCCTCTTGAGTGCTGCTATTTTGCCTCAGTGAGGACTGAATGACAGGTTTCCTACAGGAAATATCTTTCAAGTTTTGAATATCTTCTTTCTGCAGTTGTTTTGGGCTGCTGCACTTAGCACACAGCTGTCCCCCTTCATAGGCTTTGTCCTTTTTGCATTTTAAAACACCTGCAAAAAAAAAACAAAAAAAAGGAAGAAAATGAAAAAAAAGGATAAGCTGAAAAACTCTGTTCTAAAGTTAGACAATTCTCAGAATTGTGAAATAAACTTCATGAGGATTGCCATTATGTCACATGACATATAAGTCAAGACTTTTAGAATGGCACCTCTTTGTTTTACAGATGAATGGACACCTGATTCTCAATCTGACCATGATTTCTTCTGACTTTAATGAGAGGATTGAATACTCCATCCTTCTGAAACTTAGATTCACTGCCTCTAAACAAAATGCCTAGAAACTGAAGTGTGCAAAGCAACATTTAAATCAGCAACAAACTATTCTGTGTCAAAAAGTCTGCATTTGTACAGTGACAGCCTAACTTGTGGATCTAATGTGAAGAGAAGTGAGACCTTTCAGCTTTCAAAAATATAGCATTTACCTGAGAACTGCTGGACTTCCTCATTAAATAATCCAGGAAGCTTTCTATTTTTCTCTATTAATTAAGAACAGTATTGGCAGTACACAAAAACTTTTACTGTAGCTACCAAAATGGGCTGACTAGTTCTTGCACTTACAAGCCATTTATCAGCAGGAAAAATTCCAAAAAAGAAAAGTGCCACTTCTTCCCTGACCTCTGAAACTGTAAACTTTGTAATGAAACAACAAAAGCTAGAAGAGGAGAGCTAGACTAGGAAACTATAGCCTTGACTCCTCTCTCCTTCAATGCCAGAAAGACTGTTGTCTGCAAAGTAATAGCCATACTTTTATTACATTTTTCTCCTCACTAGAATGTCAAATGTCACCTTAGGTATTTAGTTTGGAGACATAGAGCAAATAAATTTTTACAGTTATTCTAGCCATAAGTATCATCCCGAAGAATGAGGGATCTTTGAATGAATGAACAGTATATCGGTGGGTTATAAGGCAAAATGTCAGGAGAAAGGGAAATGAATGGCAAATTTTCATACCATTATTTTAATTGAAAATATATGCTTTGCTAGTCTGACAAATCAATTTTCTTGAAAATTTGTTACAAATGGAATATTTATATATGTCTATATCTCTATATCTATCTGTATATCTATATCTATACATGCAGTTTATTACTTGCAGATTCAAACAGGACATTTCAAAGATAAGGAAAAACTGGCCCACAATCAACTTGGCAGTGGCTACACTGATCTGAAGAAATTTAGTAACTCTTTCTGGACAGAATTCCCAAAGAAGTTAATGTTATAGTTATATACAGATACAAAATCTGCCATATTCGAAAATGGCATGGATAAATTCTTCCTCCTTCCAAAAATCACCACTGTTTTAGTGTAAAGAGGTAACGTAACTGAATAAAAACGCTAGCAAAGCCAACACTGCACAAAGGAATGTTCAGCTAATATCTCATTATTATAACTTACAGTAAAACTTAAGTACACCCATTACACATACACACACAATTTGGATCAAGAACAGAATGTAAGAATATTAAAATGTAAGCTAGTGGAATACAGTATTTGAGTTAGATGCCTCAAGTATCTGTTCAGTCAGGAAGATTTGTATTACTCACACAAGCATCGCACATTCTTAAAAAGTACTGCCCTATATTGAAGTGCAAAACTGCAATGAGTTACGTGTTCTAAGATGACAAGACCCACCATCGTTCACCATATGTGCTCGAAAATCATGATATAAACCTTGCGACACCATCACTCATTTGAAACATCTTCAGTTACAATTAAATGCCAATTTCCTCTTAATATTTTATCAATAGCTCTGGTGTGACACCAGTTCCTCTGCTGAACTGAGATGCCCAAACTGAAAACTGAAACTCAAACCCTTCTTCATTTAGTGTATTCCTGAGACAGAGGCATTATAAAACTCTATTTTTTGCTTCTGCACACGATCAGAAACATTCCAGCCTAAGCAGTGTGATACTTTTCTCACCTCTAAGCCTGAATGAAGATAGACTAGCTATTTTATGAAAAAGTTACACGTTTGAAAAGAAATACGTTGCAAGTACTGGAAAATACTTAAAACAGATTTGCTCCATCATCAAAGGAAGTTGTTGTCAATGAAGAAACGTGGCTAGACATGAAGGATGCATACTACAGCCTTAATGTTAATAGAATCAAAGTTAGAGGACTTAACCAGGAATTTGGTAACCTGATTTCCTTCCTTCCTTAGACAAACATGTTCAAATCCAATCTTACCACCTTCCATGAGAGCATATAGTCAGTAGCTTTGTTGGTTGAGGACAATTGGCAGCCCTTAGTCAAAGGTGTACTGCTGTGCAAGCAAATGTAATAAAAGGTTATAACCTATCTCCTCTTTCCAATTACAAACATCACTACCACTTCTGTCATCCCAAATGTAATGGCTAATTTCTTTGCCATTAAATACATATTTTTATCTAATGAAACAAAACTGCTTTCTTTTTACACTGCTTTTTAAATACACACATTTATTGAACAGTAACAGAACTTAATACTGCACATAGAGATCATGTTGGCAATAATACTCAGGAAATAACAATACCAACAACATGCAGAACAGGAAAAAAATTCAACATTATGAGTTCAATAAACACTGGCAGCTTATGCTCCTACCTCCAGAAGCTTCATTCCATTCAAGAAGCCACTTCAAACTACAGTCACAGGCCCATGGATTTCCATGAAGGTAAAGATTTTCCAGCAGTGGCATGCCTTGAAACATCTCTGCAGGCAAGGTCCTAAGAACATTTTCAGATAGGTAGAGATGTCTTACTGTTGACAGTTTGAAATAATCAAGGACCATAAATGTTGAAAAGGTGTAGGGGTGAAGCTGCTGGAGCAAATTTCCTTCTAAGTGGACCAGTCTTAGAGAAGTTAAACCATTAAAAGCATTTGGATGAATAAATTCAATTCTGTTGTGATCCATGTGTAGTCTCATTAAGCTTGAAAGTCCTTGGAGAGTTTGGCCAGTTATGGCTTTCAATTTATTGTAACTAATTTTGAAAACCTAAAGAAAAATTTAAAAAAAAGAACCAGAGATTAATTTTTTTATCTAAATTCAAGCAGAATAGCAATCAAGCAAATGTTTTCCTCCCACATTCAAATCTTTTGCACCACTGAAAAACCATACGTTGGTCAAAGACGTAGAATAAAACTGAGTGTTAGTTGGGATTATCAAGTTAGACAGAGGCATAGTTAATAGATATCCAATGTATTTTGGGGGAAAATGGTATCTTAATCCTAAAAAGCCACTAGAAAGAACACTTAATTTTGTTTTCCGTTATTCATGGAAGCTAGTTTTGAAATTTAGGAAAACCTAAGCTGTACCTGTAGAGACACAAGATCTTTCAAAGCACCATTAGGAATATTCTGAATGTCATTTCCATGTATCATAAGCAATTCCAATTTTGTAAGTCCCGCAAAGGAGTTTTCGTATATAGACTGTATACTGTTAAACCTGGGGAAAAAAGAAAAATCACACATGCAGTTACATTTCATACACTGACTGTCACAGACTGCAAATGTAAAAATAGTATAACCCAACTTCCAGGAAAAATTGGAGGGACCTTAATGCATTGTCAAAAGGCCAGAAGTTACTGAAAGATTTTTACAAGGCCCAAGCATACTTAGCTCATGCTTACATTAATATTTCTTTTAACTCACTTTGTGGCACTTTAGCCATAAATTAGGAGTAAAAGTAATAAATAGATGTTTAAGTTCTAATAGTTGTCAGTAGCGTATTTTTCCATCCAGCTCAGTTTATGAAATGGAAGTAAGTTAATGGCCTCTGGCCAAACCATGATGCTATGGAGCCTGGCAAACTAGAGAGGCTGCAGTGTTGCCAAAGCAGCATCTAACAATAAATAAATAGAGATTGGGAAAGTAAACATTAAAAATGGTATCTCCCAAAGAGCACAAGAAGCAGTAAGTCACATCCTGCTTCACTTACTGTTACAACATGTATTGGCTACATTAACTAAATACATAAGATCTAGGAATTGACCTTCCAATTACATAATTTGAGCCTTGAAACTCCTCTTAGATAAGGAATACAGAAAACCTACTCTTTGAAAATATTCAGTTTTGCTTTGGACAAGCGAATCAGACTTTATTTGCCAACCTGGAAGAGTTGCAGCTGGTGGCCTAGCTCTACATTTGTGTTTTTCATATGTATACAGAAAATTAAATGTATTCTCTAATCTGGGCACAAAGTCTCACAACTAAGCATAGAATTTCAAAGGTTTTTCCAATTTCTTAGTATTTTCTAGAAAGCAGGGGAAGACACAGCATGAAATTAAAATACTTTGAATACGAAGAAAATACTTTTGGATCCTCACAATGTTATCTATCTAAAGATTCTTAATTTGTGAAAAATTTAGACTATTGTATTAACATTTTTAGTTCTTCTGCAGATCCACTATGCTTATAGCAGACATCTTATTAAAATTCCTTATTTCAAAATCAGTCCTTCAAAAAAAATATGAACTTGTCTAAATAAAAATTTTTCCTAAGTTACTTCCAGTTAGAAAAATAATCTTCACCTCCCAAATGCACAGCACTTAAAATAGCAATATAAAAGAATAAAAGTGCTCTTTCAAAGTGAAAGAAGCACAACAGACAGTTAAGACTGCTTCTCCCTGGAAAAGGACCCAAGTCAGAAAATGTCATTTGTAGTGATGAAATACAAAGAGAGGAAAGGGCTTTTATGCTAACAGTATATCAAACAATGTACTTTACTAAAAAAAAAAAAACCAAACACCTTAGTAACTTAGATGTCTACATACCATTTACAAAAACAATTTAGGGATTTGAGTATATATTTCGTTAATATACCTTTACTGAGCACAAGAGCATTTTGAGACTAAATTTAGGCTTTAGGCAGATAATATGATGGTGGACAGAAATTTTAATTATGGAGAAGCAAAAAAACCCCAAAAACCAAGGGCCCTACTGCCAGTCATTGCACGATCAGTTGCAGCTTACAGGCCTTGAAGTTGTGAGGATAATTTCATCACAGGTAGTGGGGCAGCCCTGACACGAAGCAGAAGAGGACTGAGACTCTTGCACCATTCTATATCACACAATGACCCAACATGGTGCTTTTTCAATATGAAGCCTACCAACAGTCCCTGCCTTCTTGTCTCAAAATCTGACAGATGTGAGTTGGCAATTCCCTGGAGAGCAAAGTGAGTTGGAGCCTGAGCAATCCCTTCCCAAAACATGCTTATATTGCACTTAGTTGCTTGAAAAAAACTGCAACAAAACTACAACTCCACAGGCAATGGATCAAATTTCTTTCTACTGTATTCATTTAAGATATGCTACATCACATTGTTCTCTAAAATGCTACTGGATTACCTCATAGAATTTTACTCCTGCTGCATTTTTTTTTTTACATCAGGTATAGAATTCCATATTCTGTAGAAATCCCATAAAAGGTTAAATTCAATATCTTTTTTTATACACTGTAAAAGACTAAATGTTCTATTTGCCAAAAAAGAACTCACACCATGGTATAAATGTTTATTTGAAAAGAGTACTAACTTTTGTTCGAAACATAAAGGCCAACCTAATTTCTCCATGCCAGCAACTGTAGTGTTTGAAACACAGCACTGACAAGTAAGTACCCATTTCTGCAATTCTACTTAAGAACTACACCCAGAGATCCCGCTTTGCCACATGTGTGCGAAGCACTCCAGGCTTCGGCACTAAGAACATAAAACTGTTTGCTCCAAGCTGCCATACAAACCCGAAGTTGATTCTTTCCACATGCTTAGCGATCCGTGCCGGCACGGCTGCCAGGGAGCGGAAGGTGCAGTGGACCTCGGTGGGAAGGTAGCAGGCGCAGGGCTGGGGGCAGCCCAGGGCGCCCAGCGGCAGCCCCAATCCCAGCATCAGGACCACGGACAGTGCTCCAGCCGCCACCCGCTCCCCCATCTTGTCGCCTCCCCTTGCCTGGCTCCTCCTGCATTGTTCCGGGGTGGGGAGGAAGAAAAGAGAGAAGAAATGATGATTTTTAAAAACTTTTATATACCCTTTATACATTTTAAACCCTTTATATACCTAGTAATGACCTGCATTGTCCAGAAAGTCTATAGACAATCAAAACCAAGTTCAGTTGGAAAGCCATTTTCCTTATTCCATGTTATTTTCTACTTCAGTGTTAATTTTTCCCCTATTACTCACTTCTACTTAATACCTAATCTAAAAAAGTTATGCTGTCTCCCTGTGCTAATAATTTTTATAGGCTTATTCTGTACACCAAGAGTAGTACTCATCTCAATGAAAAACTAGAAAACTTTTCGGGACATATCTAGGTCAAGCAAACTGCCATGGCTCCCTCTACAGTCAACAAAAGAAAAAAAAAAAACAAGCCATAATCACTTGAAGATTAATAATATCAGTTATCTACCTCATCAGATAACTAGAAATAGTACAACTGAACTTCATTAGGTCCCTAGTTAGCAAACCTACTACCTCGCCTATTTGCCTAATTTTCAGACAGGCTACTAACTTTCATTAGGGTAAAATGTGGCTCAATGAATCTCATCCAAAATAGACATGGGAAATGATTGAGATAGAAAGTAGTAGAAAGAATTGGTTCACCATAGAGCTAGACTCTGTCATCCTTTGCCATGGGTTGTTCTGTGATGTTGGATATACTCTTACATTGCAATCTTAACCAAAAAGGTATGGCTGATCAGAACTGATAAAACTGGACAATTTGTTTAAAAGCATAAGCACAGACCTCACAGGAAAAGTTTATAATATATCTACCAATACTCAAGTTCAGATTTTTGGAACTGTGTGTCAAATTCTGCATGGCTAGAACCATGGAGAGTCATTTAAAGAAACACAGTGTGCTAAGAACAGACAAGAAAGCACAACTGTTATTGACCTTGAGCACTAGTAATTTCTGAAAATAAAATCATTTATGTAATGTCTTATTACAGATTAAGCACCCTAATTTTAGACAAATGAGTTTAAAACATTCCTATTCTTATTCTACCGTCAGAAGAATTTGAAAGCTTTTCAAATTAAAGCCATACAAGAATATGGGCTGCTATTAGTAACAGAAATTTAATATTCCTGCTTTTGTACAACACTGTGACAATGACAGAAAGTTATTCACTTCTACCAGCTATTATTACGTCCATTAGTAATTTCCTTTTAGTATAAAAGTCAGATTTTATACTGTGCAACAAGATGCACGTTTTTTCCCTAAGATTATCATGTGCAAACCATTACAGTTCAAAGGAGAGGCTCACTGGGATGAACAGTTTTCCCAAATACCCGTGGTCAAGTTAATGAGATGCTTAGCATTCTTTACGAGACATATAGCTTGTAATTTGTTTAAGAATTTTCAGGTGCTGTTTTCCTTATGTTCTCCTCAACGAAAATTCTTTCTAAAAAACAGCCTACCCATTTCAATTTGTTTTGTGAGAGGTTCCTTTCAGGACGTGCTCATTGAGGCGAGAGGAGACTGCAACGACTTGTGAGGGGCTGGGGAAGGGCCGGCCAGAGGGACTTACCGTGCTCTGCCCGGGTAGGACGGAGCGGCAGCGGAGCCGAGCCGAGCCCTTCCCGCGGCCCAGCCGCCGCCGCTCCTGCGGGAGCCGCCGGGAGGCGCCGGAGCAGCTCCCGCCGCCCCGCCCCGCCGCACGGGGGCGCTCTGGGCGGCTCCCCCGCCATTGGCTGCTCCCACCGCCCCGCGCAGCGTGCCGGCCAATGGGCTGCGGCCCCGCCCCGCGAGGCGGAGCGTGCGCGGGGCCCCGCGTGGCGGCGCTGCCCGCCCGGCGCCTGGCGGGGCCGGAGGTCGCCCCGCGGGGAGGTTGGCGGGAGGGGCGGTCGCTCCTGCGCGGCCCCGGCCCGGGCTGTGCGCCAGCCGCGGCTGTGGCGTAGGTGGCTGCGAGGGAGCCGTAGTCCCCCTCGCCTCCGTGCTTCTTTCTGCCGTACCGGAGGACAGATGCTTCCCATTAGGGAAGAATGTCCCCGCCGGGCCGGGCGACGGGAGCGCTCGGGCTGAGGGCGGGCGCCGGCCGCGGGACGCCCGACGGCCGCCAGCCAGGCAGCCGCGCAGCCCACCCACCTCCCCGCCCCCGCACAGTCCTGCGGGGGAACCCCAAAACCCGAGCCGCCCCGCACCCGACTGCGCTCTGGCAGCGGCGTTGGCGCGCTGCTCGTTACCTGCGGCCGGGCGCGGCGCTCTCAGCAGGCGCTGCCCGCCGCTCCCTTTGCTCCGCGGGGCTGCGGGCGGCCGGCGGTGCGGGGCCGGCGGTCACCTGGACCCCGGCCTCCCTTCCGGCACCGGCTCGCCGATGCTCATCGCTGCCTGCAGTGGCCCGTCTCGACGCCGACTTAGGACTCCTCATCGCCCGTCATCCTGCGGGATCCGCCGCCGCGGCTGGGTCCCCCCGAACAAGCATAAGCGATGCGCGACAGCCGGGCAGGCACCGCCGGGTGCTGGTTTGTATTGACTGCTACTGCCTCCGAGCGCTCTCCTTCTCCGGGTGCCCCACGATCCCGCCGAACGTCGGGGCGCCGCAAGCCCTCAGTCCCGGCGGCAGTCCAGCGCGTCGCTCCGGGCGCTGCGGGACCTCCGTGGGCCAGCGGGCGGGCGGGCGATGCGGGCGGCTCCGCGCCGCCGGACGGGCTGCCTGGGCGTGCAGCTCCTCCCGCGGCGGCAGCGTCCCGCCGCCCGCCGCCGCATGGGGACGAGGGATGCGGGTGCCGGGGCGCCGTGCTCCGCCCGCCTCCCCGCGCCGGGCGCTGTGCAGAGGGAGGGCGCGGCGCAGCGGCTCCTCTTGCGGGGTGGGCGGCCCCTCCGGGGAGGGGGCGGCTGCGGGCGGGCCCGCGCCAGGGGCGGGGGGTGGGTAAAATAGGCTCCGGAGCCGGCGGACAGGGGTCGCGGCAGTTGCGGTTTCGCATGGGTTCGGGACCTGAAGCTCACGGAAGGTTTGTCTCTGGGACCTAGGCACATCCAGCACTGTCGAAGCGCTCAGATGTGCGCTCACACGCACATACACACACACACACGAGTTCAGCGCACAATCCCTAAACTGGACCGACCAGTTTGGGTTCCTTTCTCTTCCCATAGTGATATGGCGCTTAGAGACATGGTTGAGTGGTGGGCTTGGCAGTGCAGGGTTAATGGTTGGACTCGATGACCTTGAGATCTTTTCCAACCTTAAAGATTCTATAGTTCTTTGAAATAGGTGTCTCGTCACAACACAAAGAACCAAAGTGACATCAATCCTTATACGTCATACTGGCACAATTCTGCTGCAGAGACCTGTATCCTGTCTGTATGTGAGAATTTGATTTCTGCAATCATACTCAAGGAGAGACACTCCAATAAATGCATGTGAACAGAAAATCTTAAAGAGCTGGAATTGAGAGGAAATTACAACAGTAAAGACAGGAGCCAGTAATTAACCAGACTGAATGTAGAGTCGATCATTAACTGCCTTTTACCTTTAAAATCTACCAGAGAAACAAGCTTTAGTTTAAAATCATTCAATCATTGACATCCCTTTTCTCAATTTCCCTCTGGTATTATCAGTTTTTTCAGTACACAAAAGTTAAGCCTATCTCCACTCCAGAGAAAAATGCATCATTTAGAAGACCATGCACTACTGCCTAGTTAGTTCCACTGTATGGTTTTTGGATATGCACAATTTTCTGTTCTCTAGATGGCCATTGTGACAGTTTCCCTCATCTGTTCTAAAAAAACCAAAGAAATCAGTCTTTTGAGACACAGAAGAATTGCAGAAATGAGCATAGATGCATCTTGAGTCATAAGAATGCCTCTGAGTTTTGGTATGGAGATTTACCATCTCCAAGGTAAGTAAACGTAGTGAATGGCATTTTGTTCAAGGCTGTAAAGATGTGGCAAGTGGATCACCAAATTAGTAGGAATAATCAGAATCCTAATTAATGAACCATGTTTGACTTTGAAACCTGTGAGAGGTGTGATTATCAAAATGGTTGGTGGGGAAATGTCTTCAGCTGTTAGCAATAAGATGTCAGAATCTGGACAAGTCATATGTTCCAAATGCATTAACAAAGTTTCACTTTCAAAAGAAAAGCTAATTATCCAGGCTTTTAGCTGCAGAACCTTTTTTGTGTTGTGGTGGGCAGCTTAGCTCCACACAGCCTCTCCCTCGCTTACCCAGTTTGATATGGGGGGAGGGAATCGGAAGGGGAAAATTTGAAAAATTGTGGGTTGAGATAAAGACAGTTTGATAGGTGAAGTGCAAGCAAAGCAAAACAAGGAATTCATTCACTACTTCCCATGGGCAGGCAGGTGTTCTGCCACCTTCAGGAAAGCTTAAAAGTGACTTTTAAGTCACTTAAAATGCTTAAAAGTGACTTGTGAAGGCAAGTGCTGTAACTCCAAACATCCCCCCGTTCCACCCTCCTACCACAGCTTTATATGCTATGCATGACACCATATGGTGGATATCCCTTGGATCAGCTGGGGACTGATCCAAGGAGCAGTCCCAGCTGTGTCGCCTACCAGCTCCTTGTGCATTCCCAGCCTGTTCTCTTGATGGGACAGTGTGAGAAGCAGAAAACACCCAAACACCACACGAACCTTGATCAGCAGTAACATAAAACATCCTTGTATTTTCCACACTTCTTTGGTCACAAAGCTAAAACACAGCACCATGTAAGCTACACTTAAATAAATGCAAGTATAAGATATTGCAGACATTTAGAAATAACACCACTAACATGATGTTCACTATCTTCGGCATATTTTTTTTTTCAGCCAAGTAAATGCCAGTACTGACCCATATTGTTGTATCAACTCTGTATTAACAGTAAATACATCAACAGTTCACAAGTTAAAACCATACTACTTTGACAACAAAGCACACCCAGATCTAATATATATTTTTACTTTATTGCAAAGTTTTACAATTTCTTTAATTGAAATTATGGGAAAGAAAAGTATTAAGGACAGGATTTTTTAAACTGATGTGTAGTACTTACAGTTAGGGAGTTAGCAATAAAAGATTGTGATATGAAACTTGTAGATGGTACATGTGCTTGGACAGCCCCATGGTCCCATTATTTTTTCAGTTTTTTACTTTGAGGTTTCAGCTATATTTCAAGAAGAGGCACTTACTAGTGTCTAGATAAGACAGCTGCTGCGTCAGCATAATTTCTCTGATGCTAGGTTGTCTGGCATCTGGTGCGGTAAATGGTTGGAAAACATCTTTACAAACTGTTTGAAGTTTTTACACAGTGGATAGGGACAGGCAGAGCAAAAAAAATGGTGAAGGAAATCATCCGTGTCACTGATATTTGCCATTTCAGCTGTGGTACCTGCTGTTTACACAGAATTTACAAAGTGGTAGGAAAATATTTCAAAGGAACAAGGGAAACCAAGTAGAAATACTTGAACTGTAGGGAGCAGCAAGTGAGTTTCTGATACAGCCATTTCTGAAAGTTAGTCTGAAGATAAAAGGCTATTCACATGAACAAGAACCTGTTGTAGGTGGCAGCAAATGACAGGCTTTTTGACAGGACTGGGAGGCAGCTAAGGGTAGTCAAGCATGACAGTTTCAGAAATTGTAATATTAGAAAGAACTGTCTTTCTTATTTTCACTGTATTTCACTAATTGTGAAATGCCTTCACTTTGTTCAGATTGGCAGTGTTTGAGGGAAAATTCCATCATTACCAGTGTCCTTGTGGTTGGTTAGCTCACAGGCTGAGAAGTTACCTTCTACCTTCAGTAAGAGCCAACATCAAAGCAGGGTTTTGGCAAACTCTCGCAGCATGACTGCTCTCTCAGAAATGCAGGTTTGGGTTTTCTAGGAGCCAGTTACCTGTTTCTCTCTTTGCAGCTGCAGTGCCAGTATGTTGCTGTCCATTGCAAGGGCTCTTCT
The DNA here is from genome assembly GCF_965178545.1 of Coloeus monedula. Taxonomy (NCBI): domain Eukaryota; kingdom Metazoa; phylum Chordata; class Aves; order Passeriformes; family Corvidae; genus Coloeus; species Coloeus monedula. Next base: position 96,251,247 of record NC_138783.1, read on the forward strand.
CTATACCCTTCTTCAGACAACTTATCTCCTCCTAGCCTTCAGATTTTCCTGTTTGGGGTTGTTTTTCCGTGGTTTAGCTGCTCTTAATGGCTTTAAGCTGAAAGAGAGTAGATTTAGATTGGGTATTAGGAAGAAATTCTTCACTGTGAGTGTGATGAGGCCCTGGAACAGGTTGCACAGAGAAGTTGTTGACACTCCATCCCTGGAAGTGTTCAAGGCACAACAACCCCATGCATCACTACAGGCTGGGAGCAGAGTGGCTGGAAAGCTGCCCAATGAAAAAGGACCTGGGAGGGCTGGTCACCAGCCAGCTGAACATGAGCCAGCAAGTGCCCAGGCTGATGGCACCCCGGTCTGTATCAAAAATAATATGGCCAGCAGGAGTAGGGCAGTGATTGCCCCTCTGTACTCAGCGCTGGTGAGGTCGCACTGCAGGTGCTGTGTCCAGTTCTGGCCCCTCACCTCAAGAAAGACATTGAGATGCTGGTTGTTTAGAGAAGGGCAATAAAGCTGGTGAAGGGGCTGGAGGGTAAGTCATGTGATGGATGGAGTGTTTAGCCTGTAGAAAAGGAGGCTCAAGGGAAACTTTATTACTCTCTACAGTTACCTGGAAGGAGGTTACAGCAAGGTGACAGTTGCCCTCTTCTCCAAGGCAACCAGTGACAGGACAAGAGGAAACGGCCTCAAGCTGTGCTATGGTAGTGTCTTGGGGTGACTTTATGATGTGTATCCGGTATCGCTGCCCTATGCCCAGAAATTAATTTGTGTACCTTTCTATGCCTTTAAACTGAGCCTGAGAGAGGGAAGGAAAAACTGAGCAAAACTTTTTCAAAGCAGTTTGCAGCTTGTTCAAGGTCACACAGAGATAGAGACTTTTTTTTCAGCTGTGGCAGGAGAGGGAGGGAAGGGAAGCACCTGGCTTGCTTTTCTTTCCAGCCAGCTTTCGGCAGTTTTTTCCTCAGCTCTTTTTTCCTTCAGAGAGTTGAACTTTCGTTTTCCTAGGACTTTGTTTTTTTTCCCTTTTCTCTCTGCTGGACGGTTTCAACATCAGAATACATTGGAAGAACTTTCCACCTAGGCCTTGGCCCTGGAGGTGGGCCCACCACCTCGTCCCAGCTCCAAGGAGGGGGAGAGAGAGATCGACGGAAGGACTCTGAAATTTTCCCAGGTTTCTCTCAGCAGGGCGAGGGGTTTTGTTATTTAGCATTATTATCCTTTTCCCGTGCCTTTGTTAAATAAATAGTTTTTGTCTCTTTCACTTTCCTTCGAGGAAATTTTATTTTTCCCGAACCTAGTTGGGGAGGGGTGGTTGTGCTTTCTCTCAGAGGATATATTTTTAAATTTGACCAAACCGGCACAGGTAGGTTCAGATTGGACATCCTGAAGAGTTGATGAGGATGGTTAAGTGTTGGAACAGGCTGCCCAGGGAGGTTATAGAGTCACAATCCCTGGAAGTCTTCAAGAAATGACTGGACATGGCACTAGTGCTATGGTTAATTGTCATGGTGCTGTTTGGTCAAAGGTTGGACTTGATGATCTTTGAGGTCTTTCTCAGCTTTGATGATTCTATTGTATGATTTAAAGGCCAGGTCTTATGGGGCTCTGAGGAAAGTGGTCTGGTAGAAGGATGATCTTTAAGGTCCATTCCAACTCAACCTGTTCTGTTATTCTATGATTATTCTTCTTGCCCCAGCTTCTGCTTCCTGGCATATCAAAGTGTACTGCTTTATCCCATGGTTCTTGCTGAAAGAATAGCTATATGTGGAATTAAGCTTCCTGGCTTCTTTCCTCCCCTATTATCTCTGTCCAGTGTCATCCTTCTCATAGTGATGAGTTGGGATTCTCCCTCAGTTTCTCTTGTCAAGCAGCCTCATACAGGAAGGAGGGAGAACCATGAGGTTCTGTTTGCGAAACAGGACAAACTTTTTTAAAGTTGAAACTGAATTATTTTATTTGCTATGGGTCAACAAAGAGAGGAATAGACTGTCACAGTCCTACTGATGAATAAACCTGATGGACAGGTTGACTTCCCTGACAGCTGTCTCCGAAAGAGCAGAAAGAGGGAGCCCAGAAGACTGAAAAATCCCATGAGTGACACACATGTGAAAAAGCAGCAGTTTTTAAATGCCTTCTGTTGGAGCTGGTAATAAATTAACTATTTACTTTTACCACTTGGCAGCAAATGTGGAATAAATTTTTGCAGATGATTTAGGACCTTGTTTAACTTCCAGCAGAAAAATGAAGAGTTCTAGAAAAGTTGATGGACTGCATTCAACTTTATGATGCAGAAAAACAAACTGTTAACTTACAGAAATAACAACCATGTGCTGTCATGACTTGCTCACTACTTGTCTTCAGGCACTGAGTATTTGTATTGGGAGAGCATGCTGGGTCTACTGCCAGTGTCAGTATTTCCTTTATTTACTTTTGATCTTTCATGTGTTTGAACTATAATGCCTGACCAGTTATATCACAAAGTAATTGGAGTAAATGCTGATTAACAAGAAATGAAGAAAAAATGAGGGTCAGCAGTGTGGGAAGGAAAGCAGTGATAGGCCAAGACTCACTGAGGTATGCAGAAAATACAGGCAACAGGGAAGGCAGAGAGTTAGTAGTAGATGGTGTTAGGGATCTGCTACAGCCTTGGTGGGCCCTCAGCTGCCATCAGCAAAACAGAACTGTTTCTTGTGCCAGTGCAAACAAAAATGTCACACGGCTGTCCTTGCTTCCAGTGCCTTTGGGCATGTCTGGTGGGTGGCTGGAGCCCACTGTCTGTGTCTGCAGGGAAGCTCCAGACGGGGATTGTATAGCTGTGTTAGCTTGATCCCATGTCTGCCTTTCTGCAGAGTTTGTTTGCTTGAGCACAGCGCTAGGCTAACACTTCTGCCCATCACATATCTCTGGGCTGACTTGCATCCGGAGACGTTTGAGCACAGGACAGACAAATGTTGTATACACTGCCACAGCTACACAGGGCTCTTCAGTTTCCCCCAAACCAGTGTAGCCCATTTGTACCTGGCTTATCTGACCCTTATCTGAGGGGTGACTTGGATGAAGACCCATGGGTCTTGTTACCTCAAGAGATGCAGTGCTGCTTTACCTTTGTGTTCTAAATGACAAAGGAAAAGGGCAGGAAATGGTGTAGCCTCTTAAAGTGTTAACAAATGAAGGAATAAAGAGGTACTGTGAATAAAAGAATGAATGAAGGAATCTACTGCGGTCTGTAGTGAGAGATACCACTAAAAGAAATAGGTTTCGTTTCCTGTGACTGTATGCCAGTATCTCATAATTCCTCTCATTTTATTTCTGTTTTCCCAGTGAAATGTTGTGAAGAGGAGCTGCATAGGATACTTCTATCAGACTGTTAATAACCTGGGGAGTAATAACATGGAAACTGTTGTTCGGCATTTTCTATGCCACTTTCACATCTTTGAAATGAAGTGTAACAGTGCCAAATTTTCTTCTTTATGTTGTCAGCTAAAGAATTGCCACGGAAAGAAAAATACTTCCCTCTTTTCAAAAAAAAAAAAAAAAAAAAAAAAAAAAAAAAAAAAAAAAAAGAGCTGAAATAAAAGAGGTGATGAGAACTTTATTTCATTTGCTTTCTTTCCTCAACGAAGAATTCAACTTTAATAGAAGTATTAAAAAAAAGAAAAAGAATAATCTGTAGCAGTGGGCAGTAAACATTCTCCACATGAGTCTCCTTCACTTTACTGTGGTTTGCACTATATTATTTGGCATTGAAAATTATGAAAAGTTCCTCCACTTCCTCAGTTTTAACCTTCTCAGCCAGTGTTGTTCATTTTATACTGAAGAACAACATTTCAAGTTGAAGAACAAATTCTGTCCTTCTAAGAATGCTGCCAAACTGCTGCTCAGCTGTTCAAGTCCCTTCTGCCAATGAAACTTAAACCCAAATACTTGGCTCTTCCTTTTAAGCTCCAAGACTTGCTGACACTTTTCTTGGTGCACACTTGAAACACTGCAATGTGTAGTCATTTCTCGTTGCCTCACTAGGAACCCTATGACTATTAGGCCAATGAACTTAGTCTCCTAATAACACAGGCTATCCTGATGTACACCTATTCCCAGAAGCTTAACAAGGTCCTCAGCAGCACTAATCAGGGATGATGTTTTCCCTCTTTCACCAGACAGCTATTCCAGCTCCACTTTTTATCCATCTCTGCTTTTGGAAACACTCTCTTGCCTGAAACAAGTGCTTCTCCTACCCTTTTTGGTATTCTCACACTGTATATCTGTATCAAAAACTGACAGAGAAACACTTCAGAGTCGTTGGATTTTACACAGCTGAAGGCAAACCTTGAATCCTGAAGTGGATGCCCAGGTGACTTGACACTGGAGTAGCCATAGTGAAACAGGCTTTGTACAGTTAGTACCAGGCAACTAACAGCACTCTAGGAGTGTTAGCATGCCACAAACCCTGGAGAAATCACGAGATAAGTTCTGCTCCATCTTTTAAATATTCCTATAGGCCACAGAAACCTTAATGCCCTCTATAAGAACTGAACTGTAGGCAGCAAAAATAATACATCATTTTAGAGGTTAGATGATTTTAGCAATGAACAACTTTTTTTATTTACTTATGTGTAGATTTGCAGAATGAACAGTTGTAATTGTTTTGTGTCTGAGTTGTGTAAAAAGCATAACAGCATGTGATCAAAGAGAAAATATGTTTCCCTAATGCTCAGCATGTCTGGACAGATAAGTGCAGATTTAGCATATGTTTTGCTGTATGGTATTCAATTTCATGATGTTTGTAGTAGTGCAGCATTAGACAGATCTGCCTGATATGAATGGTTAAATTATATCCAGTGACCAGAGTATTAGAAACCAGTATTTTTCGTGTGGCTGCTCTGATAAGTAGACATAGAAAAAATCTAGGCTTTCTGCTACAGTATAGGCCAAATGACACTTAGAGGCCATATCTAGGAGAGGAGTTAACACATTTGGAGAGTTGAGTTGAAAGTACTAGGCTAGTCTTTTCAGAAATATGTTCTGAAAAATGAAATATAAGTATGTTTTTTTCCTACTGAAAAGGTAGATACATTTAAAAATATTTCTTGCTTATTATTACCACTTTCTTTTTATTTCCTTAAAAAAAAAATTATGCCTCCACTGTATCTACAGTACAGAAGTTTTTAACATTTATTTATACAGAATTACGTTTGGAACTTCCAAGACCGATGGTGCTACCATTGAATCCAGATGCAGGGACTTGGCCTTGCTTTTGTAATTGTTTCTGTTATAAATCTAAACCCCTATTTCAAAGTTCGGAATCTTGTTATAAAAAATGCTTCCAGAATACAATTTGGCATCTAAGATATCAGTCAAGAAACACTTATTGCTAGTTTGGTTTCAGTGTGGCTTTTGGAACTTACAGATGTGTCTTGAGAGTTTTATCCATGCTTTCAGATATTGTAAAGATTTTAAACACCTTTGACTAGCAAATGGAAATCATCACAGTGTTTTGGAATGATAGAATCATTTTTAGCTAAAAATGCCATTAAAACTCTAAGTGATCATGAGTTTTTTTCTAAATAGTAGTGTAGTTACTTCATAGCAGGCTTGAACTAAGGGTAAATTGCAGCCTCACAATGCTCCAGTGAACATGTTTTCACCTAAAGAAAGGGAGAATTATCCAGCTTCCTCAAGCATAGCAGCTACACTGTGAACAGTTAATGAGATAAGCTGCTGATTCCAGTTATAGAGTGGAAATTGGCTTCTGTCTTTTTCGGCTCATTTCAGATAAACTGAGCCAACCAAAGCAGGCTTCTCTTGTGTCAGCTTGTTTGAAGACTGCATGAAGAATAACTTCTCTGCACTTGGGCAATGTGAAAATTTTGTCAAAAAATTGCCCAAGATCTTTTATGGATTGTAGAACCTAAACGACCCAGAGGCATGGAACTGGCTCTTTGCCAAGGGTACGGAATTAGCCCTACAGGCAGTGAGGCCTGTTTTAATCAGAATCCTGCCTCTTTACAGTGGTAGTTAAGTAAGGTGGTGAAGCCCACTTGGCCTGCTGAATTGCTTCCTCTTGGCACACACTAAGTTGCACCTGGAGCTAAGAAGGAGCTTTCTGGTATCACTGCATTTTATAACCTCTAGCTACTGAAACAATAAATAAAAATGCTTTTAAGTCACCTTGAGAGTGTGGCTGACCAATAAACCCTTAAAATGAGAGAAGGCTCAGAGAAGATGGGCAAGGACAATGGGACTGTGAAGTTCAGTGAAGAATGCAAGGTAAGACTGACCTCAAATGTTGCGAAGAAGCTGACTTTATCTCGGCACAAAAGAGGACTGAAGAGTGACCTTTGGTTTAGATAACCAACTATCAGCAGTTGACTGTATCGAGCTCTGAGTTCCTTAAAAGAACGTGAATGACTTCCTGAGTTAGGCAGGCCAGCATGGGGGAGTGAATACATAGCTCAGCCCAACAGAGAGTATAAAAACTAGACAACTAATATAAGAATTTTGAAGAGATGAATGGGCTTGACCTGTGGGCCCAATGAGTTTTAACTGTGAAGTAAAACTAGTCCACATCTTGTGACTATCAAGTATAGAAGTCAGTTATGAAGAGCCCTCACTGCCAAACAGGCTGGTTGTATTTTAAGATTTTCAAAAGAACTGCTTCTTTCTAATGAGTTTCTTCTTTAAGGAAGAACTAATAAAGAATTGATGGATTTTGACCTGATACCAGAGTTTCTTTCTTGGAGCAGGGGTGCCTAGCAGTAGTGCTCCCCAATTTGTGTTACTGAAAGAAGTTCCATGCTGCCTCCAGGGATCAAATAGCTTCTGGCGTATTAAAATATATGAAGAGAAGTTAGATGTGTTATGGTGTCTCCATAGTGGAAAATAATTTGGCCAAGGCTTTAAAGTCATATTTAGATATTCAGATAAAAGTTAAACCCATTTTTTTAAGGTTAATTTCTACTTTGAACTAAGGAAATCATTGGACCAGCCTTTTTTGAAAACCAGATACACAACATTCAGATTGGAAGCTTCACACCATCAATGTTTGGATTTTCTTTCATAAGTGGTATTTTAGGTGTTTGGTTGTCTTTGTTTCTAACGGAAATGCAATTTCTATGATGTAGATATTAAACAATCTGCTCCAAGTTGGAAAAAAGCCTGAAGCTGGTTGGTTTGTGAATTAATGAACACATTATTGTACTTTTTTCTGTTCAGAGTTTTTCACAGAATTACAGGACATTCTGAGTTGGAAGGGACCTGCAAGGATGATCAAATCTAACTCTCAAGTGAATGCCCCATGTGGGGATTGAACCCACAACCTCAGTGTGGCTAGCACCATGCTCTAAACAACTGAGTCAATTAACATTTTCCTATTCTGAAATCGTGACAATTTTCTCACGGAGGTTCTGAAAGCTGGGGAAGAATTCTGGACAACCAGCAATAGATTTATTGTTCACAAATAGCCTTCACAGAAGTAATTTAGATACCTCTGTAGTTTAATGAAGCACAGGATGAAAACTAATAATGTAATTGTTACGAACAATTGAAAAAACTTTTAAAAACTGTTGTCAAACATCTTTATAAAGCTTCTGGCATTTCCGTTTCACAGATGTCCAATGCCCAAGGTACATGCCAGTGGCAGTACAAAGAATTGGACATGGCCTCTTGCATGCTTAGTTGAACCTCCATTAGGCTATCTTGCAAGTCACCTTAATACTGCAGGTATTTTTAAAAAGTACAGTGAGGACAAGGAAATACTGTAAGAAGGTAGTGTAGTACAGGGTTCCTGAAACTAAGAATCTTACTAAAACATGACCAAAATTCCAAGTCTGTAGAATTTTTTCTGGCAAAACACTGGATTAAGTAGTTTCGTGACAGAGACAGCAAAAAGTTAAAGAGAATAATATTTAAGGATAAACAGAGTATAAAACCTGAGTACATTCTATTAGGATTTTAAACTCATCAATTGGGAAGAGAGCAGAGAAATGGAGGAGAAAGGTGTGTACAAGGGCAGGACACCAATTGTCCATATGATTTTGCATTGTAGCATGAAAACATCATTCCAACCGACTGGAAATTTTTTAAGGGAATATTGCTTCCATGGAACATTTTGACTTGCTGAAACTGCAGGAATGAAGATATATTTGATGGATTAAAATTGCCCTTCCTGGCTCCTTAGCAGAGTCTCTCCTTCAAGCTACAGGGTCATCATCAGACCACCTGGAGGGATATTTATGAGCCAAGAAGATGGAAGCCTTGAGAGGCTTTATCTGCCCAACCTTGTCTTTTTGCAGCTTACTTGATAATATGTCAGGGTTTTTGTTTCTGAGTCTTCTGAGTGCAATTAAGGCTCCAAAACTCGCCAGGCCTGTGGCAGTCCTATGGCATATATATGCAATATAAAGCCTTTAGCTACTATAAATTGATACTGGTAAAGTTATGAAAAATCCGTACTTTTTCTTGGACTTGTAAATCCATTTCCTTGCCATGTCAAGTACCATTTTTTTCATTCAAGAGATATGGTTCAGAACTGAAAAGTCAGACTGTAATGTTTAGAACACTTAAAATATTGTTGTGATATAGAAAAGATCAATCATTCCCTACTTCCAGGTCCTCATCCTATGAGGAAACTATCTGCACCCACTACTGCAGCTGACAGTCCTGAGAACAAAAGCTGAAATCAAAACCAAACCCAAAGTAATTAAGAGCACCATAAAATATTTTAGTTTGAATAGTCCTCATTGTGGATTCTTTAATCTTAAAACTTCTTTCCACCAACACTGCATTTTAGAAGTCAAACCTGATTAGCATCATGGTTTGCTCTTATTTTTTACTCAGAGTATAAGAAGCTTGAGTGTTTTCACAACTTTTTTTTTTTTTTAACTCTTACAGATCTCTGAATGTTTGCTGGTGAAATCTTGTCCCCATTAATGTCAACAAAAATTCAATTATGGCTTCAATACATCCAGGGTCACCTCACTTTAATAGGGATTTGTGTTGCTACGGCAGAATAGACCCCAATTTCTGGTTTTGTCATGTTTTTCATCTTTAAAAAAAAAAAGGAGTATGGTTCAGGTATAATTGGCATGATTAAGCTTGTCAGAAAACCCATGTTTGTGGACTATCTGTTCAAGGATCTTCTTCTTATGGATCTCTTCTATTGCTTAATGCTGCAGTGTTCTCGTATGTGTAATGTACTCGGTGATTAAATTCAGCATTTAATACAGGTATGTATAATGTGAGTGATCAGATGGATCCAGTCCAGCGTGCCCCTTTTCTCTTTTTCTCTCTAGTTAGGTACAGATTCCTGTTATCTGAGAGGAAACTGGGCAATGGGGAAGTGTAGGGGATGGAAGGAAGCTGCATTCAAACACATGCAGATTAAAAAGACTGATGATGGGTGCAGCTGTGATTTTTTAACACTTAATGATCTTTTTCAAGGGGATGGCAGCATAGGAAAGGTGAACAGTCCATGCATTTAATGGAAACCAAATATAAACCGAGTATCATGAATTGTGAACTTTAAAGATGTCGCTGGGTATTTATTGAACATTGCTGAAACATGAGGAATAACTGAATCAAATTTTGACATACATCAGGTAGTTACTTTCTCACGGTTTTCTGTTGGATGATATCACACTGGTATTTTGCATTCTCTCTTCCATGGTACCCACTTCTGACAGCACTTGGAGTATGATGCAGAACCTGTACATTTCTTTTCCAATCTAGACTCACCTTCCCTGTGATATATACATGCAAGCACCCAGCTTTGACTGCTCTGCAGTGTACTGCTGACAACAGTACAAGAGGTGACAACAACCACTTCTGTTTCCTCTGCATACTCGGCACCATAAGGTGGTCAATCAAAGTCTTGTTCCTGCATTGCAAGTACATTGGATCTGGGAACAGTGGGCCATGCAACAGTGTGTTATACTGATAGATCACCCTTCCTGTGCTCTGAGCCCTCGCTCCATTGAAGCATCACCTGGGCATGTGTTTTGAAGTGGATGGGTCCCAAGTCTTGGCATAGTTACCCTTAATCTTAAAACTTCTTTGTGTCTAACCCTATAGACAAAGTTCTGGGATTCCATTGCAATTGGATACTAGTTATGGCAAGAAGATATATTATAAGCATTAGATACTCCATTTTGAGTTAAAAAAACGAGGCACCTCTCTGCCATGTTTTAGATCATAGCTGGCCTTAAAAATTACACAGAACTGCAAGGAAAATAAAGCAAAACCCAATTATCTCAGGATAAGGGAAAGGAAGAAAGGAATGTAATGGAATAGTTGGGGGAACAGCTTAAAATCCAATTTCAGTAAGAAATATTTTTCATCCAAGTATCTAGAGGGAATACACCAGAAATAAACTACTTTATAAAGCAACCAGCCATCTTAGTGATTTATCGTGTCATTCCTTGATCATCAGACAGAGAATTAAATTATCTAGATGGGATGCAGAGGGTTGTGGAATTACACATTGCTTTCTTCCAAGGTATATGAACTCCATGTGTTATGACTTTCTTGAGAACTGGGTTGTGGTTAGTCCACTTTCTGGACTTTTTTCGTTTTCTTATGAGGAAAAACTAATCTTACAAAGAGAAAGCAGTTCCCTAGTATATGGTCTGGATTTTATTAGGTACACATTACACTGTTTCCTGATATTGCTCTTCTGTCTAACTTTTGCACCAATTTATAAGCAATAGTGTGACACAGCATCACAAAATGCCCTCAGAACAACTTTATAGATGGCACTTACAGACACTTATAATTTAAATGCAGTGAGTACATAAGAAAGCACATGTTAATAAGGATCTGGTCCTGTATCCACTCAAATTAGTGGCATAATTATCAGACGCTTAGGTAAGTCAGATTCATAACTATGAACCTGCCAATTTTTTTTTCAATAGAAATGCATTTCATATGAAGGAAATTAACTAAGCAATTTAGTTTTTACTGCAAATGGAAGGTAGAACATATATCACAATAATGTTGGAAATAGACATCTAATATAAGTAACATTAAAGGACGGAGTAAGACTTGCCTTGCCTTCACTACCTTATCCTGTTCTGTCCTGTCCTGTCCTACAGGAACCTTTCCTTCTTCATGTACAGACTTTGAAGCGTACTCTGCTTTTCAGTTTGACCAATGCTGCCAGTTACATGTCTTTTCTATTTGATAGAGAACACCACAGGGATTATCTGCATAACTAGATGTCAAAAGCAAAATGTGAAAATAAAAGGAAAATAAGAAAGAATCAGGTTTTTTTTATTTGCTGTCTTTTTGAGCACACAGTCATGACTTTTCTGCCAAATGTCCTCCTTCTATGAGAATTAGACTGAAAGTCCAGAATGGGTGCACCTGTATCAAACACTAAACCTTGTTTATTCCAGGATATAGTTTTTCAGAAGACTGGAAAATGGGAATGTTTGAAATATATTAATCTGTTTGCCTAAGAATGTTAGAAACAGGCAGCATACAATGCTGTGTGGTTTTTAATGAGAAGCAGATGCTGGTGGCATCACCTCTCTGGGACCTGGGTCTGTGGCAACGGGGGCTCCCCTGAGGCTTGTGGTCTTAGCCTGGTGTGCAAATTTTTATTGCCCAAACACAAACCTGGCTAGGTAGCTATTTTGAATAGGGGATCTGACAATCAAAGCAAGTTGGTTACGGCCAAGTTTTGCTGTGAAGGGTGTGTTCTCCTTTTTCCCCCTCCTTCATTGAAATGCACATACAGGATATGTTCATGAGCAGCTGGAGGCAGTTATGCATCGGTTTCGCCCATGGCCTGGGACAGCCAGATAGAGCAACCTGGAATTAAAAGCCTGTGCACGTTAGCTCATGCCCAGCACTATGCTAACACAGTTGTTTTCCAAATTTATACAACCACGTGAAAGACTGCGCCATCTGGGCACACGTCTCCCAGGGAGGCAGGCTTGTGTCTTCATGACATAAATCATCTTGATGCTGTGAGGGTCTCCTCCAGCAAGATTACTTTGCTAGACCGAGACACTCAACTTTGCTCTGTTTTATGGGCATTAGAGGCAGATTTATAAGTGCTGGTTTCCCCATTGCTTTTTCAATTTTTACTTATGGTTCTTTCTAAGCTGTGACAACAATTGCTTTGGGACAGTTTTTATCAAACAAAAGGATATGTTTCAAAGATAGTCTATAGCTTTTCAACCCAGCTAGAATGAAAGGGGCCATGGGCCCCACACAATAGAGCAGTTTGAGATACTTTGGCATGCTGATTGTACAAATATTATCATTTAATTAAATGAAGTTAATGTTCATGTCCTGTGGAAGATATTGTACCATTTAAAATGATTCAAATATATACAAACTTGGAATTTTTCCACTCTTTATTTGCAGTATCTTAGAGTAATCCTGTCACTTGCCCTGAAGATTATTATATTTATAAAAAAAAATGACTGCAGTGTAATTTGCAAACAGAATGATAACTTTATTATAATTTTGTTATAAACTTCTGAAATTAATAGATTTTCTATAATAGAAACTATGACACAAAATTTTCCATCTTTTCAAAACTCAATAAATCTCTTTTTGGACTAGCCAGGACCAGCTAGAACAAATAAGCCTACTAAAAATGCTGTTAGGTTTATTTGCATCATATACTGTTCACTTACAAATTTATTAATTCTGTGATTCTATTACAAATACTGAACTGAAGGGTTCTTTTTTTTCTTATACAGCTGCTGAAATGGATGACTCAATATAAAATTTGTAAAGTGTCATCTCCAGATAGTGATTGAAAAGGGACAGGATAAAGGCTAAATATCAGTATAAATAAATTTTCTGTCTGAGACATCACAGCAATATTGTGTGTCACTCACTGTTCTGTCCCATTTTTTATATGTGGACTGTTTCTGGAGTTTCTGAAACTGTTTCAGCACCTGAAACCTGAAATGGCTCTCATGGAAGACAGGGCAAAGGGACAGGCAGTAAATAAAATATAAACATTTGATAAGAAACAAAATCATTACCAAATGGATGCTGTAAGAATTATGATACAGCAGTCAAGTTGAATCTTCCACCCATGTATAATCTCAACTATTTTTACACATGAAAGTTTATAATAGCTGTTAAATTTTTTATGGTTCTGCCTGGTTTACACATTCATTCTGAATTTGTAGAAAACAGTTAGCTGAGACATTAATAACTGGGGGAAGATTTTTTTCAGACCTCAGGATAAAATTGTTTCTGCTGTTTCCATTCCATAAGCCAGGGAAGCTGATTATCTTTGCTTTCATAACACACATTCTCTTTTTTTCTTCTTTATCCCTCTGTGTAAAAATATCTACATATATATGTATATGTTTTTGAGCAAAAGTGTATCTATTCTACATATTTTGTAAAATACATGATTTTCAACAAAACACACTAAAAATATATCACGTGAACCAAGACTGAAAAACATGGAATATAAATATTTTCACAAAGGGTAGACCGAGTAGGAGTATGAAGACAATATCACTCATATATTTTTTCCCTAGGGCAACTGTAACTACCAACTCTGCATTTTCTTTAAAATTACTTTCGCAACCCAGCAATATTTACTTAAATTAGATAACTTGTCAAATGAATCATCCCAGCATGATCTCTATCTCAAGTTGTTTCCCAGCATTCATAGTTGGAACTTGATTTTCATTTTGCACTCTTGATCTAATTAAGATTATAATTTTCTTATGTGTTTGTGAAACACACAGGCAGTTGTAGACACACAATTTAGGCAAAAAAAATGCCCACAATGGCAGCACTGCTTAGAATTTAAAGGACTTGACAGCTATATTCCCAAAAGTTATTTCCAGCAGATGGTAGTTTAATTTATGTCCTTGTCCTCTTTTCTTTTATCTGTTGTTTTGTACTTTTATCTGAATTAGAACATTTGCCATTTATCTGTCTGTTTATCTCTCTGTCTTCTGTTTTTATTTTGTTGTTGTAGAAGGATAGAAGGTGTTAGATATCCCACATTAGAGTTGGCATGAACCCAAAATTCAGAAGTTTTTATTTCTAAACCATCTGAAGGCATTGAAGAAGGGTCAGTTCTTTTCTCCTGAATAAAGTAATATATATAGTAGGAAAGATTGTTCCAGAATGTGGAATGGGATATCTGTCATCCAAAGCTTTTGAGACTAAATCAACAAAGCTATTTTTCTAAATAATGGTTTAAGTGTATTTGGCTCATATTTGTACTGTGGATTGGATGAAATTCTCTTCCAAGTACTTCTCTAGCTTTATTTTCTCCATTCTTTACTTCTGGAAGAGTGTCCCTTCTATTCTGTCTGAGAAAGTTTGAAGAGGATCAGAGGCCCTGGAGCACCTCTCCTATCAAGACAGGATGAGAGATTTGGGTTGTTCAGCCTGGAGAAGAGAAGGCTCCAGGGTGACCTTATAGCAACCTTCCAGGACATAAAGGAGGCTCATAAGAAAGCTGGAGAGGGACTTTTCACAAGGCTTTAAAACAAAAGAGTAGAATTGGCTTAGATATTAGAGAGAAATTCTTTTCTGTGAGGATAGTGAGATCCTGGAACAGGTTGCCTAGAACAGCTGTAGATTTCCTGTCTCTGGAAATGCTCAAGGGCAGGTTGGATGGGGCTCTGAGCAACCTGATGTAGTGGAAGGTGCCCTTTCCTATAGCAGGGGGAGTTGAAAATATGATCTTTAAGGCCACTTCCAACCAAAGCCACTCTATGCTTCTATGATTCCTGTATCTGGTTATCTCTATTCAGAAAGAAGATGGAAAATGGTGTTTCTTCCTCTTATATGAATTAGTTGTTCCTTATAACATATCTTACCCACTAGTCTAAGGCACAATCCAAACAGGCAAATCTGGAAATAAAACAGAAAATGAAATATTCCTAATCATTAATTCATTCTTGAAAATAAGTGTGATCCAATCAGGCTAATTAAAACAAAATAAAACAGCAAACAACTGAAATTATTCTCCAATGACTCACTAAGAAGCAGAACTAAGCAAACCAGCCTCCTCTTACCAGCCACTCTCCCTACCTCTCCTGTTGCTTAAAACACAATGCTTCACTTCCTCATGTGAATCCAGCAGCCACCCCCACAATACTTTCAACTTAGTACCATAACCCCTAAGCACATTTTATTGCTCTCTAGCTGAGCAAGAGGTAGTGTGCCAAGTCAGTAGTTTAGGGATGTATGTTCCTGACTGGCCTACCAGCCACTACCTCTTTACTGTTCCTTCCCTTTTCTCTGAAGGGGAACACAGATGGGGAACACAGACAGGGAACACTAATCTTACTGTCTTATTTTCATAGCAAATATAAGAACATACTATAGCTTGGATGATTCACCTCCCTCTAACGTATTCTTTAATAGCCTAGAATTCAATAGGTTACTGGATAAGGGGACAGGGGAAATAAAGGGAAAGACAGGGCACATTCAAATGGACATGCAGATAGGAATTATTTAGATCTTAATTTCTCAGAGAACCAGCTGGAAATCAGTTAAGGTCATTTCCATTTAGCTGGATAATAAAAGCTGCTAAAAATCATTTAGCATTTTTCAAGAGAAAAAGAAAGTATTTTCTTTTTAAATTTTTTCATTTGGAAAGATCATTCTTCTCATTTTACGATTGAAAAAGCAAACATTCAGAATAAGTCCAGTCTCTTAATTTATTGTTACTGTTCAAAGGTTTCCTTGGTGTACATAAAATTTGTGATCCTTTGTAACATGGCCAAGTATGAAAACAAAGGGAGAGAAAGTCCATGGGTAACCAAGCTTAAGCATAGTAGGAAAAATCTCTTTAAGGGCTTTAGTATTATATAGAACATTTGCTCAGTAAAAATAACCCAAACCAGAAATGTTTCTGGATGTATTTCTTTCATGCAAAGTAACAGTCTATAAACACCAAACAAATAAGATTTGAAAAAAAAAACAAACAACCCCAAATGAAACAACATCCAGTGTAGCTCTCCCTCCAGCTACAGTTTTTTCAGTGCTCAAGCTTTACTAGGTTCAGTTGAACCTGATGGCAACAGTATCTGGTGATGCAGCTCTAGTTATGGTCTCTAAGAACCCTCTAGCATTAGCATTGAAAAGCCATGTCAACCTCTTGGTTCAAAAATTTATCAGTGTGTGCCATTGCTAAAGCAGAACTTATTATTTTTAGAGGATCTCAGCCATGGGGAACTGTAGAATCTGTGCACAACATCATCCTATATTAAATATTACTGAAGTCCAGCATCCTATTCAGTGGCTAAACTGGAAATATGGGGAATATTCGAAGTCTCAGGGTAAGAATTATCTCTCCTTTTTCCATTCTCTGGAAACTGTAGTTTTAAATAGCTTTATTTATTGGTTAATGTTAGGAAATCATTACAACTAAGTTCATGCCCACTTACTTTTACTAGCAACCTTTTGGGAATATTTGTGTGTAGGAGCATTTAAGATCAAAATTGTCATTTCATGTATTGAAAAATGTGGGGCTTTTTGGTAGAATCCAGTGATTGCATAATTTGCTCTAACTTTGCCAAACAGTACAAAGTAGCACATGAGAGTCCTCATACAGACAATTATGTGTCTGTCTTATGAGAAATTCAGTGCTTTCTTGTCTATGGTGCTCCTTTTAGCCATATTTTCTTTTTGGACCATTTTTGTTACTGCTGCTTTTTTCTTCAGCTGGAATTAAAGTCAAATTGAATTTACATATTTCCAGGGCATTTCATAGGTTGCTATAGAATTTTAAAAACCATAGACATTAAATATAGCTTTGCTCCCCTCAAGGAAAGATGTTGCCAATCAATTCACATCTGACATTCTTGAAAACAGCACAACAGATGACAGCAAGAATGTAGAGAACAAAGAGCCATATTTTCTCTATGATTAGCTGTGCAGTATTTTATGTCTTCTCCAGCAGTGCTGGTTTATTGTTGATTCCACTAGCCATGCTTTTATGCACAATTTTAATGAACTGTAGGACAGATAGAAACCACCTCACATTACTGAGTAATGTCATGCCTTTAACTGGAACAGAGATCATGACCTCCTGATCAAAACAGAAGAAAGAAAAGTATTCATCATTCAGATGTCTATTAGGGGTTTGCCTCTGCCTCCTCAGACTAGCTGAACACCACAGTAATTTTAAGACCAGTAGAGGGTACTAGTGTATGTATACAGAACTCAGTAAGTAACAGCAAAGATGGCTGCATGAGAAATTTGGACTAAACCTGTAGAGAGTGCACTAATGTTAAAGCAATAAGACTTAGTAAGATATCTTTAGCCAGGCTGCTTTATTTTCTTAGCTACTGAAAAGTCCTTTCAGCATCCACAGAATATATTCTGATTTAAAGTTAGGTTGTCGTAACCATTTCTTTAGAACACCAACACTGATATCAGATAAAAGGTCTTAATTCCACTGCATCTGTGTTTTTGAAGTGGATTTTCAGAAAAAAAGTAAGCTTTGGAAACACATATATCTTTAATATCGGTACAGTACTTTGCGGTTTCTTTCCTTTCTAAAATGAAGTGTGTATCTACAAAAGCAGTGTCATGCAATCAGAAATACTGTCTTCAGGAACCAATAACCTAGGTAAGAAGTCAGATGAACATAGTTATATTACTTTTGTCAGCTACATAGTATAGTTTATATCTGGACTGTGCATAGTCTCTCATATTCATATCAGACACCTAAATAAAGCTTTGCTGATTTTTAGAATTGCTGAGCCATCATCCCTTACTGACAACAATTGGAGCTGTTATATAAATATTTATTTATATATCCCCTTTGACCTTGTCCCCGGATCCTTGCCCAATAATCCCAGGCACTGGAGCTTATTCAGCAGTCTACCTTCTGAGCACATTTGAACAGCTGCTATTCATTAGAAATACAAGAAAACCTAAAAAAATCAGAACCTCAAACTTCAATCTGAGACGGATATCATTCCTTCTTTTCTCTCCAAATGAATGGTTTCCTTAAAATATACGTCTGGACCAGACCCAGGACTTGTAATAAGTTTCCTATGCACAGAGATATTATGGCCTTAAGATCCAATATCCTTTGCCCTAAAGGGTGAGAAAAGGGAGCTTTATCCTGTTTGTACAAGGGTATATGCAGAATTCAATCCATTTGCTGTAAGGGCTGGAATGAACTTAAAGTGTTTCCACGGAATAATGTACTTATTAAAAAGTTCCTGTACATAATTTTGTGAAGTCTTTTGCATATAGTAACTTTGCTTTTCATCTTTGGAGCTCTGCATTGTTGGACGCTAGGTGATTGGCCCAGACACCATTTATGCATAGGTTTAACCAATTTATTTCTCTTTAAAACAAGAGAATGTATTCTTTAAGAGTTCAGAAAACTATCAGTTGATAGAAGAATAAAGAAGGGGGAAAGGATGCATATTAGAATTTTAAAACAATCTCAAACATCCAACTAATAATTGTAATATTAATATGAATTAAAACCATTTCTGTGGAAGACATGATTTTATTCTTACTGTTTATAGTCATGGTAGCTTTGCAACTGGAAGGTGAAAATCACTGATTCCTGATCAGCTTAGAAAATCTCAATGGACCTATGATCAGGGCACAGTTCATTCATCAAACCATAAATGTCTTGTGCCACTTCAGGTTCCTTAGGGTACCTCAGATATTCAGAAGGGCCCAGCATATATGACATAGGAGACATGAGAAACCTGTATCCTTTTGGAAATGCGCCTGGAGCCAGGGTGAAGGATACTTTATGGATAGTTTAAGGATACTTGGATGCCTCTAGACCTCCCTGTTTAGGCACCTTAATAGGTTAAGTAAATTATAAATTAGTTAATATTTTTAATGCTTTCATTAATTAGTTAATAATTAGTTAGTAGTAGTTAATATTTTAAGTAATTTATAAATTAGTTAATATTCATCAAGGCCCTCCATGTTTGCTATGTCTAAACTTTGAATGACAAAACCAAATATAATTTGAAGACTAATACCAGAGAACCGGTTTCCAATAATCTAAGTCATAGTATCTTTAAAGTGACACTTTAAAGTCACTTTAAAGTGACTGACAATTCAGAGCAGTAAGACAAATAAATCAAACTCAGTCCTGTTTTTGTCAGCATGTGTTGCAAAGCTGTGAGAGACCCCTACACTATGTCAAATATTATAATATTCCAACAACATACTAAAACCTGGAAAATCTTTCTGCAATAACAGTTCCTCAGAAGAAGTAGAGATTTTTTATGGAAGATAAGAAGGAAAGAGGGATAGGAAAAGTGTATGAAAAAAGGTAATGAGAAGACATATTTGAAATGGGTTATGACAAATGGCAAGCAGCCATCTATTGGCTTCTTTTTACATCTTGGAAAAAGTATAGCAAAAGCAAGCCAGTTCCTATAATTTTTTAGCTCTGCCAGAGAGCATTTTTTCCATGCTTTGCAAGCTTTCCCTTTTCTATTTGCAACTGCTTACCATCTGGGAATTTGTGGTTGTGAACAGTTAATATTTAAAAACACACATGTATTTCACTTGAAATTAAGATTTTCGGTAAAGTGACTGGATTCCACTTCTGGGTGGAATGTGGTGAGATAAATATGTGCAATGCTTGGGGATGGAATGCTGGCTCTGCACTTGGAGAGAAAGTTGGGAGTTTTGTCCAACTCCAGAGTTTTGATTTTATAGCCAGTGATTAAGTTATAAATAATATAATTTTAAAAAATCTTTTAACACCGCTGTAACTTCTTTCTTTTTTAATTAATTTTAATTTCATGCTTTTACAGTGTGTCTTATGGGATTAGTGACAGGATACTGACTATATTTCCTCTAAAGCTGTTGATTAGCACATTGCTATGATACTTGTAAAGTAGAGGCACTGTTGAGTTGCTCTAAAGAGTTGACATGGGTAGAGGCAGCACAGGCAAATTTCTATGATACTTAGCCTTATACTGAGGTTTTATGGTAACACAGAGTTCTGGGGTCAGAACTAGACTTGCAGTTCCAAAGCTAGATAATTGATATATATCTTGGGGACATTTACTGAATGCTCTAGTTGCAGCAGTGTCTTATCTTTATACATGTTGTAAGTCACTATTTCAAATCCTAGACCTCTTTAATCACTTTAGATCAGAGAAACAGGTAGTTTTAGAGGACTATCTACTGTCTTTGTACCACTTCATTTTCATCCCAGTACCTCAATTAGAATAAAGTGGATCTCTGTTCTGGCAGATTTAGCAAAACAGTTAAAGACTGACAGAGCAGGGGAATGAACCCACCTTCAGGTCATTGGTCTGGAATAATATTCAGGCAGTGTCTGAGAACTCTCCAGGATTTAAATGCCTCTGTTTGTCTTCTGCTCCTTGTTCTTTCTCCTATTGATCTTGTTGTCAAGACGGTTTTGGGCCTTTTTTTATCTGTACTTTTGGCATGTCTTCAGGTCTGCCTGCCCATCTCTTCTTTTCCACTGTCTGTTTCACTAATCTCCATTGCTGGCTCATCTTCAAACATTTTGTGTTTGCTTCTGTTTTTGTGTTGCTGTACACCTTTGTAAAAAAATCTCATTCATATGTAGAATTACAGAACTCTAATTTACTCTGCCATTCTTCAGTCAAGCATTTCTTCTTGGCAGGACGATATCTGAGGTCCTTCATGCCTCATTGCCTTTAGACTCCATTATAGAAAGTATCTTGTCCTCTCCTCTGTTTCTACAAAGAACACTATTTTATCATTTAAAGAATCTGTCCAGATCTGGGGAGATCTCCCCAGTTTTTTTTTATTTTCTTACCATCACTCTGTGTTACATTTCCTGCTAATGACACTGAAGCTTTAGTCTTCTTTTAATCTCACTTTTTCTTCTGTTTTAGCAACAACTTTTTGCCTCTTTCTCTCCAGCTTTCTCTCTTCGTGAATGATCTTGACAGATCTTTGCTGGACCCTGCTCTGTTTCTTTACACCCCTCCTGAACTGGGGAGAGCCCAAACTTTGGCAGATTGTGCCAAACATAGCCCCATTGGCACTGTATAAAGGACAATTATAAGTTCCCATGATATTCTGGCCTTGACTTCCTGATGTTTCAGTATTCCTTATTTGTGGTGAGAGTTCACTGTTGTCCCATTTTCAACCTTGCGTTCATTAAAACCCCCCCGTATTTTCCAGCTGGATCTGGACTCACACGTGATCTTTCTGCCCCAGGTACAAAACTTGCTGCTTCCCATGTTGAACTTCATGGGGTTTCAATTGGCCCAGGCCTCAAGTTTGTCAATATCCTTGGACTGAAGCTCTGTGTTTGGCACGTCAGCTACTCCTCTTTGTTAAGCACCACACACAGGTTTCCTGAAGGTGCACGGAGCCAGTGTACCAACAGTCTTCCTTTCCAGCCCCCTTCCTTGGCCCTCATGCTGTCAGACACCTCACCTCAAAAGACAAATTCACTATCTGAAGTCACAGCAGCTGGGGGTCCATCTGATCCTTACTTCAACTGTTTTTTCCTGTTGAGTAGCTCTAGATGTATCCCCATGGATCATTGAGCTTGTGCTTTGAAGAAGAGGTATATTAGAGCCTCAGTCACATTTTGAAGTAAAATTTAAATTTCACCTAGATTTAGACATTTCAAATTGTATGCCTGGACTGGTGTCTGTAGGAAATCCTTATAGCCCAGAGTGACAGGCTTCTATAAGGCAAAATAATCCTAGATGGTATCACTTATCTGCTGTTTTGTGTCTTGTTTCTATGCTTTTTATCTTGTACTTGTGGGATGCATTTAGCTTATGTACTAATAATGGAGATTGAGGTAGAATTACAGCAAGAATTTTCAGTAAGAACTCTACCACACAGCAGATAACTATATACAGATCTTTTTCCCCTCCCTTTTAATTTCTCATCTTATTTTTAGATTTTCCTAATTGGTCTGCTGGCAAGTCAGCTGTTAGACTGGGGAGGCACAGGGCTAGTAAAACTGAGCTAGACATAGTTGTTACTGCATCATAGTACTTTGAACTAATATGCAAAATAGAAAATGGGAAACCAAATAAGAATCCATTGACCATAAGAAAATATTCAGCTGCTAGCTATTGCCCTTGTCATTGAACATATGAACTTAAACCAAAAATAAAAGTATTGAAAAATTGCATGGATATTCTTTACAAACCTAACAATCAACATGATGAAGAAAGGACATAAAACCTTGAGACAGAAGAGAAAAACAAGATAAGGTCATCATATGTTCCATGCAGTGTTTGCTACAGAAACCACCACTTTGTAATTCCCATCTTTTATTGGTGTTTTCAGTTCAGTTATGTCCACAAAAGCCTGGAACAGTGCCTAAAAATGAACCATGACCTGAAAGTGGTTGAGGCAATAGCGAATTTTGTAGCAGCCCTGAGACTCAGATTAATAGTGGAGAAATATCTGGCTTCCTAAGTTTTCTGGGAGACAGATGCCTGTCAGCAGTGATTGCACACAGAGAAGGAAAACTTGTCTGACCTAATTTTCCACCCCACACACCTGTTGCGATAGAAATCTTATTTTGCATGTCAGGATTTCTAAAGGAGTTGTCTGCCAGCATCCTGCTTTCTCTATCCCACAACAAATTATCCCCTGGCTGAATTTTCACTTTATTCATTTTGCCAAAATATACCAAAAGCTAGTTTTGTAATGTTTCAGTAAAGTCCCTTTGGAATCATATGAAATTGTTGAGGGTTTCTGAATACAAGGTTATGATTTAGCCAATTAAAAGGATGGAAGCTATTTAGGAAGTTTGGATCAAGGTCTGGGTTTAAATCCTGGACACCCTTAAAACTGAAATTGCACTGGCAGGACGGAGACTTCCTTTCAGTCGGCTCTGAATTAACTTCAGAGTAGGGAGCAGGGCTGCAAAGAAAGGAAATGTCCTCTTTGGATCTTTAGCCAGTCTTTAGCCAGCAGCTGAAAGCACCCAGGCTCAACCCACAGGCAGATGTAAATTAGTGTAAGTACTTATGGAAATATAAATTAAGAAAGAAACATAACATTCAGTCTGTATTTCTTGGGTGAGGAAATCCTACATCTCAGTAACTTTTGCCAGGAAGAAACCAAATTTATGAATGTGGCTTCTTCAAAATTCACCGAAGATCCATGTGTGTTACTGTGACATTGGAAAGAGGCATGCGAGTAACTTTGTGTGGGTGCAGAAAGCTCTTCCAAAAGGAGGAGATGCTCAAATGGCAGAGCTGTCCTTGCCTTCCATCCTGCATGGGGAGTGTGTTGAGGCTGATAAAGGCAAGACACATGTTAATGAGAGACAGAAGAATGGGAGTGGGGTGTGTGGGATGTGTTTTCTTGCCCCTAAGCCAGAACACATTCCCCAGGCTGCCTCTGCCTTGTGAGTAGGTTGGTTTTGCTGCTATAAAGGTTACGTGAAGAAAAGAGGTTGTCTTCTGCACTGTGCCAGCTACCAGATCAGCCCTGGTCAGGAGCCAGCTCCATACATCCCAGCACACCCAGAGGAAGATATTGCAGCTTTCCACTCTTTTCTCACTTCTTTTGCCCACTTCACCTTTGAAATGGGGAACTTTCAAGCTTACTTACCCTCATCAAGAAATTTCTTACCCAGAAGATTGTTAGCTCTAATGACTGTTTTCTTTGTATTTGCAGTCAGCAGATGTGAAACATGTTTTGATCTGTTTTCTCATTATGAAAATGCTTTCATTTATGATGCCCAGCAGGGCGACAGCTGATTAACTTCAAGTTTGTAGGTGGAATTAGTTTTTTTTCTTTTTGAAAATGATTACCAAGACCAGCAAAACAGGAAAGAGATTCTTTCGAGTCTGTTCCCAAATATTGCAGGTCACATTTAAAAAATGCCTAGAACCTTTTCCTGCCTTTTCATTTACTTGACACTTGAAAAACTATTTTTCCAGAATTATTACAAGTTACAATGTTGAAGCCTTTTATCCCCTTTGTTATTTACCATTAGATTGTTCCTTAAAAAAATGCATTACTCTTTCTCAAGTTCATATTTAAGGATCAGAATGCACAGCTGTGTTTGTCATTAATTCTAACCAGACAAGAATTTATTGAAACTCTATCAGAATAAATTATCAAAAAATCATTTCATTGGGTTAGGTAGCACAAAAAAGACATTTTTCTTGTCTTATGATCGAGTGCAATGGGTGGGGAACTGGCTGATGGACAGCACATAGAGGGTGGCGGTAAATTGTTCCATTTCAAACTGTCAATGTGTCACAAGTGATCAATATTGGGTCCAATGCCTTCCTAAGTGATCTGAAAGATTGGATCAAATGTACCCTGAGAAAGTTTGCCAATGATACCAAACTGAATGGGGAAGTTGACTTTTTGGAAGGGAGAGCCTCCCTGCAGAAAGACCTGGATAGGCTGGAGGAATGGGCTAACAAGAACCTTATGAAGTTCAGCAAGGACAAGTTCAATGTTTTGCACCTGGGAAAACATAATCCATAAGTACAGCACAGGATGGGATCTACCAAGCTGGGAAGAAGATCTGTGGAAAGGCTCTTAGTGGAAAAGAAGCTCGATATGAGTGAAGAACATGCTGCTGTGGCAAAGCAAGCCAACAGGATGCTGGGTTGCATCAAGGGCTTCACCAGCAGAGATACAGGAGCCATTATCCCACTGTACTCAGCACTTGTTGGGCCACACTTGGAATACTGGGTTCAGTTTTGGCCCCTGCTATACAAAAGCGATGTATGGACAGCTTGGAGAGCGTCCAGAGAAGGGCCACAAAGATGATCAAAGGATTGAAAAGCCTGCCATGTGAGCAAAGGCTGAGATAACTAGGTTTGTTCGGCCCTGAGAAAAGAAGGCTTAGGGGAGACCTTATCACCATTAGTATTTAACATGTAGCTGTGAAGATAGAGGCTTTCTTTTATATGGAAAAGATCAAAGGTAATGGTAAGTTACTCCTGGGGAGATTCTGATTAGACTGAAAAAGAACATTTTTCACAAAGACAGCAATCAGCCACTGGAATAATCTCCCCAAGGAAGCAGTACACTCCCCAGCACTGTGCATTTTTAAGATTCAGGTGGACAGGGTGCTGAGCCTTCCTGTCAGGATTGTACTTTTGCCAACAAAGTTTGCATCAGATGATCCTTGAGGGCCCCTCCAACCTGGTATTCTATGATTCACGGTTCTATGATTCTTCTGTAAACTGTCAAGCATTTGGAGTTTGAACCTGGGCAGAGTTTGGTTCAAATGTCAAACCCATTATTTCTGAAACTTCTATGTCAGGTATTGTCCATAACAATAACCACAAAATGTCTTTTAATTAAAAGACTGGAGAACTCAAAAAGACTCTCCAACCCTTTGAAGTAACACAGAAAAATAAATGATAGTTTAACTTTTGTATTCAAACAAATCCCCAGCCTCTAGCAAGACAAATTAATTTTATAATTCTGTTGCAATAATTACCATTCTTCTCTTTTATTGCTTCCTTTGGATTGACAATTCAATACCAAAACATGGGGTGGTTTTGTACTTGCAAAACCAAAACATAATGCCTGAGGTTTTGCAAAAACAAAATATTTCCTGGCTCATTTCATCTCGTCCAAATTTGATGAAACACAGTCATTTAGGTGCATCAAAAGAAAAACTCTCTGTGTAAACATGCAACAATTATTTACAGTATGAGAAGATCTTCCTGGAGTCCTTCTAACCTGCATAATTCTGTGAATCTATAGAGGAGCTAAATTTTACTCAGTATCATAAAGTCGGAATATCAATAATATTGCGAGAAAAGAGAGGCATAGAAACATAGCCTTCTACTGTGTAGCAGCTTTCTATTACATTTGAACTGGTTGGGTATAAGAAAAAACTAAGGATAACAGAAAAGGAAATAAAAAATATGAGTAAATTCCCAAATCACCACAGAGATGTATCAGATAACTCATACATTGGCAATACATTGCCCTTTATAAATTTAGTCTTTTAAATACATTTTAGAGACATGAAGACTTTTAGTAAGATGCTTACATTAATAGTTCACTATCAGCTACCTCTTGTCATGCTTTTTGTACCCTGACAGCACTTCTACAGTTTTTTGCACTTAGCACACAGTTGAGCTGAAGTTTATATCATTATGACAGATATGAACTGAGCCATCTACCAATAAAAATTATAACATAAAGCTTTCATAATCACCAGTCAACATCTTCTATTTACTTCTAATGTGACCAAGAAAGTAAGAACTCAAAAGTAATTTAGGAGTTTAATTCTGCTTTCAAAAAATCATCTTAGTCCTACTGAACACTCTTTTAAAAATTCTTTATGTTTACTAAATATTCTGCATTTTTATTCAGGTGTTATTATGAATGCTTTCTTTCCATAGTATGGAGAAACCTGGAATATTCTGGTTAATACTGAATGTCAAAAAAGTAGCACCTTCATATTAGTATAAACCATAAATATTCCCTTTTGATTCAAAGAATTGCTGACATTCAGTGCAAGTAGAAGGAAACAAAGCAGAATTGAAGTTTTTTATATCCTAGATCACTTTAACATACCCAGAAAATAGCTAAAATATTAAAAAAAATCTTTAATTTATTACTTGGATTTCTTGATCATTTTCATCCATCTGGCTACTTAGATATGATTTTAAAGAATTCCATAAAAGAATCTGTTTATCCTTCAACTCCCACTGTCCTGACAGTGACATTATTCCATTACTGCTCTCTTGTTCCAGAGTAGTTTGCTTTTGTTTAATGAAAACATAAATGTAATAATGTCATTAGTGGATAATGTAAATTGCCTGCCAATTAATTACATTTTCCTAGGGTTTGAGAGGAAGAAATACAAAAGCTTTGCACTCTTAAGGGCCAACCACTACATGGGATTAGCCTTTATAGGATGTGCAGTCCATAGCTGGAGGGAGAATACCATCCGTGTGATGAAAGATGAGTGGGTTTGAATTGAAGAGCTGATCTAAGAATCAAGTTTCATTTTTGCAATCCTAGTTCTGAAAAGACATTAAACATCTATTTAGTGTTGAGGAAAGTGATTTGTTCCCATTAGTTCAATGTACAGCCTTATGTATAGACTATCTGAATTGATAATGCTGTCCTTGGAATTCACTGGTGATGTGTATCACACTTGTTAAGAAGAGAAAAGAATAGAAGAAGTCTTTTCATTAAATTAGTTCTTTGCTGCTAAGAATTTAAGAGTCTAGTTTTGGATAAGATTTGTTGGTACAGATAGACTGGGATAAGATGATCCTCTGCAAATGGAAAAGTGGTGCTTAGTATTTTTGTGTGCACAGTTCAATTAAGAAAATATGCTGGTTACAGCTGTACTTAGGGATGATTATTAAACACATACAGTCACTGCTAATAGCTTCATATTTATTTGGTGTTCTCTCAGTGCTGTTCTATCTCCTTTCATCTAGTATTTAATAGAGTGTTATGTAACTGTAAAAATAAAAACTAAAAATGTACATGGAAATCAGTTTGAAATTAGTTGGGTAGGAAAGACATTGGCAGCCACTACAAATTGAATTCAATGGATTTTTTTAACAGAAGTGAGCCAGAAATTCCAAGGACTATTTGCTATAATCTTTGGGATTAAAAATAACTTTTCTGAACACAATTTATGTACAGAGGATTTACTTAGTTGTAAAAATCTTTCTTTTATTTCCAATATAATTCACCATTTAGTGCATTCCCGGTGAGTACAAGTGCCTTGCTTTGTTTTCAGACACAATCTCTGTGGTTCAGTTGTAACACTAGGCCAGGTTATGTCCTCAGGTTTGTTGGTAAAATTGATTAAACACTCTATCTCATTAATGTCATCATTTTGCTGCATATAAAGAAAATCGAATTTGATAACTAGTTGCAGGGGGAAATCCTAATTAATTAAATTAAAACTTGTAGTTTAAGAGTGCATCAGTCACTCTGGTGGGCTTCCAAACTACTGAAGTGCATCAATGGTTTTACAGCATCTCTAGAATTCACATTCTCATGCTGTTGCCACACATTCATTTTTATGAAGCATGTCAGAAAATCCCCAAAGGAGCTGAGCTAGCTGTTGATAGCTCTATAAGGCAATCAGAGATACTATGTCAGTAGAATTCCAAGAGAGCCATATCTCATATTTTACCTGTACTGTAAAGACAACAGGAAGGACAAAAAATCACTTTTGTTTTAAATCAATGCCTTTGTTCCTGCTCTCGGATGTAGTTTGATATTACTGTTTGTTTGTTCTACTTCAAAGAGCTGTATTTTGGATATGTTTTTGGTTCCCTATTGCTTTCAGGGTTGAAATGTTAGGATGTATTTCCTGTGAATCACAAAACTCTTGGGCTAAGTATGAGCTGGGTGCAGTATTGAAGCTACATCTGTGGACAGCATTTCAGGCAGTATGAACAATGCCTCACATGCTGAGATACAAGTGGAAAACATGAGCACGATTATGAATAGTTCAATAAGAATCTGAACAACATTTGTTAGAGTTCTTGCCCGATCAGAGAAGTGTTGAACATAACATCTACCCAAAGTAATTTGTGATTTAGCTTCAGGCTTTCTTACAAAAAACCCAACTACTTTTGTAGACCAGCTAGGAGAACATTGGTTTGAGGAGATTAAAACCAAATTGGATGATAGAAAGAAAAATTTCCGCATCTCAAAAATATGTTAAAAAATCTTCCATGTAAGGGAACCTTCATTCTGCCTGCAAATAATCAAAAATTTCCAAGCAAATATTTCAAAAACAAAATCAACAAAACAAGTGCCTTCTTCTTCACTGTGAATTTTACCAGGGTGACAATTCCCTGCATTCCATTCCCATATGAGTACAAGAAAAAAATGGCACAAGGAGATGATTGTTCTGGCTTCCCCTGAAATTTCTAACAGTAGTGTGTTCTTGAAACTTTATTTATAAAATCCAGATTTCATTTTTATTTCCATTGAACTTGGAGGTTCAATCAGAAGATTGGAATAAGCTTCATTTCAAATTAAATCCTCTGCCATTATCTGTAATAATTGAAGTGTAGAAAGTAATACCCTTTGCTATAGGGTAAACCTTTTTTCACTGAGCAAAGTAAGTACTGTCTTTGATACCAACAGTCTTTTTTTTTTTCTACACTATGCAAGTCTTTTGTCATTTCCTATGAGAAAATATCACGGAATCATTTAGGAAAGATCCAATGCAATCTCTGCATAATGCTACTGGCCACTTGAAATTCAACTTCCAGGAGGGGTGTGGGGAAAACTAGAAAGAACCATACTTCCTTTATGCACTTCACTGTTTCTTTTCTTCTGTCTGAAAAAAAAAAAAAAATAGCTTAATTATAAGTAGTTTAATTCATCCACTTGTGTTATTCCAAATCAGGTCTGCATTAATTTAGCTGGTGTTAAAAAACAGAAGGGAAATAGTTGTGGAGGGAAGTACAGGTCCTGTTTGAATGATCTGTGCTGGTGGGTATCACTGTGTGCTGCTGTGTTAGAACCAGTTGCTTCCTTTGGCCTCTTCATATGCCATTTATATTGGCTTCTCCTACATGATAGGTTTGCCTTGCCTTTGAAATTGCCTCTACATGAAGGGAGATTCTGGTCTAGATCTACCTGTATGCTTTGACTGGTTTTGATGATTTCACATGCATAAAATGGTCACAGGCAAGTCTTAACAACCTGGTTAAATAAGTAGCTTTATGGCAGCTTTACTGATGTAGTTCAAACTGTGTGGAAGAGTGAATTTAGTCCAGTGAGTCCTAAACAGAACATACAATCACATACAGCTAACACAGACAAAATGCAGAACCTTACAAAGTAGACTGAAGAATAATTCATGCAGTACTGTGCAATTCAGTCCTCATTTCTTGGCAGCAGCAATTCTGATGGTCTCTTTACTGGAAATAGATGTTGCGTCAAGACAAATTGGACTCCTAGTGAGTAAGAATTAAGTCAGTGCTAGCCAGTTAAGTAAAATGAAATTTTTCCAGTCTGGTACTTTTCACTGATTCAGAAAATGGTTTTCAGGCATAACCTGGGTATGACATGCTCCAGGAAGTATTCATCAACAACCAAAACTGCAAGCCTGGGGCATAATTTTTTCTTAGAGGAACAATAATGATCTTTTAAAATATACTGCTGTTCATACAGATAGGTGGCAGAGTACTTCATAGGCAAGCTTTGTTATTCACTAGCAGAAGAAGGAGTTTTGTGAAGTACATCTCTAGGAGTATAAAAACTGATCTTGACTAATGGGATTTTCTTTTTTATACATACAGATTATAAGATTCTGTCTCTTCTCTGATTCCTCCATCGTGCTGTCTCTACGAAAGTTGAGTCTTTTCAATCACCAGTACCCATCATTAGCTGGTCCTGCATGAAAGAAACATCACAAATCATAGGGAACTATTTACTTGTATAAAATTTTGATGCAGTTTTAGAAAAAGGGCAAAGAATAAGGAAAATCTGTCATCCTAATTCCTTTGTCTGTCCACAACTTCATTTATGATGTTTTTCCATTAGTGTTATGATTTGTGATTTACCACAATAGATCTTTGGATACTGAGCTGAAGTAGTGCTTCCAAGCTGTCATCTGAATATGTTTTAGAAGAAACATATTTTGGAGCAGATGGGGTATTTGCCATTTTTACTTTGTAGAAAGTGCCTTGCTCAGATTTAGTTCTTTTACAAGCAATGCATTGACAGAAGATTTACATGAAGGTCATTTACCTCCCATTGACAACTAAGAGCTATTTTGTTAAAAATGTGCTGTGAATTTATCAAAGAGCACTTGCCTGTTAAAATTTATTAAGCATGACTTATTCAGCTTCACCAATTACATATCTCTTTGCTGTAAATATATCAGATTAGTGTGAAAAGACACAGTCAACTGACTTATTTGTAATTGTTTAATCTTCCCATATTAAAAAATAACAATAAGAACAACTAGAACACTGTGACAATTTTAAAACCTGAAATTTCAGTGTAGTAGTTACCAATAGCAACCAGTTATCAGGTATCTGGAAATGTACAGCATGCAAACATTTCCAGAGAAAGCAAGCTGGCTGCAATAAAACCAAAACAAAATCAGCAACAGGGTGTGAAAACTTTCATTGGATGGAAGATACTGGCATTGGAAACACACTTTTAAATACGTCAAAACATCTTCCTAATAGCACACACCAGTTTATGGTTTTCAAAGACTTCTTTTTCTTTATGACAACAGTGACATGAAGTAATAAAAAATATGAAATATGTGGGGAAAGAAACAGATAAATATTTTGTTCTAGAATTATTTTCCACCTGAAACTATATTCAACACTTGTAACTTTGTCCCTGGAAGCTGCTTTGAGTGTTATGGCTTAAGATGGTGTTGTACACATAGAAAAAGTTTAAATGTGTACATTTTAGGCCACAAACTATCACAGCCAGATGTCACAGGGAATCTGCAGCTGGAAAGAAGGTGAATCCCTAAGGAAAGGGGTTAAAATGTTGAGTTACTCAAACAGGACATGCACTGTGACAGGACTGACATCGAACCTGTGTTGATACAAGAGTATCGTTAAGCTTGATCTATACCCATTTAAGCCTAGAAAAGACCCTGAAATTTCCAGCTGTGAACTGAGCCAGAAGAAGCACAGGAGGATGCACTGAAAGGTCATTTAAAGATCAAGCCTATTATCATGATGTGCTGCAACAGAAAGAAATGAGCAAACAACACCTCGAATTGCAGGACAGTGGCAGGTAGCTGTCAGCTCTTCTTCTGTGAATAGGACCATTGTTTTTCTATAGATTCATATGTCTGGATAAGTCTAAGCTGACAGCAGAAGAGAGGATGATGCTTTAAAGAGATGTATTTCTAGCTCCTGTGCAAGTAGAATTACAGTGTTTTTGACAATAAATTGTGGGAGATGAAATTATAATTTGCTCATTACTCACAAAAGGCTGTATGTGTATCTCCTACCTAACTATACATACAAAAATTGCAGACACTGGCTCTTGTTCTCATGTCACTTCTTGCTCTCTCTGAGTGGTTAAGGGGGTAAATATCTATTCTCTATGCAGTTTGGGCAAAGCTGTGCAGAAATTGCAACGCCTGCAGCTGGGGCTCATCTGTTAATGCCCCTCAGCTAAAGTGGTGGTGAGAGCTTGTCTTTGTTCTGTTCCATTGCAGCAGAAAACAAGCTCATTTAAACCACAGGTGGCTGAAAGAAAAAAAAAAAAGCCTATAGCCCAAAAGGTAGTGGAAAAAAAGTACTAGCAGTGGTTTTGGAGGGAAGGTTGTAGCACATACCCACATATGATTGAATTTTCCATGTTTTCTTTGGCACTGGAAAAAAGGAGTGCTTCATTCCTGACTACACCTTACTTTGGCCACATCAGTGGGGAGTGAAGTGGACCCTATACTGCAAAATATGCTTAGATCTTTGTGGTTGAATCACAGGATCTGCAATAAACAGAAGAAACAATAAAAACAAATAACATAGACAAACATAAACATTTCTAAACAAAAGGCCAGTCTCCTTTCATTGAGTTAATTTACTTTGACAATTCAAATCTCAGTGGATCTGAGCCAGTTCATGCCAGCAGGTAATTTGTCCCAGGAGAAATGAGGTGCCAAGTTCAGATGTGACAGATTATGTTGCTTTCATAGCCTTAGGCTTTTAAATGTTTTTATTATAGAATCTTAGAATCACAGAATATGCTGAGTTGAAAGGGACCCATCAAGAACATTGAGTCCAACTCCTGGCCCTGCGCAGGACACTCTGAGAATCACACCATGTGCCTGAGACCATGGTCCAAATGCATTTTGAAGTCACACAAGCTTGGTGCTGTGACTACTATTTGCTAATTTTTCCTAATAGCAGTAGAGAAAATTCTACTACTCATTTTTTTTCTCACTGTGGACTTCAATTATACAACCAAAATTTTCTGTCATACTATGGGTACTTTCTGCAACTATTTTTGGCATTTCTGGATTTTCCCCAAAATATACTATTTTGTTTTCAAATGCAAGTGTTTTTGAAAGAAACAGAACAGAATTCTTTAAGGGTGTAATTTTGTTGCATTTAGGTTTTTTCCATCTTAAACAAATATTAGCAAGTACATATAGGAAAACTACATCTATGGTTACCAACATATGGAAGCTTAGAGTTCTGGAAAGATTACAGACTGTTAGAGAAATAAAAAAACCCCCATATTTATAAAGTGCAGATTTGTAGAGGCAACAAAGAGCACAAAAGTGCATAACAGCCATTTTGACTTGATATTAAAATCCTGTATGTGGTTGCTATTTATGAAAAAATCTACTGAGCCAATAAAAGCAACTGTATGTCAATGACATAGGTAAATTGCCAGAGAAATTCAGGGCTCATCAGAAAAATTTGTGCTACAAAATATTTTATGAGAAATGTGAAGCCTATCCTGTTGATGGTTCTTTTCATAGTGCAGAAAAGTAGTACTAAATAAAAGTGGACTTCAGGAGACATCTTTTTGACATTGTAATGTAACAGTGGAGTGAAAAATCTGACTTTGAAAATCTTTTAAAGGCTCCACCTTCCAAAAATCCCTGTAGCTAATAAACCATTTATGTCTTTATTCTCCTTTATCCTAAAGGAACAAGCTCTAAAAATGTATAGTACTTCATTACGTACTTCAGAAGGCTAAGAAAGTAAATTTCTTCAATTACTGGCATCCATCAGTTGGAAAGAAGGAGACTATCAAAATTATTGCTTGCCAAAAGAGTTATTCCCTCTCCTTTCTGTACTCAATATACCTTTTCAATAATTTGCAGGCCTTTCTCTCCTTAAAACTAAAACATGACAAACAATGTTCTAGACGAAACTGATAGAAAGGGCTCTGCTGCTTTCATTGTCCATCTCTTTGTGCAATTAGTTAAAAAATAATGCACTGTTTTTCAGTAGTCCATCCTGGAAGTCACTTTTATTTTTCCTGGCTTTACCTTTCCCTAAATGTCTTCCTCCCACTGAGAATATATATGTATTTTGGATTACAGCCTTCTTCTTCTTATCCTAGAATTACATCTTTACAGATTGCATCCCATATAATTATCTTCTGCCTGTGTTTCTGCTCTGTTTGTACACCTGTGTATCGTTCCTCTGCATATGCCAGTTAGGGTAAATTGCTATCATCTGCATGCTGGTTTCTTCCTTTTGGGGATCATAAATGAAGGAGATAAACAGGAGCAGATGTATCATCATTAGACACCTCTCTGTTTCAGTGTGCTGCTGTTAATCATTGGTCAATGTTTATAATCATTTAGCCAGATTTCAAAATGCATTATTGTGTTTGCAGCCAAGCCAATTTAAACTGAATGGATATTTCTAGTAGGTTTGCATGAGAAGAAGTATTATGTAATGCAAGTCTCTGAAAGGTCTATAAGCAACAATTCAAGAACCCTTTTGTTCTTCAGGTGGTCTTTGGACAAAAGGAAATCTAAGTATTGTGCTTATCAACTTTATCAAATTTTTCACTATCAGACATCTAAGAGAAACATTTTGGAGGGTGATTTCTGTTTTTTCACAGTTTTTCAAGAGAATTAAAATGACACAAGTATGGAGATCAGAAGAATAAAGAAAAGGATTCTAGATGAATGGCCATTTTTAAATATACAGCTTTGAGATAGTCTGTTCATTACTAAAAATAAGCAAAAAAGTCCGACTGTTGATACTGCACAAGCAAACAGAAAAAATTACATGATAATCTGTGGCAACTGGAAATATGCCAAAGCACAGTGGCTGAGTGGTGCTGCTGAGCTGCTTACTTTTCTCTGGATGAAAGTGTGAGGAAAAGAAATATTTTCTGTAATTGGAAGTGAGAGAAGCTAAGCAGTTGGGTCATTTGAATAATAGGGAAGAAAAAAAAGAGACAAAATAGAGAAGAAATGAGGCTACCAGCTGGGTGTGGTTTTTGGGGTTGAATCAGAAAACTGTTATATTTCTTCTAGGAAGGGAAATAGAAGAAAATATATCTCTCCTTTCACCAGATGGAAGAGAGAATGAAGAATTACTCAGGAAATGAGAAGCTGAAAATTTCTGAGTAGTCTAGGATGCAGAAGAGAAAACCAGAAAAATATCTTTTCATAAAGGATTACAACAAAGTCAGAGAGGAGGATTCCCCCAAGTATCATAGGTCAGTGTTTTTCCACTACTTTCCTCACTATACTGCTTGTTTAGTCCATGTCTCTCAATTAGTTTAATTTAAATAATTCTTAAAATCTGATTAGGCAATTGGCAGGTACAGTTCAGCTGAGATATATAGCTTATATATATATATTTGGTAGAATAAACTAATTACAAATAAAAAGAAGACTTAGTATACAGAGACTTTTAATATATTGACTTAAAAGAAATAGTTTAAATTGTCATATTGTGATTTTCCAAGTGTAAAAATAAAGGTCTTCATTCATCCCAGTGTGTATACATGGAATAAAAGAAGTTTCATTAAAAGGGCTTGACCTAGGACATTAATCCTCATAATTTCAACATTGTAGACCACATAGAAAACAGAAAAAAAATAGCAGGAAACATTTATAAAGCTTCATTAACGAACTGAGACTCATTGTTTTCCCCAGACAGTGATCTGATAGTGAAAAGACTTCTGTGGGATTTGAAAACAAAATGAAAACTGGCAAGGACACCAATCTGAATAACTTTTAGGCAACTTACCTCTTCTGGTAGGCTCATAAAAGTTAGAGCACAAGGAGAAACTTGCTATTTGTGGTAAACAAAAGAGAGATGGCAAAACTGATGCTGTAGGATTGACTTCCCTTTTCGGAGTCTACGCCTCATCATGTTAGGATGACTTCAGGCACAAGTTGTATTACTCCAGCTGCTGCATTTTACTCCATCCACTCCTGCTGGTTAACAGAAGTTCTATAGTAGTTTATTTAAATGTAGAGTCTGAAGTTACACTGTAGATTGATATGCTAAACAGAAGCAGTTCGAGAACCAATTTTATCTAGCAATTTTTCTGCCAACACCCTTGTAGTTTGAACATTTGGGAAAAGTTTTTGCTCTTTGATGAAAGGAAAATGATGCGTTTGTTTTGGGATGACAGCTCAAGGCTCAGTTATTACATATAAATCTCATCCCAGCAATATTTTGGCTTCTGATATTTTAAGCAAAATTGTCTTGGCTTGAAGTGAATGTTGACCTTATGAGGGATCAAGTCAGCCTTCCTGTTGTTACTTGCAATGAGCACATATTTCCTCTGTCTCTTCATACTCAGGATTTATCTGACTACCACTGTAATGAGACAGGGGGTGTTGGGGATCAGAGTTGTGATTCTAAGCCTACAAAAGGTAAAATTTACATGGAGACCCTTGACCATGTTATTAATTTTTCTTTCTGTGTCTAGGAAAGAGTAATCTTATGGGAATTGGTTATTAGAAAAGTGATAAACTTGTTGGCAGTATTCAAACTACATAGTTTCATTGGTTAGTGAGAGTTATAGATACTTACAGTTATAATTTACTTCTGCTTACTATGTCAATTAAGAGAAGTTAAGTTGAAATAAGAGATGGGGAAAGGTGTGTAGGAGCAGTCTGACCTCTAATGCAAGGCCTGCAGGTCATTTGGACTCTTGAGGGAGAGATGGCGGGAAGGCTGCAGCCCTGGTGGAAATTCCTCATTGCAAAATGTTGTAACACACCACGGTACACGTAAAACTACTGGGGCTAAAGTGAATCATAACTTTCTAAACCTGAATGTTCCAGGGAGCAGTGCTAACAGTATGGTGTGTGCCAATAACAAGGGATTGGAAAAAAACCCTTCATTTCTTCTTCAGGGGGGTAGAATATTTTCCACCGTCTCCTAGATGGCCCTAGTTTAGCTTAGAAGTGTGGTCAAAAAGAAGTAGCATCTTTCAGTTCTAATAAAAAGCAGCTGTTTTTTTCTGCCATTAAGTAGTGATACTAACTTGTAAACATCCACTTGCAGAGACTGCAGAATATAGACTAGTAGACAGAATTTGGACTTCTGATTAATGAGACATATTCTTTGTATCTTTGTGATGGCCATAATTATACTTTGTGGAACACAGGCTACCTCCATTTTTCCTGGAGTAGAAATCCAGAACAGAAGCCTATTAAAGCATGCCACAGCTCCACATAGTACAAAATTACCATTTCCTGTCCATGGAAACCAAGAAAGAGTACCTTGAATGGCTGAATACCAAACTTGTATGAAATTTTCCCTGGTTCTTAAATCTAAATGTACCTATATGGAATTGGTGGATGACTGAATTCAGCAGCACTATTCTCATTACAAGCATTTCTCACTAGAGAAGCTGTGAAAGAAATCCATATTCAAGACACAAAATGCCAGAACTTTCTACAGCACTGAGTTTTTCCCAGGGACTGTGAACTGGCTCAGGTGCAATAATCCTCCTGAAATCCATAAATCCCAGGTCATTTGTTAAAGAATTGTGTCTCCTAGCCTTGCTAGAGAAAGGGAAAAAGCCCTGTGTGGTTAAAATACCCTGTGTGAGTGAAAGTACAGAAAGCCAGATAGCACTTACTCCTGAAGAAAATCAGTCAGTGATGCAAAAGAAACTTTTAATTTTCTGTGGAATGACTTTTTGTGACCTTTAAACAATTTTTGAAGCAAAATTTTTACTGACCATGTCATTGCCGTAACTGATAAGCAATGTAAAACCTTGGCTTAAAACAAAGATTTCTTGGGAAACATTAGAAAAAGCAATAAAATATAATGTAAAAAATATTTGAAAAACACAGCATTTCAAAAGCACCCATTAATTAATCCCTGCAGCTTTCTGTGTTTGCTTTTAGAACCAGCAGTTTCCAGTAAGCAATCTATTTTGGGGAAGAGAAAGCCCTCTCACGAAATTTGTGGGCAGAGGCAGCTGTTTGCCTCATTGTCACAACTCAGAAATGAAGTGCGTGGTGGAGCCCTGCCATCTCTTTCAAGCTTCATGAATGAGCAAACACTAGCATGGCTTTGGCACCTGTACAGGATGTATCCCTTCTTGTTCTCGCTTTCAAAATATAGCCATCTGCAAAAATTCAGTTTCTGAGACGTACAGGGAATTTAGTGAAAAGTACACCGAATCATGCTGTCAAAAGAGAGAATAAAGAACAAAACTGGACTACACAAAGAAAGTTGAAACGTTTCCCAGCCACTCTCCCCCAGTTACCTCAGTGGGTAGAAGTAAGATATTTTTTTTCTGGTTTTTTGCTTGTTTGTTTGGGGTTTTTTCTATCTTTCTGTGGATGTTTGCCAGCATGCCATTTTTCTTTTGACATCTGCATCAGTCAAGTGTCTCTTTCCAGTCTCTTCAAGATTTAAAATGTCTTTTTTATCCTCTGTGCTGAGTAATCCACTCAATTATGTAGGAAGTCAGACCGGGTGGTTTGCTCTCTGTTACTAGTTCAGCTTTTGCATTTCTAACTCCCTTGAAGTTATTTACAGCAGGTGTTTTACCTTTGCCATTTTCCTTATTTTTTCTGCTTAGTTTCTTTAAAGGGTTCTTTTCATTTCATCCTATCTCAAGAAGTCAATCATAATCAAGCTACTGTGAACTGCAGTCTACTTCATCATGAAGTCTCTTTAAGAAGCACCCTTTTCTCCTGTTCTTCAGTCCCAAGTGGCTGTGTCATTGCGGGCCTCATAAGGGTGGTATTACAGTGCTGGTCAGGCCTCCATCACATAACAAACATTACTCATGGTTAGCTCTTGAGCCTAACTTTTAATATGTGAAGCACTACAGAATTCGGTGTGAAAATTTCACAGGTAAACTATGCCTACACCACAGAGGTACTGAGCACATTATAAAAACAACCGCACCATCATGAGTTTTCCACAGGAAAGTTTGTTTTACTTCAGTTTCTCCTGAGACCCATTTTCTTCTGCTTTTGCTGATACCTGTCACAAGACTGACTTCACTTTGCTTTTTTTTCTAACATACCTCCCGTTAAGCCTTCAGCTTTACTGGTTCTTAACTTTCCTGCTGACAGCCATCACTCCTGCTATTTTCAGGGTTATACTCATTACCTGCCTGTCAACATGTGAAAGTGCTTGAGTCTTAGCAAGTTATGAGGTTCTCCATCACATATCAATCAAGGAAGTTATGTTTACAGGAAAGTGTCAATGGAAAGAGTACTGAGCTAAAGACAGGGGGGTCTTTGAATGACTTAAATTTAAGAACTGTTTTTCTAAAAAATATCTTTTTTCAACCACTTCTCCCCATGGGGAAAAAAGAAATCCACACTTTGCTGTTTGCTTTGCTTTACAAAGTAGAAGTACCGTGTATATATATTTTTGGTATCTAACAACACACAGTTCAGAATTTGTTTGAGGGTGGACAGGGACTGGCAAGGGATGAACTGAGACTCTTGCCTTGTATCACTAGCATTGACAAAGGGAAGAGTTCACATTACATTACACAAATGCACTGCAAGTGTGTGCTTCTTGCTAGTCTGACACTCACTGGGAAAACAATCAGGGAAGCAAATGTAGATTGAAAAGAAGGAAGCATAGAGGTAATGCCAAATGAATAGGGAACAAACTAGGACAGTGTTGTGAATACAAATTATTTCACTGATACTTGTTGGATTTGCTCCCTCAATTTTTCTAAAGGCATTAAAGGAGTGCATTCAACATGTGCATCTCCGGACAATTGGTTCAGCAGGCTTAGATCTTCAGGGTTTTTTTTGTGTGGAAACTGCAGTATCAGTTGTTGACAAATCTGTGCTGTTTCTTCTTCTTCTAAAAATTAAGAACAGTTGGACACTGATGTCAGCTCTTATGCCTTCCTTTTGGCACGTGAAACACTACAAAATTTGGTGTGAAATTTTCACAGTTAAACTATGCTTATACCACAGTATGAGTTCAACTTCCAGCAGGGCTTTACAGTTTCAATTTGATTTCTCTTTGGTTGATCTTCTAGCAAACTTCACTGTTCTCTCAGTGAACCTGTATCTGCATCATTCACTGCCATTAATCCTAGGACTGCCTATAGAGTGAATTTAAATTACTAACTCCTATGTGACTGTAGAAGCTATTTACTTTGAACTATATGTTGCATTACAGTTCATTTTAGCTCCTGTGTTACGAAGACAATCCCTCAGGAAGATTTGGGACTAGATGAGATGTGGAATTTAACCATGCATTTTAAAATGATGAGTTCTCATTGTTGTCTGTGTGAAGGAAAAAATGATCCTTCGTCAACAATACTTGTGCATTACTGAAAAAAAATTGAGGGTTTTTATCTGTGGAGTGCCAAGTCAGTCTGACATGAAGTCGAATACTTGTCTTGGGTTAAGAAAATTTAAGAGGTGGAGGCTCTAAAATGAGTTACCTCCCCTTAGTTTCAACCAATCCCTTTCCACCAATAAGGAGAAAAGCAATATGAGCAGAAATAAGCAAAAAAATAACAGTTTACCAACAAGCAAAACAGCGACAAGAAATAACAGTGAATAATCACTAGATGCAAAATTGCTGAATTTCACCAGCTCCCTGAGAACAAAGAGAAACCCAGAATGGTGGGGTAACTTTTTCAATATGGTGGCTGCCATGGGCAACCTCATGTAGGGGGATAACGGGGAGATGGCATCAGCATCCTTCCCTGTTCCCCGCTTCTCTCCCTGGCAGCAGCATCGAGAAAAGCAGCTGACACACTCTGGCAGCAGCTGGAACTCAGTCAGGGGCTAGAACTCGTGGAGGGACTTTGTCTTCCTCATGGCAGGAGATGGCAAGGCAGCCAGGGCAAGGCACAGCAGCTGGGCTGGGACAACTCGTGGCGTTCTCTCCTTGGCCAGGCACTGCTGGAGAGCAGGAGTGATTTGGTCTGCAGTAGGGCTGCTCTGATCCTTCCTGGCACTGTGCTGTGACTGTGGGCAATCACCCCCAGAATTTGACCCAAGGCAGTCCAAGACCACAGGGCTCATCTTCTCCAAAGCAGGAAAAAAAAGGAGAAAGAGAGAGAGAACCCATGAGGGAATTACCTGCACATGCTGTCTCAGCTCTATGGAAAAAACCCCAAGAGATAAGCGAGGCATGAGACACAAGAGCAAACCAAAGGCAAGAGAGAGACTCTGCCCACATCAAAGACCATGAGGCCAGAGCATGTTCTACTTCTGCGGGCCAGCTTTAAAACCCCTGGCAGCCCCCAGCCTGTTTCAGGATACACCTATGGGTCTTCAAGACACAGTAACAATTTGGGCACAGACAGATATGGAATACAACAACATTTTGGGTTACCTAGGATAATCCTACAGCATCCTGTGTTTTAGGAAAGAACATAAATGTCTCACAGGAGAGAAGAATCGTGTGTATCTTTCTAGAGCTGCCTATAATTATATGATATATCATACATGTACCCAGGCACACATGAGTACAAAAGCAAAGGAAAAAAGAATGCAGTTATTCTGGTTAATGATTTAGGGGTCAAATCCAAACTAGATGGATAATATTTTTGTGAATAATTTATATGTTCTTTTTAAAGATAGAGTGTTGAACTACTTCACAAAACAGTAGCTGCCTTGCAGTTTCTATTCAGTTGTAAATTTAAATGTAAAATGTAAAATGTAAATGTAAATGTTAAATGCTGTTGTTTCTCAGGTGTATGCACTATTTAATGTTATGGTCTTTCTGTGAATTAGATTTCACAGTTTGAAACACAGCTATTTCAGAATAATAAAATACAGAACTAACAGAATCAAGACTTGGGGATTACTAGATGTAGTGGTTTGGTCCAAAATACTCATTACTGTTTATCTTCTGTGAGATAAGAATTTGGAGAAATGCAAAGCAGGCACCAATCTTGAAAGAATATAAAGAAGTTTATTAACAGACCTAAAAGAAGAAAAAAAGAATCATACCACACCTTCAGAACTCTCCTCCTCCCCCCACCTTCTTCCCTTCTCCCACTGACAATGTAAAAAGACAACCCTTGAGATGTTCAGTGTGTTTATCACTTCCATAATAACCTTGTTCAGTCCATTTAGGAAGAGGAGTCTCTCTGCTCGCATGTGAGTCCCTTCCTCCGACTTGCAGCTTTCCCACAGCTGCTTTCGAGGGTCCACTCTTGCAGTTTTTAAGGTTGAGCCATTCAGAAACAAAAGTTCTCTTCACCCATCTCTGGGAGCATTTCATTTCAAAGAACAGAGGTCCTTCTCCTTCCCTGGGAGCAAAGGGTCTTCCTCATCTTCATCTTTAGGACTATCTCTGGGAGCATCTCTAGGAACTGAGGTTTTCTCCTTTCCCATTTGGAGCAAAAGTCCTCATCACTTCCATCTCTCCCTGTTCAAACTTCTCATGAAATTACAGCTGCGTCAGCATCTGCCTATCTCAGCGCAGGTGCTTTTGGTCACAATTTGAACACTCCATCCCCCATATCTTCATGAAATCACAACGGGATACTCTGATATATCATAGCTTCACAACAGAATTTCAGCTTTAAGCATCTCCTCTCTCTCTTCCCTCAGGTTTTCAGCTCTTCACAGCAATAAAAGGGTTAATCTCACCTCGGCCTTGCAGCTGGAAATGTCGCTTATTGCTGTTGGTCACATGATCTTTGCCGGACAGTGGGGCAGCTTCAGCTGAATCTTGGCCTTGGCCGCAGTGGAGAGGGGGGGAAGCTGAGCCACTCTGGCTGCCCACAGCCCTGCTCTGGGGGGATTCCACGGGTGGAACGGGGCCCATCGGCTCCAGGATGGCTGTGGCCCGGCCCAGCCTGGCCCGAGCAGGGCTTGGGCCGGGCCCGCCAGCCCCCGTACGGGGCCCGCAGCCACCTGTCCCAGCACCAGAAACGAGACAGAGAGGCTCTGCCTCAGAGTTTCCTATTCTTAAGTGTGGATCACAGAGGCAGTCACAGCTTTAAGTGACTCAAAGAATTGTCCATATTCAAACTGACCAGCTGATAGGTTCTGTCAGGTCACAGAGGAGCTGTAAGCACCCCTTTGCAAGAACATCACTTCCGGGACTATGCTTGCTAGCCCATGACACTAGATTATGTTTTGGGCACATTTTGCTTTGTAGTTATTTTTATTTAATGGTTATTTTCATCTGGTTTAAACTGTAACCTTTGACCAGTCTCAAATATTTGATAGGAGAAAACAAGCTAGCAAAGAAAAATAATCCCCAAAACTATTTTAAGAAGAGCATTGTCAAATTGAAAGGAAAACTTCTTCATGGTGCTTGTAAGAATTAATCTGATGTTTAAGTTACCAATGTTGCTCAAAAGCAGAGAAGGAAACGATGTAAAAATGTCCATAACATTACAGAGATGTATGTTTTTCTTAGAGGAAGACCATGAGGATCATTAAAACTGATTAATATGTCTTTATTAGGACATTGCTTAGGTCCAAGGTGGGGTTGCAGGCACAAGGGTGTGAGTGGCCACACCATATATC
Organism: Coloeus monedula; assembly: GCF_965178545.1. Classification (NCBI taxonomy): domain Eukaryota; kingdom Metazoa; phylum Chordata; class Aves; order Passeriformes; family Corvidae; genus Coloeus; species Coloeus monedula. Next base: position 96,294,553 of record NC_138783.1, read on the forward strand.
AATACCTGTTATCAATCACTTCTGTATAGCCTTGGACAACTGGGACTCTGCTGAACAGTGATAAGGGACCTGTATGCAAAGGCACCATTCCTGCTGTGCTGTCTCAATGCACCTGCAGGCTTCAAACCTGCAATCCAACTTTTACACCTGCACTACCCAGCTAGCTGGTATCCCAAATTCGAGCACTATTTGACTGGCTTCAGTTTAAAGCTATTGAATGTATTGTTTTTCTCAAGAAATCTGGATTTCTCCACAGGATCAATATTTTTCATATACAGACATTAAAGTGGACTCCAAAATGTCTCTTTTTCTGCTTTTAACATTTAAACTGCAGTTAAAACTGCATTCCTAATAATCTTTTAATGGGGTGAATTTGTTTTTTTCTGTTGTATCACTAGTGTGTAAGTATGACACTTGCATTTATTAGCTGAGCATACTGAGTTTAGAAAATGTGCACAATATTTGCCAGATTAAGCCTAGTAACCATGAAAAAGTTAATTCTGAGCTGGTTCTGAGTCAAAAATATGTTTTAAAAATTATTTACAGAGAAAATTGCAATTCCTTTCATGTAAAATAATGGGACCTTTTGAGAAAAAGATTAACGAATAGTTGGAGTCTTATCTCTTAACATTTATCCTCTAACAAGCGTATCAGAATAGGTTACTTTCCTTCCAAATCCTTGCCTAAATCTTTCTGCAAATGGGTTAGAGCAACAGCTCAAATTTCTACTCTTAGGATTATATTTTCTTTATTAAATATTTCCAGTTTCAAAAATTTTGCCTAATTTTCTTTGATGCAGGCAGTTTCTATAATGTATGTGAGTTGCCTTCCTTCTCTAAGACAGATTTAAATAACCTTGTTAAAATTCTGGGTTTGAAACCCATCAACAATTTCTCATTTTTAGGAGACAGTCTCTTAATCATTTTCCTTTGTTTTTTAAAGAAAACTGACCTAATTTTTTAAATCATTTGGGGAAAAAAAAGAAAAAGCTAAAATTCTTCATTCCTTTTCTCCTGTTTAATGTTATCTGTTTCAGTTTTCTTTTTGGCTCCACGCTTTATCCCTGTCATTTTACAGGGAAAGTAAAAATTGTAGAAACTTTGATTAAAATAAACTGGGGAAATTTCTCTTTTCCCTAGACCTTTTCTGTGGAATTTATAGTAGGGAAGAATGACCCAGTCTTTTCACCAGCTGCCTTTGTTGGGTGTGGGGAAGGGAAGGTCACATCTGGAGGAGCACAGTAATTTTAAATCTCTAAAGCTCAAACACCATGGAAAGATTTTCACTCTATGAGGTTAAATATGCTTAAAGGGCAAAACTCTCAGCTGCTGGCAGAAATCCCTGCTCTGCAGAGATGTGTGGTGAAACAACTATTATCTGCTTTCTATGCATCCAACTGTTCACATTTTCTGCATGTGGCTCATAAGCATTTTATCATGAGTTTCTTGAGTGATAGGTCAAGAAAGGCTGACCAGGTTCTGATTTTTGGCTTTGGGGCTATTCCAGTAGCTTTCATCTTGCAGTTCTTTTTTTGGAACTAATTTTCCAGTAGCTTTCACAAAGATGTATCACTGGCATTTTTCTTGGCTGTACTGAGATAATATCAAAATGCAAAACAATAAGCCTGGGTTTTATGCTGTCTAGATACATTATGTTTATAATTATTATGACTTATTCATGGTCAATTAGAATTTTAATATGAACACATAGCATCTCCCCAGATTGGGTTTGGAATAGAATGCCAAGTACTGGTCTAGACTTAGAATTTTACTGGCTCACTTCAAGTCTGTTAGTTAAGTGATATATTTTGCTGATGGAGCTATGCTGGAAGGAGGCCTAGGAGTTCTACTAGGAAAAGGTCCTTTTGCCAGTATAGCTTTTATCCTTTTTTTAAAGCAAAAGCAAAACCTGAGGCAAAAAAAAAAAAAAAAAAGAAAAAATCCTTTTCTTACATTTTATTTTAGGTTTTGGCTCCTGTATCTACACTAACAGGGTTTGTGTCTGCTCCCTGGGGCATCACAGTCCTGTGTGCTGGTGGAGGCAGACAGTAGACTTGTCTGTAATCTTGTCTGACCTTATTCCCAAAAATTACAGCATGCGCTGTCACACCTGTTTTAAAAGCCATCTGGGGATGACTCTCCAATAACCTGGTAATTGTATATGGAATGGTTTTACTACAAGGAAATAGAAGTTTACAATTTTCATCCAAGCCCACAAGAAGTGTCTTATTTAGTTGCAGCTGAGTAGACTGTCCCTTGCTTTTTGCTAAGATGTTACACAGGTGCAGCCCAGCAATTCAGTCTCACTAAACCTCACCTCTATTTTGCTGCTAAGCCCTTTCAACCCCTCCCACCTACTCATTTCAATTTTAATTTGATGCAATTAGAGCTGATTTTACCATTGCTTTAAAGTGTCTAGACAATCCCATGCTCATATAAACGCTCCAACACTTCACACCACTGCCTGTATTGTCTTACCTTTGTTCAAGTTTTGGCAAACAAATGCTACCCCAGAGCTTTGCTGGGTCAGATTTCATCATTTTGTCTGGTTAGGTCCTAAGCCAAGCAATCTGTACCCATGACAGCAGCTGTTATCCTGCTCGGGTCAAGTAAGGTATGATTTCCTATTTTCCTTAAGCTAAAAAATGTGTATTGAATCAAGACTGGTGAGACAGGTGAGCGCAGGGGTCTGCACAAGGGTCTGTAAGACACCTAGAGCTGTAATCTTAGATCAGTATTGGCTTAATTGTGTGATAAAGACCATACACTTTATTACTTTTTGCATGCATCAGACTAGCATTTTATGCATAAGGTACCTAATAAATAAGTGCTCCTTTAAAAAGATAAATTGGTATTTCCTATTTTAATTCAATTTCAATTTTGAACGGAATTCATCCCTTATTTCTTATTCTTGTCAATGTTTGTTTTCTTTGCGGGGAGGGAAGGGGAGATTTAGATAGTTGAATGTAGTGATGCCATTTCTGAAAATAAGGATAGATGACTTTACTTTCTGAAAGATTGCCAACAATAACTAGATCAGAGACAGTTCACCCTCTTCTTGAAAGTGATTTATGAGACAGTATTTAATGAGGTCAGATGGCCCTGAAGAAGAGCAAACCCACAGTGAAGCAAAATAAGCAGAAGCAATTGGGAAATCTTGGGAAACAATTTAAGATAGAGAAACTAAAAGCCGTGGTGAAAGAAAGGAGCCTTCAGAATAATATTATTGCCTAATTCAGCTCTATTATTTCTTGTATACCACTTCATAATTTCAGTTTCATTTGCCCAGTATCAAATGGGTACCAAATACTGTGTACCAAAAATGCTGTACCAAATACTGCATTTGTAACTGTACTAGCATAGTTTTCCCATATTTGAGCCCCAAACAGTACATAAATTTGTTGTGCTATTTATGATTGTAGTAAAAAAAATCTATTATTTTTATGTTATAAAAATAGATCTCTTATTTCTGTTTTGATTTCATATATCTAATTTCCAAGGTTAGTTGGAAATTTTTAGTTTCCCCAGTTTGTATTTGGAATTTTCATGATGAAATAATGATTTTTGTTCTCCTTTAAATAATTGTTTGCTACTTCTAATATTACAAAAAAAGTAAAATCATATGAGACAAAGGCCAAGATTATAATTTTCCTTCAAATATTTCTAAAATGGAAAGCTTACTCTTCAATCCACCTTTGAACTGGTACTTTTATTTGAAGACTCTCTCTCAAGCATCTACCACAATAAAAAATGGATACCCTCCACAAATACATCAATAATGAAAAAAAAAGTATTGGTCTATTATGTCATCTGTAAGTTCTGAGTCAGCTCAAATTACATTCTACCAGTTCGTAAAGGAAGTGAATGTGTAGACCCTTTTTGCCAGTTGCCACTGACTCAGCTGCTAGATTTCTGAAGCACAAAGCTAACTTGAAGTAAGATATAGGTAGATAAATGCTTTCTAAAGCTATTGTGAGAGAAAAAATTTCTTTTTTAGAAAAGCCAAGTCTTCATTTCTTTTTGTGTCAGATTAATTTTTTTCCTTTCTTTCATGATATGCTTTAGTGGATCTAATTGTTTCTACTTTTACCGTATGGACTAATTAAGAAAAATAACCAACCTTCCCCGAGAAACGCCAAGCCCTTTCCTAATTTTCAATATATTTTATTATGAAAACTTTCCAAGTCTATAGCTGTCTCCTTCCTTTCATTAGCATTTTTCAAGACACTGAGGAGTTTCAAAGTTGCCATCCTGACTGTATTTACAATTTGACTCATATTCTGCTGTCTTGTTTCTTCTTCCTTGAATACGTATTGAAATTTTTGTCTTCCTAGTGATTATAGGATTTGATTTTTTACAACTTAGAGTTCACTGCTAATTTACACAGACACCATTTTCTAGGGAGATCTTCTTTGAAACTTTTATATATATAAATATATATATATATTTTTTTTTTAATAAGGTTTACTAAAGCAAAGACAATTCTGATGTAAATTGTCTGGGACCCCATATAGTTTTTTGGTAATTCATTTTCTATTCATACTACGGACATGTATCAGCTTTAGTCCCACTGGTGTCCTACAGATCAGACCACTGGGATAATCATTCCAGTTTGCTCCCGACATCTGCTAGCAGCAGAGGCAGATAGATACCATACTAAAGGGATGTCTGTGCTGCTCAGCAAAATAGTGTATAGCTGTAATGGAACTTACTCCTTGATCAGAGGCCATATGGCTGTGTCATCCTGGCAGCCTGCCTGACTTACAGAGTCGTGCTGGGAGGCAGAGACCACTGATGACACAGGCAGAAGTTGGTGCAGTCCCAGCCTCTGAGATGTGGAGGGGGAAGGCTGCACAGCATCATGATAACCTGTCCCACACAGAAAAGGGCATAAAAAGGGGCGTGCACCTGATTTGTAGTGGCAGAAATGCAGTGATGGGTTGAGACAGTTTTATTCTTCATAGGGTTTGCAGAGGAAGATGCATGGACTGACTCCACAGCCTATGTATAGCAAAGTCAGTGGTGAGAGCCCTACACTCTGACAGTGACCAGGAATTTGGGCTGCTGCTGTGGCTGGTTAGTAGACGTTTGGCTGTCCTGTCTCAGCATATGGTGCACCACGCTGCTGATGAAAGGGCTGAATGGCTTTTAGTGTCCTCAACCTGCATGGCCTCGTCGTACGACTAAAGCTACCTCATTATTAGTGTGTCCACTGTGTAGATCTGCCATCAGTATGCTCTTGGTCTTCTTGCAAACCACCATCATTTTCTCCTTCTCACCCCAGCAAAGCTTTTTATAAACAGTGAATGAACACCAATATAAAATCAGAGGGAAAACTATAGAGCCTATTAAGAGAAATGGGGAAATACATCACTGAGAGTTCTAACCCTGAAAACACAGTTGCTGCCTCCTCTAATGCTGACTGCAGCAACACTGCTAAGGCTCAAAACAGTCTTGATAAGAAACAAACCGTGAATTTTGTTTGCACACATCAGTTGTCTATATTGGGGTCATTCTCTGACCACAGTGGTAATGTGGTGTCCCACAACAATATTGTGGGTGTCAGATGAGCATCGTCACCTTAGTGAGGTCCTGCAAATCAGTCCACCAAAGTAATTGCCCAGAATTACTAACTACAGCTGGACAGAAGATGCATATATAATGATATTTTGAATTTTTACAGCATTTTTTTTTTCTGCCTTCAGTTAATATAGTTAATATATTCTAATCCTCTTATTGACCAATGTTTTTCTTGTGCTGTTGATATTTCTCTTTTCTTAATTATTAGTGTTGTCTTTGCAATGCTGAATTATCTTGGCTCATAGACCCTTAGTCTCCAATATACCAGTTTCCTAGGACTTTTTTTTTTTCTTTTTTTATATAAGGTTTGGTAAAGTCTGTCTGAGGCTAATTAAATTTTTTGAAGGCTAGCATACTAAATCAAATGCTACTGATGTCATTATTCTTGATATTTATACATAAATCACTTCTAAGTATTTCATATATTTATGGACAATATTGAGATAATTTTTACTCTAGGAGATGATCCTTCCATTTGACAGTAAGTAGATGAAACAATTTCAGATGGAAATTAATTTTAGCTGTGGTGATTACGGATTTACGTCTGTAATGACTATCTGATAAAACACATGAAAAGAGAATTTTTCTCATGGAAAAAGGAAATTTCTCTCAGAATTTGCTTCTAAAGACTCTTCTCAGTACATAGACTGGAAAGTGGTGGGTCAATACATCTGCATAGTAGAAACCAACCTGAAAAAGGTAAAACAAGTGCCAATGACCCAAGATTTGCCTAAAGGCTAAAGTTTAGACATACTGCTTTTTATAGTTGACAGGATGCTACACAGAACATTATGGTTGTTTGGAATAGCTTGCTTCCTTTTTACTGTGCTCACCTCCATGTTGCATCACACATGAAGCAATTGCAAATGTTTTCTAGATCCTTTAAAATGTTATTCAAGAGAGAATTACAGCATTATGGGATGCACATTCTGTAAAAGCCACAGTAGTTAGTCAACACCAGAGGATGTGCTGACCAGTCTGGCCCTGCCTAATCACAACTTCTACATACTACAGAAGGGATGAAGTTCCTGTGGTGCGCATAAAAAATATGCTGGGGAAAACAGTCTGGGTTATTCCTGTCTCAGGCAAAGGCAAACTGATTAGAGAGATTGCTTTTGCTCAAGAACATGGGTGCACTTGGTAGATAATGTGAGAGGATTGGGAGGTCAAGCACATGCCTCAAAGGGATTTAATCTTGGATGAAAATAGCCAATTAATTAAATCAAGTGAACTCAATGGACCTTTTTGGGAATGGCCCACAGACTAAGGGAATCATATCTGTGCATATATATATATACATATATATATATATATATATATATATATATAAAGACAAGAAAGGAGATGAGTTTAACTGGGATATATTGGAAAATATAGGACCTATACATGAATGGTACTCGCCAACTGGGGTTAAACCATGACACATGATGTGGTTTGGTCTTTCTTTTTTTTTCTTTTCTTTTGCAGTGCACATTCAATAAACGGAGAAAGAATTGGCTCTCCAGCCCATATTTCTTTTAGGCAAATCCTAAGAGACAAAAGGAGAAATCAACAGGAAATCAGGCCTCATTAATTCTGCTCTTCATGGAATTGCTGGGTTTTTAATCACATTTATTTGGGGAGAAGAAATGGAAATAATAGGAGGAGGTCCTCAACCTTCATCTATTTCCAAGAAAACCATATTGAGACAGAACCATAGTATTGGAGGTTTGGGTTGCATTGTAAGTATTTCAGGGAGTTCTGACTATGTGAAAACAGGATGTTATGAACTTTCCTGATTCGAATACTTCACTGGAACATCTATAATAGTAATAAGCATAATAATTCTGCTTAGCTTAAAAACTTTGAAGCTGAGTAAACCGCTGAATGTTCATTTTGAAATGCACAGCTGATTGTATTTAAAAAATATTATAACATAATAGGTAAAATTATATGAAATAGGACGGAAATTATTATCAAGGCATTTTACTACAGTTAAATAACATGAAAAATGAATAGCATTTTACTACAGAGAAGGTTCTTCTAGAGCTGGTCTCTAGAGAATAATCACATCAGGATAGAAATTACATTCAAGAAGAAAAACACATGCATGTGTGAGGCTCTGTAGGTGTGTATGTGAGTGAGATTAAGAATGGAAGTTAGCATACTGAGAATTTCTTCCCACTATTTCACATCAATGTTAGAAGTATATTTCTTGCCTGTAATGCAGGAATTATGGGATTAACTCACTGCTTTTCTGCTCCTACATTCCCAAAGAAAAATTCAACAGGTTTGGGGTTTTTTGTTGGTTTGTTTCAGGGGGTTTTTAATAATAAAAGGAATATGGGATTTAATCTGAATATTAAATTAACAAAACTCCCAATAAGAAATTGAAATTAATGACTAAAAACCAGCTGAAATATGAAAATACTAACTACTCTGAACCAGCTGAGATGAAACTGAGAAAATTTCATGATTTATTATCTCTGTAAAATACATAAGTAGGCCTTAAGAATCTGGGCATGGATGTAGTGTTTTTGAAAGCACAGACAGTTATTAGTACTGACTTAAGCCCAGTGTATTGGGTTGACCCTGAGTTGATGGACAGTCTTTAAGACCAATTACGCTTCTCACAATTTACATATTTAAACCGCACAGAAAGGCGGGACTTCCCCTTTTGTCGGAGCTCGCTTGCTGGGAGGTGGGGGGGGCTCTGAGCCTCCCGGCCCCGCCGGGCCAGACCGGGGCCACTGCCCCCTTCCCCCTTTCCCAACGCTGTGGCACGGACCCTGGGTGGCTGGGGGGGACTGCCTCAGAGCCACAGGCAGCTAAACCCAGCCATGGACTGCTCACAGCTAAACCCATCCAGCGCGGCTTCTGGGGACCGGCGGGTCCCTCTCCTCTCCATGCGGAGCCGGCGGAGTCAACGGGAGCCGGCAGAGCCTCCTGTCTGCAGCCAGCACACTTCGTGCTGAACTGAAGAAGACACCACGCAGCCAGCAGCACAAAGGGAGCGAGGCTTTCCCCACCGTAAAGGCTGAACAAGAACACTCTTCAGCATGGCGGTGTCAGAGTCAGAGAGAAAGAGAAGTGAGTCCCGTGGGACGGAGCTGGAAATGGCGACGGGAGAAAAGAGGGCGGTGCCGCGATTCTGGCGCGCAGCTTAAAAGAAACCTTCTTGCATGCCGTGGTAAGAAACTGTAATACCACAAACTGTTTGTCTCTTTAATCCATTTGAAGTACATGGGGGGATGGAGTATCTTCGTGTGCCTGTGAAGATTGTGAAGAATGCCGATGCCAGGCTATATAGTAGTAAGAGGCTGCTAGAGACTTGTGGCGAAGAAGAGCCTTTGTGTGCAGGCCAAAAGAACTTATCCTTAAAAAGATGAATAACCCCATGTGATGGCCCATGTTTTGCAGTGTGAAGGAACTGTGAGATTTTTCATGGGAGAGATGTTCTACACACAGCAGATTGTTTCCGGGCGGATCTGCTGTTGGTGGCAGTTTGGGAACCACGTGCAACTGAAGGAAAAACCCTTTTTTCCCTTAAGCATAAGAGAGAGACTTTTCAAGAACTGGAACACTGACTAACATCCCATGTTCTGTTATCCCTTGTGTGAGCTAGGTAAAAGGAGAGAAGTGCTGGGGGGGGGGGGGGGGGGGGGATTTGCTTTAATTTTGTTTTGTTATTGTCTCTTTACTTTTAATGCTATTAGTAATAAAACTCTTTCATTGTACTGCAACTGTTTAAGGTTTGTGCCTGCTTTGCTTTTCTCCTAATTCTTATCTCACAGAAAGAAAATAAGTAAGTAATGAATATTTTGAACCAAAACCACTACATTTAATTGGTGTTTCTGCCCGGTTTCGAACTCAACCCGCTACACCCAGAAAAATGCAACTTTACACTGTGCAAAAACTTCACGCAGGTGTGCGTGTATTTTGGTCCATACCACCTCAGCAAGCATCACTTTCTCATAAGCTGAAACTGCCAATCAAGCCCAGGTGGATGTTCACTGAGATGTGAACAGTTCTGGTCAAAATGACCATATACATTTTCAGTTGTGATCCAAGCAAATATCTGGTGAACAGAAACTTTTCAGCACCACTTTAACTAACAATAGATCACAAGAAAGACCTTAAGGTTATATGAGAGGAACCATTCAACATTAATTTTCTAGAAGTACAATTTAAAAAAGGGAAAAAATAGTTGTGGTGTAGGTCTCAGGCCTTCAAAACAAAACAAAAAAAAAATCAGTGTCAATACTCATTTGCTTTTGCTGAAGCCTACCCACAGTCTTTGAAAAGTCTCAGCACTGTGCTGCGTTTTGGGGCTCTCATAGGTGAAAATGATATTGTACAATATTTCAGAAAAGGACTGCATATAGTGGAATGTTGCTTCAGAGAAATCCATATTAGTGAAGTTGTGAAACTTTTCTTCTGTGTAATTGCATTTCAAATCACAGATGGTTTTAGAAGAATTGCTGAATATGCTGTATTCAGAATGTAATGGTCATATCCTGGACTCCTATATGTCTGCCCCTCATTATTCACTGCAATTTGAATTTAAAGTATAAATTCAAACAGATAATTGCACATGTTTTTGCCAATCATTCACTGTGCTTCACTGAAGCAATAGGTTTTCTATTTGACTAATTAAAAAAAATAAAATCATTAACATCCTTGGTTTTCATCCAAGTCTAGGGAATGGAAAAGGGACCCTCAAGGTCAGTTCCATCATAACTAATTCTCATCTATATTGAAGAGGACTAAATCTGAGACAGTCACCTAGAAGTGAACATTTGTAGGGGGATTCATCTGCCATATTTTTTACATCATCTTTAAGATGGGATAAATTAAGCTCTTACTCTTCAATCAGATGAATTCCATTCCCAAGCTGACACTGGCTGCCTGTGTACAGGGTTTGGATCACATGGTATTTAGGAAAAGGGTATGTACCATAGAACTGCTTAGGGAAGCACCTAGTTGACCCTGAATACACACTGGAGTTGATGTATCTTAATTTTCTGAGTTCTCCTGCACTTACAAAGCAGGGTACCTGTGTCTGTAAGCTTCAGCACCTAATTCCTTCCTCCTGTCTCTCCTCCCCTAAATGTAAACACCCACATTCTTTCGGCTCACTCCTGTTTGCTGAAAACATGGCTTGTGAGCAGGACCCTAGAGTCATAAAAACAGTTGCTGTGCTTGCCAAGGAAGATGAAGATTGAAGCAAAATTTTGTCCTAAGTCAAATCTGGGCCCAAGCTTGCATCTCCCATGGGACTGGAGGTTATGATAGGAGTCCCTTGGCAAAGCTGAGCTACTGGTTCAGACAAAAATGTGAGATTAATAAGTGCAGAGGGAGTCTCTAAATGGGAGTTGTCAAAGCCCACTGAAGAGGGCAGCTCAGCTGCCGTCTTGGAGGAGCAGCTGCGAGACCAGCACTGGGAAAAGCCCCAACCACTTTACACTTTTTCTGCATAGTGTCTGTCTGGTATTTCATCTCTATTTTGTTGTGTTTATGTTTACTTTTTCCCTGCTACAATTGCTGATAATAGGTGAAAATTGATTTTTTTTTTTCCAAATATGGGAAACACTATCAGTGTTGCTGGGTTTTGAAAATTAAATGTCAAACTCAAAATATGCAGTAAGCTAGAATACTGGCTTCTCTTGTACCAGTGGCTTTTTATGCAAAGACATGGACACCAGTTGGTAGAACGATTTACTGTTTCACAAAAAGTTGGAACAGTCTGTTTCATATTTAATGAAAAATGGCACCCATGTACTGAAATGAAAATGAACTCTGAAAGCTTTCCAGTGGACATGCAATCAAACAGCAGGTAGCAGAGAACAAGTGTTCTCCTTGCAAAGTAAATTTAATTCAGATGAAATTAATGTTTCCTCTGGAATTCAAAATATTTAAAGGTGTAAAAGTTTCTTTGCAGGTTTGAAACCTGGTACTTGCCATTACTGACATTCACAGAATTATATTAAAATAATGGGGGTTTTTTTCCGGATGGATGGTTAGTCTTTTATCTAAAAGCAGAATAAATATATATATGTATTCTTCTGAATTGTGGTCCAGGAGAATTTATGCTTCAAACAAAGGATCTACTGCAACTGAAACAGGAAATCCCATTCTATTATCTTCAGTCTCCTGCAGATTTTTGAAATATTAGAAACCTGACCCCAACATGGAACAGACCCTCATAGGCTCTGCATAGGGAATGAAGCTGGAAGGAAGTTCCCATGAGTGTTAAACTTCCTTCAGTGTCCAGCTGAACAAAGAACAGAAGAAACTACACACACAATTGTTTCCTAACTGATGTTGATATTGTTAGCTGTACACATACTGGCAGAGGAATAACAGCTGTATTACAACATAGAAGATTTGCTTTAATTTATAGTGACAGTACACTGGAGACCATGCTAGCATGTTGTATATCTCAGCATTGACTAGGCATACCTGCAATAGTACATATTCAGCTAGTTAGATTGAAGCCTGAAAGGAGGTTTTAAAATTAGTTTTGCTACAGCAAACAAGGTGGTATAAAATATAAACTTACATGTGCAACACTGCTGTGCTTCCCACGTCACACTTTGAAAACGAAATTTGGATATTGCTGACAAGACATATCTGTCAAGTAGAGAAGCTCCAACTAGATGAGCTTTGTTTGTCCTTCCCACTTGGAATGAGGTAGTGATGTGAGCAGACAGAGGGGTGACCTGGTTAGAAGGGGAAAATTACCAAACAGAAGATACCTGCTGAAGTGTCAACAGAGAAAATGCCTGCCAGTCTGGGAGCTGAGATCCTAGGAATTAGACCTATGAACCAGAAGCATCCTTGAGTATTTGAAGTGCATCTGGGTATCTAGAAACTGATGACATCCTGAGATATCATCAATAAGTGAGAAAACAACAAACTTTCATTGCAATTTATCATCCAAAAAGGTGAAAAATAGTCTGGAAAAAAAGGAAAACATCCTAAGAATGTAAGATTTCATAAGTGCATTGGTCTGTTCTAACCGCAAGAAAAGAGAAAAAGCCTGGAAAAGTAAAAATTTTTCTGAAGGAATAGAAAACATCATTCTCTATTGGCTGACTCTAGTGAAGAATAAAAATCAACAGCCCTGATTGGCTGATCAAAATGGTGGTGTCCTACATTCTCTTACACCTCTATTGTATATAAATGACTTAATTTTTATTTAAAATGGAGCTTCTTTCATTGAGAACTTCCTGTGCTGCATGTACTTTCCCAAACTCTCCACACAAACTTGAGATCTTGGTGTCACACCAGGCACAGTTCTGGCTGACCCTAGACTTCATGTCATGGATCATCTTTGAAGTGAGGCTTTGTCTGTAACTGTGTTGGACCCCCTGGACCCAGTTCTGAGATCATTTCAGTCTGTCCTCCCATTTCCAGGATGGTTAGGCCACCTCTGGGGTCAGTTTGATCACCCCTCTAGGATCCTTCAGCCCCTTTTGGGGACTGTCTAATGCAATTGAAACCAATATTATTATGAACTTGCATATGTATGCATACACATAATTTATCATAAATATATCTGTGGTTATCAATGTTTGCTTCACTCATCATAAGATGCCTCTTAGGCTATGACATGAACTTTATTTCACAGACAGTGAAATGTTAATTCCATTCTATTCTGTTCTATAGTATATATAAATAATAGTATCCCTATTACAACAAAAAATAGAAAAATAATTATGAAATACTCAACCTTATACTACACCTACTATATTTAATGCAAGTTTAATAGAAGAACTGAAAATGAAATGGTGGTATTTTCCTACTACTAATTCAAGTCCCTTTTCTAATATTTAGTCAAGACTATTGACTATGTCAATTCAGTGAATCTTAAAGCCAGCAGAGAGAATATTATCTGCATCATGTAAGTATTGGCTAATCCCTCTGAAAAAAATGCCATTGTATAATACATAATGTTTAATTGCTTCTATCTGTGAGACCACATACTCTAATTTTTTATTAACTCCTAGCAGACCAGATGCAAAAAAGCATGAGATCAGTAGAGATTTCTGGTAAGGGAGTTTTAAATTATTTTATTTTATTTTGTTCAGAATATTTAAACCATTTCTTTCCCAAAAGGTGAGAATTTTTAGGCTATTTACATATCTAAACTACCAAATTAAACAGGGCTTAAACAGCTAAGTATTTTCTGCAATCTGATTACTCCCTTCAATTTTAATGTTAGTTAATTTTTTTCATTTCTCTTTCTTACAAAAACTAGTTAATTATTAGTTTGGAGCGAGAGGAAGTCAAGATCAAGCAAATTATGGCTAAACAATATGAAACAATTTATTCTGGTCACTTAATAGCAATTCTAATGTAACGGAATGTTTACTCTCTCAGAGCAGATTACACAACAACATGTGTAATGAATAGTTATAAATTGCCTTTGAGTCTAAGAAAAACTGGAGAGTGTCATTGCTTTCCAGTTTGTAATAAAATATTAATTTTGGTTCATGTACAGCTGTTTTGGGGAAGAAAAATTACAACAGTCTTAAGACCACATTCCTCACTTTCCCCACACTTGGCACAAATGTTGCTGACATTTTAGCAATAATGAGTGTTTGGCAGCATATCTTCAGAAGGATCAAACAATATCTTACAACGAGAGAAGTTCTCATGACAGATGTCTAACTGAAAGATTTGTCCTGGCTGACAACATATGCATTTATTGTCTTGTTAAATCTAGGCTAATCTACTTAAATCTAAATATTTAAAATGAGAATTTTTGGAGGTCAATCAGGATTTTAAATGATGAATGCTTCTCTGCAATGCTATGTTTTGCAAGAAGTCTCTCCCCAGGTCTTCATATCATTTCTACTGCTAGAAGGAAATATTTCTTTTGGAAATGGAGGGTAATTTCCTAAGTCTTCATGTCACTTTTGGCTCCTCAGTGGAATGAACAGATAGATATTGCTGTACAATTTATTTTATCATCAATGATACAAATCACATTGTTGTAAATATTCATAGAATATTCACCACATAGATTAAGAGTGCAACATAATTTTCCTCAAATAGTGTTCTAGTATACTGGGAAAAAAAATGCTTTAATGAGGGGTTTCCTGCAGTTCTGACATATAAAAATAATTTAAAACCCCCACAAACCTCTACTTTCTGAATTGGAATGGAGCTGTTTATTTTAAAATTCTGAAGAGAAGAATATAGGGAGACTTGATAGGAATCTGTCTGAAGATATCTAGTGTCCCAGGAGCCATGTTGCAGGAACTAAATTCTATGTTAGGGACACTGAAAGCCCTGAGATATCCTTTTGTGGCCTTTTAATGCTATGCATGAGATCCAGTGGTCCCAGCAGGTCCCAGTAACTAACCAGAGGACTTGGAAGGAATTCAGGCAGAGAACAGATGCAGATGAGGTAATTAGATATTTACATAGAAACTAATCACCATTATCCTTGTCATAGTGAATATTTAAACATTTTCTGTGAGTAGAACATGATCAGCAAGCAAAGCAGGACTTATCCCAGAATACTTCCATTTTATTGAATCGTGTAGTCCTTGTATGTTTTCAACTGCATACAATATTCTAGATCTGAATACTAATAGCCTAATTCTAGATAGCAGTTATCAGATTGACCCCTATCAACAGAGTTGTGGAAAGAAAGAAAAGAAAAGGCAGAGGAGTACATCCCCTGCTCTGACTTTAGGCCCTTTTTGCAAAGCGTTGTTTGGGTGAATGTATTCAGAAAACTTCATTCAAATTTATGGATATTTTTGAGGTGCCTAAATCCACATCTTTTAGTGAATAAAATAGAATGTAAGTAAGTTCCAGCTCAGTATTTATCCTGTCATATTTCCCTAAATAGATACAAGGACTATCCATCAGGGAGGAGAGAAACAAAGCAGGGAATTGGTGGGAAATCAGAAAGAAGATCAAAGTTGGTTTTATATCTTTTTTTTTGTACAAAAGGTGTCCCATGAATAGGAAATTGAAACCAAGTGATTCAATAGCACTCATTTCAGAGCTGGTTGTGTACACTTATCTAAAAACTTCAGCATTGTGGAGTCATTCTGGGCAACACCACTTCCACTGTCTTCCGGGATTTCATTATAACTGTAGGCATTTGTATAGTGGATTAGAGGATAATACACTAGGAGATCAAGGAGAAAGATAAAAAAATACGCTTTTGAGGCATTTGTAATACACAAAGGGATTAGGTGTCTTAGTGTTGGTCAAAGTCTGGATAGCATTTTCTCATAACCTGGTGGAAGCTCTGTTTTGTTGTTTTGCTGGAGTCACAGACTTACCACATCACTCAGTATTTCTGTTTATATCAAAGAATCTTTGTAGATCACAAACTCAGATTAGGTGGCACCCAGTGGTTAAAAAAAGCAGGAGTATATATCTTGCATTACAATAAAAAAATTATGGAAGCGGGTGCTGGTATTTAAAGTGTATGATATGGTCTGAGTAGAGCTCCTTGAGAGGAGGAATGCCACATCTGAACCACATCTGCCATACTTGTTTAACCAAGTTTCATGTCCGGAAAGAAATTAAGAAAATGTCAGGTTCAGATTCTCTTGATCAGGGCTCTTTAATAGTCAACAAATTTCAAACATCAAGGAAAAATGTTTTTCATATATACACTTTGCTCTTGCATCTCTATATAATATTCCTAGATTTTTCTGTTAAAAAAATGAAAGGAGTCAGTAACAACAAAATTAATTTACTGATTATGTAGTTTAAACTGGGTATATTTCTGGAAGGAAATAAAGATTACAAGCTAGGTAAAATATTGGTTTTTACTAATCAAGAAGTAAAAAATGAATGGGCAAAAACCAGAGCATATAATGTGAGTACCAGAAGCCCATGCTGTGAGAACGATTGGAAGGTGGTTGAGCACCATATACTGCTGAGTCAGGGTGAAGATCTAAATCAATTTCAAACTTATGCAAAAGATGCCACAAATGTTCATTTACTACAGAGAGGTTACAAGCACATCTGTGCTACCAGTGAGTCAGAAGCATGGAGAGAATTACAGCAGCAGCCAAAGGAGAAAGACTGTTCTTCAGTAGAAAGAAGAGAAAATAATAGGGGGAAAACTAGGAAAAAAAGAGGAAGAGAACCAGGAGGTAGAAATTATTAGCAGCTCAACAGCTATGGCAACTCTCAACTTGAACTCCCTTATACAAAGAATGGCACAAGTGCTTATGTCTTGAAGAAGGCTACACTGTCATTTTACTTTCTTTCATGCCATTTAATCTGTCTGCAGACATTTTTACATTCAAATCGCTCCATTCATACTGCTACAAATAGTGCTTGTTTGGGAGTTTATTTATTCTACAGCATTACCTCAAAAAAAAAGGGTTTTAAGACATGGTCTCTTAGGTAAACCTCCCTTTAAGGGAGGATTACAGACAATTCCAGATTGTAATGAATTACATGCTTGTGCAAAGGGCAGCTGTTTCTAGGAGTATCCAGTAGACTTTCTAAATGTTTTGTCCCTCATGTGTTCCAAGGGACAGAAAACAGTTTGCCATGCTGCTCTACCAAAATTCAAAATTGTGATATATTGTAGCTTAACCTTAATAAGATCATCCTGGTTTGTTCGTAAGTAGAAGAGAGCAAAATCAGCAGTTGCAGGGTTGTTCAGCTATGGTAAGGGACAAAGCTAATTTTGACAACAGGCAGAACATAGAAAGTAAGTTTTAGAGAGGAGAGGCTGGGTTGTCTAACTGTTTGGATATGAGTATGATCTAAGTATCTGATCTTTGGTACTGTCAGTGGTGATCTAGGGATCAATACAGTTGCCCTTTAGTTTCAACTTCATAAAGAAATATCAAGGGTTTTTCAGAAACCAGGGACATTTTAAGCTACCATCTCACCTCATGACAATATGAACTTGCCCAAGAATCAGGCTGCCTGGATGTTGTCAATGAGTTTATGTACTCTACAATGGGCTCCTCAGAGTAGAGAAGACTTTATTAAGGACAGAAAAATCTCAAAATTTCATGAATAGCTTTGGAGTCTGATGAATAGATATGTGTAGGAGTAATATGTAACTGAATTGCAGACTTATGCTCTGATTTCTCTTTCACATACAATATTGCTTTAAGTGAATAAATTGGTCATTTGTGTCAAAACAGAGAAGTAAAAACTTATGGACATTGGCAAACATGAAAGTAGTATTTCTTTATTATGCTATTACTTTCCAAGGAAGACACTTCCACATAATTCTAAGATGTTAAGAAAGAGCTGCAAGGGAGACTACAAGACAGTCATTTTACATAGCATATATCTTAGCCAAACCAGAGCAATTCTTGTTGCTTAATAACTCACTGTGAGCTATATTTAGTTGAAAACAAACATTAAAAAGACAGAGGAGAGAGTTATGCCAGCCCTGAGATATTATCAAGACCTAATAATGAACTAATTTGCTATTAAAAACAGATGTGGTTACAGACTTCACCTGCATTAATAAATGTAACTCCTTTTTTTTGTATAAAATAAGAAGCATGCAATCTTAATATAGTCTGTGGATTCAGTTAGAAACAGTGGGTTGTCTCAGAGACACAATTCTCATACAACAAGTTTGTATTTTGCTTAAATATTTTGACAGATGTTTGTAATTTCTAAGCTATATGCTTTGGATAGCTGTCCAAATCATTGTATTTTTCATGGTTCTTTGCTGAGAGCCTAAAACAACAGTCTACATCCTTCCGTCCACTACTGTGGAACTGGCAGTGTGCTTGTCTGTCATTCCCTGATGGAGAAGAATGGAGAAAAGCAACAGAGTAAGTTCTGTGTCAGTCTGTGTCAAGACAACATCTGCACTTCCCCATGAGCACACAGCCCTAGATAGAGGTGCTTGAAAACAGCAGTTTTTTGGGTTTTGTCTTGGTTTGAAAGACAGGTGTCTGCTAAGGAAGGCAGAAGCCTCCCTTGGAGTGGCAGATGCAACCCCCTTCCCTCCGAATTATTGTAATTTTGAAATCAAGGCGGCTTTTAGGCAAAGATGTGGGAAATAGGAATAACAGTTCTTTACTATTATATATGTGTATAACCAGTCAAACAAACAGCAATAACCATGGCAGTAACAGCAAACAATCACAAACCCAGTCCCAGCCTTCTCGGCTGTCGGGCCCTTTCCCCTCGGGTGCAGTTCCGCTCGCAGCCGGCAGGGGCGCTGGCGGCTCCCGGTGAGCAGGGCAGGTGCGATGGTTCCCCCGCGGCTGCAGGGGGCGCTCCGGAGCGAGCTCGGGGAGCACGCGGCACTGGCGGCCTGGGATGCCGGGAAGGGATGGGACAAAGGCTTCACAAACCACTGGGCAGCCGATCCCGGTGTCCGGCCGGACCCTCGGGAACAGCAGGCTGGAATGGCAGGCTGGAACAGCAGGGATGAGCACAAATCCTGGGTGGCCGACGAGGTATATCAAAACGGAGAACCCCCCCACAGAGGTCTGGGCAGGCAGGGTGAGCAGGGCTACAGCGTAGCGAAGGCTCGAAGCAGCGGCGGGGCAGGGCAGCCACGGCCTGGCTCGGAGCGGGGCAGGGAAGGTGGGCTTGGGATCTCCAAGCTTCTCCAGTAGTGAGGAAAAGCAGCCAAGGAAGCAGACTCCTTCCCTCTCTCGAAGGCAGAGAGCGACTGACCCCACACCCAGGTGAAACAAAAGAATAGCCAGGTGCACCCCACCCTCAATGGGTAGCTCTTTGTTTTCCCTTAAGTACAGAGCAATTTGTTGTCTTAGTATGGGGAAAATTCCTTTAACAGAAAAAAAAAAAAAACCTAGAACTCTTAAAACCCCAACAGGTTTGTAGCCCTGAGCTGGGATGACATCTCTCTCCAGCTTTCAAGGACATAGGACAAAAGGACTGCCATCCAAAGGGCACTCTTGTATCCATAGCCAGACTATTCCTAGCTGGACAGAACACATGTGGTAATGGATGAATCTTTTCAAAGAATATGTGGGAATCATGGCACCCTGCTTCCATGCTTTCAGGCTCTGAGTGCAGCCCACGGCCCTATCATTCCCAGCTCCTTGGGCACAGGCTGCTCCTGCTCCAGCCAGCGCTGCTACAGCCTGGCTGGGGAACCTGGGCTTACACCACTGGGAAAGACCTGGGACAGAAAGAGAGGGGTGTTTCACTTGGGCAACTTCACAGCTCTCATTTTCTTGGGAACTGCATCTGTGACCAGATCCTCAGTCTTGGTCCTTGCCTGAGCTACGCCACAGTCTGTGCTCAACCTTGTACCTGCTGTCCCTCACCTACTGCCCCCACTGGGCTTTGCACCTGACTGACTCATCACTGTGGTCTTGCCAGGTGTTTGCAGGGCTCTGGGCTGGGCATGGTCTCAACCCCTGTCTCTTCCCTGCCCCCTTGCTGCGTGCCCCTGGATGGACCATGGGAGAGCACAATGTCAATCTTTTGGCCACCCTGAGCTCCCAGCTCCCTCTCATGGGAGCCATCCACTGCAGCATCCTGACATGTTCAGAGGTGAATGCTCAGATCACAGAGAGATACCAGTGCTAATTTCTCCCTTATGCCCTTGGAGCACATCATTCCACAGTTGCCAAATCAGAAAGAAATGTGAGCTTGGTACGGCTAGATAGAGAATCCCAGAAGGAATAAATCTTTAAATAAAGTATTTGGGCATTCACTGGGGAGAAGAAGATTGAGTTTATTCCCTTGCTCTGAAGATCACTTGAGCTCTTGGTGTTAAGCAGTTAATGGACAAGGAGATAGACCTGGGTACCTCCCAAGAAAGGTCTCCTGCCTAGTGTGTGGTTTCCCAGGCCCCCCTGAGGACTGTTCAGAGTGTGGCAGTGGGGAGTTGTAAAAGTCTGTATCTCCTCAGGTCAAGGAAGACCTTATATCTGTTCTGTTATATTTAAGAAACCTCTAGAATTAGTTGATTATGATAAAGAAAGAGGAAAAGACCCATAAGCCCCAGAGAAGACCAGAGATGAAAGAATCCCCTTTGACTAAGAATTTCCTCTTCACCACAGGCAGGTGGGAGTGCTGCTTTTGGGTAAATCTCCCTACAGCATTGAAATTGATTCAAAACCCACCATGAGACTAAACTCTTTCTACATGTTCTTGTCCTGTACAGGGCCTGTGTATCTGGTGATGCAATTTTCTCATCCTATTTAGGATCTAGGTATTGCAATACTTACTGCTGCTGTCAGTATCTAAGCCTCATTTTGGTTTCATACCCTTATTTCTGTGTTAATAACATAGTGTTTGAATGAGAACATGGCTACAAATCCTATACATGGTATCTTTATCCTTTGTTACTCACATAGATGAGAATTCTAAGATGAGCATTTGGAGTTCTTACTTCAATAATGAATAGAGCGAGGCTATTTCCCTGCTCAGGGAGGTGCCCGGTGCCTGGAGCTGGGGCTCCCTGGTGCCCGAGGCTGCAGTTCCCGGCTGAGGGTGGGATGGCCCTGAGTGCCAGGCCCTGCCCTGCTGTACTGGGGGTTCCCACAGCCCTCAGGGAGATCTTGGCCCTCATGGGGCCCTGGCAGGCATACACTGAATGTGATGTCAAACGTCTGTGACAGTTTCTCACCCCCAAAATATATTTTTAAAAAAAATTATACAAGGGCCAAGGTTATAATTAATTCTGTTCAAACCTGAGACAGACAGACCCCTTAGGCTCTTATACAGAAACCATACCCTGTATGTAGAGACAGTTGAGAAATTTCTTGGTTGTCTGCAATTTCCCTCCACTAGATTGCTGCTCTTTTTAGAATTGCAGATGGTTATTGGAGTGGATTGCGCTTTACAGCTCAAAATTAAGGAGAACCAAGATAAATGTGTGCATTAGGCCACTACATCCCTCCCTTTTCAGTTCTCAGGCTGTGATGGCCCCCACATAAGGAAAGTAATCAAATTTTCAATACTGCAGAGAATGTCAGTGCAAAGCATAAGCGGGGAAATGACCTGCCAGATTACCCAGTCTGCCTCCCTGTCACTGCAACATCATTTCTGTGAACATGTTTTATTCATACTGTCTCCAGACTCAGACAATATCCTATATCCTGATTTCCTAGTATTTTAAGCAATGGGAGTTTTGCCCCTCTGGGGAATAATTGAGCTTAAGTGGCCTTCATTATAAGTTTTTAACTATTAAACTAAATTTTATTTTACCCACACTACTATTAAATTGAAAAAGGCCATTTTGGCATGAGAAATAATACCTTAAATGAACAATAAATATGCTTGGGTTCTATTTCTATAAATTTGGGAAAAAGTCTGAAGAGAAAAAAACTAAAGAATTCAACATGAATAAGAGCTTAAGCTGGATTTTATAATCAATCTGGTTCATCAGAAATTCAGTATGTGACCACAGTGTACCATTTTTCAGATATGTTTTTTGAAAACTTTGAATTCAATGTTCAGAAACTGCAGCATGTTCTGGTGCTCTAAGAAGTAAAATCTGTATGTTTGCAGAGGTATCCATGAGATAAAGCTGAGTCTGGATAGCCTTTACTCTTGAAATGCCTTAGAAGAAAAGAAAATTGAATTTAAATGTTTACATGGAGTTTGCTAACATGTCTATTAGAAAAAAATTTTTTTTACTTGTAAGCTGAACAAATGTAATATGGTATCACTGAAATGCAATAAAAAACCACAATGCATTTTATAGTCACTTTTTAGAGCAGAACCACATGTTAAGTATTTACATGAGAGTCTGCAACAGTTCCTGGGCTGAAAGTGTTTATTAGGTACCACTGGCTTGATTCTGCTTTCCTTGCATCTTGTGTAGTCATTTACACCTGTGCAATGATGCATTCCACTTCACATTATGGGATTTTTTATGAGATTTTGTCAGCACAAAGGGGTCATAAAGTCAGTCAATATAATCATTGAAGAATACTTTTAGACTCTGTATGGTGTGCAATCAACTTAAAAGTCTTTTATCACTCCTCTTCATAAGCCTGTAAATACAAACCATAAATCTATAATTACAGAAAAAGGCGGTTGACTACAATATTGAAATATGTGAGACAAGTGAAAACTAGGCCCACTGAATGGAACAAAAGGTCTACTACAGATCTTCTGATTGCATTTTCCTGCTGCTTCAATGTCCTGAAAGATGCCAAGATTCTGTCTGGTTTGGGAAAGATAAAATGGTAGGAGAGGCTGCAGATAGTCTTTACTCCTAAAGACTAGCTGAGCCAGATCATTCCCAAATGGAAGAACTTAATACATAACCTCCATATTAATCCAGTAACCTCTTATCCCTTTAAAGACTCTGGCTCAGTTTTCCTTCAAACTCATTCCAGAGTTTTTATCTGTTTGCCTCTCTTGCCATCTTTAGAAATTCTATGCATTTTTTTTAATGGTGTCTTAGGATAATTTGCAATCCCAGAGGTATAAAAAAGAAACACTTTTGATGCCTTAACTTCAAAACTTTTTTATGCCATCAAAATTTCCTGAGAAAAATTTTGTTTTAATTTTCATATTTATATAGACGAGACCATCAAAAGTACCTGGTAGCCAATGACAGGGACAACAGAGACAAAAAGGGTGAACTTGTCTGCAAGGAACAGATGATGGGTCTGGCTTTCACAACTGCACCTTGCTTCTGAACTGCCTAATGCTTCACTAATGACTGATTTAAATTCAAGAATTTCTGTTATAGCTGGACTGAGCATCCCATTTGACTTTGCTAAATGAAACTTTAACATTAAAACATACCAAGGGAGTATACTTGGACTCAAGTGAGCAAGATAGACTTTTTAGGCCCCTATTCTTTCTATAAGTCAGCTGTTGCTGGAAAATCTTCACACAGCTGCTGCTGAATTTTTTCCTTTTGCATATAGACCAGAAGACTCATATTTAACAGTGGAAAGAAGGAACAAACCCAAGATCTTTGCAACAGTAAGTTCTGCAAGCAGGAGTAACTAATTTGAACTAGATGGTAAAACATTTTCTTTCATGGTGAAAGCTTTGAGGAGTTGAAAATATCCTCATTGTTGACATTTCAGTGAGCCCAAGGATCTGTGAGATTTGAGCTTGAAAACCCTTTGAAGTCCTTCTCAGAATAGCAAATAGCTCAGGGAAAAAGACAAGCATCTGAGATGCAGGAGGTCCACTTTGGCCTTCTTGAATTCAAAGCAGAGACAGAAGCATCAGTTGTATATATGTCACAGGGTATCTTGACCACCACATTTTAGTTATTTGGGTTCATTATCTCCTCAACAGAGGCCAGAATATCATTCTACCAGCCAAAAGATTGAGCATTATAATAAATATTGAGAAGCATTATAAGAAAGAGAAAGAATGTGGCAATTATGTCCAATAAAAAAACATATGGGAGGTCCATACTGATCTAATTTCTGCTTTATAACCAAAGCAAATGGAAAAGGAATATTGATATTACAAATGAGTGAAAGCTGTTGGTATAATGTCAAATTTCTAAGAAATGTAAACAAGAGTTAGCCTGTGGTCACAGAAGAGTGTCGAACAGCAATACATCATAGAACTCCACCATGATAGCTCTCAGCCCTGCCTGTGCAGCTTTCCCATCAGCACTGTAAAAAACTGAGACAAATCAGCCTCCTATTTAAGGGCTTATAGAAAAGGAAATGGAGCTCCAGCTTTAGAAGAAAACAAAGGAGTAGATCCTCCTTCACCAATGCAGATATCAAATAGGCAATCTGCCCTAGATACTCACATGATGGCCAGTGCTGGTTCTGGCAAGATTTTGGCAAATCTGCCCTCAGATTTGTACACATACAAATGACACCAATGACTTCAATAGAGAGCGATGAAAAGCAGTGAAATCAGAAAGCAGTATGGAAATCCACATGGACTGGGAAAATACTACATGTGTCTGCAGTATAAAGAACAAACTCCTGGATATCATCAGTGACCATTTAAAACTCTAATTGGCCTATATCCCATTGCAAAAGATGCAAATGTTTGACTGGTTTTCAGGAGCACCTGGGACTCTACATCTTCAAGGGAGATTGTACAACTGAAGAGGTTGCAGTTACGTTGATTCAACAATCTCACAGACTCCAAAAGGCCAAAAAATTTAATGAAATTTAAGCAGTAAGAAAGTGATTGACACAAGAAAACAGTTAAAATTTTGTTAAAAATAAAGCAGCTGAGAGAACTTAGTTTTTGCAAAGGTATAGTAACACAAGGGTGGTCAATCTCCACTTCTCTCACGAGATCCACTCTATTGACAAGCAGTAGATCAAGGAGTGCATCTTTCAGAGTCTGCTCCTTTAGATCTGTTTCATAAAGTTGTTATTGAGATTTTGAGGAAACTTCTGGCCTGGGTTGTGTTGGTATACCTTTGCAAAAACTAAGTTCTCTCAGCTGCTTTATTTTTAACAAAATTTTAACTGTTTTCTTGTGTCAATCACTTTCTTACTGCTTAAATTTCATTAAATTTTTTGGCCTTTTGGAGTCTGTGAGATTGTTGAATCAACGTAACTGCAACCTCTTCAGTTGTACAATCTCCCTTGAAGATGTAGAGTCCCAGGTGCTCCTGAAAACCAGTCAAACATTTGCATCTTTTGCAATGGGATATAGGCCAATTAGAGTTTTAAATGGTCACTGATGATATCCAGGAGTTTGTTCTTTATACTGCAGACACATGTAGTATTTTCCCAGTCCATGTGGGTTTCCATACTGCTTTCTGATTTCACTGCTTTTCATCGCTCTCTATTGAAGTCATTGGTGTCATTTGTATGTGTAGCTGATAAATAGAAACTGAAGTTGTACTTTTCCTATCGTGATAACTATTGAGATGTTAGGGTTTCTTTTCATTTGATTTCATTCTAGCTGCTTTGTAACAGAGAAATAATCTAACATCAGTATGGCCTGTGTTTTCTTTCCTTTTTATCTAGATGAAACAGCATGGTTTACCAATAATGAAATTTCCAAACCATGTGCTTTTCTGCATCTGCCTTTTTACTTCTCCTTCTCACTTTAAAACACACTGATGACCCCCTTGGTTTTAGGTGCTCATGGTGCAGTTCACATACAGTGTGTTCTTTCTGTGCAGACAGAAGTTTAACCCAGAAATTTTCTTAACACCTTAAATGTTTATTTAATGTAGCTGAACTGGACCGACTAATGGACCGACAAATTCAAAGAATAAATAACAAGGAAAAAGAACTATGCATTGATACATCCAGATACTGATCGTACAAGATTTACTGCCATACAGAAAATGACTCAAATAAAAAAATTTAAATTCAGACTGTCATAGAGAGTTCAGATAGTGAAATGTGCCTGTTTTTGATGTCTTTTCCCAGGAATAAAGACTCATTATTTTTAAAATATATTTCCAGGCTGGCTTGCCAAATACTATGCTTTCTTAACACAAAAAAAGATGGAACAATGTATAAAATACTATAAAATAGCCTGGTTCTGTTTGATTTTCAATTTTCTTATAGTTTCCCACAGTCATTTTGGGAGGGTTAGTATCGTGCTATGACACAATATTCTGTATGAAATATTCCTGTTCCAAGTGGAAAGCAAAACTTTGCCTGACTGATCACAGCCACCTGCCTACATACTCATACCACTCATACACACTGGGTTCCACAGTTTCTAAATGTTGTAGTGTGTCTTTCTTGAAGAATTTGATTCAAAACTTTTGAATTTTTTCTGAATCCTGAAAATCAAAGTAATACTTTGCGAATAATGAGGATGAGCAATTATTAGAAAAGAACATGTGTATTTTATGTTAGGAAAAGACTTGTCAAATTATTTGTGACTAATCATTGAAAATCATCTCAGGTAAAAGGTGAGACTTCAATATAACTATTGTTATCCTGTAAGATTTATCCACTTGAAACTGGACCACATTTATGGAAATGATTGTTGCTTCATAGAGAACTAGCAAGAAACTTAGTCATTTAGAAAAGGATGACCACAACAAGTGGAACTCTTTCATGATGCATGGACCATTGAAATATCCTGTCTGTGTTAACTTAAGGAAAAATAAAAAATAAGCCTGCACTCTACATTATTTTTCTACTGTTTTCTGATGAAGCTGATTTATATCATTATCAGCTCTCCAAAGTGACATTATGCCTGAGTATTTTCTGCTGGCTTGTGCTGTGGAAAATAAACATTAGAAATTAAAAGAGACTTTAAAGCTACTAATAGCATTTCATTTTACAGTTGCAGAACACGTGGTTTCTGTTCGTATTGTACGTGCTCAATGACTGCTGACAGGTTATTCACTTCTTGACATTCTACTGCATTTTGATGATGTGAAAGGTCTTTCAGTCTTTGAAACTTAAAGGCATATTATCAGCCACACTCTTAATATACTCAGAATAGATGGAAATCCCCTATTTTTACAGAAATGAGACAGGACATTTTAGGCATCCCGGCTGGCATGAAAAATCAAGATGCTGAAAAGGAAATAGCCTTACTAACTCTGCATGGATCGCAAGTTCTCTGACTGGAATTATTTTCACTAATCAAATAAAGATCCCTCTAAATACTTTCTGAAACTAATGAAATTTACTTGAAAAAGGGAAAAAATGTTGAATTTTACCACTGAGAATTGTTTCTGAAATAAAGAAAAATATTTGCCACACTTTAAGTAAGTTCACATAAACTGACCATGAACTGTCATCTTAGACACAAAAGATTTCATTCTTCTGTGTGTGTAGTCTCATAGCAACAGATTTGCTTAAAAAATGTATTCAGAACTTAGTACAATAGAGATTTGAATAGAAAGAATATGAATGGTTTAAAATACGTACCTAGAGTCTACTGAGAGACATCATGGGTGGCAACAGTTCCAATTTTTGTCTGCAGACATCATAGGGACCAGTTTGTGAAGGCATGGCAGCAAAAAACAGTGAAATATGTAGAATGTTTCTTCTCCTTGAGCATGCATCATGTTCTGACAGTCCCTACTCCTCCCATAATATTGAGCTTTGAAGGAAAATTCAAGATGTCCAGAGAAGGCAAAGAGAAAGGTCTTTATATGCTTTCTAATTGCTGAGACAGTCCTCCTGGTACGCAGTACTTTTAAAATCTGTCCACACACCAACAGTCTTGTGAATTGAGGAAGAAAACTTCACTTGAATCTGATATGTCTTACAAAGAAACCAAATACTTCTAAAGGAAGCATGAAAAAGTGAGGCAATGTTTTTTTGCATGCAGAAAAAAACCCTTATGGGACATGGGACATATATGTTGTCACCAGATTTCTTTTGCTTCTGTGCTATTGTAACTTTTGATGAGCTTGGTATGGTTCTGGAAATGAGAATTCCAAGCAGATTTTTATTGCTATGTTATGTATGCAGATCACAGTCATATGAGTGACTGTAGTTTTCTAATGATGCTGACTATCTTGTACACTGTTAACCAGAGGTTAGGAACAGTAGTGAACTCTGGAACTCATCTACCAGGGCTTTGACTTCAAAGTTCCCAAATAGGAGATCATCAACACTGCTGGAAATTGAGCTAGTGGCTCAAGACAGGTATCTGAGTATCTTGATGGAACCTTCCCCAGAAATGGGGTCAATAAGTGGTGTCTGGGATTTTGAGGTTGTTCACCAATCATGTAATGCATGTCATATGGCAAGGAATAAACATTTTCCGCCCTTTCCGTCCGTCATATTTGTGTCTGTAATTCACTGAAGTTGTAGCCTTTGAGCAGGAATCAGAAGTTCAAGAATGGTTTTCACATGTATGTGCAAATCAGCACTAAATAAAAGGAAAAAGAAAAATTAAAACATTTCTGAAAGAGTAGCTGTATTGGGTTGACCCTGAGTTGATGGACAGTCTTTAAGACCAATTACGCTTCTCACAATTTACGTATTTAAACCGCACAGAAAGGCGGGACTTCCCCTTTTGTCGGAGCTCGCTTGCTGGGAGGTGGGGGGGGGGGGGGGGCTCCGAGCCTCCCGGCCCCGCCGGGCCGGGCCGGGGCCACTGCCCCTTTCCCCCTTTCCCAACGCTGTGGCAGGGACCCTGGGTGGCTGGGGGGGACTGTCCCAGAGCCGCAAGCAGCTAAAACCAGCCATGGACTGCTCACAGCTAAACCCATCCAGCGCGGCTTCTGGGGACCGGCGGGTCCCTCTCCTCTCCATGCGGAGCCGGCGGAGTCAACGGGAGCCGGCAGAGCCTCCTGTCTGCAGCCAGCACACTTCGTGCTGAACTGAAGAAGACACCACGCAGCCAGCAGCACAAAGGGAGCGAGGCTTTCCCCACCGTAAAGGCTGAACAAGAACACCCTTCAACATGGCGGCGTCAGACTCAGAGAGAAAGAGAAGTGAGTCCCGTGGGACGGAGCTGGAAATGGCGACTGGGAGAAAAGAGGGCGGTGCCACGATTCTGGCGGGCAGCTTAAAAGAAACCTTCTTGCATGCCGTGGTAAGAAACTGTAATACCACAAACTGTTTGTCTCTTTAATCCATTTGAAGAACATGGGGGGATGGAGTATCTTCGTGTGCCTGTGAAGATTGTGAAGAATGCCGATGCCAGGCTATATAGTAGTAAGAGGCTGTTAGAGACTTGTGGCGAAGAAGAGCCTTTGTGTGCAGGCCAAAAGAACTTATCCTTAAAAAGATGAATAACCCCATGTGATGGCCCATATTTTGCAGTGTGAAGGAACTGTGAGATTTTTCATGGGAGAGATGTTCTACACACAGCAGATTGTTTGTTTCCGGGCGGATCTGCTGTTGGTGGCAGTTTGGGAACCACATGCAACTGAAGGAAAAACCCTTTTTTCCCTTAGCATAAGAGAGAGACTTTTCAAGAACTGGAACACTGACTAACATCCCATGTTCTGTTATCCCTTGTGTGAGCTGGGTAAAAGGAGAGAAGTGCTGGGGGGGGGGGGGGGCGGAATTTGCTTTAATTTTGTTTTGTTATTGTCTCTTTACTTTTAATGCTATTAGTAATAAAACTCTTTCATTCTACTGCAACTGTTTAAGGTTTGTGCCTGCTTTGCTTTTCTCCTAATTCTTATCTCACAGAAGGAAAATAAGTAAGTAATGAATATTTTGAACCAAAACCACTACATTTAATTGGTGTTTCCGCCCGGTTTCGAACTCAACCCGCTACAGTAGCTATGAGGCAAATACTGAAAGTGAAGATGGAGAAAATGCAGAAAATGCATTTTTTTAATATAGATCAGGTAGAGGAATAAAATCACACTTTGATGAAATCTAATCATTAAGACAAGAGCTGTGGTAGGAGGCAATTTAGCACAAAAAGACATACTAGGAAAGTCATATACTTTTCCACAAATAGATAATAAGCACAATTAATTTATTTGATGTCTCTGCTGATAAAAGTACATGCATCAGTTTAATAATGAGGTGGCAACTTGGTGCAATCCCATTTTGGAATGCCATAAAAAAGTTTTCAAAGACGTTGACGTTTAGTTATTTGCTCTGATTTTCAAATTTTTAAAAAAAGCAAACCATCACAACAGCAACAATGACAACAACAACAACCTTCTGTTATAAAACTCAGCTTATTAGACTTCATTAATTATTTTGGCAAATAATGGCGAGTAATTATAAAGTAGTAAAAGCTGTGGTTTTATTGAAGTTATTCTGTGCACAAGTCTTGCAGTGATCACAACCTAACAGCCAGGTGAGTTCCACAAAGGTAACTTGCAACCGGCACAGACAAAGTGGAGTCATCTCATGATGCTTTCAGTACTGTGTTTATGCTGGTGCACAATTTAGTGCTAACCTCACCCAAATCACAGGCTGACTGCTGGAGTAGGAGCTCATGGAATCTCCTGGAATGCCAACAATGCTCACACCAGCTACTTGACAGACACCTTATGGAACAATAATACTCTATTTGTGTGCTTAAGTCTTACCCACAGACAAAATGCTCAAATAATCTATCAGTTTGTCTTGCTTTCTCTCAGATCTGGCTAATGCCCAGCATTAAAAATTAAAATTAAAAAAATTACATGTGTGCAACACATCAGTGATTGTCAGCCTTGGTGTGCTCATAAAGATTCACATAACCAAAACAAGGCTGATCTCAAAGATATGTCTACAACTGCAGAAATTAGAGCAATGCTTCAGCTGTGTTTTTATGGTATGTGTGTACTGCCCCAATTTTTTTCTTTTTTGAAGCCTGATTTCACTTTCATGGAAACACACCCATATTTGCAGAAATTCAGTTCTAATATTTTGGAATTATGTGGATTATACATACACATTATATGAAGGATGCTGCAAGTATGTAAGATCAGATGAGTGAAGTTTGCTACAAACTTTTCTGATTTTCATCTCCCTAAACCAGATGTTCACTATTTTAACATTTGGAGAAAAATTAATATCTTTATGTTCCAATGTTTTGGATTCTTTCTTTCCAAAGTTCATGTTGTATGTGTTTAGGAAAGAAGCCACCTTTTATATGATTCATCTAAATTTCTCTGCAGACAAAATAAAATTTTTAAAAAAGGTGCATTTTGAAATATACAAACACATTTTGAAAAAAAAGGGCTTAGAATATACCCTTATTTTGTAAATTCAACATAGTGTTTTCAATAATTCAGTCAAAACAGAATTCTGAACACCATAGTTTGGCAACTAAAAAGCATGTAATTGAGATTTAAAACATGGTGTCCCCAGGCTGAGTTTGTAATTGTTACAAAATTTTAGTTTTGTTGGAATAACATTCTCAAGCAAAAAGTTATTTAGAGAAAAATTGTCCTGAAAAGTTGAATGATGTCTATATATGCTTTAGGGAAGCCAATACTTATAACAATATATTTGGTTTTAGGGAGAAGTGTGAAAATTGCTGTGTGAAAATTAAGTGGTGTTCATTTTAAAGATTAATGGAAAAAAAGGCATTCGAACAAAAATACTCCTTCATCAATGAAAAGCAAAATAAAACTACATCTCAGGTGCATTGTTTTGCTGTTCCCTGAGGCCTGATATTTCTGGTGTGAAATACATACAGACATACTGTACTGTAATGCTGCAGCTGAGACCTATCAAGAAGCTCTGAGATGATTGTGCCTAGAATCTCCCGCTTTATTCTCCTATTACATGTCTAGTAAACTCTCACTGAGTTCTTTTGAAATCCACACTCTTTCAAATGCATTCACCATAAAAATGGAGTTACCTTATATAATTCTTGGCCTCTTATGTACTGAAAAAAAATACTTCATCTTTTCTTGGCAGAATTAGTGATTAACTAGGCACAGACCCAAGACTGCTCTTTGCTAGAGTTGGTTTTTCCTGTTTCCATTTTTAAATAATGTAAATTCAGTAGCTAGAATTTTTGGGAATACTTACAGATGAACACAGAAATAATTTTTCTAATTATAGTAATAATAATAACAACAACAATTAATCTTATGTTAGAAAACTTAGAGTAGCATGAGGATTTTTATGAAAGAAAGATTAAAGTAATGGTGAACCTGTAGGTCTGGACACAAAAGATAGCACATTTCAGTGTTAAACTAACCAGCCCCAGTGGGGTGCACAGAAACTGGAAATATCAATTCAGATGTTAATGAGTGCTGAGACCTACAGACAAGATGTAACTAGGCCACTATTAGCAAACTGCAACTTCAGGTCTTGGACAGTCCTCCAAATCTTTTGGAGTAATCCAGATGGAATAATTGCTTGGATGACATCCTAGCAAAGGATATGGTAGAACAAACTAGTTTTCTGAAGTGGTCCGTACTGCATCTGTAACTCATTCTGCTCATACCAGGGACCTCCTAGGGTCTCACAGTCCTATTTGTATTTCCATTAGAGATTCCAACCTGTTGTGGGAATTTTTTATTCTTATTATTTTCTTTTTTTTATTCTTATTATTATCTTATTTTGAATGAGAGTTCTTTTAGGGTGCTTTTCATTGAGAAATTCATAGAGATTTCAAGAGGAAAACAAGCTAATGTGTGATAGAGAAAGGATCTGTAAGGGATGAAGTGTAATGCTGTTACCTTTTAACAGTGACCATTCTGTACCAAAATATTTAGAAGGACAGAACACAGAATAAAGCTTTAAGGCCCTGAAGGGATCTGAAAGAAAGCCTCAGACACAACAATCAGAAACCTTGATATCCTTGGCAAGTTGTGGCTCATCTCTTCCAGCCAAATTGGAAGCGACAAGTGTAATTGCTGAACACATCTCCTCTACATAATGGCTGATGTTCTCTGGAGAAATCCTTTTGCTCATGTAAAAAAACCTCATCAACACTGAGATAAGAAGAGGAATCTGAACAAGCTCCAGAAGTGGGCTAATGAGTGAAACTCATGAAGTTCAACAAGATCAAGTGCATGTGCACTCACAGCCCAGAAAGCCACGTCTGTCCTGGACTGTCTCAGAAGAAATGTGACCAGAAGGAGGTTGAGCGAGGTGAATCTTTCCTGCTACTCCACTTTCCTGAGGCCACTCCTGGAGCAGTACAACCAGCTCTGGGGTCCATCCAGCATAGGAAAGAAATGGACCTGTTGGAGGAGTTCCAGAGGAGGCCCACCAATAGGATCAAATGGGCTGGAGAATCTCTCCTGTAAGAGAGGGGGAGTTTTTGAGGCTAGAGAAGAGAAGGGTCTGGGGAGACCTTATCCCAGCTTTCAGTACCTAAAGGGAGCTTGTAAGAAAGATAGGAACAAACTTTTTTAGTACAACCTCTGGCAACAGGGGACAAGGAGTCGTGGTTTTAAACTGAAAGAAGATAGATGTAGACTAAGAGAAGATTTTTTACAAGGAGGGTGGTGAAACACTGATATAGGTTGCCTAGGAGGTGGATGTTCCATTCCTGGAAGCATTCAAGGTCAAGTTGGATTGGTGCTCTGAGAAACCTGATCTAGTTGAAGATGTCCCTGGTCATTGCAGAGGGCTTAGATAAGAAGACCTTTAATGTTCCTGACCAATCCATAGTATTCAATGATTCTAAGTCTAGAAAACCAACTAATTGGTAAATCAACAGCAGTACATTAATTCACTCAAACCTGAATTAAATGTTATCTATTTCATACATTGCACACTAAAAGAAAAAGAAACATTTCAGATATTCAGAGCAATATGTAATGAAATATGATTTTTAACCAAATAGAGTTATTATTGTTTATCACCCTGTCATGCCAGCTTGCTTTTGACTAGCTAATACACTCAATAACATTACAGAAGTTAGAAAGAATTGTCTTTGAATTATATTTGGTGAATAATTACAAATCATGAATAATGAATATCAAAATGAAGGAAACTGTCTGCACACATTTCATCAACAGAAAGAACTAAATACATTTAATATATTTTTTAAGGTATTCTTTACCTTCTAGTTACCATCAGATATATATGGAGAGCTGAGTAGAAATATCTAAATGAAAATGTATAAGCTGTTAACTTCAATGCCCTCTGTCATAAAATCAAGCCATTGACAGCAGTCATAAATGCAGTGTTTAATATCTTAAACCAGGCAGAAACAGAATTTGTGTGGTAACATTAAAAAATAAATAAATAATTCAAATATTCATCAAGGAAAAAAAAACACTTAAAAATTACAACAAAAATCTGAGTAATGGTCGTACACACCATTGTACCTAGTAAAAGCGTGGAAATCAGAAAATTCAGTAAGCTTTTAAATTGTAGATGAATCCGAAAATTAGAAACAAATCACTGCTGCAGTATGTGCCCCAAGGCTGTTAGTCTCTTCACACACATCTGAAAGATTCTGTTGATGAATGTGTTCAACACAAGAAGATAAATTAAATTTCAAATTATGTATTTTTCTGGAAAAGTGAAATTATATTATTTAATATTGAAATTACATATTTTCCTGCAAATAGGACTCCAAGATATCTGTGTCACAAAGTGCTAGCAGTGGGAGACATTCATATATCAAAAGTGTATGTCTCATTTCAGAAAGATGTAGTATTCATGTCTTAAGTCTTTTTTGAGGATACCATCATGATTCTATTCCACAATCTCCATTTTTGGTTTTGCTTAAAATAGCTGCCAAATGAAAAAGTCCATCTTTCCCTATCCATTCTTACCCTCTTCATTTCTCCTCTCTCAATCAAAAGAAGCAAGGAGCAGAAGGATGTAGTCTGTCAATATATCCCAATTTAATACAAACCCCTTGGTCATACCAGGTTCAATGTCTGGAGAACTTCCACATGGCCACAGAAAATTAAACTAATCTGGATAGATTCACAGGAAGCTGTATTTTCTGCTGAATGAAAGCTTTGGTGGCTTTTACCATTTTCCATTTCAGACTGAAACCATTAAGGAAACACATGAACACCTGAAAAACAAAGTGATTCTAAGACTTCCAGCTGTGAGTTGCATTAGGGCTTTTTACAATTACCCATTTTCTAGCCGCCAATTTAAAATGATCTGGTTATTACATTTTTTCTCAAAATAAGGATCAAGTTCCTTTAAGATTTAGAAAATGTTGTGGTGATGGAGAGACCACCCTGTTGGGGCTGTTCCTGTTGCACTGTGCTTTCTGCACTGAAATTTTCATCTATTTTCATCCACACTGGAAATTTCTGTGTTGAGTCTTCACTGAGTAACTACTCAGCCTTCATGAGAAGTCCGTGTGCCTTCATGGGGGTATGTGGGAAGAGGTAAGCTGAACTGGGAAGGCTGTGACTGCTGGAGGGAAAAAGATAGAATAGAGGCATAAGAGGGTAGAAGAGTTCCAGGATGACTTGGTTTGAGGAGAATAAACCTGGTATCAGGATTCAAAACTGGAAAGGTGTGGAGAATATGCTAGGCAGAAAGGGAATTAAGGTTTCAAAACAACGTTTTTCTATTTGATCACCAGTTATGACTAGGTATTCAAATTAATAATCCTAAACTGAGCATAAGTAATTTTAAATGTAACACTAGAAAATGTTCCATTTTGTCCTTTAATTTAGAATGCTTATAAGAGACTTTTTTTTTTTTTAATCTTGTAAAAGAAAGGAAGGTTGAAAACAGGGACTAAAATAACACTCCTCATATTTTCCTACCTGCCATGAAGATAAAATATATCTTAGGAACAGGAGATAATACTGTCCAATGTCTGCAAATTTTCTGCAGTATGATTTTATTCTGTTATTAACTCACTGAATGTAACCAGTGTCAGAATACTGAAAACTGATGTGAGATTTCTATTAATAACACTGAACACAAACTTTACCAGAAGATATATTCGGTACTTATGTCAAGAACAAGTCTTCCAGATGAATATAAACAGAGTATTTCTAAAAAAATAAAATTATACAGTGTATGGTATCTTTATACTGCATTTTTAATAATATCCATAATTAGCCTGCCTTCCTTCCTTCCTTCCTTCCTTCCTTCCTTGCTTCCTTCTCCTACATAGATATCTACCTCTCTCTCTCTGTTTACCCATTTACCTTCTTATATTCAAGAAGTCAGGCTGTAAAATTCAGTTTCTCCTTTTTCTTTACAGATTATGAAAGGATTTATTCATCTCGTGATACAAGGGGAGCACAAGTCAAAGAAAGAAGGTAACAGCAAAAACAAGTTTGAAAAACAAACTGGAAATTAAACTGAAAAAAATAAAGGAGTTTCTTTGAGTTTATTAATTTTCGAGGTACTGATAAAGGCAGACCTAAGAAAAGAAAATATGCTGGATCTGAGTGTGTTCTGTGGAGAAGGATGGGAGTATACACTTCAAAACTGTGATCTGGGAAAGTCATTTAGCATCATGTCAGCTCAGTTTTCCTAAATATAAACTGGTGAAGCTGGTGGAAAACAGTTTTGAAAGTCCTCTCTTGCTCAGGCACAATGTGCTTACAGATGTTCTCATGCCAAAGGGATAAGGAAGTTACAGAGTTCCACGATCTACTGTGTGGGATCTTTGTGTTTGTAAGGTTCATTCTTCATGTAGAAGATTCTCTCTATCTTAGTCTAACACACTGGATTTAGTAACCTCGTTGCCTCTGCTGCTCTGCAGAGATTTGGATGGGATTTTGTATACTAAAGAGGAGTATATGGAAGAGTCTGTGTCAGAGATGAAGTAATTTCAATGGGTAAATTAACTCTGTTGCTGCTTGCTGCTCTCTCAGAATGTTTTAAGGTGCTTATATCAATAAGATCAAAGATCATGGGAGAAAGTATGTCTAACAACTTGTGAAAGAAAAGAAAATAGAAAGATCTGAGGAAGCTTTTCTTTTCCACCCAAACACAGATCCAAAGACAGAAGGAAACACTGAAACATTCATAAAAGCATCTCTTCTGTCCTACAATCCAAACATCTGGAGCAGCTGCCTTTGGCACTTCTTGATGCTGACGTAGTTTCTTTGTTATATGTTACTCAAGATTCTCAAGTTTGTCTTGCAATACTTGAAATCATAAGGCACTGTGGATTTTAGAAGTTCATAGTATGACTATATGGCTAGGCAAGCACTTAGGAGTTATTTGGTTCATAGATTTTGATTGCTTCTTATTTTTAATGTTTAATTATTGTAACATTCATTTCATGTTTAATCATCACTATTCCACTTTCTGTCAGAATGAAAGAAATTTGACTCTTGCTAAGATCTTGTCCTAAAGGATTGATTTCGCTAAGAATGCTGGAGCCTAAAACAGGACTTCAGGTACGTTAGTTAGTTTTTCTTCTAATCAATGTACAAATGATCTAAGCATTTTAGCACCCATATTCAAATTAAAACTTGACAGAACACAGAAAATTAGTTGCTACAGTGCACTAGAACTTGAGGCCTGAGTCTTTACCTATGTTTTGTCTAGGGGGATTTTTTCTGAGAGATGGAAAATTGAGTTTGGAACAGATGAATCAAAACCAGGAAATGATGATAACAAAGTTTCTTGCAGACTTATTTAGCACATCCATTTTCT
Source organism: Coloeus monedula (assembly GCF_965178545.1). Lineage (NCBI taxonomy): Eukaryota > Metazoa > Chordata > Aves > Passeriformes > Corvidae > Coloeus > Coloeus monedula. The sequence goes on from NC_138783.1 coordinate 96,331,919, forward strand.
ACTGCAACAGTTGCATGTAGTAAGGATATCAGCCTTATTTAATAATTCCAGCATAACAGATGAAAGTGTCCACTCTCAATAGACTTTTCCAACCTGCACCACATCAGAAGAGTTGCCTGCAATAACAGAAGTTCAGGATTATTCAGCATTCAACAGCCTCTCCCAACCAGCCCTGAGCAGGAACAGAGCTCTTCAGCTTGCCCTAAGCACATCTTAAGTTTAATTAATGGAATGTAAATACTTAACTAATTTTCAGGTACAATTCCAGGACCAAGCAGTTAAAACATTAGTCACAAAACTGCATAACTCTTAGGACCTAAAATTGTTTTTCTTTGGTGTTAGTCCTTCTCTGCTGCAAGACAGGAAGATTGGGTTTTCTGCATTAGATTAAACTTTGAGAAGATGCCTACTGTGCTGAAAAGGCACAGTCGGAAGTGGAAGCATCTGCAATGATGTGATAGTGTACACATGGTGGATGGAAGATGTAGCTTCTGCTGATTATAAACATCAATTCCTCAGCGGGAAGTCCCACTGACAATATTAGTAGTTTTTACTTAGGAACAAGTACATCCTCCAAGTTCTGTCTAGTGTGAAAAGATTTATTTAAGAGAAGGTGAAAAGCTAGCTTTGTTATTGCTTTTGTATGGCTCTTGCCTATATCACAGGGCTGTAGGCAAAAATATAGCAGGAACTATGGAACACCAACATGAAATTTGTGTTAAAAAATAGATCAAGATCGCATAGATGCTTGCATCAGAAGTAGTTTATGTCCCACTTAAATAACACTTTGTTTTTACACACCTAGGACACTTATTCAGATTTTATCATGTTGAAAATGCTGTTCTTTTAAGTTACGTTAACAGAAAGACCATTCCTGAATCACCTTCAAAATAAAGGCAGGGAAAAAGTAGAAGTAAGCAAACAGCAGCAAAATGAAATAGAAAGTAAGCCAGCATTGTAGCTGACGAACTAATTAGTTTTAGCACATGACCAAGCTGGAAAGCTCTGATGAAATAACTATATCATAATTCTGTCATTTGCTAGATATAAACCCAAAGTAGATTATACATTTTAATTGCATTCTGATGAGGACTAGACTCCTTCAGTGTAAACATATGACTTCATTTTCCCTTTAAATCAGTGTCTTTTTGTTCTCCTTTCTATTTATTCCTTTGGAGTTCTGAAGCATCAAATCATCTATCTGAGCAGTTTCCAACATGAATCCCAAAGCTGAGGAATGATTTATACCAGAACCTCATGTATCAGCAGTGTTGTACTTTTTCTCCAGAATTTTGTCATATCCTGTTTTGCATATCTAGAGTATAAATGTATTTTCCACAGGGGCAGGATACGGTTTGTTTTGATCCCCATCTGAAAGAGACTCAAAAGCCAAATGATGAAAAACAGACTCAAACTTCTTTCTCCACTGAGTTTGACAAATTATTCTAATATGCAGCAATCATAAGGAAAAGGTAAGAAGGTTCCGAACTCAAGCACTACCACCTCCCTCTATGTGGGAAAAATAGATTTTAACTTATAGAGTGCTTCTTTTTCTGCTTAAAAGCATGATTTGAAAATGCCTATTTGCATGTGATAGACAGATAGATAGATAGATAGATAGATAGATAGATAGATAGATAGATGGATGGATGGGATTTCTTCTTACTGCTTTGGAAGGAATTACTCATAACATCTTTCATGAAAAAAAAGAAATTCGGTACTTCCCCTCACCTATAGGATAGACTATAACTACAATTTTAAATTATAAATATTCTTTAAATTATAAATATTCTTTAAATTATAAATAATTTTAAATTAAATTTCATCTCAGTAGTTCAGACACGTGTCAAATTGCAGACTGTGCAGAACCAAGCTGCCCATTCCCAGATCCCAAAGGGTTTGCCTGCCTAGCCCTGTCTTCTGCATCCTTGGGCACTTAGAGCAGGGCTCTCAGGAACACAGTGTCTTTCTGCAGAATTGGAGTCTGTATCAATGAATCCGGAGAACACAGAGGCAGTGCACACCACTATCACCTCCTGACACATCAGTGCCAGCACATGGTCAGACTCTGGACAGAGGAGTTGGGAACACAGCTCCTCACTGTACCATCACAAGTTTAGGTCTCTGCCTCCTGTTAACCACTCTTCCTAAACCGAGGTGAAGTGGGACAGTCTAATTAACACCATGGATCTGACCTTGGTCCACCAGAACTAATCGCAGCTCTTTTTGTACCATAACCACACCACAGTGCTGGTTTTACAAGGGCTGACAGAGGCTCAGCAAATTTGTTTCAGTGCTGCTCTGCTTTTGGTATCTGATGACAATAAAGGCATATGAAAAAGACATTAAGCCTGATAGATCAGTCTTGATAGACTGTGGCTAGGCAACATGGACGTAAAGCAGAGATTATCTGGAGCCAAAATACATTGCCCACAGATAGTGGAGGTATTCAGGCTCCATGATCTTTCATTCACTTCAGATGACTGCATAAATCCCAATTAGATTTCAAGTCACTTCTGTGAATAAGGCCATAAGTACTTTTCTCTCTCTCTCTCTCTCCTTCTATTCTGGCCATTTACTTGTCCATGAATGTCAGTGTCCTAGGGTGCAGAATAGGAAAGGCTGTTCTGTATCCTGGGACACTGGAAAATTCAGGTACAGACTTAGAAGATCAGCATTTATTTAGGAGCAATCGCACAGTGTAAGGGTATATAAAGATCTCAAAACCCCTCTCTGATCTTAATCTGTATAAAAAGGCAAAAAATTTGCACAACTTCTAAAAAAAAATTTTATCTGCATATTGATATGCAGCCTTTAAAGAAACCTGGAAAGGGAGAAAAGTGAAATTTGAGTAATTTATTAAATGTTGATTTATTTTCTTCCCCATCTGTGTCAACTGTCCATAACTAAACTGTTACTGGCACAATAACCTGTTGTGACTATTTCCTCTGCAGGCTTTCATAACACACTGTGAAAGTTGCATGTCAGGTCCCAGTGTCCTACTTTAAATTTGAGGTCCTCCTCTTAGACAGGTCAGCTGCCAGGATTAAATAAACTCTGTCAGTCTTGGCCTGGAACTGAAGATTTTGCTCTCCTGATTACAGTTGGCATACAGCATCTTCTGAAGGATTATCACTGGAACAGGTTTTCCAGAAAAGCTACGGTTTCCCCTTCCCTGGAAGTGTTCAGGGCCAGATTGGATGGGACTCTGAGCAACCTGGTCTGGTGGAAGGTAACCCTGCCTATGGCAGGGGAGTTGGATTTATAATGCCTTTAAAGTCCCTTCCAACCCAAACTGTTTTATAATTATATGTTGTTATGATTTTATGATCCAGCGTACTTTCAACAAAGATAATTTTGTTCTTTCTTTCATATTTTTATCACCACTAGTGGAAGATGAGAGAATTGTGAGGGAAGATGAGGGGAAAATGAGGGAAGAATGAAGAAAGAATGATTTTTTTTTCATTACTCCATGTCCTCAGCAAAGTATGGCAAGATTTACTGTTTAGTGGTTCACAGGCAGTATTATTTGGCCATATAAGGTTCTAAGGAATTGAAACATGAGTCAGTCCACAGTAACCAAGTCAACATTGAAACACAGTGCCTGCAAATTGACAAACAGTGGTGGGGTTGCTTTGACAAAAATCTATGTCATGATATACACGTACCAAGCTGTGTCTCAGCTGGCTGTGCAGCTTTCATAGTGATGAGTTTCAGACAAAACTCTTAAAGAGGATGTCTAAGAAACTAAAAACCTAGATTATCTAATAACTTCTTGTAAAGCCTGAAGCAGTGAATGGCAAAATTATTACACTGAATATCAGTTGCCTATGAATATGTACATAAATAAAATCAGATAAATTATGGATGTATATAAAAAGTAACCATGTTTCTTGCTTTTCTTGTTTTACCCTCCAATAAACAATTAAAACAAAACTATCTATTTTAATACCTTATTTTTCTGTGAAATACTTGATATTTTCATCATTAAACACAATTCTATCTGTGGTATTCATTGATTCCAAAGGATGCTCTTAATTTTATTTTCAGTAATGCAGGCATCATGTTTAATGAACACAAACAGTTCTTTTTAGCTCTGAACCAGTGGGAACCACAGAACCCTGAATTTATTCCATGAATCCTCAGCAGATGCCATGGGTTTTTGCTCTTTACTTGCTGAACATTTCACAAGATAAAAAGTTTTGCTGTAGGATTTAATCCAAAATGTCTTGCCATTAGTGGAAAACTATATCTTGAAAATATTTTCCCCTTTTGTGACATTTCTTGTTACACTGTGAAGGTGAAAGAATAAAAATAGAACACAAATAAAAATGACTGGTTTAAGTCAAAATTATCTTTGACCATATTGCAATTTATGACTCTATCTTAGAATTTTTAAAGTTCAATTTTACTTTTCTTAGCTGGAGTAATGATTCATTAGATATAACAATGCAAAAATTCAAAATGTTATATAAAGAATTAATTTTGCAGAACAGTAAATACAGTTTTACTTGATCTGTGTAAAAAATATTCCTTATGAAGTGAATGAGGTAATTTCTTCATCACTTAGCAGTGATTTAAAAGTAAGTAGAAAATAACATGAGAAGAAAAAAAGAAACACAGCCTGGGTCTTTGGCTATACTTCTCAGCAATGCTGATTAAGATAAGGTCCTCAGCAATATCACGTGATGTCTGTGATGCTCCTTTTACTGTGGAATGTGGAATATCTGAGTGACTGCTTGGGGAAGGACTAAGAGGCCAACTTGTTGTTGGGCAGAGAGCTGCTAGAAAAGCATTAACTGCCCATAAAGAGTAAATAAAAAACAAATTTATGGTATTAATTTCATGAAAAAAAAAAATAGTAAACACAGATAAATTCAGTGTCTTTTCATAACTGTTGAAAGCTTGTTTTCATGGAGTTTGCTTAGCAGTCTGCCTTTTTCCTTTATTTTTATTTGAAAAGATGTTGGGGTTTTAAGAGATCTAGGTTTTTTTCTGTTAAAGGAATTTTCCCCCATTCTGTTACTAAGATGATAAATCGCCGGGTACTTAAGAGAAGACAAAGGGGCCTGGCCCCTTCTTTTGTTTCACCTGGGTGTGGGGTCAGTTCGCTCTCAGCGTCCGGAGACAGAAGCTGCAGAGAAAAGAGCTGCTGGTTCCTTTTTTTGGCCGTTTTTCTTTCTGCTGGAAACAACACTGGGATCCCAAAGCTGTTTTCCCTGCCCTGCTGGAGGCCGGGCTGTGGCTGCCCTGCCCCGCCGCTGCTTCGAGCCTTCTCTGCGTTGTAGCCGTGTTCACCCTTCCTGCCTGGACCTCCGGGGGGTTCCCCGTTTGGATACATCGCGTCTGCCACCCGGGATTTGTGTTTGTGCCTGCCGCTCTAGCCTGCCGTTCCAGCCTGCTGCTCCTGAGAGTCCGGGATCGGCTGCCCAGGGGTTTGTGAAGCCTTTGTCCCATCCCTTCCCGGGATCCCAGGCCGCCAGTGCCGCGTGCTCCCCGAGCTCGCTCCGGAGCGCCCCCTGCAGCCGCGGGGGAACCATCGCACCTGCCCTGCTCACCGGGAGCCGCCAGCGCCCCTGCCGGCTGCGAGCGGAACTGCACCCGAGGGGAAAGGGCCCGACAGCCGAGAAGGCTGGCACTGGGTTTGGGATTGTTTGCTGTTACTGCCAGAGTTATTGCTGTTTGTTTGACTGGTTATATATATATATATGTATATATATATATAAAAGAACTGTTATTCCTATTTCCCACATCTTTGCCTAAAGGCCCTTGATTTCAAAATTATAATAACTCAGAGGGAAGGGGGTTGCATCTGCCATTCCAAGGGAGGCTTCTGCCTTCCTTAGCAGACACCTGTCTTTCAAAACCAAGACAAAAGATATGTCTCAAAGCATCTTATTTTTTTTCCTTTGCCCTTATTTTACACATTCTTATGTGGTTTATTATGCAGTTTATATATTTTTCTTATGCAGTTTATATATATACAGCTTATACTTCATGTCTAGGATTGATTTTTACTTGATATATATGGTCGACTTCACAGGAAGAAAAAATTCCAAGCACTCAGTATGCACTGATTGGGCCTCAGCTGCAGGTAAGCTGGATTTTAACAAGATTTGTTACAAGTTCAGCTCAGAGAATGTTAAGAGAAAAATCAGGACTAGTGATTTTCAGTCTGAAGTTGATAAACATCATATGAAGGTTCCACTATTGATTCAGTCTGGTACATGGGCAGACTGGGTCTGGTCAAATCCAAAGACAAATCTATACCAGTCACCAATCTGAAAAACATAAGGTAGTGTTAGGCCTAAAATATTTTAATATCTCTTCAGAAAAAACATCATTGTTGACCTTTAGCCTTCTTGAGAAGTCTGGTCATTTCTGAGCCTCCAGACACAGATGGGATTGATGAAAACCAAGAAGCTCATGTGGCCTGAGCATCAATGAGCTTACATACCTGTGAAATATTCCTGGCCTGGGAATATGGCAGATATGCCAATTTCTTAGCAATCTGCAAAAAAAATGTCAGAATCTGACTGAGACTGTATTTCTTAACTCTGGTTAACAAGATTGTCTCAGAAAATAAATGGTGCAGCTGTTACTAAAATCTGTGTGAAGAAAAGATAAAAGTCTGACTGCCAATTGCTTGTCAACATCCTTTGGGTGCATGACAAATCTACTTTATCAAGAGCAAAGCATTGGTTTCTGTGTAGCTTTCACTGATTTAATAAAACCCAAGTGTGCAAGCTTAGCCTGATATGTGTGAGCCCTTTCCCCATGTGGTTTCTGATGTTTCTGAGATAGCTGGGACCTCTGATACCAGAATAGTTTGGGAGAACCCTGGAGAACCCTCTTCCACTTCATTTTAAGGCTGCTGTACCTATCCCATTTCCAATGTATCGTCTGGTAACCCCATAACTGATATTAGAAGTCAATTTCAAGCCACAGATGACTTGATTAAACTCTTCAGACTCCTATTTCATTGGATTGAGACTGCCAAAAAGGAAAAAATAAATTCATCTACACAGACACAGGATGATGATGAGCCACACTGAATTGGAACAATTTGCTAGTTTTATGATAGGCTTTGGACTATATTGTTGCTTTGAGGAAAAGCAATAATATGCATAAAATTGCATCTGGAAGGGAGAGGTGAGTGGGAATCACCTCCAAGTCTGCTTTGAAGAAACTGCGGATGGCGAAGTCATCTCTCATTTCTATGAAGACAAGCAAGCAAAATGCGTGCGGTCTTTAGAGGAGCTCATTCTCCCCCACATTAAAGCTTTTACACCAGTGTTGTAGACTGGAACATTGTGAAACATCATTATTTCACAGACATTTTTCCACGAGGAAGTGACTATTCCTCAGCAGATTGCAAGACACTTCTATGCCACTCTATGGCCAAGTGGCCTGAAAAGTTTCAATAACTAATGTTGTTAATGGTTCAGAGGGATGAATTCTGAGTCTCCAGAAGCACACATGTGGCATAACTTGAATATATAGCCATGCCACAGTTAGTTCAACTATCCTGATGCACTGACAATTTCTTTAATCATAAGGATGACAAACACTAAGTGTTGAAGATAAACACTAGGAAGAAAATCACTCATAACTCATACATATAGATAGTATTGCTGCCAATAACTTAAACAATGATAATTAGATGAAGTACTTGAATTGGATTCAAGTATCACTAATCACATTTAGCAAGAAAGACCAGAGGTTTGCTGAAAGAAATTACTGCAAACAGATCTCTATTTATAATGCAATCTTTTCCCAGCAAGTTCTACAAAGTTTCAGTTGGTTTATTCCAGTTTCTAAGGAAAAAAGGTCACTTGTCTTCAGTTGGTTTTGTACACTTTTTTCCTCTCATTAGTGTTTCCCCTATTCAACCAAAATAAAGGTGGTCATTTTAAAGTTACTGACATTTTCTGACAAAAGAGCTATTGCCATTAAATGTAACAACACTTTGTAATGCCACACCTCTTCAAAAAGTACCTTGAAGTCCTGTAGATCCAACATATCATTTACTTTATTTTTCTTAGTTCCAGGACACATTTTGTGACCTGGTTACTCTCCTTGGGTATCTTCTGAAAAAGGCTATGTTTTCTGTCTGTGTATTACCCTGGAAAAGAAACACTGCAGTTACAAAACTGTGTAATTACTTAATCATTACTTTTCTATCACAGTACTATGATCATAAAACTGTACAAAAGTTTTCCAAGTGGATGAATATTTTCCGTTTCAGGCTCTAGTGTAATACCACAAATGCACAACACATTTTAGAGGCCCTGTCCCAACAAGAAAAAAAAGCCCTTGTTTTTCCATCACAGCTGAGTGGAAGCTTTAATAATCAAGATGAGTATGACATTCATTAATATTTAACACATGGTTGCCACTTAAATTTGTTGTCAAACATTGGATATCCAGTGAAATTAGGTATTAATGCTGTCATAGAACAGATAATTAAACACTGGTTTTGTTGATCAGTGTTGTGATCTTGATCTTCAGTGGTAGCCAAGACTGATAAAATAGTAACATCGTGCCAAACTAAAGTCAGTAAACAGTACATTTTACTACTTTTTATGATTTTTGATTTAGCTTGTGATTGCTTTCCAGAATATTAAGCTGATCTGGATATATAGTAACAATAAAAACCATGAGTGCTCCATATATTCCCATTGGATAACGGTTTTCAGAGCAAAAATAAAATAGACTTTGGCTATGTGACCTGTGTCATTTCACAAAACCTGATCATGCCACTGATTCTCCCATATGCTTATACAGGGATTTATGTCAGAGAGCTGTGACACCCTTGAGCAAATGACATTTTCTCATAATCACAGGACATTTTAGGGAATAATTAACTTGAATCCATTTTTCACTCTTCATTTACTGCTAAATTTTATACAATTTAACATTTTAACATATTTTTTGTCACTCTATCCAGCAGACTCCACAGTATCTCTTACTGAAAAAATATTTTAAAAACACACAAAGTTAACTGCCTTTCATTTTCCAATACTGGAGTGTCTTGACTGTGTTTTGGCTGTTAAACCTCCAAATACATAACAGGAACCTTTTTAGACAGAACAGCATTAATAATTGCACTGATCACCCAGTGGTGACTCAACAGCTCAGTATTAAAAGTTGAAGTCCAGACCATTTGTATGGCATAAAACCTATATATATGAACTGCAATTGCTTCAAAATCTTACATGTTTCCACATATGATTCAAAAACTATTAGTGCCTTCATCTCTGTGAAAACACTCTGTGAACTCTACTGGCTCCATCCTGAGCAATGGACAGATCTCTGAGTTTTCTCTGCTTCAGCTTGCCTATACTTCCTCCAGTAAGACATGGCAAGTAATAGATTTCCAACTACTTCCAAGTGAATTGCATTTTATTAACCTAGTAGAATATTTCACTGGTTTTCTTATATTTATTTTGATTCATTTGGTGTTTTAGAAAGGAAATCACCAGAATAATACGTTGGAAGTGAACAAATATTTCCTTCTTTTAAAAATAAGCAGCCTAACTTCACCTACACAGAGGCAAATCTGTCCATGTATGAAAAAGCAATGAGGTATATTGGTATTAAGTGGAAAGGTAGCTCAAGCAATGAAATTTGATAATTTCTGTAATATCAGTAACAGACTGGTGAACCTAGAACTTTACTGCCTGTTAGTTGGTACTCCGGACTGATTTTATACTAAAACAGACATTACGCTTATCTCAGGCATAAGGAGCTGATGGAGTAGAACTACTAGACTGAGTAGTTCTAGCTAGATTGAGGTGTCTGTCAACAGAACGCTGATGGACGTGCCAAAATAAAGAGTATCATTCATTTATGTGAATGGCCAATATCTCACTTGAGATACTCAACGAAGGCAAGTTTAAGCAAGGCTTCAAGTAGGAACAGCATTTTACAGCCTTCACCTCTTGGACTGATAGTTGCTCTGTATCCAATCACCTCAGTTTATCCACTCCCTGCCTGTGGGAGCATTAAGGGTTACATATACCCTATAAATTCCTTCATAACTGAAAAATATGCAACTAAAAATAGCAACTGGAATAAGCTCCTGGGGACCTGCCCACTCCTACTAATATCCCAAAGCACTTGTAAGTTTATTTCATTTACTGTTGTTCTCGATAGTCTACAGACACCAGCACAACCTCGGTGGATTTGAACAGAGCTCCATCTTATACTGTAGGACATTTACAGCTGGGATAAATCCTGAATACTTCAAGAAGCATGAACAAGTGTGCTGTGATATTTACTGTGTGAATCTTGTCCTTCTGGCTTGCAGTTACCTCTTTCTTTGGGCTGTAGGCACGATTAGACAGCTCTGACCATCATTTGCACCTTCCCTCTAGATAATGTACAGCATATTTATGAATTTTTTTCTACTTCTGCTGCTCCTCAATTTAAATGTTGAAAACAGCAATATTTCTCATCTCTCTCTGCACTGGTTTCCAAATTCTGACATTGACAACTGCTAAAAAGTATTGTTCTTTATTCACCTTCTCTACTTTATATATGATTTTACTAGGGTTCCACAGAGCCCTGTCCCCCACTTATTGATATCCCAGGTTATTTTAACCTCATTTTTATGTAGACATATTTCTTATCGCTGATTACAGAGAGATCCTAGACATCTAGATTAGAAAATACAATTCATTTTTTCGACTACTGAAGAAAGATAAGATGAAAGCCACTTAGGCTTTCTATGCAGTTTTAATTCATTGTGCTCTGCATTCTCATGTTCCATCCATCTCTTTACTCTGTGTTTTGCTGCTTCTGCTCCTCTTGCTCTGGGTTGAGAATTTTTCTGAAGTTGTTAGATATCTCACTGTTCTTGCAGCATTTCTAAATCTCAGATATCATTTGACTTGCGTATTCCCATCTCTTGTGCACTTTGCTTTTGGTACTTCTTCCTGTTTGATCTGAGCATTTCTACTTTACAGAATCTGTTTTCCAGCTGCCTGTCCTCCTTGATCTGCCAAGTGCACACACATCTCACTTTCCTTCTTGTTCTTTCAGCCTCTCTTAGGTGATTTCTGCATATTAATGCAGACTGACATAAGCTTTGCATATGCTTAAGTCTCCATCTTCCAAAGTCTTATCTGTAGTTTTGGATCTTAAATTTAAATTACTATCTGATCTGTGGTAATTAAATCTGGAAAAATTCCACAGTTAACATGGTTCCCATTAATTTAAGGTTAGACAGGAATTCCTCACAGAATTCTCCCTTGCTTCTGCAATTTCAAATGAAGTCTGATCTTCCAGAGGTTTCGTTTTTTTCTTGGGCATGTAGTATATCTTAAGGCACCTCACTTTTGGAGTTAAAGCTATCATTCTAGTTTGTAGTTTTATTATAATAAACATCAGTAACTTCAAGTCCAGTAAAATAGGTTAAATATAATTAAATATATAATTAATTATAATTTAATTAATATAATTAATTAAATATAATGTTTTGCTTCTGGATCTAGTCCTCTATTTCTTTGGATATTTAGATGATAGAAGGGAAAGACTTGTAAAATTTACAGACTTATACTCAAAGACAGTGTAGAATGACAAAATAACCAGATGACAGGATTAGGAATATTTTTGACAGACTGGAAAAAGAGTCTGAAAAAATGGGGCAAAATAAGAACAAAGACAAGACTTTACACTCATGAAGGAATAATCAACAGCAGAGACACAGCTAAAACAAACTTAGTCTTTCTTTGTGAAAGAATCACGACAAATATGAAGCTAACAAGAGTCAACTGTACCACGCAGTTGTAGGAGAGGCATAGAGCATAATGAGATATACAAACAAAAACAAATTACAAGTAGTTCTTCAGTCAGTTCATCATTATTACAGCCTTAGCTAGAATAATGTGTCCAGTTTTAGACAGAGCACATGAAGAAAAAAAAAAATTACTAATCTGGGAGTTAAAAAAATCTGGTTTAGGGCAAGTCTTGTTTTGACTAAAGAACAGAAAATTGAGGGAAGATGTCATACTAGTCCCCAAGAAAGTAAAAACTGTTTCACATTACTCTGTCAAGAAGCAAGGAAAAAATCTGTGTTTTGGATTCATGGAGAAAAGCAAGATGACATGAATTTCAGCTACCAAGAGATTTGGGTTAGCTGCTAGGAAAAAATTCCTAGAAATAGGAAAAGATAAAAATAATAAAGTCTGAAAGGAAGTTATATTGCTTCAATTAATTGCTATCTTTATAAGCAGATTAGACAAGCATATTTACAGGTTCTTCTGAGGGATAAGGGGGAAGTATTAGAATTACCATCCAAATGGTTCATATGCCTTGAAACCCTATTTTTCTACAATGGTGGGGTAAAAGTTAAACTCAAGCAGCCACTTTTTATCCCTCCCTTCCATGAAATTAAATCTAACTCTTCATGTGCATATTTTCTTTCTTCCCAGTATCTTTTTTCAAGGGTCTGAAGCAATGCTGGAGAGCTTCAATTCTCTGTACTCCTACTTACCTGAAAGTCACTCTGTCCCTCTGCCTAAACAGATCAGGCTGACTAACTTCTTCCTACATAATTCAGAGATAAGGGCAGACTGCTAACCTTTTTTCCTAGGTAGTTTGGCCTTAAGGTCTTACCAATTACTACCAGCCTGACAACTGCCTTTTAGTTAGTTTGTTACCATTTTGAACTGACAACCCAGAATTAAACCCTGAGGATTTATAAGGGATGAGATTCACAGAACCAAATCCACAAAAGAGAAGTGGGAAGAGGACTACCTGCATCTCTTGAGAAATGCTGTGCTGATGATGGGACTAAAATCATATCCTTTTTCAGTGTTTGTGTGTGTAACTTGGGGGCTGGGAGAGGCTATACTGCCTAGTCAGGATACAAATATTTTATAGGTGTAGACACCTATAAAACATTATTTGAAAAAGTCAGTGATATCTTTTCTAAGATACTGATGTTAAAGCAATAGGAAATTATGCCCTTTACCCTCAAAAGCCCTTGGTGAGAGCACTGTTTTAGAAAGTGACAAGCCAGAATTCAATGCCCTCTTTATCTAAATTAGTCAAAAGTGCACTTTTTGTCCTTCCAGGACAGAAGTCCTAACTTCTGGGATCTAAGTCCGGACATCAGAAAATGGAAAAAATTCTTTGTTTTATTCCAATGTCTATTCAATAAAAAAATTGTGTGAATAGCTCTAGGAACAGGGACAGAATATAGACAGGAATTGGAAACAGAAGAAAAGCAAATGAAATAGTACTGGAGTCAGGGATTGGGTCCCAAGGCTTCCCTTTCTTCTCTGTGTGCTTTAACTGCCAGGCACTGCACAGGCACTGATCCCAGTATGGAATGGAGGGAAAGTAGGAATCTATGTACTCAGACAGTTCTGAGTAACTACAGCAGAAATACAGCCATAGGGGGATTTTTAGGCCAAGAAGAAAGATGCTTAATGATTTCATGTGACTTCTGTGCTAGGTGGCTGGGGATCATGTTTTTTCTTTCATTACTGTGTCAGCCTTTAGTGCCTAAAATTTAATTGCCTGGGTCTAAAGAAAAGTCCTGTTAAGAATTTGAATCCTCAGATAAGGGCACAATTGCATTACGTGTTGATTAGAATCTTCATTTCATCTCATCAAATCAGTGGGGTTGCACAACTGCAGTGAAAACAATATTTTGCTTAGTTATGCAACTGATTTGGCATTCAGACTTTCTGTTTGTCCATTCATAAGTAAAACTGGAATGATGATTCTTTTCCTAAAGTAAAATTTAAGGTATGAGGACTTTGCTTTTTTATTGTTGTTATGCAAATAATTACAGAAGTCAAACAATAAATTAGTAAGAAGTAAATTGCATTGATATGGAGGAATTCACCCTTAAAGACATTTATTCATCAAATCAAATAAGAACAGTAACTCAGGCATCCAAACTGTAGCCTGAGAACAGGAGCTCATACAGCATTCCTTTGGTTTTATATCACTTTATATTCCCAATGCTCTTTCTGAGCAGTGACTTCTACTGTCCCAGAACTTTTGAAAGTCAGCAAAGTTATATCAGCAACTGAAAAAAGCAATAACCCTTGAAATTTTAAATGTGAAACAAGGCTCATGATATCGATTGAAGTGTTCCTTCTGTTGTGGTAAGCATTGCTATGCAGGCCAGGGGATCTTGTCCTGTATGTGCTGCAAATTTGCTACATGTAAAAAAGCAATAGGTGATTTTGGATATGCAATAGTCTATGCAATGCTTTTTGCACATTTACTCCCAGCTTTCAATTCTATTAGTGGAAATTTTAACAGTTATGGGTTTGGGTTTTTTTCTTCCCCCTGTTTATCCCATAGCTACAATTAGATGTTTTCCAGTTGTGGAAAGTCCTCTAATGTCCTGGAAATAGATCAGGTTCTGGCAAACAAAAAGCAATCCCTAGAGACTGAACTTTCATACAATTCACAGTGGGCATAGTCCAATAAATTTGTTCATTGTCTGAGCAAAGAAGCTTGACAATGGCAGAATTGTTTTATGGAGAACATAACACATGGAGTGTCAGAACCAGGGCAACAAGTCTAAGATTACTGTCGTCCTTGCCAGTTATATACACGTATGATATTTTTATACATAGACTGACTAAAGAATCCCAGGGTCTAGTTCTTTCCCCAGGCACTCCCTGCATTTTCTTGCTGCCTGACTGAGAGAGACCATGGTCCTCCTATTTGAGTAGTTTGCATTCATATATGCAGTCCTTAAGTCATGCAACTGCCCACTCCCTGCATAATGCTAATAACTGGTGCTGTTCAATACATTAACAGAAGATGTACCATAACCCAGGGAAAATAAGCACTGGCTGGGTACAACATATAGCATGTGAAATTTATTAGTAAAAAATATCTCTGGATCAAAAATAACATTGGGAACACCTTTTTACTTAATCTCTAACTAGTTTAGCTCAACAACCAAACTGACTTAATTGAGGAGGAAAGTCTCATGTCATGGTGTAGTATTAAAACTAACCTAGTATAAACAGTCTGATATAAATATATGTAATCCTTCAGCACTGTTGAGTGTACATAGCTTGACATAATTAATCCTGTCTGCCAGCTTAAATGCATAGGAACTACAGTTCACTCCCCAGGTGATAACAAGATCATGCCACCTTAACAGCTTGTTGTGAGCATGGTGGTCAACAGCAGAACTCCTGTCATGAGCTAACATATCAGCACAAAGCAGATGCTCTAAGCAATCATCATGGCCACAACAACCATAACCTCTGCTGGCCACATACATTTGAAGGTGACTTTTTCTAGAAAAGAGTTTGAAATCCAGAAAAAACCTGCAGATAGGGAAAAGGGGAAGGGAAAGGGGGAAGAGAAAGGGGGAAGAGAAAGGGAAAATAAGAAAAGGGAAGAAGAGAAGAGAAGAGAAGAGAAGAGAAGAGAAGAGAAGAGAAGAGAAGAGAAGAGAAGAGAAATTTACTTTGTTATTTTCTCTCACTGTCTTACCTTCATGCTTTTTGCATTAGGATATTTAATCTTTTCTCTTTGTCTGTCTGATAGCTTCTTTCTAAGACACCTCAAGACATTTGAAAGAGTCCCACTTTTTTTTTTTTTTCCGTTTTAATGCAGAAAGAACCAAAGCAACGTTGGCTTCCTGAATCAAGTAACACCACAGTACCTTTTCCCCCTGGGAGAGGTCCTGTTACCGGCTGCTGGGACATGGCAGTGGTACCTGATGGCTCCCAGCTGCCTACAGCAGCAGGGGCTGGGATGGTGCTCCGTTCACTGAGTGGGAGGTGAAGGTAACACATGCTGCTCTGACAGCAATTGAATAAACCTGGCCCAAAGGCTGGCTGCAATGGTAAGTAACTGATAAATCAAATTTTGATCTATGCAGGGATGAATGGAAAATGGGAGAAAAATGTTGAACTTTTTACCTTACCAGAGGGGAGGAAGGAGCTGATTAATCTGCTCTACAAAATGTGAAGCAAAACAGTTACTTTGCAGGGCCTCATCCCTATCTAAAATTGAGAAGTGATGCTAAGAGAATATGTGAACGCAGCAGAGATAAAACTGCATCTAACAGTGAAGTATCTTGTTAGCTCCCACCTGTATCACACACAGCATCACTCCACAACTTTCTCCTGCTGTGAGCACTGCTGGTGTCCACTCACATGGGCCTATAAACAACCTTAGCAGATGATTTTTGAGCCTCTGGGCTCATCAATGGAAAAATACAGAGATGCTGCAGACATGTCTGAGATGTGGCCACAAGTGAAGCAGGTGACTGAACTTCAAAAAGGTCAGTGTGTGGTTTTTTCCAGTCTAAAGTACAAACTTAAATCCCTGAAAGAATGTGGATTTTGATAACCAGCTTCTGAGTCCAGAGGACTAATGAGACAGATCGTCTGCCATATCTGTAAATACGGAAATAAAAAATTGTATTGTTTACCTTCCTCCTGTTTTGACATCTCAGAATAGCACAGCATCCTTTCCTAATAATACAGTAACCCCCCTCCTTCCAACCAAAATATCCAGAGATGGAAACAACTGGCAGCTTCTCCCTTCCCTTCATTATTATAATTCATTCATTTCCTCTGGGAAACACAAAAGAGAAATGTTTTGCTGGGATTGTGTAAAAGGGAGTTTCAGCTTGCTGCATGTGGGTCAGAGGGTCACCTGACTCCTCAGGAACAGCAGAGAGAGGATGGGGGAAGTTGGTATGAAGTGAAACATCAAATAACTGAGGAGCTATTTAATGGGGGCAAAGATGCATAATTATTCACTGATTCTTACATCAAACCTGTGCAAGCTGTTGGAATCAGAAAGGGAAAATCTGGTTGAACAGAGAGACCAAGAAATAACCAGTAGAAACACATAATGGTGGTCCAGATGAACTGAAGAAGGTAAAAGCAGACAGGTAAATTAAAGGGTCAGTCTGGAAAAAGGGAATGTAAGAGGGAAGTAAATGAGCTGAGCAGTTTCTGGTAAACAGGGGGTAGAAAAAGAAAAAAAAAAAGTTCTGCTAAATAGCAGAGGTTATATATTCATGTGAAGAAAAAATAAAAATACACTGAAAAATGATATGTGGAGGAAAGGTCTCAAAAACAAAGGCTGCAGGGAGCTGAGACAAAACAAGACACAGAAGGTGGCATTGGAAAAGTTAGTGAGTAAACTGTTATTTGCTTTTCCCACAACTATTCCCTCACATATATACCCTTTCCAATATGCAAGCAACATTTGGTTCTTAGGGGAGTACAATCTTCAAATCCTGCTGAGCACTTTCAAGAACTTGATTCTTAATATCCAGAGGATCCTTTGAAAATCCAGGATGCCGTTTCTGATAGAAGTACTATCCCACTGAAAAGCAGCATTTACTCTATAATAAATCACAAATGCTTTTGCATGATTCATGTCTTGAACAGTATCTTATGCCAGAATTCACCAGTCTGTAATTGTCCTGGGGTACTACACTTGGCAACAGTTTAATACTTCTCACTCTTAGGCTATCATCTTACACTGAGGTTCTGACTTTTGAGACAGTAAAGAACATGCAGAAGCAGTATTCAATCTCTATCATGCTCATGAATCACCCACTCTTCTTAGAGGCAGTCTGTTTTCATTATAGTTGATCCTTGAATTTTACCTGTGAGAGCACAGATCATGAATGTGAGGATGCTACATTGCAGAGATCATCAGTGACTTAACAAAGCCTTAGTGACTAAAAGCTTCAGTACAAGTTTAAAATTGTCATTCATTTAATGCATTAAATTTTTCTTTAATCAGGAGAAACACAATAAATATTAAGGAAAATTCACTACCCTTTTTGACCATCTCACACTGTCAAAGGAGTAGCAGTTGAAAACTGATATGCACTGCAAGTATGAATCATAGCATAACAGCACATATAAGCCCCTAATTAACCTCCTCTTTGTCTCCAGAATTCTCCAGAAAGGAAAAGGCACTGAAGGCTGTTCTGTTCTGCAAAGCAGTTGGTCGAACACAGAGATCAAGAAATAACCAAAAGAAAGGTAGTCTTCAGTTAAAGGACTATTTTTTAATAGAAAAAAAAAAAAAAAAAGGAATAAATTTAAAAATACAAAATTCAACCTCATTTTAATAGAAGTCTCATTATGACTCCAGAGAATGACACATGAAATTACTTGAGAAATATTAATGGATATAAATTGGAAAATTTTGTGGCTAAGGTCTTGCCCTAAGTGTAAGAATTTTGGGAATGGAAAATCTGTGCAGGATGTCCCAAAGGAAAAGGAAAAAGAAAAAAGATTTTAGCTGGTGTCTGAATTCTAGTAGCTTATATTAGAAATTTCTAATACACCTATAAAATTCTCACATGAAACCCAAAAAGAAATGTGGAAGTAATCAGAAATCTTAATGCATGCAGATAGCTTTTCTGGGTCCAATGGAATAATAGTGTCAATAAATAAGGACTGAGTATCTGCCCAAGTATGCAACTATGCTTATATATAGACATATGTAGATATAATAATTCTAAATTATCTACTGGTTAAAACAATTTTGAAATCTCAGGATTTCAGGGTTCTGCTGTTTCTAACACTAACAGATGACTCAATCTTACAGGATGTTCTGTATTGTCAATTACTATCCAACTGGGATTAAGTGTGGGTAAAGAGAAGGGCTGGAGGTGGGAATTATGCATATACAGCCTCTGCCAAAGAAAAAAGATAACTTTTTAAATGTTATTTTTGCAGTGATTCCTACAGAAATTGTATCTATTATAAATAGTTAATAGAGTGACAGAACTGGACATTTTTATTGAAAATTATGACAACCTCCAGTGAAGACCCAGCTCCAATGAAAGTATTTTCAATGCCTTGTAACTCCAATTAGAGCTTCAGCATAAATGATTCCTTGCTGAAATCATACGGCCTTCTCTCAAAATGCACCTATTTGAAAACACAAAGCAGGCGACTTTGCTATTTTCCTAACTTTAAAAGCTAATGCTGAACACAGCCCGTTTTATCCAGAAGTAATTCACGGAGAAAGCACCTTTCTGGGCTAGTTCATCCCTTAGTGCTTCCCAGTCTTCTGTCTTTTGTCATGCAGATGTGCACAACTATGCCAATGGGAATGAATGAGAGAGAAAGGAAACCTAATTACCTAATTAACTTTCTAAATGGCATTACTTTGAAAATTTTGCAAATTTTTCGAATAAATTTAATGAGAAATATAAAGTCAGTTATGTACAAGTGGAATGTGTGTTAAGATTTTCCCCTGGGAAAGAAATCCAATTTTTCTGAGGTGTATGGTGGCCCCTAGTGGCCCCTTTCTTCAACCAAAATGTGACAGCTGTCATATTTTAAAACATACTTGTTGAGATGGTTTATTTCAAATATATTATGTTAGTGCAAATGACATATTTATTAGGTTTGCGTATTTGCGGCTGCATGTAAGTGCCTGATGTTGTTTGTCTTCTGAAAGGAAACCTGCCATATAGATAGATAGATAGATAGATAGATATTAAGATACATACATATCAAAGATGGACTTGAATCCAATTCCTTAATTTAAACATCCTTGTAAAAAGATAAGAGTATTAGTTTTGATTTCAAAAGGTTTTAGCGCTAAACATTTTCACTGCAAATAGGTTTTTGATACTTCATCTGAGCTTATTGCAATGTAGACAACAGTTGCATAGAAAAAAAAAAATTGCTGGTGCCTCAAAGTCCAAAGTATAAATCCTCAAAATTTTTGTCTTGGTCTCATCTCATTCTAGAGGTGCATAAATCTTGGGGGAGCCTTAAATCCTTTAATAATATGCATTTTAAGGATCTTTACAATTCCGGTGTGAGGGAGCCCCAGAGTCACCTGTGTCCTGTGGTGCTGAGAAGCAGAAGAGTATCACACCCTGAGTCAGGACATATAAATGTGATATGGTTTTGTCTTGCTTCCCTGAAGAGTTTTCTTCATAAAGCACACTTGCCAAAATGGCCTTCATGCAACAGGCAGTGGGAACTAGATCTTTGCTTACAATTTCTTCCTTTTACTGCTTGATGCAGTTGGACAGTCTTACCAAAAGTAAAGCCCTTGGTGATTGTGGGAAGTCAAAGATGCAAGTAGGAGAACATGGGCCACCTTTCCTTTTGCCTGAAGGATTTAGACTTTCCTCTCAGCTCCCATGAGTGGCTAAATACTCAGACTATTTTCTGTGGGAGGGTGGAGTATTCCTTGTATTTTCTGGTGAATCTGATAATTACTGAAATTCACCTTGGATGACAGAAATGGTGTCAGACAAAAACAAAGCAAGGGTGACCTGCATAGCCCCTTCAGCCCACTGCAGAGTCAGGACACAAGAAGTCATGCATTTCTGGAGTCCTGTCAGCTTAACACAGCTAGTTCAGAGTGCCTGAATCATAGTACCACTAGAATTTTTAGTGTTGTTGGAATATAAATACTTCCCTAAAATTGGGATAAAATCTCACTTTTCTAAGGAGCATTTATGATGGCCCATTTAAGGACAGTCTTTAATAATGGAGCCAGAATCTTGGGGAACCCATGGACATGAACAGAGGAGACTGGATGCTTCTTGGGAAGGGTTCATCTGGCCACCTAGAGAGAACTTCTTATGGATAAGATGAACACTACATCTGTGAGTGTTCAATTAATTTGATTATTATTCAGCAATTTTCATCATGTGTGACCAAACAGGATTTGAACACCACAGGAGCAGACTACTGAGGCAGCTAATCTTTGAAAATATTAATAAATGCCCACAAACCTATTATTTGCATGGAGATGACACCTAGGTAGGATAAAAAGTAATTGATTATATGTATAGCTAAAGAAAACCAAGTAATTAATATGAAATAAAGAAATAATGCTCACTTTTCTCCTTCTGAGTGTAGATTATTCTTTCTTTTTAAATTTGAGAAAGCTGAATCATACAATATTCTCCTTTACCTCTTATTCCAGTTTGTGTATTTTGTGCTGTTCTGTCTGAAAAAGCACTGCTGGACATGTTACAGCACATCTCCTCAGACGGAGATTTTTTGTCTCAACAGGAGAGGCAACAAAAGCTGTCTTTCTCATCCCTTGCAATTCTCAGCACTATAAACTGATGAATGCTCTCTTTCAATCATGCTACTACATTGGCTGTAACACTCTGTCTTCAGCACAGGTCCTTCACAGTCTGTTTTGCTCTCTGAACTAAAAAAAAAGTCATAGAATGCCTCTTAGAGCTGTAAGGCATCACACATATAAGAAGAGACTGGGCCCAAGTCATAGGCAGGCTGTGGACTCTCTGCTGCAGAAGCAGAGTGCTTCACAGTGCCCTCTGCACCATTATGGTGAGCAGTGAACTCTTGCTGGGGAGTAACCATGAGGATTAAAGTTGTGCTTTGGTCTAGAGTTAACGTTGCTCTGCAAAAAGCCACCTTCATTTCTTCTCACCCTCTAATGCTGAATCCTTCAGAGATCCTCATAAAAAAACCAGATTACAGATCTGTAACAACAGATTTTGCAGACTGCATTACAGGATCCCTTCTGTTTTGTTTTGTTTGTTTTATTATGACTGACAAGTATTTTCTGGTTTAAAAGCTCTTGAGAGGACTCCAAGGATATAATAAACAACATAACTGAACTGTATGGTCATTATAATGCTGGGCACTAAAACAGTGAAAAAAATTGAGTTGGCTGAACTATGGGAACATTTGTGTTCAGAAGGGATCCTTTTGTGAAGAGCATTATTTTCAAATAACAATTTGAAAATGCTTCCTAGGCTTTAACAGACATTCTTTATTGTTTCCTGTAGCCTGATGAAGACCAATTAATGCATTGAAAATAATGTGATATGTCCTGAACTGACTGTTACAGTGCTTTATAATTAGGAATTTAATATATTCAGAAAAGTTTTAATTTTTCTGAAGTTCTGGTGGTTTTCTAATTGGTTGTATCTAAAATTGGTTTGTATATGCTGTGGTATTTCTCAAAAAAGCTTTCTTACGGAATATTTAGCAGGTAAAATCATCTTTGGTATTTTGCTAGTTACAATAACCATTACCTCAATTTCAGACTTACAGCATGGAAATACCTAAAAAATTAATTTCATGGTGGAATAGTTTCCATGGAATTTAACATGTTATGAAAAATTGTGAAACAATAAACAGGGAAATGAGACATGTCTACAGGGAAACTCTCATCTGCAGAGAGACTGATGGAATGTCACTCTCGGTTCATGCTACATGGCAAATCATTTACTGTCTTTTTGCTGAACTCTGATCTACTGGGAATTGACTATCTCATATATTTCTGAAAGCTGGTGTTATCAGGAGAGAGCTGCTGATGACAGTGTCATATAAATCCTAGAACACAAACAGAATAATCCCAGAAAGTTGCATGCTGACCCTCAGGAATATCCCCTTCCAGTTTTCATGTCATTGTGGTCTGCAGATATTCCAGATCTGCATTCATACTCTAAACCTTCATACATACTGAGACAGGAAGAGCTTTCTCTCTTCCTTCTTTTCTTTACTCTTAATAATTTGATCTTCTATGTATGGAGTCCTGTCCTATTAATTTTGTGCCAAACACTCCTCCAAGCTTTTCTTTTTAAAAAGGGCCCTTCTGTCATGTACTGCTACCTTCCTTTTCCACATAGCTCTCCTACAGTATGTTTGACCTTGCTATATCCCTATATACAGAAAGACAGGAAATTTAAAAATTTTACAATGAAGGTCAACAATTCACATGTTTTCCCACTATAAATAAACCAGATGATCTGACTTTTTAATATAAAAAAACTCGTCTGTACAACCTCTAAAGCAAGAATTTAACTCATCAGAGCCCTTGTAGATTTGGATCCTCCTAAGGGATTGGAGAGCTTAATTAACTGAGATTCCTCACCTGGGAACTCCAGTGCTGAGTAACTGAAATTTTACCTTTAGAAACAAAAGATAAAACAAGGGGCAACTTGTTTGTGGCACCTTGGAATTTTGCCAGCCCTTGCCACGGTGACAAAAATTAGCCTCGGGAGATGTGAGAACTGCATCTTTCACAGTGGATTAATGTCTTTTGGAGCTTTTTACTTTGAGACATGAGTGCCCTGACTTTGTCTCTGGAAGCCCAGGGGTGGCCATGGCCATGTCTTGCCAGGCAGCTGCTGTGTTTGCTGCTGTTTGGAGGGTTTGATCACTGCAGAGCCCCATGCAGAGGATGTCATATGCTGCCATATCTCTCCTGACATCCCCCACTCTCCTTTTCCACCTCCCACTGGCAGAAAAGGGTGAACATTTCTCGAATTTTTTTTTAAAGAACTTGAGAAGTCTGTTTATGTCTGCTCAGTTACATCACTTGCAAGATGAACACTCTTCCCACCTGAGATTTGTTTTGTGTATATATACAATCAATTACCTTTGTAAGTTAATACTGTCCTGCAGTCAGCCCTAGCATATGTTCACATTGGCTATCAATTTCTCCATAAATACATCTTCCCAAGGAAATTCACTTTCAAAATCTGAAGCCCTGAACACTCTGCAGTGATCATCAACTGTCTGTTTCAACAGAGAAATTCTCCAGTTATTCTGAAATAGATGCCTTTTCTGGATATAAACGTCTGAGATTAATGCATATACTCACTCACCCTTGTACCAAATGAGCATTTACATTGGGTCACCCTGTGCCACATTAGGAGGAAAGTCAGTAAATTATGTAAAAATTTCAAAAAAGTATTGTTACCACAGCCCCTGGTGTAGCCATCCTGAATTATTTACAGAAACAGTCCCAGGGAGGATATCCAAACTTTTTTAAGGAGCACAAGAAGGCAGATTTTGGACATACCTTGAATGAAATTGACACTGCTTATTGCATTACAAGTTTGTATCTTCCAAATAAAAGTCTGCAATCAACAGTCAGGAAAAGCTCAGATTCAGAAACTTACTGGTAAAACAGGTTTCTAGTGCATGCTGACCCATATAACGCAAAACTGGTCTCTTATACTATTTAGGAAATGTGGAAAATGTTTCTGGTGTTCTTGAATGGAAATTCAATCATTTTTAGTAAGCTTGCTCAGAAAAAATATCTTGGTCTGAAGTGTCTGGGTGTGTCTGCTTATACATGAATTTTGTATTTGAAAATGTCCAAATTTAAGTGTCCAGTAACACAGGCACAGAAGTCCTAAAATACTGAAGACTTCTATGCAAACCTAGTTTCCTCTCTTATTATGTTTAAAAATATAAAATTTAGAAAGTATTTATCAAAAAGCTTTGGATCTTGACCAATTTACCCAGTTTCTGAGGGCAAATGCATGACCTGGCTTTGTAACTTCCACAACCTGCTATTTCCTATTATTGCTTGTCCAACATCTTAAAAATACAAACTCAATTGTTTAAAAACCGGGTGGGGGGAAAGATAAATATGACTCCAACAAATAGGAACAGTAAAGTTGTGATGGCTTATATGTACTCTACAGGAGAAATTTTGGGCTGTGAAAATGCTATTAAGTTTTCTATAACACTATTAGTAAATAAAAGCACAAAGCCTGTTTTCTTCCCTGCTTTCCACCTCATGGTACTGTGAGTTAGATGAACAAGCAGAAGGTGTCAGACACCACTGAATCATGATGGGAGCACAGTGAACTTCCTGCTGAGCGGGGCAGTGACTATTCCAGGTGGGCATTTACATGGAATCAAATGAACATCAGTCTACCATGCTTATTTGAAATATCTCTGAAGGGATTCTCTATTAGCTACTGCTTTGTCACTCCCCACAAGTTGGAATGCAAGGAAAATCCCATGTAGCCCATTCTCTGCTGGGCATATCACCTTCATAATTATTGGAGTAATAACTCACATGGACTACTGTTACACATCACCAGCTTCACCAGTTCTGAAAACCCTGTCCTGGCCAAGATCACAGTAGCTGCTGCCACAGACAAGCAGCTTCAATGGCAAACAATTCTTGTGCCTTGCCATACTTCTCAGCTAAAGATCTCACTTCATAAAAAGTCAGCCCTCAAAAACGACATTTTATGGAAAATGTTTTTGCAGAGTTACTGGTGTTGGCCTGGGAGGATTGTGCTGATGAATATTCAGATTCAGAATCCTTAGAATGAAACTGGAATTTCAGAATTTACCATAAGCAGAAACTCTGATTCATCATTATTTCATTTAAGTTCAGTAAAATCCAATTTAGGCAGAAGGGACTTATGCTGCGTTTTTAGACAGGTATATACATATGCATGTATATGTAGTTATGTATAATTTTTATATGTATATAAAAATTACAGTAAATCAACATCTTCCTCTGCTATAAAAAATGCACACAGTTCAGGGTTCTCATATGCTGAAAGAAAAAAACACATCTGTTTTACTACATGGCTTGACTGCTCAAAATATATCGATGTTTTAACCCTGTTAAAATGTGTTCATTATTACGCAACCAAAGCAACTGTGTGTTTCATTTACATATTATATTTTGAGTGTTATCATTGAGGAAACAGAAAAAATATATTAATTTCTTGTCAAAAAAAGTTTCTGGCCTTTAGAGGTCCTTTCTCATTCTCTTCCTCAGCTTTTAAAAATGTACCGTTTCCTAAGAACCAAAAATTAAAACAAAACCTCTCATGATATATTAGAGTCTGAAAGCTGTAAATGATTTTATGAGCCTTGTACATTGATATTCCACAACTGCTGCTATAAAACACCTCCACATAGTAATAATGATTTCTTTCTGTCACTCTGTGGGAGGATCAAAAAGGAGAGCAATGGAGATCACTTTTTTCCTTCTCAAAAACACCAGAAAATATTTATTAAATATTTACTATCAAAAATGTATCTATTTAGTGTCTACTTCTTTCAAAGGTAATCTCATAAATCCTGTTAAGTCAATTTTTTATTGCACAGTCTGATAAAGTATATTGTGCCAAATATGTCAGATGGTCCTACAACAACACAGAAGATGTTTGAAAACAGGAGCCAGTTCTGAAGAAGTGACACCACTTTCTTAGCTTTCCTCTAGGTTAAATCTCACCCAAGCAGTTCCTAGGCATAATCCTGAGCTTGTGCAATGTGTGACTCTGACTTCTCCTGACAGATACCCTATCTGTAGGGAACTGGAGTTCTGGGCTCTGCTTCCAGGCTTTTTTGTTAAATTTAACCCAGGTTCATCAAGATCACCACTGAACCAACAGACTGCCATAAAAGTGTGCTTTGTCCTTCTTGCAGAAGCCAGTCTCCAACAAATTTAGCATGCAGTCATGCAGCCAGATGTCTCAGGAAAGAATAATAGGCAGCGTTGGAGAGAGGTCTGGGTGGTACTGAGATCAGTCTGCTTCCTCAGCTGTTCCTACTTTACCATTATCTTATATCTTAACTGCTTAGCATCTCTCAGGACCTACTCCAGTGCTCCAAAACTTCACTATGTTATTCATGTGATGTGCAGGGGCATGGGTGTGATCTGAAATAAACATTGGCAGACAAAAAAGTATCAGGGAAACTGAGATGCAGGTATGGCCAAGTGCTCGACAGTAGCACACACAAGGCTTGGAAACGGCTGTTCTGAGAGCCACTGCTTCCACTTCCCATATGGACACAGGCGAAAAAGCCAGCTGGAACAGCTTGAGATTTTATGCAAAAGATCATCTTACAAAATACTGAGCTGTCATACCTCTGCCAGCAGGGCAGACCTCTACTGGGTCCCCCTGTTCCAAAACATCATCGCGTAGCAGACTTTTGAGAAAATTGCGGTTTGTAAGAAGCAAATGACCTTCACTTTGTTCTGGAAAGACACTGAATAAAAAATAATAAAACAATTAATTATAATTCTCTTGCAGATTTTGAGGCAAAACTACCTTAAGGCTCCTGAAATAGAAAGTAAAAACAACAACCAAAAAGTTGATAAAGGAAGACACGTGTGTGTGTGTGTGTGTGTGTGTGTGTGTGTGTGTTTTAATTGAGTCAAGTAATCTATTTGTCCCTTTGAAACAATTAGCCCTGCACTTAGAACTTCATCAGGGAGAGGAAGGGACAAGGGCTGATCACAAACAAAAGGGAGGAATGAGAAAGAAAACATAATGAACAACTGCTGCTCCTGCAACATTCCTCAGTCCAGACACTGAATCCAAACCTGAAACTGGATTGGAAAATAAATCAGTAAGCCAATACATCATTAAAACAGAAGGAAGAGACTGTAAATTCATGCTGCTCAGTAGAGATTTACTGTAATTGCCTCACATTCACAGTGGATAAAGTTTGAGCAGTGAAGGTAATGCCATTGGGTGCAGATGGGGTTCTAGGACAATCAGCACTGCAAAGGGTGTTTACTGAACAATTCAGCAGGTTTAGGCGTGGTCCTGAGACTGACAGAGTACTGGAAAACAGTGTGACTCCTGGCTTCTCGTGTTCTCTTTTTCTTTTCTTCTATTTCATTATTTTGTAAGATATGGAAGAGTTTCTGAGTTTCTATATTTCTCCTGTTTATGCCTCTGCTGTTTCTATTCAGAAATGTAGAAAAGGGACAGCTTTTGCCTGAAAAAATGTTCTCTGCTCTATTTTAAAAACTTTTTCTTTTTTTTTAATAAAGAAATAAAAAGGTTGTCTCTATAGTTTGTTGCAGGGAAAAAAATCACTTAAAACTTTCTAATCTTACCTCCTTTTTCCCTCCCAAAGTAAAATCTGAAACATAGTTTCAGTCCTGAAAACAAATTATCTTCTATTTTTTTCTTTTAATTCAGTTCACGCCATCACCTTATCTTAGAAATGGGCCAGAGTTGCAAATGTAAGTACAGACGCCAGATTTCTGAACGTAGGGTTTTTTCCCTGATTTTTTTTTTTTTTTTTTTTTTGGTTTATCCTTTTTTTCGTGTAGATGTCAAATCCATATGGAAGTCTCGCCAGACATTCCTCTTTAAATGCAAAGCTGTCTAAGTCATCCAGCTCCTTGCTGTGTTTTAGATGTTCGTGTTGCCTTTGTTTGCTACAGGAGAAACCAAGAATCTTAACCTCAAATCTTAGCCCAGTAAAAAGGCAACAATACCGCTTTAATAAAATGTCTTCCACTTTTAGATCACCTTTTCACATCTCTAGATTTAGTCATCTGAATATAGGCTTTAGAAACCTATTCCATTTCTATATTTTGCTTTTTAATAAAAATGAAAAGTCTCCTCACCACAAGTTATTACAAGAAGTAAGATTTTGTAGAGAAAAAAAAGTAAAAAAAGTGGGAAAACTGACTATAAAATTCTAAAAGAAACATGAAAGCTAGTAACTATCATTTAGAATGTGTGGAGGAAAATTGCTGGAAATATGTGGTGCATCTAATAAGACTTTGGCCACAGCACTCGTGCTGCAATAGGGCAGTCAGTTTATGTCTTAGTATCCTTATCTTACTTCCCAGACAGTTCCCTGGAAGTGCAGACTCACACAAAGCACTGTTGAAACAGGCCAGAAAACTGATCTATGAGAATTCTCCATATTTTCAAAAGAGAGTTTGATGTAAGCACATGATTTTCTTATATGAGCTGTGTATACAGATAGGGGTTCCCAGAGTTTTAAGGCTCAACCCACTTAGCAAAACTTACAGCAACTGCCTAAATGGGTGTTGCCATTTCTCCTTATTTAGTGAACCATTTAACATTAAAACGTTCAAAATGTAAAAAGAAAGACCACTGGCGATATCTTTTCCAGAGAGATAATACATCAGTGAGCCTAGGTCTTCCAGGAAAAATTATAGTGCCCAGTTTAAGATAAAACCAGCTGCCTTCAGTTTTTCCAGAAGTTCCTGGGTGTTTTAAAACACTGTTTCAAGAGATAGTACACCCTCTACTTTCACTGCACTGACAGTATTTCTCAAGAAACAATGCACAATAGTCAGGCATTGACAGGATACAGGAAAAGAGACAAAAGACAGTCCACGTAACAGTCAGGAGAAGATGATGCCATATCAAAAGATGTTACGACTATTATTTGGCAATAAAATATTTATTTGTTCAAGCACTAACACAAACAAAACCTAAGTTGTTTGGAAACCAAAGTTTAGAAATATACAGATGTAGAAAGTTTGCTTCCACATTCTTAATAAAATTTTTGTGTCCAAGTACCTTTTAAATCAAATATATTGTTAAAAGTTTTAAACCTGTCTTAAAGATTTTAGCTGTGTACATAACACTTCACACTGCTTGACCCAAAACAGATGAAACCAGAAAAATTTTAGATTGCTAAAATGTAAAATAAAGGGTTCTAGTAAAAGAACAGGCTTTTTGTTTTTATATCCTCAATTTTTAGGAAAGGAAGACTAATGAAATCCAATTATATGCAGCTCAGTTCCTGGGATGAATGCCAACCAATTGCTCTGTCTCTTATCTTCTCCTTTGACTTCTAGGGCTTTGAAATTATGTCTGTGAAGAATTATCAAGAAATGTAGAGATATCACTTGCATACTTTAATTTAGCCTTCTATTTATTTTCTCTCCAAAGTGCTGCCTCCAAATCATACCTGTTTTCTCACACTGCTATGGCGGTCTTGAACCGGCAGAAAAAAATAGTGGTGAGCTCTGTTCTCATTTTATTATTGTCTACTTCCCTGATCATAGGAATAAGTTACACAAAACCTCTAACATCCACACAATTTATCTTTTCTCCCACATACCTTCTGAGATATTGATCCTTTTAATAACAATGAGAGAAGAAAACCCTCAGTTTAAAATTCTCAGAATCAGACAACCACTTCTGTCTCCTGTAATAATAATCTGAATCCAAAAAGTTCTTTCTACTGAAGAAAGTCAGCACATAAACATCCTAAGAAATAGTTTGCAATACAAGGTATTGTGTTCATTGAACATCACTCTCAGTACAAACAATTTTAAACAAAGGCAGTACCAAATGGCAAAACTATCATAAAACCTGTCTAGCCACACTTTCTTAACCTGGAATAAAAACCTTCTGTTTCCTCCGAAGAGTAAAAACATCAGTACAATTTTACTTAATCCAATATCAGTAGAAGTGCTGTTGGTCCCTAACCACACACATAGTAAGAATATCTGAAACTGCAAGACAGCTTTGCAGAGAAAAGCACTGGTGTTGCTGAGCCCTACCAAACCTAGTTTGAAAGAGTTTAACGGGGAGCACTTCAGCATCCTCAGTGAAGTTCAGCACATTTGCAAGAGCAGAGAAGTTGGTCATGGAATGCAGATCAACAGCTCTTGTGAAAATATTTTTAACAACTCACGAAGGATAATTTTTATATGACAACTAAGAAAATTAGAAAAGTAAGTGTCCCTTTCCATAAGTAAGAGATAATTACTGCATAATGACAGTTCGGAGATCATGCATGGAAGCCGTTATAGAAACTACCCAGGAAACCCTCTCAGAAAATCAACAAAGGCACTGATCCTCAGAGGTAACTCCATGAAAATTGCTGGATTTTGAAGATGGTAAATGTTCTCATTCCTTGTGTTATTCTTTTGGAGGCCTTGTTTCCTCTCTTTCCAATTTCCCAAGTTTCAATGAAGGGACTTCAGAAGGTGAAGCAGTACATTCTGCTAAAGTACTATTTTCTGGAAGGCTTCATATAAAACAGGCAAGAACTTATTGCTAGCAACAATATCCTAACAACAGACTCTGTTGTACTTTCATCCCCCTGCTTTCCCCTTTATGTAGCCATGTTCATCTGCCAACCGGCCATTCAAAGGGGAAAATCCATTAGAATATGATTTATAGTGCATCCACTGAGATCACATTCATTACTATTCTTGGGAGTTATTTCAGCAATATAAAGCAGGCATCATGCTGACTTACCCTACTCCATTATGCTTAGGGGTCTATTGTATTATTAAAGCAGTGGAATGTAGTAAAACCACACCTATTTTAATGTTCATATAAAATATTCATCTCTTTTGGATAAAGGTTTTCATTTTTAATGCATTACATAACATTCCTAACTTTAGTAGCAGAGGCTACAACTCAGGTTGTTTGAATTTATTTATATTTTTTCAAATGAAAGGAGATTTTCTCTTTGGTTTCTGTAAAAACAAACAAAACTATTGAGACGTCTACAACTTCTGTGCTCAATAAAGAGTCAGAATGTTTGTTTAATAAAAAGGGCAGTTTTCATTTATTAACTGGTATATTGAAAGTACAGTTGTCAGTTCTCAGGTATAGGAAGGTACCTTACTTCTACTCTGGAGAATGATACAGATATGCACAATTTCCCAAGAGCCTGACTTCTGTAAGAAGGTAAATCAACACCTCCAAGAGATCTCCAGAATCAGGGGACCAAGCCTATGCAGAATGCCAAGAGGTCATAGCCTCACTCCAGTAAAATTCTCATAAAATTTATATCCTGGGGTTGGGAGACTTCAGTCACTCTTTATGATACTTTTTCTTTCTCTGATTTTTCTGCCTATTTTTGGTCTTTTGATTTAGATCTTGTATCTGATACATATTAAGGACAGATCTCTTTTAAAAAAAGCTAAAGGCGGGAAGGGAAGGGAAGGGAAGGGAAGGGAAGGGAAGGGAAGGGAAGGGAAGGGAAGGGAAGGGAAGGGAAGGGAAGGGAAGGGAAGGGAAGGGAAGGGAAGGGAAGGGAAGGGAAGGGAAGGGAAGGGAAGGGAAGGGAAGGGAAGGGAAGGGAAGGGAAGGGAAGGGAAGGTCACATGTTTGATGAAAATAGAAATTTGGCTCCCTATCAGGGACAGAGTCCAGCTTTTTTGAACAGTGTGCAAGTACCTAGGTAAGAAACCCCTCTCTGTGCTTGAAGCTGAGGGCACCTGGGCTGCTTCCTTCTCTCACACAGCTTAAGGACAGAATGACTTAAATAATCCCACTTGGCAACTGGACCACAGATGCAGAGGATCTAGAGAAGGCAATGATACAAATCCTCATATTGTGAAGTGTGTGCCCCTTTCAACCCATTCCTGAAATCCTGATCAAAATTTTGGAGCCTTTATGCATTACAGGCTCCCATTCAGCCAGCACAAGACAAACATCAGGAATCAAACTATAATGATGTCAAAATTAATTATTTTCTTTGTATCTGTAATTTAGTCTATCAATAATAGATAATGACAACTAAGGATTTAAAGCTAATGCTTATGGAGAACTGGCCTCCTCTGTGTATTCTGTTCATTTTCTCCACTGATTTTTCCATATTTATGTGCTCCCTTTATGTGGCTTTCTTATCTGTGCATGAGTGTAGGCTGTGGACTTTCTAGCGTAAGATTACCTTTATATGAAACTTAACAGCATAGGGTCTAGCCAGGATTTATAGCTGTACTGCAAGGAAAATAAACATTATTAATAAAAGGATTTAATTTTATTGAACTTTCCAATTTAAGAACCAAGAAATTGATTTCATAGGCTATTCTGTTTACCAAATGTAGTATAAACACAGATAGATTTTTTTCACCTCTGACAAGTATACTGCTGCATATGCTGAGATTCCAGAAATATTATGATTTCTTTTGATTTCTTCAAGTTATTTAATGTGTTCAACCCAATGGGATAAAAAGAATTTTTAAATCCTGCTATGTCTGTCTGGTTCTTTACATAAAATTCAACATCATACAACTGCATCGAAGGAATTTACAATGTAAGAGGGAGTTTCAGAAACTTGTTCTGAGATAAAGCTGTCATGTTAGAAGACAAAGATAGTTCAATACACACACATGTGGTGGAAATGTGGCAGTATATCTGGAATATGTCCTCATAAATACCACTTCTGTATTGACTGGGTGAAAAACCCTATAACATCAAAGGATGCTTTGGGAGAACATGGTTTCTTGGAAAGAATAGCTTATTGAATATGGAGCTTAAGTCCCAGAAAAAAATGTCAAGATGAGAAGAGAAATTCTTGATACCTTGCAATGCACTCAGATCACCTAAACATTCCTGCTATTTAAAAACAATCCCTTTTGAATAGGTTTAAGTTGTCAATATTGACTTTTATACCTATCACTATATATTCATCATAGTGGTCATTTCTATTTAAAAAACAAATGACATGGAAGAGTCTGGTAACAATATGTCTAATTTTTATTTCAGATTTTTTGCAGTACCCTCCTTGCAGAACATGATTTTGGAAAAGAGGTTGGTGGAGAGAAGGTCAAAAGCTCTGGGATAGGCCCGAGGAACTGTAGCACAAGGGGGTCTCCTTGGGGGCGATGGTAACATAAATAATAATAAAATTATAACAATTCTGCCTGCCAGGCTCCCTTCTTCAGGGTATTACTGCAGCTCATCTGAATGTGCTTTGACCTGCCCAATGCTTTTTGATTCCTTATTCTGGGAACTATTTGCTCCTTCATGCACATTTCTGACTTTCCTTTAGGAGAGACGTTAAATGATTGAACAGATTTAACGTAATTTTTGGTCAGCAGCAGTCAACGAATAGTTGAATATTTCTTTTTACGTCTTGATTTCACAGAAGCTTCAAATCTGTCAAGATAAAATCCTTTGCAAAACTTTCCATTTGAAATCTTGGGAAAGCCCTACTTTTAATCACTTACCTAAGTACCATCCAGATGCAGTTGCTGTAATGCTTACAACCAGAACCTACCTTTAATTAAAACCTTACTGCAACAACAGAGAAACAGTGGGCTTTTCCACCCAGCCAAGAGGAATCTGCACATTCTGTTTTATAATTCAATTTTTACAGTGCCCTTTCCAGAGGAGACTCTTCTCTTTCCTGTCTGTCTTTGATTATTGCTGGGCTGGTGCCACTATCATGGTCTGTGCACCACAAGACCAAATCCTAGTTTATGCAACACAAGAGACTGGGTCCAGCTCCTCAGTGACTCCAGATTTGTATCTGACAGCACTCTGGAAGCACAGACCTTGCACAAACTGCCAATAAAAGCCAACCTCCCAACTGCATTCCTTTAAAAGCCACTATTGTTCTCATTCATGATTGAACAGCTCAGCTTTCATTTCAAATGAAAAAAAAAGAAGACCAGGCTGCATTGAACAACTTCCAGACATTTCCTCCACCCTCAGAGCATTTCAATCCTGTTGTAAGGCTTTTGAGTGTAGCACCCCTGAAATGGTGATGGTTATTATTTTTTCCAATAGGACAAAATCTCTCTGATTAATGCCAGCACAATATTTCTATATTCTTTTAAAAGAAAGTTTCCGTACGTATTAACTTGCAGAATTGGAAAGGCAGAGCAGGAAATTCATGCAAGGCACAATTTTACTGGCAGATAAGTAGATGATGGATTAAATCTGGTGTTACTTCAACTTCTTCAGTAATGAGCCATTTTCATTGTGATCCCAAATTATTTTTCTAAGTCACATTCTGGGCTTCAAGACAATGCAAGCAGTTATAAATTATTTTCATTTTACTCAGTGTTATGCTAGAAAAACAATGAGCTCCGGGAAGATGTCATGAATGGAAATGTTTTTAATACAGACATCTTGGTAGCCCTTTTCACCTATTTCTTGATTATGTTTCTTAATTTATCCCTTCACTGGAATTACTACCTAAAAATAAACTACAAACTTCCAGTGAGCTAGAAACCAAAAAGAGGGCATAGTCCTTACCCAGGAGACATTATGATATAAAACACAAGCCAACTGGCCAGTTAAATAAAACAAACATCTGTATATTTTTACTATCTATATATTTTTAGAAAAGGTGTAATTTGCCCCAATTCCTTTCTTATTCTGACACGTATTTCAGGAAAGGAAAAATAGGGATAGAGATTATTTATATTACATGCACAAGAATCATAGAAGGCTTAAGGTTGGAAGGGACCACAGTGTGTCATCTGGTCCAACCTCCTTGCTCAAGCAGGGTCATCCCAGAGCACACGGCTCAGAATTGTGTCCAGATGGTTTTTGAATATCTCCTGTGAGGGAGACTCCACAACCTCTCTGGGCAGCTTGTTCCAGTGCATGGTCACCCACTTCTTTCCAACATAGGAAAGAAGTCATTCCTCATGTTCAGATGGAACTTCCTGCGCTTCAGTTTCTGCCCATTGCCTCTTGTCCTTGGCACCACTGAGCAGAGCCTGGTTCTGTTCTCTGACACCCTTCCTTCAGATACTGATAGACACTGATCAGGTCCCCTTATAGTTTTCCCTTCTCAAGGCTGAACAACAGCTCCCTCAGCCTTTCCTCCTATGACATGCTCCTATGAGATTCTCCTCATCATCTTTGTTGCTCTCTGCCGGACCTGCTGCAGGATCTCCATGTCTCTCTGGTCCTGAGGAGCCCAGAACTGGACACAGCACTCCAGATGTAGCCTCACCAGGGCCGAGTAGAGAGGCAGGATCATCTCTCTTGACCTGCTGCAAATGCTCTTCCTGGTGCACTCCAGGATTCCCTTGGCCTTCCTGGCCACAAGGGCTCACTGTTAGTTCATGGACATCTTGTTGCCTGATATTAATTTAGATTTTATTCATATCAAAAAACCCCAACACACTGGTTTCTCTATGGTGAACCAGCAGAGGTGGAAATGCCCAATATCTATGGGCAGGTCAGACAGATTTTGGTGCTTTGCTTCCTAGTGGAACAGGGAGCAAAAGTACTGATGCCTCCCTCCATTGTGCAAGGGAAAAAGGTAGATTCAAAAATGATTATTTTAAAAATACAACCCTGTGAGTAATAAAGTATTTACATGAAAATGTTAAGTAGGAAGTTATCTTCAGTCCTGCTTTCTGGTCTTTCAGTGCTCTTTTTGATAAAAAAAAAAACCCTTAAAAACCAGAAACCTCTGTTAAACGTGAGTCCAGGCAGAGATTTTCATTAAGAATGATACATGGAAGATATAAAGAAAGACCACTTCTCTTGGGCACACTCCGGTAGAGAGTTTCCCTTGGTGCTGGAGCACTGAAAGTCTCCTTCCACTTGGAGGGATTCAGACTCAAAGTTCCCACGAAGCCGGGGTGGGAACAAGCCTCAGATACCCCAGGGAAGCTGTGCATGGAAGTCACTTAACACTCACTCTAAGAGGAAGCAGAGAGATACAGTAAAGGTGGGAATCTATAGCACAATGATTAGGACACTCAGCTGGGAGGCAGGAGAGTAGCAATTGATTTATTGTTTGCACCAGGTTGTAAAGCCCAATCCATATCCACAGCAAAAATCACTCCTATGAAAAGCACAGACACCTAAGCAGGAGATGCAAATAGCCCTGTAGCGAGCTAATTTAGCTACCCAGTGATCAAGCCAACAGTAAGCAGCTGTCCCATGTCATTGGAAGCACCTGTCCCAGCTGTCTCTGGGATCCTCACCCTCTTTTTTTTTTCTTTAATTAGCTGCTTGAAAGAACACCTTTTTACACAAAATGAAACAATTACCATCTCTGTTATCTAATGGTTTAGCTGTTCAGCATTTACATTGAAAGTCATAAAGAAGGATATCCTTGTGGACCAGCTTTCTTCCATAAAAGCAAATAAGCTCAGCTCCATTCCCCATTTCTATGAATATTAAAGAATTTTATACCAAGTGTAAATAGCATAAACTTGTGAGCAGGAAAGGACTTTCCTCAGTGGTACATCCACTGGAGAGGAGATAATGTTTGTTCACATTTGACAAGATGAGAAGAAACTGAATGGATCCTTCACAAACTGGATGAATTTTCTCTCTACAAAAATACCAGGAAAGCCAGGACCCACTATATTTGGCACAGTCTTATTTAGTTGAGATAGTCAGAGTAGAACTATCTGTAAAACCAGCCCCTTAGACAATATCAGC
The DNA here is from genome assembly GCF_965178545.1 of Coloeus monedula. Classification (NCBI taxonomy): domain Eukaryota; kingdom Metazoa; phylum Chordata; class Aves; order Passeriformes; family Corvidae; genus Coloeus; species Coloeus monedula. The sequence goes on from NC_138783.1 coordinate 96,368,562, forward strand.
AAAACCACAATTATTGCTGTGTCTGCCAGGACAGTGATGGACTAAATGTACCTATGCTGTTTTGGCAGTGGAAGCTACATATCTGTGAGATAATGTAGCAGCTGAAGGAGAATTTTGTACATCTCAGGAGCATATGATGCTGATGTAAGTTCTTTCATGGTAAGGAGGTGCAAGTTGGCTGTAGAAATCTGTACACAATGGGATGAATGAGATCTGCTATCCTAATCTCTCCAGACAAATAATACAGTAAAGCATTGTCTAGATCCATCTAAATTTAACATGAGGGGTACTTACTCTTTTTATTTAGTGGATTAGCAGTGTCCTTATCCAAGGACACTGGATAAGTTGCCTTCTTATCTCACTGTTTCCTTCCCTATTGCCTCTTTCTCCTCTACAACTGGAAGCATCTCTTGGTCCCACAGGACTGTCCACTGGCTCACCCTGTGCCTGTTCAGGGCCCTTGCCCCAGCTGAAGATGAACACACACGTCTTAGAGGTGTTAGAAGACTAAGATATATGGGCAATGGTAAATAAAGACTAGGCACCAGGAAGCAGGGAGAGATGGAGGAGGAAAGTAATAAAATTCCTTTCCTGCCGCCCACACCCAGCTCTCCTCTAAGTGCTAGAAAGGGATGAAGTCTCTCTTGTTGTCTTTCCCCCTGCTTCCCTTCCTACCTGGACAGATGTCCCCTGGCCACTCTCCCACTGGAGAAACCTTCAGCAGATCCCAGGACTGATGCTCCCAGGTCACTGGCACATGTGAGGGACTGGCCTCTTTCAGAAAATCCTGGTGACATGTGGCCAGCTATTCTACACACAAAACCCTGGAAGTTCCTAATGTGTTCAGCATGTGCAAACTGATTAAGTTCTGACTAGAGGGAAACATAATCATCTGCATATAGTTGGAGGTAGTAAGAGGAGAAGTTATTAAACATGGTATGAGGGAGTTTATTAGGAGTAATAGGATGGAACTGAGAAGGCAAATACTTGAACATATGGAAAAGCTGCCAGACAATGAGATCAACTCAGTGTGAAAGGCTAGTGCAAGGAAGTGGAGGAAACCACATTTAAAATTAGACTTAACACTAGAAAATGTGCTGTGGGGAACACGCCTGCCTGGCAGAGATGTGCAGACCGATCAAGTAAATCTTTTCTCTCCACACCTAGCATCCTTGGGTCTGAAAATAGGTCCAATCATGACAGATCCAGACTCCACAATTTGAGGTTTCATACCATCTCTGCTACGATCAGAAAAAAAATCTTTTTAACATATGTTATGAGCTACTGGAAATTGTAGCTGAGCTGATAGTCACAAAGATGGAAAAACCAAACAAGGGATACAAGGACATCTTTGCACTGATAGGCCAAAGAGCACCTTACAGGATTGTGATATTTATTTCCAGACTTGTTATCACCCATAGCTTTGCCTAAAACTTTTCCTAGTATTGTCCAGTATTTATTTCATCTAGTATTTTCTGGGTGGAAAGGAGGTGAAAGGAAACTAAGATGTGTGAGATTAAAAAAGGAAGTCCCTAAAATTATGTCCAGGGTGTGGGAAGTGCAAGCAATATATTTTGCCTTTCAGTGTAAGGGAAAGAGAGCTGTTGGGAAAGTCTGGCATGGTTATTTTTACAGCTTCATGACTATTGCTAAACACAGCTTTGTAGACACCACTGACTGGAAACAGCCACCCACCAACTATGTATTTATTGTGAAACCAAGGCAATAGCAGAAGGCACCAGGGCTGCTGTTATCAAGTCAGCTGGGAACACCAGCAATTCTCATGTCCTCTCAGCAGCCAGGCAATCCTGGAGCTCCAACTCAGCAGCAAAATCCTGGTTCTCAGCTGATACGACACTGCATATATGGGACTAAGAAGGCTTGAATTAACTGTCAGACATTGCCTCAGGACACAAAGATGCATAGATTTTTCCATTCTCCTTTTATTTGCAATCTCTCCACTTAATTCCACACAGCAGTTTCAGTGAAACCCGATAGGTTACTGGTGGGTTGCTTCCTGCAGCTCCTGTTTTCTCCCTCTGCAGACAGTCTCAAATGGAGCAGCTAAAACAGGTTTAAGTGTCTGACACACAAATACCAGAAAAGAGCAGAGGTTTGTGTGGATATATTAATAGGTGTATTGATTTGCATGACTGAATAGTGCTTTTTAGGAGGTTAACATGGAAATGGCTACAGCTATTGTTGCAATTTGGTATTTTTGAAGGGTATTCTGTTTTCAGAACTAGAGATTTTTATTTTTGAAAAAATATCTCTGTGGCTCTATTTTATACTATGTTACAGTTTTACACCCTCGTATATGGACTCGGGGGTGTCTTTATAGTCTTGCACAATTTTAATGTACAAGGCAAGAATATTTCACTGTGTAAACACACACCCAAATGAGGCAAATTGAACTATTTCTGTTTCCAACCAGCTGCTGTATCTCAGAGTCCCTACAAAGCAATTACACAGTTGAATATATTGTCCATGATTCTTTTTCATTACAAAAGCTTGACTAAAATATTCTGAGTTTGTATTTATCTTCGTTATTGTTACAGACTTTGGCAGCAATACATGAGGAATTCAAATAAGGTCATTTTCATTATTTCATCCAAATGATAAACATTTCATCATGTGGCTTGCATAAAATATTGTAAGTACAAAGCTGTGAGGAGTTGATGAAATACTTATTAATCACTATATCCAAAAAACAATGGCAAGTGGACACTAAAAAATATTCAGGATTATGAAGTTGTGTAACTTCACAGTTGTTGAAAAAAACCCAGTATTTCCATTAAACTCAAACGTTGTTCTCAATAATGCTTCCTACTCAAATGCATAGTCAAAGAAAGTTGGGAAACACTACAAGTTTGTGTTTGTTTTCCTGTGAGTGAGAAAAAAAGCCAGTGTGTGTTCACCCCAATCTTTTGGTTTAGGTTTTCAGAAAGCCTGTAAGTGCAATGAATTTGCCTTCACTTCCAAAAAATCTGAAATATTGTTACCACTGCAGAGCACCTTCTTAAAAGGCTATCTTAGAAGAGTTATATCAGCTGTCCTGAAGTCTTTGTTAACTCAACTCTACCATATTTATCTTGCTTTTTATTTTAACATAGACAGACATGAACACAAGCTACACGGTGCCTATTTCTTCTGCTGTGCTCCTGCGTCATTGGTGTTACCAAAGGATCAGTTAGAGAAAAAACAGGCTTTGGAGGTCTATAGTCTTGGATAGCAGGCTGAATTTGACCATTTAAGTGAACCTTAGCAAGTAATTTCATTTTGCACATCAGTTTTCCCTTATGACTGCCATTTGTAATATCCAGGACATTGAGATTTCTGGGTGGATGACACTTTTATTAATTATTTGCATGACTCACATCCAAGAGGCCTGGTCACAAAGTAAACTCATCTGCATTGAACACAGCACAAAACTGATAAAAACACATATAGACTGTAAAATTGTGTGTTAGGGGCAGAGTAACAATAATCCATAATGGCAAATAACATTAACATTAGCTGTCTTTGATGACTCTTGCTCATGACTCATAGAAAATCCTGAAGGAAGAAGAGCTTTGAAAATTACACAAATTGATGAAACATCCACTAAAAATTACTTAGTGACAACGAGTTCCCTGTTCACCAGCAGATTGTTTTGACAAGCTGCTATCTGGAGTATCTGAGGCAAGGCAGCTGTTTCCAGTCATCCCCCTCCACAGTGAACTGTGCATGCAAAGTGTACAGTGAGGATATGTGGAGGCAGCGAGTGCCTACATGATATCACACTGAAGTGATCAAACATCTGAGTTTTGTTTTATTTCATAAGGCTTTTTTCATTAACAAAGCCAAATGTCATATTCTGTTATCCTAGTCATTCCCATAAAAGGATTATAGCTGTCTAGTTTATCAGGGTTCATTTTTTGCTAACAGTGGGCAGATTGCCTTCTCTTTACAGTATAAGACATTAATCTTCATTTTTCTACTAATCAGTCCAAGGGTTTTAACACTTAATACGTTGCATGGAAAGCAAAAGAACTGTCAGCATGATATAATTAAATTCTCTCTCATTGACCCTTAACATGTTTAACAGCACCTCTTCCAGTGACATAATTACAGTAAATTGGAAGGAAAGCTTCCAAATTCAGTTGGATCTCCTGAATACTAACTGAATTCATTATTCCTGAATCCACAGCTGTTAGCACTCCTGTTGAGATGCATTTAAGGAACCTTCAAAGAGTAACAACAACATACCCATAACAATATTAGGTAGAAAATCCTACTTACATCATTGGTGATTTGTTGGATATCAAAGACCTTTCTGCAAAATGTTTTATTTTCCAGTTAGAACACAGTATCCAGGATTTAATAAAAATAATTTAGTAGATGTCTCTCTGCTCTACTTTCTCAATAAACAAATGCACACAAACAGATATCAATTACAAACATTTCTGATTAGAGATACTTAGGGGAGTATCCATGTCCCAGGCCATTGGCTTCAGAAAAATGAATACCATCTCAGGTCATTTAGAGGTAAGATTCAGGAACAGATATAGAAAAAATTAATTATCAAAGCAAGTTTTAACCCATTAAGTCTGCCATTCTCTTACACAAAGAAAGGCAGACTACAGATTGCCTTGGTCCTGGGAGAGTCCACCCTTCAAGTTTGAGAGAGGGCCACCTGGTCTGACTGTCCCAGATACCCTAAATGAAGAATTTTCTTTTTGCTATTTTCTTAACTAACTCTCAGTTTTAATCCTTACATGTACAGGATTGCACAGACAATTTCAAACTGAAAAAAACAAGGTTTTTGTTTACTTGAATGTTCTCTTTCACAATGTGAAACTTCCATGCAGTGACAGCTGGAATCATCATATACACCAAAAAACCCCTGCCAATATTGTCCCTGCAAATAACTCTGAGAAGACACTGGTTTGCCATCTGCATCCTCTGCAAGTCCACTTCCTGATTATTGATTTATCAGAGTTTCCTTCCCTCCATGAGCAGAACTGACCATGCACTGTTAATTCACCAAGGAAGTGAAACAGAGGACCCACTCTCCCAGGGACCTCACAGCTGAGCAAGAGCAGCCACCCTTCTGATTCACACCAGCAAATCTCTGTTCTCCACAGAGAATTTCCCTAGACTTTTCCTGCTGATCAAAGTCTCGCCCAGTGATAATGTGGAGCAGAAATGGAGGTTTCTTGGCTGCTGGAGGCAAACATGATAGCACTCAAGGTTAACATATGTTTTTGCTCTATCAGAAAATGATCTCAGCTTCCACCCCCTAAATTTCTTGTGCTAGAGGAAAATCAGACAAAATCAATGTAGGAGATAGATATTTGAGGAGTGGGAGGAGAGCTCTATTTCCTTTAATTTAGGCACCATCAAGTGCTCCATCCAGGTCTGGCACATCCATCTCCCCTTACTGCTGTGAGCTTTTTCAATGGGCAGGAGGAATGTTCCTCTTGCTCCACAGTGTGTTCAGGGCAGATTTCAAGGCTGTTATATGCTTCCACAGCCAGACCGAGGAGCTGGGCCTGGGACCAGGAGACCGGCTCATTGTCCAGAAATGTGATTCTGATTTGGACTTTGTGATGGGTGAGGGAGCTGTGCTGAGATTCCTTGGGGAAGAAAGGAGTTTGGCCAAAGCCTTTGTAACATGATACAAGCATAGACCCCAGAGCTGGGGAATGCATTGTGATAGAAGGAGCTTTGGCCAACCTCATTTGTATCACTTGCAGCACTCCAGGACTTGCAGCTGTACCAGAACTGTTGTTGCATGTAAGTGCAAATCATCACTGTGTTCACAGCCATGAAAGGGCACAGCAACTCTTCAACATACGACCGAGAGCAAATGATTTGCACTCGCCTCACAGCTGTTTGCTCCTGCTTTGGGAGAGGATTAAAAATACAAGGAGAGCAAGGAAATGGGCTTTGTGCTGGTATCCTGCTTCTCCTTCCTGCTTGGAAACTGTTATGTGTGGAAGAGCAGAGAGGCAAGCAAGCCTCCTTTCCATGAGCACTGTCTCTTTGCAAACTCAGTGGGGTCTTAGCTGGATGGAGACAGTCAAACTCACTAACCCAGACTGCCAAGGCTTGGCAAAAGAGCTGTAATTATTTGAGCTGTTTGCATTTTGTTTATTTACTTGATTGTTATATGATTACATAAGTAACCTGTTTTTCATTATTTATTCCTTATCCTTTCAATTTCATCAGGAAAGAAAGGAACAAAAGATATTTAATAAGCAAAGACAGGGACCCACCATATTTCCAAGGTCTTCTATCCTACAGGCTCAGGACTAGAAAGAGAGCGAGTTCCCAAGTGTTCAACTACAAATTATGACTACTACAAATGTAGGTAGGATGTCAAGAAAGAGGGGATGTGTGCTTCCCAGTTACACTGGTTTACCTTGCTCAGCAATAATCTCTGGTTCAGGGATGGAACCCTAGATTCCTCACCAGGCTGCAAAACCCCATCCATACTTGATCCTTGCCCCTAGAGCACCACCTAGCTTCAAGAAAAAGCATGGTCAGGGATGAGAAAGTAAACAGTGGTCTTTGAACTTCTGTTTTCTTTTTATATTCTGATTAAGTAATCACTATTTTACAAAAAAAATAACTTAATTGGGAGACTGTGTTTTGCAGTTACCTGTGTCAATATGTAAGAGAGGATTTGAGGCTTTCACTCAATCAGACTGAGGCATCTTGTGAGCATGTCTGTCTGCCTACCTAACCTCAAAAAAGGAGAGGAAGTTCCCACTATTCCAGCTTAAAATCTCTCCTATTTCACACAAAACTACAGTAATAGATAAGTTTATTTAAGTAACTCATAATATAATAGGATAGTATTCACTAAAAGCAAAAACAGAAAGAGAAAGGACTGCAAGGAGAGGACAAACAACTGTGCATTTACAGCCTCTAGAGCTAAAGAAGCCAGGGCTTCCCAGCAGAACAATCAGCTTTGCTAAAATGATGGCAGCAGCCCCCAGGAGCAGGAGCCCTGCCTGTGCAGTGAACAGGACTGCAGGTCTGCAAAGCTGCTTGAGGTGAGACAGGTCTGTTCTCACTCCACAACCCTCTTGGGAGAAGGGGATTTTTCTGCTGACTGACCCAGGCTGAAAGAACAAGCCTATTCCTAGGGAGAAACATGCTAAAACCCCTTAAATACTTTTTCTTTCTAAGAAGGCTGCTTTTTCATCTGAGTGAAGATGGATGCAAGGCAAATGAAATCTCTCCATTCAAGTCCTTTCAGCCTCATTCCTTTTTTAATTAATTTTGGCTATGTGACAGCTTCCCTTTCCTGTCCCGTTGCTCTTTCGTATCTTACCTCTTCCCCCCACAAGCTGTCAGAGCTCTGCTTTCACTCTCTGGCTGTCACTTAACTTCTTAGTGCAAATCCCAGACCACAGGCCCTACCCCACAAGCTCTATTTCCTTTCTTCCTCTTGGACTGCGCTTGCAGACTCTCATCTTACTAAAACACAATGGAAAAAGACCCCTCCTTATTTTGGCTCCTGTGTTTATGCTGCTGTTACAGAAAGTCTGTGGAGAGGCAGAAGAGACGTGTGGGTGCTTGGATTTGCACATTGCACATCAGGATGCTTTTACATCTCCACCACACTCACAGAGGTAAAAGTATCCAAGAATTTTAAGTACTCATTGTACTAATTTAAGGACTAATTTGACTCCAGAAGGTCATTTACAGTGACTGTGCTGGATAACCACCTGGAAGGTATTAAGCCTTGACTCAGGCTGAAACAGGTGACTGAGGGTGCCAGGCTCCCTTCAGTAGTGCCTGACAACAATCAAAACTCCAGTGTGCTGCAGGCCTTCAGAGTTTTTCCCACTATTTGGATGCATCTATAGGATAGTATGGAAAGATCATAGTGAGAAAAGTCTGCAGAAGCTCTTTACTGGATCATGGCACACTTGTTGTATGTGAAGATGACACACTTCCAGCCTGTTGAATCACACATTTTTAAAGACCCCATATGGGACCTGGATCTATAAATATTTTGGTGTATTAGTAAAAGTTTTTCTTGTCTGTGAAATCATGTGTTGAAGCATTCTTAGGAATCAAATCACTTGAATCACTTTGTCTTTAACTAATCTCTCAGCTTCTTCTCTGTGAGACTATTTAAAGCAAAAAAAATAGAAATTTTGATCCAACTTTGTTTTTTGTTCATTTTTCCTTCACATTCTCTGGTCCTAACCCATGTACCATACATTTTTCCCCTCAAAATGCCTGACTTACACATTCAATTTAATAATCACTGTTGCATTCAGTTAAAACAGAAACATTATGATGTTAACCCACTATGACTGGCTTAAGAGAGACAGACTCACACACATATGAAGAAACTTATGTTCTTGAAGTGCTTGGAAACTCCTAAACTATTACAGAACAAATAATCTTTTCAATCTCATGACCACGTTCAAGTATTAGCCAAATTTATAGGTGCCATTCATGTGATGACAAAACTATTTTTCAGTGAGTAAAGGCAACCTAAAAGGATAGCAGTGCACTGGAACATCACAGACTTCTTAAATCACAGCAGAGCTACTGAATAGGGAGTCTTTAATGGTTACTCAGTTGTTAAACATAGTTTTCATCTGGATAAACCTACAAGTGCCACTATAGGCTAGAACTTCTTGGAAAATACCAGGAAAGAAAAAGGAAAAAAAATAAGGAAAAAGAAAAGCCCAGAAGAAAAACAAAATTGTCCTTGTTTTATAAAATAGTCCCATCAGATGCCTCTGAGTTAAATGAACTGTTTTGTATTATCACCCTCACTGACCCAGTGATGTTGTATTTGCAGACATAAATATAATAAAATATGTATTTCAATTCTGTGAAGTTTCTCAGACTCACAAGAACACAATAAAAAAGTCTTGGGATTGAAGTCTCAAAACTCTTGAGACTCCCTATACTCCAAGTCCACATTGAATGCCTTAAGCCTGTGATGCCCCAAGCGAGCAGACACAGCCCCTCCAGAGATGTGTGGAATCTCCTCTTGTCTAACATTTTGAAGCTCCTTTGCCATTTACTTAAATTCTCGGGGCAGAGTTTCCATCTCCTGATCCAGTTATATCCCTCCTTTTCGAATCAGGACCATTGGGAGGAACCAGAGCACTTGGTGTTATCTTGGTGTCCCCGTTATCTCGCTGTGATTTTACTATGTATTACACTACTAACATTGTGATCAGCAGCATTAGAGAGCAATGTATAATGTATTAAACACATTGCAGGCTGGAAGTGGAATTGCTTCTGTAGCCAGTAGTACAAAACCACTGGAATGTTTTTAATAGTGCTGTTTTAAATGGTCTCATTTTTAAAGAAAAAAAAAATTACACACTGGATTATAAATTCATGCTTTGCTTGTGAGAAGAGGACATTCTGTGATCCTTGTCTAGAGGAGTTCATGGGGGAGCACTGCATGCCAAATTAACTAAAGAAGAGCCCAAATTCTCATCAGTTCAAACAGGAAATGAGAGATGGAGAGTGTTTTGTTTTCCTGCACATCTTTCTAAGATCAATTCTTTTAACTCCCAATTTGGAACTGCTTGGAACTAAGCCTGGTTGAAACAATTAAATGATTTACTATTGTTTAAAAATAAATATGACTCTGGAGTATACTTTAAAAGTACTTCTGTGGTTATTTTATTCCTTTTTTAATTTTTTTTTTTTTTAATTTAGAGGGAGAACAATCCTTCCTCTATACTTCTGTCACCAAAAGGACAAAGAACAACTCAGGCTCTGTTAATTAACAGTGGAAAAATGTTTCTTGACTTTGAAATGATTTGTTAAATTATTATATGGTAATTCTAAAGAGGGGGATTAAAAAAAATATATGGTGTTATTAATGTATGTACATAAACTGATGCTTAAGTAAATGAGGAGAGTATCACAAGAAAGGCATAACTTGGAAATGGCATCAGCTTCCCTCTGTTTTCAATTATACATATTCCAGGCCAATTCCCATGGCACAGTTTTCAGTGGAGGAGAAAAGAAGATGTACACTGTACATTAGCAAAAGCCAAAATATTAAAGGGAATTCTTTTGTTGACATGAGGCCCCCTGCATGAGCAATATGGTAGTTATACACTTGGGGTGCCTAAATAAAACCAGGTGGAAGCAGGCAAGTGTGTGTCTTTAGACCTACGGCACAACACTGTCAGCCAGCCCCAGCAGCAGACATGAGGCTGCTTCAGCCTTTGCCCTGAACGCCTCCCCTGACACAGGTAACATCTTCTCCAAGAGGTCTTGCTGTGCTTCATTCCCATCTGCCTGTGATAAATGTTGCCTGGCAAGCCAAACAGGATCATGCTTGGGCTCATGGTTCCTGCATGGGCTTTTTAGTGGAGATGTATTCTCTTCCCACACTGCAGCTGGCCATGTAGGATCAGCACTTATTAATCAGACTATGTCTGCTGGAAATGCAAGCCCAATGCCACAAGATGTGATTATTTGTCAGCTTGTCACATCACTATAAAAAGAACTGGCAGCAAGTTTCTTGTGAAACTTTATTTGATGCAGGTGTGTTTTGCACAGCTACTCTTTGGATTCAGTGCACATCCAACAGCTTGTGAGCACACCAATTTTTGTCCCTCAGTTTGCAAAGAACTGAGTCCTGTACTAACTCTGCAATCCACAGAAAGGCCAACTGTCAGACTTGAGAGAATCAAGGTTGAATGGCATGGCCATTTACAACACCTCTGAGGTAAAAGGATTTATTAAATATGGGAAACTGTGGTTCTACACATGGAAGTCACTGATGTAAAAACTTTTTACCATGAACTTGACCAACAAAGTCAGTTTCTTCCAAATGAAAATGCAAAGCTGTCTGCAGATAGCAAATCCAGCACCACCTTTATTCAGGACTTGCTTGTCATGAGCAAGCAGTGTGCAGCAGCTGACACCAACACATGGTCCTCTTCATGACTTCTGACCTCTATTACGTCCAGAGGTTAAGTAGTCCTGTAGCACTTGAGAAGACAAGGAACTGAACGAAATTCTTACCTTGTAATTTCAACGGTAACGCTGTCCGTGTCATTAATTGTTGTCTTCCCTGATGGGGGAGACGATCAGATTTTGGCCTGGAGGAAAAAGGAGGCGAATGGGACTTCATGCTCCTCAGTCTCCAGACAGGTGTTTATTAATTCTTATCTAAGGAGTACAAGCCCCTGGCGTGGCCTAGACATAGCACAGAGCAGAGAATGCAGCAAGAAGAACTGCAGCAAGAAGAAAAACTTACCAAGATCTCCCAGCCTTTTTAAAGGTAAATTACCCAATGAAAGCTTAAAATGCAAGATATTTCCACTTTTTTACCAATGTCCAACAAGTTCCTAAATCATGTAGATAGGCACTGCGGAATTCTGTATCCAATCATCCCAAACCACTATTGCTGCAAAATATGGAGTTAGTGAAGAAGGAGAAAGAAGCTTTTAACTGCAACTTATCCTCCATTTTGAGGTTTTCTACTTCTATTTACTATGCAAATAGACCTAAAACCTCTAAATTTTTCACCCTGTGATAATCTCACATAGTATTCTATCACCTAATTCACACCATTGTAGATTCTAATTCTTCCCAGAGGCAAGGAAAATTTTCCCGTGGACAAAGGTCAAAAACAGTACTGTCCAGAGGGGTAAAACCTTCCAAAACCGGCAGAGAAATATTCTCTGCATTCTGGGTTCCCACACAACTCCACTGAAGTTTAAGTCGTGAGAACAATGAATTATATTACTAATGAATAATACCTTGTTATTAGTGTCTGTTTAGAAAACTTTAAAATGGAAAAAAGATTAATCTAAAAATAAATGCTTTATTTTTCAGAGAAATACCAAATAAAAAAAAGAGCAGTGTATATTTTATACATATTTGTTTTAAATATTTCAGCTTTTGAGGACAATTCTAAGAATGTCACTTAGGATGAATACAAAATACTGTTTTGTTGTTTTGGCTCTAGATGGCTCTGCCTGAGCAGGGGCATTGGGCCAAGCTGATCTCCGGAGATCCTTTCCAACCTCAACCATCCTGTGCTTCTGTGAGATGGTCAAGTGAAAGTCAAAAATTTTCCTAAGTATTTCCTTCTCCTGTTTCAAATTGATCCTTGAACTCCTGAGCTCCTCTGGTGTAACATAAGGCACCATGCATGAGATTCTGAAAGAAAACTTTCAAACCCAAGGATGTAACACTTCCTCTCCCATTCCCGAGACGTTGCTGTTCTTCAGTTTCAAGTACTCTCTCCATCCCTAGAAACTGCATCTGCCTTAAATCAACTGCTTCATGGGTGGTGGTGTTTTTTTCGTTGGTTTTATTCTTACAGAAGAGGATACAGTATCAAAGGAAAGAAGCACTGAAGATTTTTATTTCACATAGTCCTTTTTTCAATTTGAAAAAATTTAACCCTCAAGCAAATAAAGGCACACTGCCTAAATGTGCTATGGTGATACCAGGCAATAAATGCAATGCAGATATTTTTTTTTCCCCCTTCTTGCCACAGGTAAACATTTGTTCTGCAGTGTTACATTTCCATTAGAGCATTTTGTAGAAAGTAAGGTTTTCACATTACCCAGAGACCCTCTTCTTCCAGCTACTTACATATATCCCTACTAACTTCCCACTATTCAAAACATGCAAACTGAGATAAATTGGGGGAACGGAATTATTGACATTAATAGGAGAAATTTTATTTGATCCTTAAGCTTTGTATCTTTAAGGCCTTGTTTAAAAGAATTTTAATTTAATCATGTTACTGGAAATCCTTTTAAATACTCTACCGTGATAGGATGTGTTCTCTCTCTTTTGTCTCTTTCTCATTGTCTTTCATGTGACTCATGATAATGCATTGTTTCAATCTGTAATGTATTGCTGCTATTGCTCGTAACACCTTGAGAAAGAACAGGATCAGGCATTTTTTCAACAGAATAAACAGCAGTGAACTCCACTGAATGTCACCGTCAGGGCAACAGGGAAACAAGCTTGAACATGAAGAAAGCACTTCCAAAACATTACAGGCAAATACAGCTATGGATGCCTTTAAGGGGAACTACCTGAAAAAAGTAAATGCAAGAACTTTCTTGGCAATATATGGAACTATACTGTAACTCAAAGCTGGGTCTCAAGGTGGCTTGTGTTTTAGTGTCCAGCACATCACATGGTACGTGGCCCTATGCAGAGAAAAAAAACCAATAAAAACCAACAAAACCCTCACACTTTTGGACAACATATGTTCTAAAACTCATTGACTGTTTTTATATTCTTCTTGCAGCTTTTCTTCTTTTAGTTGCTTGAAGTTATGCCAATCTCAGATCAACAAAAGAGATTTAGAGAGCGGCAAAACTTATGGAATGAATTATTTCAAGTAGCATGACATCTCCACTCCATGTACAGAATACACTAGAAGCTTAAAGACATTACAAGGTAAATGACTCCTCATTTGCATGTTTTATTGTATTAATTGCTATTATTTTTGATGGTTTGAAAACAGAAAAGAATCCAACACATAGACCACAACAAATTAAGTAAGTTTCAGTACTGTTGATTACTTTGGCACTGGCATGATAAGAAAGTCAACTTAATTTTTAATTGCAATAACAAAAATAATCACTGTTTGATCATTGAATCTTATTTTATACTTGGAAATATAAAAAACATCTTCAGCAAATCTTGTCTGTCACCACAAGCCCAACGGCAATTTGTTTCCTAGACTGGTAAGTTATCTTAATGAAGGCTATTTCACTCCATGAATCCCATCCTTTAGTAAACATGACCTACAAAAAGATTTTTACTTTGCAGAAAACTCAGAAGCTGAGAACTGTCTTATATTGGCAATTTCCATGTGTCACATAAATAGAACAAAATTGGTAATGACGCCATGAAGATTTTTGCCTTTTCTTTTTTACCCCTGTTATATCCCTGTTACACCTTTTTACAGCTTCTGTATTCCTAGTGCTTTTTGCCTACATTCTTGGACTTGTTTGTTAAGCTAAGGGACTAAACATTTTAGAAGCTTTGTAGTTAGGGATCAGTGTGCCCCAGACCCCAAGGTCCTCTCCAGAACACATTCTGTAAACCAAGACAGAACCATCCAGGGGAAGGTTCCTTGGGGAGGGGGGGCTCACTTGAGCCTCTCATAGGGGAATCTTTGAAAGATATGCTAATTAGTAAAACCTATAATGTTATACCCAATGTTGGGGGGGACACGGAGAGGAGGAGAGACACAGAGACACAGGGAAAGACTCGGTGGGGTGCATCTCGATGCATATGACCTGGACGTGTACACCTAATATCCTTAAAAATAAATACCAAGGTAAAATCCCTTTTCCCCTTCTAACTGTGTATGCCTCTTGATTTTAAGACCAGGAAAAGGCATCAGTAAAAAGCACCATCTTTTAAAGCTGCAAACTCTCCTTTGATGAAGAAATGTGATACCACACGTCAAACTTCAAACCATTTAATATTTCATGGAGATGCTGTAACAAAAAAGAAAAAGAAAAGAAAAGATACGGTTAATACTATTAACTTGGCTGCTCCTTTTCCATTGAGGTGAACCTTGCTCTTGGGGGTAGGAAGTGAGATTTTATACTTTGCTATCAAAGACTTACACTTCAAAGTGATACAAAAGGCATTTAGAGTGACAACAACCAACAATCTGTTCTCAGGATGTGACTCATGAATGCACCCCAGTAAAAGCTGATACAGAACAGAGGACAAGCTGCAAGGCATCACCACAACCTAGGCTGCCGTTTTGAGAAATGCCCTGTACACATCCTAGCTTCACTCTTGGATATTGGCTACTGCCATAGCTACACTTTAACTACTTCATAATTATTGACACGTGATTGGAAGAGTGGAATTGAAGAAAACTTCCTCTTTTTATTCCTCATTCAATAGCTCCCAGTGTTAATCCCCAGCTGAAGAATTGAAATCAACTCACCTTCATGATACTTGTTTATTCAGACAATATTACTCTGTTTCCCACCTTAAAATATTTTGCATCCAAAGCTTTGATATGGTTAAATATCTTATTCTTAAACTGAATGCATAGACTTTTCTTATTTGGTTGCCAGTTCAGCATATTAATTAAAATTTTAAACAAATTAACATAATAATTTCAAATCTGCCATATTTTGCATGTAAATAATCACCAGCCACATAGAAAAAAAATAAAATAGAAAATTACTGGCAGAATCTAGTCTCTGAAACAGACTTCAGATGTTTTCAAAATCCAAAAATTCATTATCTCAAAACCAAGGGTCAGCAAGAAAACCTGACTCAAGGGTAATGGTCACTCATGTTCTGATAGACTGCCCAAAAAATCTATTTAAAAATAAATATTACTATAATTTTTACTATTACTATAAATCTCCCTTTCTTCAGTAGTCAGATGGTGATATTAAAGAATGGATTCAGTCCCTAACAACACCTGCTTAAGTGATCCACCACCACACTTTCCTTTTTGCATCACCAAGATTTTGCTGGGGATTACATGAGTCACAGGAGCTTTATGTAAACATTTGAGAACAGGTTCAAAATGCACTGTTAGAATTTTTTTTTTATTTTACAGCACATTGCAATAGTCTCACTCCCTGGTGGCAACTACCTGCAGAGAACAGAAAGACTTTAGCCACAATCAGCTATTGAAAACTCCTTTTCAGATAAACTAAGTGGAAGTAGTGCTTTTGATCCAAACTTCAGGTCCCAGCAGGGAAACATTTCTGATAGACCAGCTGGGTCAGCAGGCTCACTTACAGCTGCTACATGGATGATGGCAGAGTGGCAGGAGGAACAAGTGTCACAGCACAGGACTGCAGTGCTGCTTTAAGTCACAGGCCAGTAAGAAAAATAAATCTAAAAAACCTAAATCTGAATAGATTCAAAGCAGGAATTTATTAATATGAAGAGATTGCTGTTCCTGGATAATGCATTTACATAAAATTGCTGTTCTTTGTTTACATATCAACTCACAGCTCAGCTTTATTAACATGAAAAAATATGTTTTACCTACTTCTGTTTACGTCTCTGTGCTTACTTTTTGCAAAACCTGCTAGTAGAATGGGTAAAAGCTTGACGAAAAACTAAGAACAGAATGTTAAGCCACCTAGTTAACATGCATCAAAGGTGTTGGAGTGAAAGCTCCTCTGGACTCAGGCCCAGAGGGAAGCCAAAGCACAGGGATTGAATTAAAACCTTTGGACAAGCTGAGATACATGAAGCCACTCCGAAGTGAAATAGAAATATAGATTTTTAACTTCAGTAGAAATATATGCCAAGTGCCTTAAACATTAAAAAGCTGTAGCAGAGACCTTAAACACAGTTCTTACTGCAGCAGTGTTACCTTTTCACAGAATTCTTTACTTTAGACAAAATACAGATAGAATTACACTGTTCATATTTTTTAGATAGAGTGTTCACATAAACAAGAGCTGACAGAAACTGTACATGCAAATCTGTGTAATACCTATGTAACACTTGTGTAAGACTTATGACTGTTAGAATTAGACCAGGATAGGTTAAGAAAAGAAAAGCTAGAATCGTGTGTTAATCTTATTGGTCAGTTAGCAAATATAATCCACACTACTGTAAGAAAAAATAGATGGAGCATATAGAACATATAGAAGAAGCTGGTTTTGCCTGCTGTTGCTGCTGCTGCTTGGCTTTATCATGGAACTTCCTTCGAACTCTGCCTTCAAGAAAGCTGTGAGACTATGAAATAAAGAACTTAGCAGAACAGCTCTCTTACCCTGGTCTGGGAAGGAAGGGTACCCCGTCAAAAGCTTAACACAAAGGAAACTGGTTATCAGTACAAACAGAAGACATGCCAATTGTGAATATTTTACTTATTATATTAATACAACCTAGCAGCACTGCTTCACTTAGATGGTGCTTCACAAGCACTTTCATTAGAATAGGGTCCTAAATTCAATTACAGTGTCTTTTTAACTGAGAAAATAGAAGCAGGCCAAAGAAGCTCCTAGATATTATACACACAATTTGAATCACTCTGTGTTTTTTGCATTTGTTCACCAAACTTCAGAAGCACAAAACAGCACAGAATCTTTTACTTCTGTATTCCAAATCAAAAACTGAGCTCTCTAATGCTTAACTTTTGAAGAGTTGCCATTGTAAAGCTCAAGAGTTTTTCTACAGCTAAGTTTTAGTATTTGCTAAGCTGCTCAGTTATACTCTCACAAACCTGCTCAAATAAGAGACTTGGTCCTTCAAGGTTTAAGTTTAGGCTCTGCAGGCTCAAGCAAGCTGCTGTTTTCGTCATGTGAATTGCAACAGTATTGGCACTGAAAGGACAACCACCTCCTCTACATGGCTTACACTTGGGCAGAAAATTAAGAGCATGATGATTGTAAAGCACTGTCCTTCTCCAACTGAAGGATTTCACTATCAAGGATTCTCTAAACTAAAACAACTATTGACTGAAGTTCAAATAAACTGACTCCTAAAATGACATTTTTGTATACAATATTGAGAAAACCAGGAAATTTAGCTTAAAAGCCAGCATAAACCTAAACAGGCACCATTTTTTCTACAATGTTTAATGATAGAGTAAGTGCATTTCCAAGTAGGTACTGGTCAGGCATATCAAGTTACTTCTTGGATTGCAGTCCAATTCAAGCTTATTTGTTTTCCCAAAATACTTTTCTCTCATTCATCTTCTGTATTACAATAGTCCAGAATAGGGACAATATGCTGGAGAGAAGAATTAAAAAACAAAAAACCAACAAATGACTAAAAAAAACCCCCAAACCTGAAGTTGGTTAGTTGTTTAAGCTGACACAGACATTTAGAAGGTATTTATCTGTACTCTGATTATGTAAAAACCAGAACAGTAGAGACAGCACCTGCATGGCACCTTAAGAGTTCTGCGTACTAGAAGTAAGACAGGCCTGCATGTTTGTTGTTTTGGGTCGCATACCAGTTTTGGGATGTGCCTCAGAGACTTCAGTGGCCTGACTTACAGATGCAGTAAAAGGTGTTAAGACTCTCGACTGCCCCAGCAACTCATCGGCATTGAAACCTACCTTAAGTCAAAGTTGGTATAATAGCCCCACTGACTGCTGCACTTTTCACAGAATAATTGTTTGAAATATGATTGCACAAAACTAAAAAAGTAGTTGATACACAGAAAGAAATTCATACAATTCAGCTTGCTAAAATTTTACAGTATTTCTGGTTTCAAGGCTAAATACAAAGCTTGACACACATTCATATGTGGTGATTTTTTGAAGGGTAGATGAAAAGGGGTCAAGGAAGACAGAACAGAAGGAAGAGACCTCTACAGGCAACAGTAGGAGAGCCTTTTACCGTCCCTGTGAAAAGCTGCCTGAATTCTGAAGCTGAGATTGAAGCAGCTAGCAGGAGTTTGCACAAGGAAGGGCTCAATTTGTGAGTTATATAAGAATTCACAAAGTACTGGGCAGTATCCAGAAGTAACAGGGCCAGCTGCTTTCTACCATTCCTTATATTACACCTTTACTGGTTAACAGTGGGTCACAGAACAGTGGGCTCTTGTCAAATGCTGTTTTAAGACTGTTTTGCCCTAAAAAGGCCCAATGAAGCATGAAGTGAGAGATTTGGGAGTAGTGAGTGTGGACCAACAAAACCTACCTACCTACCCTGAATGAGTGAAATAGCATATTTTAAATGGCCTCTATTGGGTAAGATAGTGAGTTACATGGGCATTCAAAAAAGATACAGCACTCAGAACAAATGAACAAAAACTCCACCCCATGGCTGGGGTATGAACAAGATGCCAAACAAAATGCTTTACTGTTACCATTCAAAAACTTCCTGTGTTTTAACTGAGAAGTTCTTTTGATACATATCAAAGACATGTCTAAAAGCATGCCAGGACTCATTGTGCTGTTCCTTCACTTTCCATTAGCAGTCTCTTGAAGCACACAACATAGTGGTTTACAACAGCAAAACATCAATGCACAGAATTTAGAATGAAGCCAGGCAGGAAAAAAAAATATTCTGTCTTAAAAAAATGAACCCTTAACTAGTCCAAACTTTAACCAGTTGGATCTATGACTATGCAATTGTATCTGCCAGATTACCATATCCAGTGGGTAAGAAATAAAATACATTTGACTCAAGAGAAGGAATTTAACACAAACAGATAAACATATTTTGTTAAAAATGGGACTTTTCAAGTTCTTGATGGAAGATGAAATAAATAAAGGGTAAGTTACGTGTGCTTGACAATGTAAGAATATTTTTCGTAACATTTTAAGACTATTTTTTGATGCTTAAAGAAACAGACTGAAATGAGTGTTCTGGACAGTTTTCAGGTCATTAAGCTGTGAAAATGCCAAAGCAATTAGGGTCATATAATCGAAGTTTAATGAGAAGTCTGAGTTAACACTTTATTAGTGGTGCACTACCTAAAATGGTTTTGAAAATGTACTTTTTGGTGCTTCTTCCAAACCATCTGAGATCTGTTCAAACACTTGTGTTTTGTTCAGAAAAGATTTAACACATGAAAAGAAGGAACAGTTGTTTTTCCAGTCCTCTTGTCTTGCCTTCATCATTTTCTTAGTTGAAGAATCCAAATCTCCTCCCAACATAAATGGAAGCAAACTAGGTTTAAACATTTGAAAAGATATAAAGATTTATTAAATGAATCCAGATTTGACAGGTATTACATTAAATTAAACAGCAATAAAGTTTTACTAGGGTTTATGTACAGATCACAGTGATTTTCATTGTGCAATGAGGGCTGACTTTGTAACTTTGAACAGTACTTACACATGTGAGCTACAACAAGCAACCAGCCAACACACAACATTAGCCCAAGTTAACCTTGCAAGTTGAGCAGTCCAAACGGATTATGCAGCACACAAATGCCTGCTACCACTATCACTACTTACTACACAACAGAGTATTTATAAAGCAGTCAAGGTTTGCCATAGAAAAGTGCAAAACATTGGAAGTCTGTACACAGTACAGTACAAAAAGGATTCATGCTACAGTCATTGAAAGCTGAAAAATAATTCTATAGCATAGGAAGCACTGCATCACAACTCTTCTGAATGGCAAGCAGATGGGCTGAGGAACAGCCGTATCTTCATTGCTTTCAAAACTGTAAAATCCCTGTTCATCCATTTAAACATAGTTTAGTACCTATATTTGATCCATAACAATGACTTTCTACAGTGGAAGATCACATTAGTTAAAGCTCAGTAGCACACATATTCATTGATCAAGCTAATTTACAGGAAAATCTACAGCATGTTCTTCATTGAAATCATGAAGCATTTATATCATTTGGTTACAAGGCAATTGAGTTTACAATTCATGTTTATCGCTTCAAACCTCAGATTGGGCAATTAAAAATATATCTATATAAAACTCAAAAATAAAGGTTGTTTTTTTTAATGCTTAATATTCTTGTTCACTGATGTAGAACACCAAAGGCCTGTGGGCTCTCTCGCAAGACATGAGTCCTTATGCAACAGTCTATACGCAAAAGTACACATTAACAGAAAGAATCAAAATGAAATGAACTTCAGAGAACACCCTACTTGAATAGGAACTAAAAAAATGTTCTAGTCTTCTTAAAAAAAAATCCATAAATCCAGAGTTCTTAGTGCAGTATTTACCTGCATGAGCACTCAGACAGAACTACATTAGTGGGCCATGAACTCCCAGTAAAGACTTAATATAAAGCAGACTCACTTGTGCAAATAAATGAAACGGCCAGGTAATAACACCTCATTAAGTCCAGGACTGTAGAGAAAATAACTGATCACTTAAAATAATGATTCAAAAATGTTTTGGTTTTATTTTTCAGTTCACGATTTTAATTAAAAAAAATTGAAAGCAGTTTTGTACTAGAAAGCATGCCGACGAGGTCAGTAGTTAGGTGTATGTACACATGGCTCGGAAACAATGTAAAGTCAATGGATTATCATTATTATTAATATTGTATTCACTTCCTTAGCCTCTATCATAATGAGTGTCAGTGCATCCACTTCCAGCAATGGCTAAGATTCATAAAAAGAAAATCCACTATCTCCTGTTGTTCAAACATTCAAAACTTCTAACCACCACTGTGGCAAATTATTCAAATTCAACTTCATTTCCTCAGATCTGAAGACACAGAGCAGCTTTGAAATTTGAAGAAAAATCCTATATTTAGCACACTTTCTTGTTGCAGTATGCAAATTTTTCAATAAGAAACTGATGTTGTAGTATTCAGAGTCCATAAAATACCATAAGCTTGCACATCAAGAAAACTCCCAAACTGTTTGCTCCCCCTTAGAAAAAGTAAGCTGTATTTTATGTGTTTCAGTTTTTCCAGTTGATTTAGAATAACTACTTCCACAGATACAAATATAGTGGGCCAGATTACTTTTTTTAAGAGAATAAGGTACTTACACTAGGTCAAAACTGTAATTTCCTACGCATTGTCCTGTATTTCATTATACATTCCTACACAATATTTATTGAGTGGCAGCTGTGGCCATCAACTTGCATCGATTGCATCATGACAGTTTTCTGATATCCCAGAATTATCATTTTGAAATATCCTGATTTTGTTACACATTGTGCATTTTTGCAAAGAGTTATACAATCTACACTTGGCTTTATGAAGAAATAATCTAATACCCTAGAAATTACAGGTTCACAGCAGCACTTGTGTATTGTTTAAACAAAAAAAATGGAGGTCACTTTTCCACAAGGAGACCACAATAACAGATCTGCCATAAAATGATAAATATGGTAATTTCAGAAAAAATTTGGTATAAATATGGTAATTTCACTAGAAGTTATCTAAACCCACAACATCCTATAGACTGTAATTGCTTTTTGTAACTGAAGCACTTCAAAATCAACTCCTTTATATTAACACAAGTATCACAATATGTAACATGAAAAAAAAACCTGAAAAAAAGAGATTCTGACTAGTATACAATCTACCTTCATGTTTCTGTGCATTCATATACATAGATACATACATGTGCACATACTGATATTCAGTGCTACTTAAAATGAAGCAATATTGCAAATACTTCGAAAACACAGTGTGCTCAAGCTGCTAGAAAGATGTTAGCACAGGATTTAAAAAAAAGACTCTGTGCATCTAAGGTTTGAACTCTGTACATACAAAATTGCTGGCAGCAGGTACTAGGACATCTTAAAAAAGGGGGAGCAGAAAAATAAGGCTATACTATATATTCAGTCCTCCCTCTGATATTCTGTAGTGCCCAGCATTCAACAACTATTTCACCAATGAAAAAGATCTGTTACAGCTCATGCTTTACATCTGGAGAAGACAACAAGCTTGAGAGGGAACAACTACTGTCAGAGCCAGTTAAGGCCCTTTTATCATTATGCACTGACTTGCATGTTTACAAACAGTTTTCATGTGAGGAATCTCATTTCAGACAGTGTATAACCACTCAAAATTCTGGTCTGCAAAGAGACACAGTTGTAACAGAACTTCATAAATTAGCCATTAAGATGCATCTTAAACAACAATAAAACATGCCCTTGTCTTTCTGCTTTCAAGTACTATGGTTGTAAGTGTGAGGCATTGGAAATTTTAGGTACAAATCTTTTTTAAAACGTAATTATTTTTATTTTTTACAAAGAATTATAAAATGTATATAAGATGATGAAAAACTCATTTATCCTTTTTAAGACTTTTATTCCTAAAGAACTTCTTGAAAAACATTATTTGAAAAATAAAAATCATAGACTCTGCAAAGTACAAAAATTTACATCTTTGCACAACTCCTGTGCTTTAGTTGTACTGTATTCATTATATACATATATACTAATTTGTGCTTTTAATTACACAAGTTTAGTATAAACTTATAAAATTAAGTCTATGAGTTAACTATGCAAAAAGGGTCTGGAATAGCAGGAAACTTAACCATAAGTTAAAAAAAAAAAATCCTAAAAATATCGTTTTAGTTAGTCTACTTAAGAGCAGACTATCATTATTACAATTTACTAACGTCCAATGTTTACAGCAAAAATTATTCCTGCCTGCCTCCATCTTTTTAGACATTTACTATATATTAATACACATATCTGAATGCAGTATCATTCTTAGTCACAAAGAAAATCTTCATTTATATCTGAACTCCATTATTCTTCAGACTTGCTCTTAGCACTTCAATTTCCTTCCAGTTTCTAAGACAAAAGAAAGAACACAAAACTCAAGGTGGAGTATTTGAACTCAGTAACAAATATCAACCTATCACAGTTACAAAAGAGAATATCCAGGGTACAGAATTAATCTGACAATCTTATTTCTCTAGAGTCTGAATTCTTCATTGAAAAACCTTACAACTAAGAACTATCACATTTCCTTATCAGTCAAATCAATCTAGGTATTTCTTTTTAATACACTATTTTAAAAGATTTAAGGACAGAAGAACTTAAAATTTATCTGTATGCATATAACTCTTCATCACTGTAGAAAACCAAAGCCTCTGAGATTAGTGATCTTTGTCACTCCATAACGCATTATGAATCAGAAAATGTAATTTCTGCATGTGGCTCGCACTCACAGATCTGCAATGTTTTCAAGAGCACTCTTCACTTTTGGACATACCTTGTCCAGTGTAGATGTTACATTCAGAAGTTCTTGAAAATTTCTAGATCTTTAGGAGGTACTGGAGGTGTCTTGTTCCAGTCATCTTCAGGATAAGCTTCAAAATTGGAAGTATCCCCATCATTGGATACTTTGGGCACTATGGGAGGCTAGTCAGAACAAGCACAACAAAAATGTTAGTAGTTTCCTCAACGAGCTCCTCTCCATCGTAATAAAGCAGAAATTCTGTAAAAGATCTGTTAAAAAAATGGAGTATAGATTTACAGTTCACCTTTTCCCTAATAATGAATGGCATGAGAGAGAGAAGCTTGCAGCAACACATACATATTCCCACACTTCGTCAACTTTACAGTTAAATATTGTGGTTAAAAGTCACTTAGATAATTAATACACTTAATGCAGATACCTATTTTATTGAGCACTAGTTTTAGTTGCTTTGCAGACTGAAGGTAACTACTGCAAAAAATTACAACTAAACATGTTACTACAACCAGGCACATGTTACCACAGCATAATATGCCACTCTTCTTCATTCCTCTCCTCTTCCGTGGCCTATGAACAAAAACGTGTGTAATCATATTAGGTTCTTTTCAACTAAGAATCTCCAGAGCAGCATGGGAAATTGCTTCCATATTGAAGGAAAAAAGCCTCCTCTTTGCGCTGCTTTCAAACAGATTGATTGCTTTCAAAGAGGTTGAAATTACTTACTTCTGTCTACCTACTATGATTTTTCCTAACCTAGCAATAAATTCAAGCAGGTAAAGAAATGGCTTCACCATAACTCATTTCACAAGGATGGCTATAAAAGAAGCTTAATTCAAATGGATTGGTTTTATGAAACTTGAAGGTGCTAAGAGAATTATCTGTTTTCTATTTGTTTTCTCAGAGAATCCTTTCAATTTCTAGTATTGCTCATCAGCTTCACAGTACCTGTATTTCTAAGTCGTCTTAAATCTAACATTGAGATTACTCTGCACTTCTGGTCACAGACAGTGAGGTAAAGATGCTTTCATGAACGTTTCACTAATTGCAGGGGTTAATGAAGGGCAAAACACTTTCTTCTCTCAAGGGACATTCATCTCTCTATCCTCTTCTCTGCAATTGAGAGCTTACCTATCGTGCTGAGTCCAACAGAACACTTTAGAATAAGAAAACCTTATGAACAATCACTGAACTGGCTTAAAGTTAATACCACAGACGGAACTATAAAGTTGTAACTATAAATGTTATTCTGCATCTCCTCAAAAAGATAAAAGTCTGGCTTATACTAGCTCATGAGATTCTATCTGATCTTTTGGGCTTCTCAAAATGATGTCATCATCAGTAGGTTTTCAATGGGAAAGCACAGGTCCCTGTAAGATAGTACTTCTACCCTTCAGCCAAAAGCAGAGCCCTAATTTTGTGTCTGGCAGTCACAGTAAAACTGCCCAGATGCTGAAGAAAATGTGCAGAATCTGCTCTGCCCCAAAGAACTGTCTGCTCCACTGTGAGCAGTGTCTGGTAACCCTCCTCCCCAAAACAGTTTTGTGAAGTGTCACACAGAAAGAGAAAACAAAAGAAAAGAGAGAAAGGATGATTAATGAAATGATTTTCTCTCTTTCAACCATTACTATTATTTATATGATATTCATATTTAAGACTTTATTAGGACTATGAAACAATGCATCATTTGTACAATAGACAAATTAATGCTTTTTACAGGGGAAAATGGAGCATCGTGTGTATTATTTCATATTTTTAATCTCTTCAACAATATGAAATTGTGAAACAAATTCTGAAGAATATACCTGCCTCTAGAAATAATCAAGTAAACTTCTGATCCACTTCACATCCCTACTCTAAGGTTTCATTAAGTAGCATCTCATCTTCTAAGAGCTTAATGTAACCATCACAAAGATTAAGAAACAAGTTTTGTATTCATAATAATCTGAATGCTACAGTAACTCTTTTAAAATTTATTTTTAAAATAAAAATGCCATGCAAAGGATGTTTGGACCCAAGACTTTTGATTGTACATCTAATGATAATTTTTTAATACTGTTTGATTTTTATTGCTTTGCTTGTCATAAACTTCAGAATTTATATACTTATAAAACAGGTTATTATCCAGTTTATGTTCTTTGCAGGTTTCAATAAACAGATGTGACTGCATTACAATGCATATACATAAAACATCAGCTGGGTGCAGTAATGATTAAAAATAAAACAAACCCATGCATTTGAAACACTGTAAACTTATTTTTCTTAAAGAGAAAAGTCACTACAGCTTTGTATTACATGTTGTTTACAAGAATATGTCAAGAACATTTTAATCTCATCTCTTTTTTTTTATTTTTTGCAAGAATTCAAGGTATACCTGGAAATTAAGTGGAAGAAACTAATACAAAGAAAAGATAAACAAATGTTTAATTGGTACTTGATTGAATGCATATGGCAACTCAATCTCTGTTACAGAAAATCACTGCTGTAAGGAACTGTACAAGTTAGAACTCTGAGGAAGGAAAGAAAGCAGTTTTACTTCCAAAGGACTTTAAAAAGCATTTTGCAGTGTTGATAGCTTTTGCAAATATCTGCCCTCATGCAATACTAGAATTCAGTGCTGTTAAAAAGTATGTTAGAATTACATTCATAAATCCTTCTCTTTCACCTTCCCTATTCCTCCTATTCCCATATGCATTACATTTTATTAAAACATTTACCTGAATTGAACTTGGCACAAAAATTTAAAGCTCAGAGTAAAATACTTCCATAAATGTAAGGACAAGGAAAAAAAGAAAATAAAGTAAAATCAAACCAACAAACTACCAAGCCCCTCCACTTCCCCAAATAAAAATCCACTTATGACAAGTAATCACTTACAAAATGCTAAACCTGTAAACTAAATTTTGCATTAACTAATCAGCTTCAGCAAACTAAAGCAGGGATTTATTTTAGACATTTTGTATATAGACAAAAATGCAAACAGACATTCATACAACTAACTCTGCATTGCAAAAGAGCAAATATGCATTTAATTATTTAGTGTGTGCATAGGCATGTGGTCATACACACACAAACACACAGATGCAACAGCCAACACGCCTTCAACAGATCAGCTTAAATGAACAATGATTTCTCCTTGTGATGTCTATACAGTATTTGCAGAATGTACCTTTAGTCTCCTTTGAGGTACAGCATCCCAGTCTATAGACCTGAACCATCGATGTCTCTTCACATCATCTGCTCCATTCTTTAAGGAAAGAAATCAAAATAACTATTTTGTAAGCTACATGTAAGCCAAACCATGTATTTCATTACAAGAACTGTGATATCAAAGCAGACTAACAGTCTATCCTTTTTTCTTTTTTCCAGGTGTTAATCATTAAAAGATTCTAAAGGATAAATTCATAGTGTTAATTCCCTAGCAGTTCCTGAGTTCCAGCAATAAAATCCAAATATTTTTGATTTGGGGTTTGTTTGGGCTTTTTTAGCATTCTTCTGACACAAGGGAGATCAAGAACAGGCTTTAAAGTACTCAAAAAACCATTCACTACAGTCCTATTTACTTCTGTTTTCTCCAACATTTTAGACAATGCCTTTTATTCAGATATACTTTCTAATTCTTGCACTAGGAAAAAATAACTGGCAGTTGATGGTGTTTAAATAAAAATAATGTCCAGGGAGCACATAGTTTTTTCAAATATTACAGTCGTTTAATGCTAACAGCAAGAGGTTCTCAGTACTGTTATGAAAGTAAATATATTAAAACATTTGTTTTCATTTTAGATACACAGTTAAAGGTGTATTTGCCTTGTAATGATTACTCTCTCCGGGTTGCCTGTTTTGATTAGGTATGTAGGGAACAAAAATGTATCTTTTT
Source organism: Coloeus monedula (assembly GCF_965178545.1). Lineage (NCBI taxonomy): Eukaryota > Metazoa > Chordata > Aves > Passeriformes > Corvidae > Coloeus > Coloeus monedula. Next base: position 96,396,008 of record NC_138783.1, read on the forward strand.
TTCATGATTAAGCTTCTTTCAAGCACAGACTCATTCTCAAGACATTAAGCACCAGGGAAAAACATCTGGCTCTCTGTCTCAGGCCTGATCACAGCACAGCACTCAAGCTTATGGCACATACAGCTCCACAAAATGAAGTGTAACACACACTGGGTTTTTTCAGGTTTATGTGGAGGGGAACTATCCATGTTCATATCCAATGAGGCATCGAGGAAAACAGTATCACCTACTTCCCTCAAAAGCAGATCTGACTCAATGCTTCACCAGAAAATGTCCAATGGGATTCACGTCTTTTTAAACCAATTATGATCGTGGAAAAGGATCAGACAAGTCTGACCTACTGCTCCCACCCCAAAATCTGCTTTTAATTAGAACTGGTTTTGATTGAGGCATTTCAGTCAATTGTAGGGAAAACCCCAAAACAAACCTAAGTAACCACAGACTAAAAAAATCCCAAAATAACACAAAAACCAGTCAAACACATTTCCCAAAACCCATGTTCGAGAAAGTCAAGATTTGCTTCTGTTCTTGTTTTCCTTCAAAACTGTCCAAAAATATACAAGTTTTCACTTTGAGTGAACTTTGAGTTTATAAATTTTCAGCTTAAGAAATTCTCCTGAAAAACACTAGGATTTCAAAACATAAGAAAAACATTATTTCCTGTTTTTTCTTACCAGTCTAAGTTTGTGCCATAAAAGGCTCCAAAAGAAAACACTGGACAGCTGGTTAAAGCATTTATACTTACATCAATATTTTAAGAAAACCCTGGACAATTGTGCACCTTTTACCTTCCTCACCTATGTTTACCATCCAATGTGCTTTGGGCCAAAAAGAAAACCTCTAAAATTCCTTGCCCAGAGAAATAAAAATTTTAGATGTCTCTAAAGAAATGAAAGGTTAAACAAGCTAATTTCAGTATCTATTGTCTTTGTAAATCTGTTCAGATTAGGGTAAATAATTCTTCCTGGTGGAAGAGTATTTGATTGTTCTTATCAGCCCCACCAAGACAATGAACAGGTATCATGGTACTATAACAATCCTTATACTCCTAAAAATAATTTTTAAACTTCAAATTTGATTAGTGCTCCTTCTGGGATTACCACCTCCACAAAAAAGAACCAAATGAGCTGGCACCCTGTACTACAGGACTTAATACCAAGTTTCTGGTCTAATCTCGCTTTTCAAATTAATGAAGGAAGTGATGGTGGGGGTGGTGCTGAGGACTGAGGGAAACCATTATGAAGGATAGCATTAATCCAAATAGGAGAATGATTTTCAGAAAAACAGAAATACACAGGTTAAACTTTGCATTTAGGATTGCATAACCGAAGTAATGTATGGGAAAATGTATCTGTTTCATGCTTATAAAAACAAAAACTTTATGAAGAGCTGGTCTACATATTTCCTACAGAATTCTTTCAACCTCGTTCTGTGTTACACGTAAGATTTTACACTGACCTTCATATTTCCTAGTCGTCTTGTTCTGTCAACTACAAGCAGCTTCTTAATAAGGTCTCTGAAGTAAAGAAAACATGTTCTCTGTTAAACAGAAGTAATCTATATTTGACCGTCATGCAAGTGTTACAGAATACAACATACTTCCCTTTGACCCATTCATTTCCTCATCTTTTAGGATATTTAAGAGTAAGCAATAAAAAAGAATCTAACAGAATTCTTGCAAATTGCTTTAAAACTCTTTCAAGAAACAAAGTAAAAAAACTCTCTCTCCTCCCCTGCCCCTTGCCAAGTAGCAAGTACCATTTATTTCTTTGTATTTTTGTATTTTGCTGGGCATTCCAAATCTCAAAATGGATCTCCTATCTGTTTGTTAGAACTCAACACTAATATATATTAAAAACGCAGATAAAACTGCACCCTCATCTTTATGCTAAATATCCAGGGAAACCATGGAAGTTAGTCATCTGCTTTAAACTAGTATCATCTATAATTTCATTGGAAACAAAAAGCCTCACCGAGATACTGGTTCATTCAACAGATCTACATTACACTAAATCAATATTTCAAAGGACTAACAGACACAAAACTCTTCCATTTTAATAGCAAAGTTCTTCAAATATTAAGGCCCAAACAACTATAACAAACCAAAAGTATCATAATTTATGGAATTAGCTTGATTACTTATGAGTTGAAAGAAAAATATGGCTTCATATTTCCATAAGCAGTTATGTTTTATCTCAAAGATTATTTTGCTAGTTAATTTTAGAAAAATGGCATTCTGGTCTAATTGCATAAAGTACCAATGACAAGAAAGAACAGAAGTTCAACCAGCCTTATTTCTACAATCTCACATAGTCCTTAGAGATGACATACTGCATGAAATGCTGGGGATTACAGAATATAGCTAGTTCCAATTTTAAACAATATGAAAGGTTAAAAAAAAAGTCAACCGTTTTATTTACAGAAAAGAACACAAACATAACAATGACACACCAGCCTCTTTCCATCCTTATCTGTAACATCTATCCCCCCCCCCCCAAACAGCATTGTGTCACCTATCCTTGAAATCACAAAAATGTATGCAGAAAGAACATACGAACTGAATGTGCTAGACTGTTTAAAAAGCTGTTGCATTTCGCAGGAATACAATTCTAAAATTCAACTGGAAGAATATTCAATTACCAGGTACATGAATAAAAAAGTCCATGTAGAAAGCAATTTTTAAAACTCTAATGATTATTCCAGACAATCAATATTTGAATTAGATTAAATCTAATTAAATGTGACCAACTCCTTTTATAGTCACCTTCACAGAAATATCCCTTTCTACTTCACAAAAAAGACCATTCCTTATGGAAGGGGCTACAAGGATGACTTCAAGCACACTTTAACACAGAAGCAGGACTGAAAAGAAATCCAGAAACCCAAAAAAGACATTCACAGAGTTTATGGCCAAAGATAGTTTCCTATTCCTATAAAACCAGACAACATTTCATGGATCATTCTCGGCTTCCTTCAAAAATTCATCATAGCACAGTTAAGGGATGAGCTTAAAGATGATACTTGCTGCATTGGACAGAAGAAATATCCATTGAATTCAAACAAATAATAGATGGTTTAGTACTTCTTTACTACATTGGTTAAAAAAAAATAATTTAAAAATTATCTTGTTAAAATTAATTCAATAGATATGTTGCTGTATGGATTTGGAGAACAAATTCTACATGAAGGTCTCTCCAGACAAATAATCACTAAAATGCTGTTCCAGTGACATTTCATTTGGAGTTTTCCAAAACCGGCTTTTCAAAGAAAAATTTACATCGTGAAGCAGGTGGGAAAGCAGAAGTGGTACAAATTCGGAAAGTAAAAAGTACAGGTGATAGGGGGTAGGTGAGTAAAATAATGTCAATGCCTGTAAGCTCAAGCAGTACATATACCTAGGGAGAGAAGAGTTCAGAAAGGGAAATAATTTTGCTGCCTCAGAACAAAGAGTTAAAATACTGTATAGCACTAATACTTCAGAAACTGTCTAGGTGTGACAGGACCCAAGTCAGTCTTCTTTCTGGCTGAAATACAGACTTATTGGGAGAAGAGAGAGAAAACAAAGAGGCTAAAAACGTAAGGTAAGAAGCAGACTGCCTTCATTGGACAAAATAATCCTGGCACTTGCTTTAAGTTAATGATGCAGATAAGTTCAAAGATTACTCAGTTTTGCATATTGTGGTTTAAAAGAAGGAAGAAGGGTTGAGGGCCAATACATTGTGCTCACAACTCACTGCAGAAAGCAAGTGAAGCCACAGAAACAGTGTGGCCAGCAGGACAGGACAGTGATTGTCCCCCCATACTTGTCACTGGTGAGGCCACGCCTAGCATTCTCGTGTACAGTTCTGGGCCACTCACTTCCAGAAAGACATCGAGATGCTGGAGTGTGTCCAGAGAAGGGGAATGGCGAAGGGTGTGGAGGATAAGCCTTGTAAGGAGTGGCTGAGAGAGCTGGGCTTGTTTAGCCTGGAGAAAAGGAGGCTCAGGGGTGACCTTATCAGTCTCTGTAACTTCTTTCACTATATTAGATGGGTTGTTACTAATGATAACCTAATTTGAGGTGTTCCAGCTTCTGGTCACAGTATTATACTTCAGTGCACAGAATACTACAAGAGATAACCAGTTTTCCTTCCAATACCAATTGGATTAGGAAGACCAGACAATGAGACTACACTAAACTGGAAACAGCATAGAGCTACTAAGAGAAAACTGTTACAAAGAGACAAAAATATGAGACACTCGTCAGCCTAAGGGGAGGCAGACATGCTTCATTCACTGCACCCAATGATTCAGTGGAGGCTTAAAAAACAAAAAAACAAACAAACAAACAAACAAAAGCCCTTCTCGAACGATTAGTTTTGCTTTTATCTGTTTACCCATTTGTGACAGTAAGCAAGTGCCTAACAAAACATCACGAATGATTAACATGTAAAATAAGTTCCTGTCTTCAATCCCTCATTCATTCACTCAATTATCTCTGGTTCTTAAGAGAAACTTCATGTTTATAATTGCATTTCTTCTGTTTTAATGTTTACTAAAAATTATTTCAGTTATGGATTTTTTAAATAGAAAAAACCATTTCATCTGCAATGTACTTTTAACAATTGCAAAATACTGAGAATTAAACACACATTATATGTATTTGTAATACTGCATATTGAATTGGGCCCCCACTATCATAAATTTAAGTTGGTTTTACACTAGAACTTCTGAAGTACGAGAGTTCTTTAAAGTAATTATGTTGAGAATGATTTAAGTAGTATGTATCTATAGATAGAAACAGTTTAATGTTGTCTTCCTGCTCTTCTAATTTTTTCTCAAATTACCTCCTCATATTTCTCCTCTTTACCTTCTTACAGTACAAGTCAATGAGGCTTGTACAAAGTGGAAAATCATTTAATATCCCATAATACACAGAAAAGAGTCAGATACTATCTTAAAACTCTACCATGACCTTGAAGTCTGCCAGATATCTAAGCTTATTTGGACTGCAAGTGTAAATGTAATATAACATTTTCCAACATGATGTTTCAGAAAATCAGAATCTGAAATCAGGTCTTCTAAAAAGATTATTTAGGAACAGTGCTCAGGAGGTGTTTAGAATAGAAAAGAAAGTGTTGGGAGTTATGGACTTACTTTACATATAAATCCAAATGCCTCGGGAAATCTATTTTGCCAGCAAGAATCTTCTGATATATACCAAATGGATTGTCATCAAAAAATGGAGGAAACCTATTTTAATACAAAAAATTTTTAGGTATTAGAAAAAGAAATTCTAAAAATCTTATAAGCCATATTATGTTATAGCAATTCCCCTCAGAAATAATTGATTATATTGTTCTTTCTGGTAAGACACCACCAATCAAATACTATCTTGAAGAATAACATAAGGCTGCCATTGCAAAATAGAAAACATTTTTGTATGTAACACATTGAATGCAGAATTAAAATTTAAATATAACAATAGAATAGAAAAATATTAAATTGTTACATTAATGCAGTAAAAATATAATTTATGAAACAAATTTTCAGTGTTAAAAGTAAAAAATTAAATGCTTTTACCTCTAAAACCCAGGGATATACTCTCCAAAAGAGGACTACTATTTTTGACCTTGTCCTGTAACTGCAGGCACACCCTTATTTACCAGTTTCTGCCTGAAGTGTTAAAGAGTCCTCACATTAATACATTATCCAGTTCAGTTATTTGTTGTACTTCTTGAATTCAAGTATGTTTTGCTAGATAAGGTGTTTGAAACAGACAGACTACTCACAACTCTCCAAGTGCAGCTGCCTTTCTGTGTGGGACAGATAAAGTTTTCATTTCATAATCCTCCCCACGATGAATAATAAATTAAGATGTAATTAAAATTCTACATTTATATTGTTTATGAAGTTCTTAATGAAGTTATGAGCTAACAGAGAGACTACTTCTTGTTGTACAGTTACAGTAAGAACTGTTTCCTGCTGTGCTTCCTTTTCTCGTATAGTACATCCCCCAAGTACTGCAAGAGGCTCAGGGTACATCAGTACAGCCAGCTGAGCCCAGGTGCCAACAGCTTTGAGTGTCAGTCATGTTCTTAAAAGTTACCACAGGAAACTTTCTAAGGGAATGGAGTAACTCATTCACTAATCTCAGTCCTGCTTTGCCCTCTGTAACATGACTCAAACAACTCTCTTACTAAGTTTCTGCCTCAAAATCCCTACAGAATTTTAAAAAAACCCCAGGTTTTGAGTGTTGATCATATTAATAACATCCAACCACTATTACAGTTTAATTAAAATATTTTCACATCTCCCTAATGTTTTATAATTACTTTCTCGGAGAACTTAACTGTGTGCATACACACACAAATACAGTGCTTGTGGCTTTGGAAATCACTGGTAGCACAAAAACAAGGATGAAAACAACACTTCTTCACTTCAGGTTATTTTTTAAATTTTATGGTACTCAAACTAGCTTATTCCTCAACAAGTACTATAGATTATATTCATTATGTTTTCAGAAGTATTAATTTCTTCATTATTCAGCTGATGATCAAATGGATTAGCATTCCCTTTGAAATACTGCAAAATTTGTCCACGGAAAAAATCAAATCCCACCAGAACAATAAAGTAAAGCTGTCTGTAGGCTTATGGGAAAAAAAAAAAAAAACAAACCAGTAATAATTCAAAGCACTGAAAAGCTTGACTAAACTATCTGGTTAGGGAAAGACTAAAGTACATTTCTTGTTGGTGTTCAGAAAGCCAGAATACCTTCTTTACGAAAAACTACTTTCCATCTAACTGGAAAGTGGAAGAATCTCATGAAGAATATTTGTGTTATTAAAAATTCCTGCTTTGACACTCAAGAACAAGGAAAACATGGTATGTATTTAACATGCACAAGTTTTTCCCACACAAGAAAGACTATCATATAAAGTTTCTTTTTTAGTCAAGCAATATTAACATCCTTCACAGTCTCCACAGCAAGCTGACAAACTCAATTTTCTATTTGTTATTACCTATTAGAATCTATAAATGCATAAAGCAATTAGAATAACTTGTAACTACGTATTACAAAGCTGCCAGCTGCAGTAAGCAGATTACTCTACATGACTGAGGTGTGAAATCAAGGAGAATAGAAGTATACATATTTTTTTCATATTTACATGCTTAAGTTGCTCTTTGCTTTCCCACTTTGAAAATCCAAAATTACTATGCCTAGAGTTCTTGAGAGAAATTTAAATCATACTTGGCTGTATAGCAATTTTATGGCAATTCTGCCTAAAGTGCATTTGAACTGTAGGCAAAATGGGAACAGCTTTGAAAGATTACAGAGTTTTCTTACGGACAAACCAAGTAACTTGATTTTGACGCTTTTGTAAATGTCAACCTTCAACAGATTTCAGAAAAAACAATGCAAGTACTGTGCTGGAAGCTACCTAATAAATCAACAAAAATCCCCTTGAGTTTCAGACTTTCTTCACACCACAACACAAACAGCTGCCTTCTTTTCACCAACGGAAGAAAAGCTACAAAAAATATCATCTCTGTAAATGGGAGAACAGCTGCAAACCATTCATTTTGTTAACTGAAGCATAACAGTGGCATGGACATGAGTCTCAAAGACAGTCTGAAGAACAGAAGTTGTAAAACCTCAAGGGGAAACACACAGGTCTGAGAATATGAAACTGCAGACAGGAACCACTACCTACCTAAAATGACAGACCAGCACATCACATATGACCAGCAAAGCAAAGACAAAAACCACAAAGCCCACATCAAACCACAAAATTCATATTAGCTGCATATCTGATAACAGTACAATTACTAATATCTATACATATCTAATGTTAAATAACAAGTATATTTTTCTCTGCATTAAATTTTAACAGAACTCATTTACTCAAAATAAACAGATGTTCCAACTTGTGTATTGACAATTTGTTTAGCTTGTTTGGATTAATGCTATGAGCTTGGTGTTATTTCATCTGTTAAGATTTTTTCTCACCCTTGCTTCTCCCTGTTCTTTCCCTTTTCTGTGTCTTACTATGCTAAACCTAAATGGGACCTTGCCGTAAAACTAGCTTGTGCAGAATGAGAATTCCATGGGCCTCTGGAGATTAAGTGAGGGAAATAAGACACTGTAGAACAGGAAGGTGTGGGATTGTTTGTTTGTTTTTAGAGAGGCCATTTCCTTACGCACACATCTACCAATTCTTTTCAATTGCTTTTGGGCTTCAGAGAAACTAACTTGAGGAAAAAACTATCAAATGTCTTACATTAATTTACTTGCAGACAATAACGTAGTCTTGAAGTCAGGTTTTGTTCACCTTCAAATATTTTCAGATTCCTCAAAACTTCTTTGAATTTTGATGGATAAAGTTAACTAGGACTGCTTCTGTAATAAAAGCCTTGATAGTAAATATCTAGCCACATCCTGAGTTGATGGGGAAAAGGGCTTCAAAACACTATTGCCAAGAACAGCAAAAAGCTGATGAAATGCTAAAAGCATACACTCATTGTGACAACCATTCCATCTAAAAGAAACATATACAAACCATAATTCCTGCCCTCCTTTAAACCCCCCCCCCCCAAAAATCCTAAGAAAATAGTATCTATCTATACACCCATCTCAAAAAACCCAAAACAGACAAAAAAAATCTCCGAACACAAACATCCCAAAAAAAACAAGCTTGTGTTAAGCCTCTGTCCCAGCTTTGGAAAACAACTGAATGCTACTGCGTTTTATTTTTTAGTGTTGGATGGAATCCCTATCCAAAGCAGCATTCAATCATTATGAAGAGCACGTCTATACAAGTACTGTAGTAAAAATCCTCAGAATATCACACACAGCAGACAGCTGCTCTGTCACTCAGTCTATATAAAACCTCACTTGCCTTTTAGAAAAGTGGAATCTATCTCTATTGGTTAAAAGTCTCTAAAGGCCAAAGTGTTCATATTAAGGCACCTCCTTCCCATCCCCCCACCCTGAAATCCAGGTCTCATTCCTTGAGCCAGACGGCGTCAAGACACAGAAGACCCAACATAGAAACAATGGCAGCTGCTCCCTTTTTTTACAAACAATATATACCAGTCATATTTCAGCAGAATGTACAGCAGTCATACTTCAGTACCCTGCAGTCTTGAGGTCTCAATGACTCCAAATATCTTGCTTGATTACCACCTGTAGTCAGTATGTTAACTTTGTAAACTATGTTTCTATTAGTGGTCTAGCAGAGAGAATCCCACCAACAACTCCTTAAGGCACGCAAATAAAAAAGGCCCAATATCCACTTACACTGTGACCACACAGACCTAACAGAGAGTGGTCCCACTGACACCCATAGCAGGAAGGGAAATCACAGCTGGGTGACTGCAGCACCTGCACTCATATTACAGCACCAGACACTTTTATCTACAGTCTTCCTGCTGTCTAGGACTAAGATTAATGGTAACAACCCTGCTGGGAATCTCTTGCTCCTTTCATCTCTCTGAGAAGGACTCTTTTGACCAACTTGGGCTGCTCACCTTACAGGGAGCGATGGAAGAAAGGTGAAGCCTCGTCTCTGTACAGATCAGCCTACATAAATAACCATTTTGTATCAGACCAGTCAGCCAAGCCTGCCTGGGTCAGCCAGCAACTATTATATATTTTTATTGCTTTTCTGTCCACAAATTGCTGTGAGATTCAAAGTCAATACATATACAAGCCTTCAGGACACTAAGAAAGCAAGCAGTGAGTAGCAATGCTGTGCTGGGATAAAGTTGTGTTGCGATTGGGTGGACTTTATAGCAGTACACGCAGTGGATTAGTGCTCTGAAGTGACCACCCATCCATCAGGGGAACAACTTGCTAAGGCACACTTACAACCTTGTCCAAACACTGGAAGAGTCACCAAAGCCACTCTGAAATGACAGTACTGCATAGAGAAAGGGATGAATAAATCCAAGCAAGGACACTTGGTTCTGATCATTCTACAAGGCTGCAGATTTATAAGGAAAGGCCACAGGGGACTCCTGACATATCCGGGGACTGAGAAGGTGTAGAGCAGAAGGCAGAAGTTTTAAGAACGATGAAATCAAACTGATTAAATATACTATGTTTCTTTGTAAGCTATGAAAGTCTTGCTTTCATCTGCATTTGTCATATAGCACCCACCACAGCAAAGCCAATTGCTTTCAAAAATCCCAATCTTGTTTTGCAAGTACCTTCAAACAACACAATCAAGACAAAAAAAGGGAAAAACATGCGGATGCCTTGTTTAGCACACATGTAGCACACACTCTCCCTAAATCAGTTATTTTACTGAAAAAAACATTTATTTTTTGAAATCAGATCGAACTGAGACAATTACTCTTATCTAACTAATACTAACAAGTCACAAACAGTTAATTATACTAAAGCCAGACTGTTTCTTCAGTTTGAATTTGTATCTTCTGGAAACATTGTTTATCAAACAAATTCCAAAACACCAAAAGCAGCATTTGAGCAAACTGATTTCAAACAGACCTATAAAGCTTTCCCCTGTTCCTCCTCTGGGTTAAAGAAAACCAGAGCTCAGTTGCAATACAAACGGTATTAATAAACATTTTCCTACTTGCCACTATGCATTTTTACAGACTGAAGTTCCCACTGGAACTAGGATTTCACTATGCTGAAAATTAATTACAGAAGATGTCCTGTTCTTTACCCTTTAAATAGAAATGATTTTATGAATAAAAATTTTAACTTTGACAAAACTTGAATTTCCAAAACAGATAAGGAAAAGAGAAGCTGTTAAAAAAGTCTTAAGTAAAACAAAAACAAACAAAACACCCACAAACTAAACAGAAAACCCAAAACCAAAACAACAAACAAAACCAATGAATTCAAAAACCTAAAACATTCCCATAACAACAGTGATGTATGTTCTTTTGTACAACTTCCCAATTCCTTTCTTCAAAGGCAGAAATTAAACTGGCATATCAGTAATAAATTTAACCCAAATTTGCTAATCCAAATATTGCAAACAGAACTAGCAAATAATTCTGTATTACATAATATTGCTGTGATATAGTAATTATCACTTACCCCGACAACATCTCAAATATAAGAATTCCTAGGGCCCACCAATCCACAGCTCTTCCATGGCCTTTACTTTGTATAACTTCTGGTGCAAGGTACTCAGGAGTGCCACAGAGTGTCCACGTTCTGGGAACAAAAGAAGGAAAAATAAAAACACAAAACAAACAACAAAAGCAGATCGAAGTGAAACTGAAACAACAGTAATAGGAAAAACTAAACACACACTTAAGAAGTATCCAGCATATACCTATGTATTTACTGTATAAAGAAACAGAGAAATAAGAAAGGCCTCTACAAGATCTAAACAGATTGCTTTGATGATCTTCTCCAATTCTCCTGGAACAGAGATATACGCAAATTAAGAAACTTCCTGTCTGCATAAAATATCTGTGTACTGAGTTTCCCAGCTGGTGGTGTGGTACTCTACCCAGCAGACTACACATTGCTTTGAATTATTTACAGTGTTTTTCACTCTGTAACCCTGGAAGTTCATGGACTACTTCTGACAGGCCCAGCAGAAGACAAGCTTATTGGCCTTCTCCAGCAAAACAAAGCTTAATTAAAAAAAAGGGAAGGAGGGAGTTTTTGAAGAAGTAGTAGTTTAAACAAGTGAAAATCAAAGATTATTTGTTTTATGATCTAGGTAAAGTTTTTCAAAGAGTATTGGAATCAAACCTATCGTCACTTCCACAATAGTCACTAAAAGGTAAACATTTTGTATTTTTAGTTATTTACAATATTTACAAGGTGTAGTTACGCAAGTGTGAGATAAGTAGGTAATACGTTTTTTTGATCTATTTTATAGTCATTTTTAGTCATAGCTTTCTATGGTAAGGTCAGAATAAAACTGTTACATTGCTAACTAACTGAGGCTCAAATTCTATAAAGAAACAAAACAAATTGAAGCTAAGCAGTTAGGTTTACGAAGACCAAATTACATTTGAAAAGAAGAATATTCTGAAATAATTTCTTCCAGAAATGTGAACTTTTCTTTGTAAAAATGCCCATGTAGAATTTGTCTGGCTTCACTCCCTTGATTAAGGTTTAAATGTACACTTGAGAAAAAAATATGTTCTCATTTTGAATAAATTACCCTTCCCCAACATCAAGTCAGAAGACGGAACTTTGAAAATGTGCTACCAGTTCAAGAGAAATTGAAATCACAGCACAGAATAAGAAAGAAAAGTGTATCACATTTTAAAAGGAGTTCTAGTGAAGTATGACAAAGAATATAGTCACAAACGGTCACTACACAGGATTTCTAACTTGCACAAAAAAAACCCTCTGAGTATTTGTGAGAGGAAGAATTTTCTCCAACCAAACTCATAAAACACCTCTGAACAAATGCAGTAAGATGAACAGCAATCACCTTTAGAAGTAATACTAATTCAACTTCTTTTTTTCTGAGAATGCAGGGAAGATGATTGTGCCACCCTACTCTGTGCTGACACAGCCTCACCTTCAGTCCTGTGTTCAGTTTTGGGCACCACAATGTAAAAAAACACATTAAGCTACTAGAGAATGTCCCAAGGAGGGCAACAAAGATGGTGAAGGGTCTGGAGGGGAAGCCTTATGAGGAGAGGCTGAGGTCACTTGGTCTGTTCAGCCTGGAGAAGAAGAGACCAAGGGGAGATCTCATTGTGGTCTTCAACATCCTCACAAGAGGAAGCAGAGGGGTAGGTACTGATCTCTTCACTCTTGTGACCAGCGACAGGACTCAAAGAAATGGCCTGAGGCTGAGTCAGGGGAGGTTTAGGTTGGATATCAGGGAAAGGTTTTTCACCCAGAGGGTGGCTGGGCACTGGAACAGGCTCCCCAGGGAAGTGATCACAGCACCAAGCCTAAGAAAGTTCAGAAAGTGCTTGGACAATGCTCTCAGGCACATGGTATGACTCCTGGGGGTGTCCTGCACCAGGCCAGGAGTTGGATTCGATGATTCTGATGGGTCCCTTCCAACTCAGCATATTCCACGATTCTCTGAAATATTTTAAAGGAAGTTTTTGGGATGTTTTTTTGTTTGGTTGGTTTTTTTTAAGCCTTAGCCTTGATTCATAAAAACAGTTAAGATAAAGAAAGAGAAGCTGTACAGTCAGTTAAGGCTTTAAATAAAGAATTAGGACTTGAACTTCTTTAAGCTTCATTTTACTACGACGAAAACCAAATTACTCCAGCTAAACTGTCAGAAGTGTTAAGCACACCTTGCGGCCAATGTGCTTCAAGGTTCTTGAAACTACATTCGCAAGTGTAAAGAATACATATTTAATTTTTATCATAAATTTGTCTAAAAACCATAAACCCTTATTTTCCAAATCAAGCATACTGAATTCTCACATACAGTGCTGCTTTACACTACTGCCATCTAGCAGTTACCTAGATCAGGACTACAAAATGAAGAATAACAGCAATGCTCCGTCATCTTTTAAAATGAAATATTTCTCCCTCTCCCAAATTTAAAAAGCTGTATCCATCATGTGACTTAATCATACTGATTTAGCCAGCTGTGCAAATGAAGCAGCTGACAGTTTTACTGTGTTTTTATTCAAGCAAGAGGAAAACTGAATAAAGGCCAACGTAACTTGAAGTCTCCTAGCTGCATTAGGAAATAAAATTCATTACCACCAGGTTAACCACTTCCTTAATTTCAATCAAGAAATTTATGTTTACTAGCTACACAAAAACTTGGAAGAAACTCATGTTCTTTTTTAAGATGCGTATTTGTGCCGTAAGATCCTGACTTCTGTTTCGTCTTCTGCTGGTCATGAAACAAACTATTCAGTATTTTGGAAAACACATCAAGTAAATGCTACAAAAAGATAATAATTTAATTTTTTTTTATCATTACTATTTTGTGACTGTTGCATATTCATCTGAAACTTCAGATAACTTTTTTGAAGAAAAATTACAATGCAAAAAAGTAAGAATAGACTGTTCCCTTTAGACTGCTACAAAATATTCACGACTCTGAATTTTCAAGATAAAAGCTGAAGTACAGGTAAGTGATAATTGATAAGGTTGAACATGTAATTTTAAAACATGAAATAAAGAATCTACATTGGTTACAAAGGTAAGCTACAAAGTAAGTTTGTGAAACTTTTGAAGAGTACTGTGTGAAGAAGTTAAGTCTCGACAGTTAATACGTTTTAGCATTCTACACCATTCAGCATCCATCTCTGTAGTACTTGACAAGCTTTTCTGCATAGGAACCAGATTAACGTTTGTCTTGGTATTCTGGCAGTTTCTCTATAATTATATTTAACAAAGATTGCTTTGTATCCAGCTGACGAAAGTTTGTTCTTCAAGACATTCCTGCTTCCTTCTACAGTGACAAACTATACACTTTGCAAACTAGACTTACTGTGTCTTACTTAGTCTTTTTCTGTTCAATCCACTGTGTAGAACAGTCATGAAGCACATCCAGCTTAAGCAACAGTGCAGAACTATCCCAAGTATGTTTAAGACTAATCACTTCTCAAGTTTCTAGAAAGACTCACAGGTAAATTTTTAGGAACGTAAACTGAATAAACTAAAATTAACAGTGAATAACATTCCAGAAAAAAAATAAGTCTTAATTTTACCTAAAACTTTTTTAACTTTCTGAGTGAAACCTGTCCATAAAAAATCCATAAAATTCCATGCAGGTTAGTTTTGTGCTTCTCTGAAAGAACACGGGAATTAATTCCCCCCCAGAAAAACCCAAACCAAACCAAAAAAACCCTACCGAAAACCACACAAAAAAAGGAAATCGGATCAGAAAAAATTTTCAGTGAAAATACTATACCCAAAAAGAGGTACATGCTTTTCAGAAAGAGAAAAATGTAACAGTTGCAAAGGTCAAAGGAAATCCTTTTCACAGACTTCAGGTAACAGTAATTTATAAAAACCCCCTCCCCACCTTTCTTCTTGACATTGCCCCCTTTTAAAAGTAGTAGCACATCTATTTTATATGAATGTACTTACAAGAAACTGAAAAGGTTATTAAGTCTTCTGTTAAGCAACATCAAGGTGGAAAAGAGAAGAAATAAACAGCAGCTGAGGCAAAGACAAACTGTTTTGGAGAAAAATTTAGAATTTTTACACATACACTATGAGTAAAAAGGGAGGAACAAGGATAAACAGAAGGACATACCAACAAAGAACAGAAGGAGCAAAGAAAACCTCCTCTCTTTTCTCTGTCTCTAACAAGAAAATATTAAGAGCCTAGCCCGTCAGAAATTGTACTAATAAGAAGGTACAGGTGCAGGCTGCTTTCCACAGCGGGAACATGAGCTACAAGCCAGACACTCTTTCTAAAGAGCAGCTTAACTGCAGGGCGACATGGTGAACATTTCATCCCTTCACACATGGTAATGGGAAAAAAGGAAAATGTGTACAGAAAAATGTCAATTAGGCAGCTACACAATCATTAGTGTGAAGCATTATGTATCTGGAATGTGCAATTGTATCCAAAATCTCGTGCAGACCATCTTTTGATTTACGTACTGTATCTTCTTTCTAGGAATGTCTTTGCTGATCCTGAGAGCAGGTTACCTTACAATGTTCGAAAAACATAAATACTTCATGACTTCTTTTTGCAGTTCATGAATACTGTATACATGCACACATCTATACACTCACTGACATCCATACACCTAAGAGTCATGTGTACAGATGTTTGCCATGAATAAAAATGACAAAATACGTCCTATACTTTTGATCAAATAGGCTATGCCATAAACAAAAGCACCTACTGGAGTGCATTAATAGATAAAAGGCTGATAACGGTGTATATTTACAGTGACAAAACCAGTGTCGTGACGATTACTTCAGCTAGTGGTGAGAATATTACGTAGTTCCAAAAAAACCCAGTAACACAAAAAGCTAAACCAGATTAGCACAGGTTAACTACCTGTGCTCTAATTGATAATGTCCTTGCTCATTCCAATTTTATGGTCTGTATTTATGTTACCTGTTGTACATTTGAAGGTATCAGCTATGAATATAAAACTACTATAATGTTCCATGATTCAATTCAATACAAACTGATCAACTTCACTGCTCTCCAAGCAATATAGGGAACACAAACCCAATTAAAACCAGTAGTGGTAACTTAGTTTAATATCCTAAAATATATTTGAACAAATTTACTCTTAGAGATTCATCTTCCAAGTTGAAAAATATACTCTGATGTGAACTATCACCTTATTTAACGAAGGGTAACTTCTCTTGCGACCTAAACCCACAAAATAGGAACTACCACTAAGTGGCAGTATTTACATGTAAATAGAAGTCGTAAGAATTTGTATGAAAACGTCTTATAAAGAGACTGTACTACTTTCTTACATGGATGTTTGTAACCTCTTGCCGCAAAAAGTTATTTTGATTTAAAAACAAAGTATTAAAATAAAAGGCCAGAATTTGTACGCCTTTTTGCTTGGGCAGTGGAAACTGAATTCAGATGTGTTCATAATAAAATTCTATGGTTTTAAAACAGATTTTCAGACCTTAAAGGTGAATAGAACTTTTCATTACATTCTGTGATTGGATTTGTCTCATCTGACTTTTACTTCATAAGGGATCTACTAAGCAGCTTCCTCAGATCCACTCTCCTTTCAAATTGATCTTGTAGAACTCTCCTCACACCTGGACCCGTTTGTTGCAAAAGCAGCATCAAACAGGCTGATGACTGAAGAGGATGAGCACCTACGTAACACCTAACTCACCAAGACACTGCCTCAACCAGAACAATCAAATATGGTATCCCTCAAGAGATGACTCAAAGGCATAACACCAAACCTTGTCACACCGCTTTCCTGATACGACAGGAGGTTTTACCTCCCTTTTCTTGAATCCCAATGCTCTTGCTTACTCTTAAAAACATGTATTATGGTCTTGGAAGAGCTGTCCAAAGAGCGAGAATCGAGAAATCACTGGGCTGGGGTGGGGGGAGCCTCCACATTCTCAAAGAAGTTTACATATTTTAAATTTTAAACTAAAACCGACAGCAATATAGAAGCTAGATTTAAATAGATCAGTCCTGCTGAAGCTGGCCTTATGGTTTCTGTCTAGATTTTTGCAGTTTCATTTTAGCAACAGGCTAGTGAAACCACCATATCCCATTTTAAAATGTTATTCCTACACTTAAAAAAATCTCTAAAAGGAAACTTTTTACAACACGACTGCTGAAAACTTAAATATACAAAAGCAGAAAAATAAAAATATTTTTCTCTGGTTGCTTGTGTGTGATATTCCTCCTTGTTATACCTAAGGGGTAATACTGGTTTCCAAACAGTCACTGTAAGATGATAATTTCCTTCATATTAAGGGATTTGACATAAGTCAACCACATGGAGTGCTAAATGAAATGCTGAGCACCTGAAATCAAACTTTTTTTCTAACTGTTTAGCATGCAAAACGTAATTACCATAACAAAACCCCACTCACCTGTCCACCAGTTTTTTTGCAAATCCGAAGTCAGTAAGCTTGATATGTCCTTCTTTGTCTAGTAATATATTTTCAGGTTTTAAGTCTCTGTAAACGATTTCTTTGGAGTGCAGGTATTCTATTGCACAAATAATTTCTGTCGAGTAAAACAGTCCTGTGCTGTTGTTGAAACGCCCCATGTTGCGCAGGTAACTAAAAAGTTCTCCTCCTGGCACATACTCCATTAACATATATAAAAAACGTTCATCGTGGTTGGTCCAAAATCTGTAATAAAAGTATTATTTTATTGAAAAAAGAAATTATGTCTCTGATTTGCCTTACAAGTAGATGTCTGTAAAATGGCCTCTGCTGACCCAACCATGTACATAACTGATATCTGATTCCCTGCCTGCAAATATTAAACCCCCAAGAAGTCAGCAGGATTACGTTAAGACATTCAATTAGCTGCTTAACCTGCAATGTAAACCAGACAGTTGAGGATAAGTACAGCACAGGCCAAGAAAAAAAATTGATACATTCTGTGTCATCGTACAAAACAGGTCTCTTCTAAGCACCAGACAACTGACTTGATATAAAGACTACACATTTCTTACACACCTTACATTGCATATTATCAGACATTGCCAAAGTGATGGCGGTCGGCAGAATCTGCTTTTGTAAAGACTTTCATGACAACATGTTCAAAACCAGACATCAAAGAGTTATCCCTCTCCCCATGAGATACACAATCCCAACTAAAGCATCAGATGCCAATGCTTGCTCTTCTATGGCAGCTTTCACAAAAGCAAGAGAAAAGCAAAAATGACAGCAAAACAAGATTCATTTCTGTACCTCAGAATTAATCTAAGGATAGGTACCTTCCATTCCTCAGACTGCCACCTTTTGTTTAAGAGCTATTTTTGTGGTAGTCAGAGCCACGTAAAGAACATATAAAGAAGAAAGAAAATGATACATGGCTTTAAAATGCTTCATTATAGAATACAGGAATCTTCTCTTTCACATTCCCCTAAATTATGCTGTTTTTCTTTCTATCTACATTAAACAACTCACATACCACAACCCTCAATGTAGCTCAACGTTTAAGAAGAAGGAAGTATCTGGTAACATCTTAAAGCACACTACCATTTAAAACAAAGAACGATCCCTAATTTCATAATAAAAGATAGAGAACACTGTATCCTTACCTACTTTACTGATACAGTGATACAAGAACAGAAGCTACTTTAGCTTCTAGTCAGTGCTTCTGCAGTATCACAAGTACCTTGTGCTTAATCAGGGCACAGAGCCTCAGGAAAGATAAGCAGAGCAAACTGAGCTCCCTAACACACGAATGACTTTTACTCAGGAAGATTTTATTTTTGATATCAGCACTGAGGAAACCAAGGAAAGAAAACTGAGTACCAGACATCAGCTACAGTTCTTCCATTCCATCAGTGATGGAGAAAGCAGAGTCCAGCTTGCTTTCTGCTTTTATGGAACTTCTTCCCTATCACAGTCATCAACATCATTAATTGGCTACTGATGATGTGATGTTCACAGTATCTTTATCGACATGCAAAAACACTCTGCAAATGTATTTAAGGTAATTAGGCAAAGCTGTATCTACAATAAACAATGAAAGAAGAGCAGGAGTGGGTGCAACAAAGTAAACCACATATTTATGGGAGAGGAAGAGCAAAATCTGACAATACAGAGGGACAAAAACGGAATACCTACATCTACATTAAGCACAGGATTTTTACTGGAATTAATTTCTTCAACAGTTGACTCAAAGGTTTGTCTATCCACAGAAAAATGGATATATTATTTGGTATACATGAAAAAGAGCAAAACAAAGAACTTCAGTACTTGCAGTTCAGATTGCTTTAAATGGTAATTTAATACAAAAAAAAGAAAAAAAATCACAAAAGCTGTGATTAGAATAATGTGTGGTATCATTAACTCTACAATTCAGCTTTACTACATAAACTGTGGATGCCATTGTGAACTCCTACAAACAACCTGTTTTAGCTTACACGACTACAAGACATAGTTGATTTTTATTAATTCTTGTTCTCTTCAAAAACAGGTCAACATTACACCTCACTGTAATAAGCTGCACCACAGTAGTATGACATGTTATTCAAACACATCAGTAAAGATTGCCTAGGAATCTCCTGTGATCAGTTGTTGCAAAAGCACCTAAGAAGTGTTTAAGAAAAAATTGTACGTAGATGAATAACTCCAGTGTCTACAGAAACACTGTACCTCCCTATATACAGAACAGGTATTTCTCAAAAGTAACAGGAAAAGGGGAAAAAAAAAAAAAAAAAAGGACTCTTTACATATAGGGAGATACATGGAATTTCCAAACACCAGAAATGAATTACATGAAATATTACTTTATAATTTACCATCATAAAATCCTGAAATAATATGCTGCACTGACACCTATTCCTCCCTGTTTTGCAACCAGGAAAATACCATCAGTGTTTAAGACGGTGAAGCTAACTGAAAACATAAAAACCAGACCACACAGATAACATACTTTAAATGCAGTAACTATAAACTATAGTTAACTAATAAACTAATATAAACTAAATATAAACTAATAACTATGAACTATAAAGTTTCTTCCTCATTTTTTGTTAAACACTTATAGTAACTAACAGAAAAAAACCCCAAACATATATTGGGCAGGGGGTAGCTGAAAAAGCTTTTAGTGTGTGACAAAAAGCTGCAGAAAGTGCTATTTGTCATATACTCTAGTGATAATCATCCACAAAGGCTTGTTTAACCTAAAGCACATAAATATTGTTGTGACCTAAATTTTAACCACCTCACTTTAGCTACATTGCTTGGAGTCTCCTCTGCCAAGGAAAAAAGGCATCACATGGACAATTACATGAGCACAGCTGATGCAACATACCATTGGACATTTCAACAGAAAAGGCAGAGCTCTAGAAGACATGAAGAATATTTGCCTTGCACACAAACTGAACTATTTGAGTTGCATCCCTTGGCAACTCAAAAAATCTGTTATTTTGTAAATAAGGTGTGAATGAAATCCAGGAAAACTCGCCTGTTTGGATTTTTGATCACTTCTGTATGAACATGAATCCTCCCATCCCTGTCTCTGACATCTCACCCAAGTTTCTCCACTCCTGCTGTTCTGACACACAGACCTACTGACATGGGGTTTATTTGGCAGTTTCCTTGTTGGTTATGGTAGGGTTTTCTCTTAAAGAATTTACAAATGTACATAGATAAACATAAAACATCCTGTTCCCCCTGTTCCATCCATATTTCAACCCCTCTAATCAGATGTACTCAGCCTCTCCATTTTGCTTTCTTCCATGAATCTCAATCTCTGCATACTCTAAAACTCGTCTTACTGATACTACGCCACACACAGGATTTCTGAACACTAGCTGGAAACTAACAGCATCATGATGCTGGAAAAAGCCAACACCACACCAGGGAAAAAGCCTCCTCCTGCAGGGCTCATTCCATCTTCTGGGTGACTACCATGCTGTTCCTTCTTCTTTTCCCTCTGACACTTTCTTAACCCTGGGAGGAAGCTGCACTCCCTGCAGCTAGATTAACTAAGGTTAATTTTGTCTAATTTTATGTAAAACTGATTAAGGCAGATAAATGGAAACATATCTTGGTTAATAGCCAGCCCTGTATCCATGCATGAGAAAATATAAATGGAAATTAACTCTGCAATTACCAGACGTTTCATTATCCCATTAACAGATGTGGACTCAGACACACAAGAAGCACTGTGGTGCTGTGAACAGAAAAGTAGGATATGTTCTTTCTCTCTTTAACAATGGGACCATTGGGATCATTAGAATTACCTCAATTCCACAAAAAAAAAAGTATTCTTCACGAACTGTGTTTAAATCATGCTTCTCAATAGGTTCCATCACTTACAATCTCAAATACAGGAATACCAAAGTCAAAGAAGTGCTGCAGTTATTTAAACTCCTTAAAAATAAAGTTTACAAAAGTATAGTTCACTTAAGTTTTAAAAAACTAGATATTTAAATCTAGGAATATCTTCATCTATTTACCAGTATCTACAGCACATACATGTGGAAATACTTTCATCACCATTCTAACATCAAGAATCGTTCTAGAAGTCATTTTGATGAGCCAGTCCTAATAATTCATTAGCATTTTCCCCTCACTTCAAGAGAAAATGTCTCTTCTGCAGTGGGAAAATAAGAGAGAGAAAACACCTTATAATAAATTATTGTTTGAATGTTTAAATTATGCCTCTCAATTTTAAATTCTTGATTCTTCTAAAATACATACTTTATTCCAAAGTCTATTTTAATCTAGATTACATAACAGAAATTAAATGCTTGATGTCAGTAAAGTAGATAAGAACTTGCAATGAGACTCTGGAGTAATTTAAAAGCACTTTCTGTATGAGTGAAATGAATTTTAAAAATACAACAACTTACAATCTGATCAAAAATGGGTGGTTGACTTCTTTTAAGACAGACTTTTCATTGTGCACATGTTGCTCTTGCTTCAGTCGAATGACATCAGGAATGCTCATAACTTTCAGTGCAAAGTAACGCTTGCCCATTTTTTCTCTCACCAGATGAACACGTCCAAAGGTACCTGTGCCTGAAAAGTTGAAGTAGAAACATCAACTTACTGTAAAAAGGGAAAAAGAACAAAGATAATTTGCTAAATGAAAACACACAGGAACTCCAATTATTCAGGTGAGGAGATGATAAACGTAAATGCACACGGAGAGGTGAAGTGATTCAGTAGAATAAGGAAGTGATGGGAAATAATACATAAAATTTGTTGATCCTCCTAAATATAAACATTTTTTTTAAAATCTGCTTATAGCGCTCAGTGTCATATCACTTCAAAACAGTAGCTGTCTGCCATCCTTTTTTTTGTAGTTAATGTATTCCTTTTCCAGTTCACTCTAAAAACTAAAAAAGGAAAATCAAAACGTACTGACTTTAAAATAATGCATTAGGCATTTCTCTGTTCAACAGTCATTAAAGTTTCTTTAAAGTACACTGAACTCAAGACAATTGTATGTAAGTGAACTGAGTATCTCTTTTAGTTTGAAATGAAAGCTAAAAGTATCAGATTTAGCCACACTGGTATTTGTTGTGCAGCACAGTGTTACACATTTGAAGATGAACACACATTTCAGCTCATTGGGTGGTTCCTTGTTTTTCTGCTCATTAAACAATGCCATGGAGGTTCCATTACAACAGTGCACCAGATATTTTTAATCCTATTCTCAGACAGAAATATGTGCCACTATAAAGGACACTTGGCATTCAAACCAAGTGCCTAACTTGTAAAAGGTCACTTTCTCCAGAAAAGTCAAAAGCTTATACTTAAGCTGACAATCATCCTCCTCTTCTTTGCCCATACCCTAGAGAAGGCAGCACACAGACCTGTTACAGTATTATACACTGGTTTGTTACTTGATTTTGGATTGTGTTGATCTGTTATGATCAATTTATAGTAAAAACAATTTCCTAGGATGTGTAACAAGTATAGGGAAAGGAGTATGTATGTGAAAGGAAATATATTTTTGAGTGGTAGGAGAAAGAAACAAACAAATGAACTTCTAAAATTGCATTACTGGGGAGATGAGAAAAAACAACAGAGTTTTTGCATCTGGTAGGTTCAATTTATGCTTGAAGTACTTGTTTTCTGTAGGTGTATTCTCACCTAAAACATTTTGTTTTATTTAACAGTTTTCCTTTCCAGTCACTTATAATATTGTTTAAGACACAGCACTTACTAAAAACAAAATACTCATCTTACAAACTAAAAACTACCAACTCCAGCAATCCAGTTTTACAGAATGTGCAGCTCCACTAACAATACAGCTTTCAAAGCCAGTTTTTAAGCTAAAACTTCTCACTACACAAACACATCAAGGATTACCATTGTACAAGCACAAAAGATTCTATCAAAGAAGTTTTACATTCCCACCTGTCCTGAGTTACAGTTCTTTAACCATGAAAACTGTACATAGGTCTCAGAAAAAGCCTGCTGTTACAGCAAAGTAAACCATCAGGTTACCCTGGAAAATTTATCAGGCAATTAAATCCTTTAACAATGTAGTCACATTACATGACCACACCTGTAAATTTCATTTGCTCAGAGATGGTCTTCTGCAGTATAAAACAAAAAAACCCAACAAAAACTCCAATCAAACAAACAAAAAAACCCAAACAAAACAACCAAAAAACCCCCAACTCCAAACAAACAGACAAAAAAGGCCCAAAAGCTTCCAAGCAGAGGCTTCTGTTCAAGTTCCTTGAAATACTGATTATTGACATTTACATTGAATGCACAGACAAATGAAATTAACTTGGGTTATTTCTGAATTAGGAGCTGAAATTTAAATTCTGAGTAAAAACACTGTGAAGAATAACTATAATCATACTGCAAATGAACACCATCTTTCAATTTTAAAACTTCCAAATGTGGACTCAGGGAAATTAACAATACTAACCCCATAAGCAAATGTGGTTTTACATGCATTTTGATACTTCTACGAACAAACTGCTTCCACAGACATATTCAACAGGTAAGTCAAAAGTGAACATGTATCTAATTGTTCCTAAGTCTCTAGAGATTACATGTTTCAGGACTTGTTCTGCTTGTTCTAGAAATTTTTATTTTAGAACGCTTTACTTTTCCTTATGATATTCGTTTAACTTTACAAGCCACTGTTCAGAAGTACCAGCAGTAATAACAGAAATCATAAGTTCCATCTATATGTCAGGGACCTATTTAGCAATAGTTCTAACTTTGGAAACACTTCCTCCTTAAAAATGTCTCTGCCAGGAACAGCAAAGCCTGGCAGACTGTTCCAGAATAGTGGCAAGGACCTAATCTAGAAAGCCTCTGGGAAAACCAGAAGACCACACACAGGCAAGAACAGAGAACCTCCCTAACCAGTTTTATTGTTGAACTGATCCCAGGCAGACTTTTTTCAAACATCTTTAGCACAGTTCCAAGCAACTATGAAAATCAAGACAATACAGACCAAGAAGCCCTCTAACATTTGCTTTCAGACATCTCCTCTCATAATAGGTATTTTCTCCCCATCAAGTGTTCTCAGAAAATCCATTAGGCCTGCATTAGCTGGCAGTACCCAGACACACACCCACCACTCTTCTGTGGGACTAATTGTTACGCTTTTTGTTTCGTTTTATGCCTAGCCAGTCTTCAAATAACCAGATAAAGTTTGCATACAAAAAATACTGTAATTCAAAATCTCACTTCAAACCTGCTCATACTTTTAGCCATTTCTGCAAACATTTTTAAGATTTTCTTCCTTGCCTTGCCTCCATAGGGAGGAGGGAGAAACAGGATGACAGTCAAGGTGGGAGGCTGCAACAAGATGTTACTGTGGTTGTTTAGCATAGTCAAGAAAATCTGGTTTTTAAGAACATGTCGCATTGTGACTAGGTGGAAATTATGCCCCTCAGATTCATAAAAAGAAAACTCAAATCCTGAAGCATTCAAGTGGCAGTACACAAGGTAAAGGCTCAGCTCCATAAATTTGCAGGAAGGTTTCTGGAAGCAAAAAAAGGCAGCGTTATTAGTCTTCCACCAAAGCACCACTGCGTTCTACCCTCTAGGAATGAGACACTAAATTCACAGAACAATTTCTGTTAATCCCTATGAAAGAACTTGTCAACTTTTTCCCCTCATCATCTCAGAGTTCAGCTGTGTGAACCGATTAAATTTGACCTTTTGTGACAGATAACTAAACATTCCTTAGGATTACCTTAAAATGGAAATATTCTCTTGTCCATAAGAATTAAGAGAAATCTTGCTTACAGATTTTTACATTAGTCTAATGACGTTTATTTAATATTTGGTTCAAACCAAGAGAACTTGAGGGACATTCTAGATTAGTCCTGGGATCTACCAAGTACTATCCTGCTGAAGGAAGAGCAATGGCTTCATACACTCCCTACATACATAATCCTACCTTTCTGTTTATTATAGTACATACTACCAGAGTTTCAGAGCAAAAATAAAGCACCTACATGAGGAAATCACACCTCAAGAAAACAGCTGTTCTTACAAAGTCTGAAGGCAGATTTGTAATTTGCACAGGCCCCTTCCCCCTGCTAAGTCCTATGGCAATTGAAGATCTCTGGCCACCAGTAACAACAGCAAGCGAAGAGCGCCTGTGCTGTTTTCAACACAATTCAGGATTTTCAGGACTAAATGGGCAAACAGAATAAAATATGCAAAATGCTAACCACTAATCCAGTAAAATCTGTTTACAACAGAAACAATAAAATTCTTGGATCCCACTGCAAATTTTATGTGGTTGCAGAGATTGAAGGAATGCCAGCAATCTTCTCCATTAGGTAATCTTCTCATGTTAAAGAGAGGAGGCCAAAACCTGCAGAGGACCAACTTGGCCTAGGTATCAAACACAAGTAGGGTATTTTCAGTCTTACAGAACAAGGTGGATACCCTAATACCATGCAAAATACCATAGCCAGTTTCCAAGATTTTGTTCTCTTTGAAGCCTAGCAGAAAAGAATAAAGAATGTGGGAACATTTCTGATGCAATTTCAGATACTTTTGATGCTAGGTAAACCAATCCTGCAACTTTTGATCAGCTAAAACAATTGAGTGAGTAGTCATGTAGTTACTATTTTGCTATTGATGTAAATGACTAATTTAATGCTAATCCAATGCTCTTCTTTATTTGCTCCCATTAATTAGACCCAGCTATTCCAGCTTCCCATCCTTTGAATCCCCAGTTCTTCCTTAAAACCAAGTTTGCCTTGCTCAGATAGTTACCATCTGTTTTAATGAAGAATAAACTAGGTCATGTGAGCTCTACGACCCTGAGGGCTGCTTTCTGAGCCCCAGAACGGTTAGCCCTGACTTCAACAGATGCCTACAAAAAACATCAGATGCATTCACTTTTATTTACAGTTAGAAGAAACATTTCCTACTGTGATGAGTATTAGTCTTTATTGATAGCCACAAGCACAATACACTTAATTCTGTTAAATATCAGAGATGAACTAAGTGAATTGTATCAGATTACAAACTCACTACTGAATGTCAAATTTTGTCTGCCATTTAATCTTTGTCTTGTTTTGGGATGGAACTTGAACAGGCTAGACTAGGAAATGGGGGTTGTCAGTAATTCTTGACAAAGAAGTGGAAAAGTGGCACAGCAAAGGAAAAACAGCCTGCCCAAACAGACTGGTAATCAGAACATTAACACTTGGGAGAAAGATCTGGGGAAACCACAAGGCACAAGCAACTGCGGGCTTCTACAACAAAAGATGTGGTTGGCACATGAACAGGGCAATTCAAAATGAGGATGATGATTTTGGACATCACAGTAGCCAAGTCCACATTTTTACTAATGTTTCAACCCATAGACCAATGTCACTGAAAACGCCAAATTCAGTGTCTTCATTGATCTGCAAGCCAGCTGTGGATTGCTCACTGTAAATCTTAGACCATTGCTTTTATAGATCTGCATTACTCTAGAGGGTTCAGATCTAACACTGAAAAATATGTCAGAGAAATAAGAAAAGTCAGACGAGGCTTTATAGGATGCCCTTTTTTTGTCTAGAACTGAGCTTCTCACACTGCTGAATAAATGAAAGAAATGTCTGATCACAATTTTTGCAAAGCTTTTTCATATCCTTCAGTGATATGGACTGAAATCAGACACAGTCTGATTAAGATGTTAACAGCATAGAAAACAGAGATGTGTGTGTAGTGTTCACACTGACAGCCCTGCCAGAGGAGCTTGCTTCTATGATGCTTCTTATTCATCCGTTGTGCTATGAACACTACATTTCCATTTACATCAAGAACCCCTTGAATAAAGAAAATCTGTCTGCTTAGCAACAATGAGAGCAAGAACACAGCAAGAACTATGCCCGTCACATTCCAGGCAAGATCACTGGATTACCTGTTCTAAAAATTTTACTGGCACTGGCAAACCAGTGGTTTTCTCTTCTGTTCTGGATGATAGCTTCACCCCTTGCCAAACCAACTGAAAGCTCAGTATCATTAATTCTTTATCCCAGCTCAGTAGAACGAAAAAAAAAAAAAAATTAACCATGCATGCTCCAAGTACAGCCTAGCTTTTGACTCAAAGGGGATGCCGTAAAAACTTTCCAAACATCCCAAAGACCTGGCAATTTCTAGGTTTCTTCTTACTTGGCATACAAGGAGCCTGCAACAACACACCACTAAAACTACATTTCACCACCAGGAATTCGGTTTAGTCTCTTTTCAATTTCACACAAGATTTAATATGCCAGAGAATACCAAAAAGTTGTGTCAACAACTCTTGTTGTTAACCCACCATTTAAATCTTTCTGAACTACAATCCTTAAGAACAAAGGACATGGGAATCACCAGGCTAATTAACACCCGTCAGCAGAGTTTCCTGTTTTTCACACAGTTTGGAGAAACGTTTTGATTTCCAGAAGGTGCCAATCAACTGAACACCAATGATGCAAGTTCCTCTGTAATTTTGGGTTTTTGATTTTTTTTTTGCTCACAAATTATTGTCTCTCTACAAAACTATTGGAATTATCAAGGCGTCGTTAAGCAAAACAAGCAGAATTCTTAAAACTTTCTTCTGTCTCTTTATTCTATCTTTCTTTTAGAATACTAGGGACCAATAAATACATGAAACCAGAAAGTATCCAGATTGCTGGTTACTCTCAATTTCTAAACAACTCTTAGAACACTGATTCTAAATGCATCTCCCTTCTCAAAACTTTTAACATCCACAACCTTCAGAACAATTCTCATAGAACTGGTATTTCCCTACTTGGTTCTTCAATGGTATTTTTGCAACTCTTTCTTTGCCTTTCATGATCTGCAATTTGTGACGCGCTGACAAAAACGAGATGAACAGATGAGTGGATGATAAAACTTTTACTCCATATTGAAACTAGGACATTGCAAAGTAATTATTACTCCTATTTTTACCTATTTAAACATTACACTTGAAGTATAGATAGGTCACACCTTGAAAACTGGAGTTTTTTATAAAAACAGCTCAAATAGAAACCTTGAAAGCTGAACTTCTTTTTCACCTAGAAACTAAGTTTTATACTACTTGCTGAACTAAATTAAGGAGGCCTGTGGAAACAGCTTATTTTAAATGATACCAAACACCAGCTAAAAGTGAAGCTTATCAGTCTGTACTAATATAATTTAAAAAATCAGCCTATCATGTTTTAAAAGACAAGTATATTTAAGCTAAGAATGAGGTACCTGTCTGGCTAGTAACACATGCCAAACTAAAACACTAGAAAGCATTACATTTTCTCTTTCATCTGGTGAGAATTTCAGGTAATTAAAGCATTAACAAAAAGTGCCACATTTTAATAGCAGGAAGAGAATCCGTAAATTGGAAATTATACTAGAAGACAGTCCTTTTTTGGAATTTAAAAGGTTATGTCATTCAAATCCTATTCACAGAACTGATTTTTTCAGGTAGGGAGAGGTTAAAATAAGCACATGAACTAAGAGCTTCTCAGAATGTAAATATTAAAAGGAAGAATTTTTAACCTATGGTTTCCTTCCAAATAATTTCTCAAACAACAAAAGCCAGACATGCAAACCCCACACCCAGCCTTCTGTACATTAACTGATGCTTAAAATTCCCATCAAGTTTTGAGTAATTCAGGACTCTTTCTAAATAAATATATGTTCAAAGTTAACCTTTTCTAATGGCTTTAAGTATTTAAAACCACTATGAAACAGCATCCTTAAAATGAAATCTAACACAAATGGACATTTAGGCTAAAAGTTACTATATTTCTATTTAATTCAAGTGTGTTACACTTCCATTTACCACGAACAAAACGGGACACAAAATAACCCAGACTCAGGCAAAAAGAAGGAAAATCAACAAGATGAGTAAAGTACTATCCCAGGTATGATAAAATCCCAAATTTTAGTCTACAAGATTTGTCGTGTTTAAAAATTGCAATAAAAATGTTATGACAGAAACATTTTATAATACAATCCAAAGTGATGAATCTCTCTTCAGATACTGTTTGATTTTGTGTCTGCGAAGAGGTGTGAGTTGTGAATATATAGCTCCTGCTTCTTGAGCTGGAATCAGTACTACACTCAATATTTTGAATTGGATATCCCAGAAGCAGTCTAAGCCAAAACAGTCTGTCTTCTAATTTTCTAGAAGGATGAATAGCATGCAGTTTACCGCTGGTAGTACATAAAGAATCACTTCCAGTAAATCATTAACACACCATTTTCCATTTATTCTGTTCAGTTAATGAGAAGTGTTTCCCAGTGATTTTTTTTCCCCTTCCAAAAAAGGTAAGTAGGGAAAAAAAAAAAAAAAAAAACCAACAACCTATGCAGGGACATCTTATACTGGAAAAATAAAAAGCTCTAAGTGTCATTCTCATAACCAAATTTTTACCCAAGAGGACAGTAAAGCTCTCTCTCATCATTTATCAGCACTTCTATCTTCACCTTCAGTTTCCCTGGTGACAGGAAGTATTTACAGAAGTGTTTTGGCTGGTTGCTTTACTCAAATTCAGCATGAAGAAATTTAGTTGGTTTTCCACCAAAAAAAAGAAAAAAAACAAAACCAAAAAACAAAACACCAAAACAAAATAAAACAACCAAAGCTAAACAAATTGTCATGTCACAGCAATTACAAGTTTCAGCAGACTGAAACCCTTTTCAGGTAACTTCAACTAAAAGAAACCATCATTAAGGCCTTCAAAGTTCAAAAGCACCTCTGTAAAAGTTACACGACTCTTCAGGTACTTGAAATATTGTTCCAACATCTTTTGAACTGTCAGTTGCTGCAGTTGAACATACGAGATCACATATATTGTCATGAAACAATTATACACACGAAGCTTACAATTACACCCAAAGAAAAAAAACCTTAAAATAAAACGGGCCAGCCAAACAACTACAAAACATGGCTGTGCCCAAACCTCATGCTTTCATCTCAGAAAAATAAATAAAAATAAAATTTTGATGACTAAGAATCAAACCCTAATGCAATAATCCGTAAAGGATTTAGAGGCACTTAGTCCCAAAAAAAGTTAATGCTACGCAGAATCTAATAAAAACCAAATCCATGCAACAGCACAGATCAAAACTTTAACAGCAGCCCCCTCAGAATTAGGTAAGTCTAAATAGGGGCATTTAGTAGGTATCTGATTAGCCACCTTTCTTTTCAACCCAGAAATATGTCTCTTCATACTTGTATACGATTTTACACAATCATCATCTTTTGGTCTGTCCTGCAACTCAGCTTTTCTGAAACAGCTACTTGCTGCAAGTCAGTCCCATGTTAATGCAAAGAAAGCAGGAGGCTTAATATCCTTGATAGCGTCCTTTTAAAAAGCAAACAAAAAAAATCTTGTTAAAGTACAAAGGTTTATTATTGCTGACCCAATGTAATAAAAGCCACATTGTTGGTACTTGACCAACTTCCTCCTTCTCCAGTGCTGGACAGAAGCCTTTGAGGGACTAGTACCTCTTATAATACATTCCTTTCAATTACATTTCACTTCCATCTTCCCTGAAAGCAGTGCTAAATCAGACACAAATCAAGAGAATGTATTCCACACAGTGTGCAAAAACTGTATTTTTAAATACTTTTCTGAAAGATTGTCTATTTATTACTTAATATGTATTACAGTGATAGTAAACTATAAGACTGAAATTATGTTGAAGAGGTTCTGTTGAAGACAGATCTAAGACTTACACTTAAGAATTTAAATGTACTCAGGACATTTTAGTTCTCTCATGTGTTTCAGGAAATGGATAAATAGGCAACTAATAGAATAGTGTTCCAGGATTCCCTGTGATTTTCTGTGTTATCACATAATTAAACACAAAAGGTCCTAGTCCAGAAACACACTTTCATGTTTGAGAACACACATACCATCACAATTGAGAGGCAGCTGGAAAGGCCAGGTTGAAAACCTGATACACTAATATTCAGAAAGCAAAATGAAATCAAAGTTCAGTGGTGGCCAACACCTACTTTTCAATTTTTTTTCCAATCCAACTTTTCACCTTCATTTTCCAATTTTAAACTGACCTAGAGCTAACTCAGGATATGGAAAAACAAAAGAAACAAAACCTCTGGACATTCCCACTGAAGACAAAGCCTAACCACTGAGTGGCAGTTAAGGACCTCAAAACATCAGAAAGTTCAGTTTTCAAATTGTATCTTAAAACCTTAGGACTGGTATTTTTGAAAACTGGAGTGCTTTCCACTTTCAAAGACAGATTACCACAAAGCACCATTTAGTTCGTACCATCTTCCTCATGGCTGGACATCAAAAGACACAGTAAGCATATGCTTTGAAAGAATGCCATTATTCTCGGCCTGCTCCAATGTATGGTGGAAACTTACAAAAACTCTCTGTAAAATACAAAAAAAAATGAAACTAGCAAAGTTGCAGGCTAAGAGTATACAAGCTGTTATTGTACCCCAAACACAAGGTGAGAGACAGAATTTCTCCCATCTTTTAAGCAAAGAATCAACAGCCTCCCCAGACACCATGAGCAGGAATATCTTCACTTACTGCACAGCTTAGCTTTGGACCAGCCATGTGGAATCCCCTGCAATTCAACAGAGGAGAAAAAAGGTACTTCTATATTCAATGGAGTGGTTTTACACATCCAATTTATGAACACAGAGGTACCTATTTCCCTCTGTTGACTCTACACACGTAGGTTTGATAGCCGTTTACAGTGCGTAGGTCTACATTCAGACAGAAGAGATTAACCTGAAAGTTACATGGTCTGATAAGTGATTTACATGGTCTGATTTCATGTGGGATGACATGGAAAGGACTGAAACAGAATATGCTAATTTGTACAAGGAAGTATATAAATTCATGAGGTTTAAAAAAGAATTGTTGGCAACTCAATAAATTCTTCATGCTCCATATCATGAAACCTATGCCAAATGATACCTATACAGCTTTATAATCTTCAGCACTCTTACCTAAGAAAAACTTACTGACTCAGTGTCACAAATGTGGTATTAAAAATGTCAGTTCACTCATCTAGCTCTTTTTCAAAATACTGATATAGATTAAGTCTGCACACAAGAAAGGATACAGTTTGTACAAATAATCACAGTTCAAACCATATCCAATTTGCAAGCTTGAATTTCTCTCTATGTTCTGTAATCTTACATATGTTATTCAAGTTTATACAGCACAACAGTCTTAGAAGGTATTCAAAACATATTCCTCACACTTGAGCTATTATGCTGATAGAGAAAAATATTTCTGATGTAACTATGACCTTTTCTAAAAATTCTGTTTAGTATGATCTTTGTTTTGAATGGATTGTAGTGAAGTACTAGAGATTTTATTATAATATGCACAAATGACTCAGCATTGTAACCATAGCAAAAAGAAGTGCCTTTCCAAAAGGCTGAAACAATGCCTTTGCATCTACAAGTTATGAGCAGTTGTTGTGCCACTACTATCCTGCATTCTAGCTTCTGTAAATGAAGTTTTACAAAACAAAATCAAACTACAAGCCCACAAGAATTTTCTCCTAAAACACTACCTCAATCTGGAACAAGCACTGCAAATATATTTATTTTTGGTTAAAGGTTAATACTCTGAGAATTCATGAGTGGAACAAAATATTCCTCAAAGGGAAGGCTTTGTTTATATTCAGAAGGAATATCAACTGATATTCCTAAGAGAATAACAATGCCTTAGGTATCTAGAATTTACTTCGTGTGTTCCATTACCTTTCCAAATTCTCACATAGTATACCTTACAAAAATTAGTGTCACTCTGTACAAGGTAAGGTGATGAAATCACCATTGTTTGGCACCAGAATGAACATCACAATATTCTCCACATAAAGAGCTATTATGCAAGAAAGAGGAAGTAAGTCTAGAATATCCAAATAAAGTTATATTTTATATGGAACTGAAACAAAAGCCCTAACACAAATATTAAGTTTCAAAATCCCAGTCTACAAATTCCATTCTCAAATATCAATTAAACATTTCAGAAAAAATCTTGATAGTGCCCAAGAATTACATTACTAATAGAATTAAAGACTGAAAATATCACTTGTATTAATATCTAATGTTACTGAAGACAAGCCAATGATAATTTAACATTTAAATACTCTATCAGAAAAGGACCATGGTCTGAATTTGTCATGATGTTCAGGGTTGTACGGATCAGTCACTGTTCTTTCTCTGCAATGCAGAAAAATAAGTCTAAACTTAAATTCTGTTCTAACTTCATTTCACAATGTGAGTGAAACACAGAATGGATATATTAGGTTTTTTTCTATTTTTACAATGCAGTTCCCTAATAGGAAAGAAAAGCCACTCTACCGATCTCCCATAGTTTCACCTTCCCCTGAGTTTTATGCACACACTTTCCTTCCCATATTAAAACTGGGATCCAATCTCTCTCCATTATTATACCTCTAACATCCTGCCCAAAGAACCCATCCAAGCCAACAAATAAGAATTTAAATAGAACACTGTACATAACTGACATTATTTAAATCGACCAGGATGAGAACATTTGAGAATTTATGAAAAAGTACACCCTAACAATCTACAAGTAAATTCCTTTCATGAAACAACTCTGATTTTCCAAATGACTCATAAGAAACTAAGTCTGCAAGAAAAGAGAAAAAGAGTCAATACTGGAGTATGTTTCAGAGGCTAAGGCATATATCGTAACAATATCATTAATTCTGCAACAGTAAGGATAGACTTTTTTTGGCTGATACCTGATGGCATTTCTATACTGGACACTGTTTCTGTACAATCTTTCCTTTTGTTCTTCTTTAAGCATAACATCATCTGTGGTCCAATATTTATTTTCAAAAAGTTTGTACTAAACACAGTTTGCAAATTTCACACATCTGAAAAGACAGGTGGAAAGATGCAATATGTCATGAACAGGCAAGGATAGAAGTGAACTCCCTACACAATACATTTTTTCCCATGCAAAAGGAATATTGACGTACAAGGTTATAGAATGTATCTCATTTGCAATGACTATTAGCTGTCTCCGAACAGGTATATTTAAAGAGTAAATATATATGTGTAATAAAGAATTTATCAGATTTGAAATTATTAACAAGAAATACACACTTGCTGCCTGGAAGGTCAACCACATCCTGGGCTGCATCAAAACCAGTGTGGGTGAGCAGGTCAAGGGAGGGGATTCTGCTCCTCTACTCTGGTAAGACCCCACTTGAGCAGTGTACAAGTTCTCAGCACAAGAAAGACACAGCCCTGTTAGAACGGGTCCAAAGGAGGAACACAGAGGTCATGAGAAGGCTGGAGCACCTCTCCTGTGAAGACAGGCTGAGAAAAGGCTGAGAAAGCTGGGTTGTTTAGCCTGGAGAAAAGGCTCAGGGGAGACCTTACTGAGGCTTTCCAGCAGTTAATGAGGGCTAAAAAAACCAAAACCAAAACAAAATAGCTACTTTTCACATGGGCAGATAGTGACAGGACAAAGAAGAATGACTTCGAACTGAAAGAAGGTAGGTTTAAGCCAGATGTTAGGTTAGATTACTCAGGTTGCCTAGAGAAGTTCTGGACACCTCATCCCTTGGAAGTGTTCAAGGCCAGGTTGGATGGGGCTTTGAGCAACCTAGTGGAAGGTGTCCCTGCGCACAGCAGAGAGGTTGGAACTAGATGATCTTTTAGGTCCTTTTCAACCATTTCAAAGCATCCTCTGATTTAATGAATACTCAAATCTTGAAAACAAAATCGAGTTCACTTTTTTTTTGTAAGAATCAACTTTTTCTTTCAGATTTTCTGTTATTTCACTCTGCTATCCTATGTATGTCTTCATCATACATCAAATTTCTTAGCAACATACACTTACGTAAGTAGAGATATCAGTATATAACACATCTATACACATGCATCCATTTATCCAAACTCAGCTTAATTTATTTTGTTGTTTACTGCCATAGTTGCTTCTTACTTCTACTCTACAATTCTCTCACCACATACAACCTCAGAATTACCTGAACCTAGTCTGATATACTTAAAAAATGGACCAGAGTCTGCAGTAAAGGAAGTAATGAAGAGCAAATTCAACACCACTTTGATAGGATAGATTAAATTACAGCTAATTGAATTAATGAGCTATAGTTCACACACCAAGAGTACTTGATTTGCCCTTTGCAGACTGTTTCTCCAAAATTGAAACATCATTGCTGTCACTCAATATTATACCTGACACAGCACACAGCTCAACAGAAATGTATTTTAATTCATATTCAATTTAAAGAAAAAACAGTTCAATATAATTTATAATTCAGGATTTACATGTAAAGGAATAGTACACAAGCTCAAAGCTGCTAAAATTAGAAGGCAGGGACATATTTAAGGATCAGAAATAAACAGAAAACCAATCTATCTGGGCCTGCTCATCAGCTCGTATTTAATTCAAATCAGTTGTAACTGAAAGCTATGGGTAACCTGATTGTTATTATACTATTATCCATGAACACTTTTTACAAAAGGTGAAGCATGTTAAGTTTTCAGTAGAAAAGCCAAAAGGTGTACTTCTTCCTTGAAGACAGATTAAATAGTCAAACAAGAAAAATTATCAGGCATATTAGGTATTTACTGCTACTGAAGCTTGTTTCGGATGCTTGCAGATTTCCTAGGAACAAGTAACAGTCTCAGAAGACAGGACAGAGACTGATGAAATTATTGTTTCATATACATGAGGTCCTCCTACATCACTGATGGAAGAAGAAACCAGCACTGCACTACACAAAATACACCTCCTCACAAGGTACCAGAAGAAAGCTGTGCCAACAACTAATAAAATTTCATACTTCTTGACATAAAAACTAGATGTTAGCCTTTGTGGGACATGCCAGTAGACAAGCTAAGTATAATCAATGTTTAAAGAGTCCCTAAGCACCTGTTTTCAGGATAGTGGCCTTTTCAGTCAAGTTTACTTTCAGTCTTTAAAATGAGATCTGTGTATGACATGCAAAACTACTTAGAGATGACTGTACTTTACGGTAAATTATTCAATAGTTTCCACCCCACCCTCCCCCCCCAAAAAAAAAAAAGGATTTGTCTTGCTTATAAAACATAACAACTATACTGTGGAAGGCTCTCCAGAGCAAAGTGATCAAACCCAGCATGGCTTTTCTCCTTCTCTTTGCTCCCCCTTCCCCCAAGTGACCTTGCATTTCTAGATGACTTTTTTTTTCTGTCCTATTACTACAATCAAGAATCGTATTTCAGAGAAGCAAAGGAGGCCAAGCAACAAAGTTGTGTTTGTTCTCAAACAATGCAGCTCTTAACATTTCTATCAAAAATGAAAGCCAATGGACTAGAAATCTCAACTATCATGGGAGGATCTGGAGAGCTGAATCTCTCCATAGCTATTACACCCAGCTGCTAATAGAAGATTTTTTCCCCCTTGCCCAAATATTTTAAATGCCAAAACATACAAAGATTAGAGAGAGGTTTATCAATATATTTTATTACAGGACATAAACCAGACATATTTCATGCAGGAGTGCCCAACTTGAGCATATCAGAGAACCCATTAAAAAAGCACCATAGCTGACTTATTTCCACATGAATAGATGACATTGCGCACCCAGTATTACCAAGCAAAAACTACAAATTCAGTTACACTTACCAAATCAAGAACTAATGACACCAGTTTCTTCACTTACAGTCATACAGAACACCCAACTGTGCTCCTGGTTACACTTTCACTCAGTTCTACCAGTTTTGCACTGAAAAGAAACAATTACACCGGAAATACAAACCCACCTAAACAAAATGGAAGTGTCTCAAAACAGCATTAAGCCCCCTCATCCTACCTTTTTTTTCCAACACCACTTTTAGTAGGAACTCCAACATTCCATACCAAAGACACAGCCTCACCTATGCATTTATCTCCATTGCCTGCCAGCCTTCTCTTACTA
The DNA here is from genome assembly GCF_965178545.1 of Coloeus monedula. NCBI lineage: Eukaryota > Metazoa > Chordata > Aves > Passeriformes > Corvidae > Coloeus > Coloeus monedula. The sequence continues at coordinate 96,433,458 of NC_138783.1, forward strand.
TGTATTTACTTTAGTACGTCCTCATTTCACCAGGAACCCTCTTTTTTGAAATGCAAACAGCAACCACACAAAGTCAGCAAAATTCAAAAAGAGTATTTAACACAGAGGTGTACGTCCTCGTCTCCTAATACTATGCCAAAGCATTTCACTTGCAATTAAGATCTGGATTCAAAGACAAACTTATCTATATTGCAGGCTTTTATCACCCAGGTACACTCACAGGAAACTCTTAAAGCAATGTGAAAGAGGCATACACTAAACTATGAAATAAATAACTGTGAAACCAACGCCTGCTTTAGCTTTAAGTTAGCTGGGTTTACCTGCCAACCTGTCAGGACTAACAAAAAAAAAAAAAGACTGCTTGCTGAGACACCAGTTAATTAGTCACAAAACCAGTTGTCTTCCTCATTTATCATTTCACAGTGTTGCTTCTCTACTTACGATTAGTGTGTATTTTAAGCTCTTCTCAACAGATCAAGAATTCACCGATAAGAAACATCACTTGCACACATATGTATTTCATGTTCAAAATAATTCTAAAAGAATTGTTTTCACAGAATTATCCCACATCAAACAAACCAGACAGTACTCTCTCTAATCCACAACCAACAATAATCTAGGAGCACCGAAAAATTTAGGCCTGCCTAAGAACCAAGACAGCAAAAAATTATCACCACTGCCACCAAAATAAATCTTTTAGCTTACAGTAAGTCAAGTGTTGCAGATAAAAAGTTGAGATAAACCTAGAAACTCCTTACTTATTAGAGCAAAGAATACAGTTTATTTTATTACATACTTAACATGGATAGCTGTCACAAGCTTTACAGCATCAGGATTGGATGTGCACCAATTTGTATATACTTTTCAAGTGATCATTGTATAAAACTGAACGAATGTGTAAAACTGAAATGAAAAAAAAACATTTTTAAAAATATCCTTTTTTTCCCCCCAGAAGAAATATATTTTCATGTTTTTGAAAACATTTTGTATTAACTGTTAACTCTTTTTTCAGATTCTTCTCAGTTACTTTTGTTTTCCGTCTAATGGCTCTGTCTTGTAGAACACACTGTCTTTCTCACAGCTTCTTCCCAGCTGGCATTTGTAGCAGAAAAAAACAAAACAAAACAAACCCAACTTTAATCAAGAAAAATTTTCCATGAACAGATCCAAGGAACCACTGCTACTCACTGTAAAAACTCTAGAAGAGATGTACAAAAGCTTTCAAACAGAGTAATTTGAATTAAGGTGCAATACTGGGAAAATTTTAGTAATGTTTTTTAAATTTATTGTAAGCCAAATTCCATTATTTCCAAATACATAAAAGAATGAGCAATTTCTACAAATACGGGAATTGAACTGTGTCAATTACTATACAAGGAGGAAGAAAAATGTTGCTACTTCACCATAAATTCTAAATTCACCATTTCTGAGTGTGACAACTGGCTGGCCTAAATAAAGACATAGTGCCAAAGTTTTTACAGGCCTTTGAAAGTCACAAAAGTCAGGGAGCATTTAATGGCCTCAGAACACGAACTCAACATACTGACATGCAACCCGAAAATTTTTCATAAAGAGGGGACAAAAATCCCAGTTTAGAAATAGACTGACCAGCACTGTCCTCATTGTTCTCCAGCGACAGACAACAAATTATCCACTAATCTTCCTGACAACAAACTAAAATTTTACAATGCATACTCTGAAGTTATTTTTGGCAAGCCACGCAAATTAAAACTTTACAGGCTATCATCTCCTGCACCCAAGAGCTGTAGGAAGCCACTCCAAGCTGGGAGGGAAGAGGTCTGAGGCTGGAAGTCTGTCATCATTTTAGGGGCAGGTGGCATGAGGAGTCTGCTATTATAGCACCCAGAAGTTCAATATGAACACAGTCAGCCAGCAGCCTCTTCATTTTTACATTTGCCATCCATATAGCTATTACAGTGCATCCTCATTAGCAGACCAGCCAAGGTAAAAATCTTATACCCAGTTTAGCCTGTTTTTGGAAGAGTCTGTAGAGGGATAGCTCTCTTAACAACTACCTAAATCATTTCAGAGCATTTAATTTACTGACTGGAGCAATACCTGAGAGGCATAAAAAGCAGTACTAACTAGATACTTTGTTTCCATCCAGAGAGTACCCTGCACCTTCAACAATAATGGCAGAGTCATTACTATTAATATTTCAAATTGCTCTAAGTCATCATATTCACCAACACAAACAAAACAACACTTTAACAAATACCAAGAACATTCTGTATGAAGCTACATTTTAGCAAAGAACCATTCCAAAACTCAAAAAAACACAGCATAGTGGACACCTTAAACTGTCACTCTATAGGATTTTGGTAATCCGCCATTACCTCCTTGGTAAGAATCACATAAAGAAGAAGCAAACAAACAAGAAAACCAACCAAATAAAAAAAAAAAAAAATCCCACACATTGGCACCTTCACCTGATTTCCTCTTGTATTAGACAATGTCAGAGGGTCTATAAATCGCATCTTCCAGGCAAAATAATTTACTGCATTGTTAGCTTTAGTGCTTTTAAAAATATGCCTTAGACAATACCAAGACTACATACAAAAAACGACACATGCCTAAGTTACAGGTTACAACTACTAATACTTGTTTATACTACATAGCTCTTCTGTTTTGAGTTCCCTTTCTCCAGTACTTCAATAAGTACAAAATATAAATAATTACACCAGAATATACAAATTGCATATTAGAATCAAATTAGCAACAGGTACATGATCTTCCATGAAAAATTAGTTCAGAACCAATCCTTTAAGGAAGTAAAATAAAATCCTAGCTTAAAAATTAAATTTAAAAACACTCCTGCATGCTGTAGGTACTGTATGAACTGTTTGTAGAAAAAAGATCTGATAAGTGTGATAGCCATTAAGAAGTCCAAATACACTGACAGAAAATGAGCAGAAGACTTAGATATTCTCACTCTTCCTCTATCAAGCTGCAGAATGGTAAAACTTACAGTTTATGAGTTAGTATAAACTTAAATACATATGTGTATTTATGTACATAATGTATAATCCAATTGAGAAAGCTGTAGGTAACATTCAAACCAAATATCCGGTAAAGAAACAAGAACAAAGATTTCACATAAAAATTAATCTCTTGATATACAGACATGATAGCTTGTTGGCATAAGGGCTATGAAATACTCTCCTCACCAAATAGACAGTCACAAGACAGAAAATCAGATACTTCGGGAGCAGTTCCACTGACCAGATCAACCCAGCAGACAAGTCTAACATTCCATCACCATCAGCAGCACACAGAAATAGGTTATACCATACAGCTCAGTGACATGAAAAGGATGCTTCCTTCATTGAACTTAGTGTGCTTCAGTTATCAATAAATAACACAAACACATACACAATTAGTCTGATTTGAAACATAAAGCAGACCAAATGGTTCCCTGGAGAAAAACAACAACACATTTACACAAAAGTTACTGTCAATCAATTAACGGACCAGCTAGCAACTGATTCAAGCTTGGATGTGAGTGAAGAAACTGGCCAGAAGAAAAAGGATAGACAAATGAAAAGTTTTCATGACCAAATCCTACAGACTGTCATCTTTGATCCACTCCAGTATTAAAAATAAGGATAAAAAATCCCCGTATTTTATACGAAAAACTGAACCAGTGCTCTAATATGAAGTACAAGCAGTCTGGTTCACAAAGTGAACATTCTTAGCAAAGAATGTTGTATCATATACCTCTCCCTTCTTTATTTTTTAAAGAATGAAACCAGCACTTGTTCAGTCATTTGAAAGACAAGTCTTCCTATGGGAAAGTAGAAACAGTCTTATTTTGAAAACTGCTCTACTCTAACACCTAAATATCCCAGGTGCACACTACCACACAGTACCCAGCAAAATTTACTGTACCAATTTCAAGCTACTAAAAAACGCTCTAAAACATTGCAGAGATAAAAGGATGCTTTCCCAAGAAAAGATAACATGTTAAATTACTCCTCAGTAGTAAAAGCTAATACTGAAAATGTTTTACACTGGTAAGTGTCAACAGTAAGGGAACTATACTAAGCTAAATAATTTGGTTAAAAAGAGCTTATGCCCAGACAAAACCTTGGAAGGTAAACACAAGTTCCCATCTGTTACTTTACAAAAATTCACTCTTCATTGCTGTATACACATCTATGTCTCCCATAATAAACAAAAGTGGTATATAAATTCCACCACACTTGGTTTTTTTTCTTCAGTTATACTGCCTATCACCCTTAAAAGTGGACCAAACCACGATTAAACACACTTTAGGAAGGGATTTGTTTCACTAAGTTTTCATTATATGAAAGCCCAAATATAAAGGCATTCATTCCAAAAGGCTGCTCTCCCTGTCCACTACAAACAGTCCAGACGTACAAAGTCAGGAACCTAAACGCAGAAAAAATTGAGTCAAGTCCTAAGAGCCTACATGCTTTCGCAACACCTAGTACTTTAAAGTTCCTGTTTCTTCCCACTGAAGAAGAAAAAAGAAAAAAAAAATAGTTAAAATCTATGCATCTCTTCAGGTTTCTTATCTTCTTCAGTTTGGGCTGAGACACAACACTTAACAGAGGAATTTTTCCGAAGTATTTTCACCTGGTACATTAGTTTTATTTAAGCACAAACTTGGCAGGGGAAAGGTACAGTGTTAGGTGCTTTTAGTTTTGTGGGTGAGTTTTGCATGCTTCTTACTTCTGAAATATTAGTAGTAGCTGGGTTCCAGATTATTTGATTATTTGCATTGCAAAAGGCACTTCTGGGCATCTCTGGGCTATTTATAGGACTTAACAAATTACTTATCTTCAAGAAGTGTATTCGAATGTTGAAGCCTGTTCTATAACACACAGTCAAATTCACAACATCAGAAAAAGAATGCTGAATTTCTTTCTGCAATCAATTAAATATCTAAACTAGATTCAGATAAAAGAAACAGGTGACAGGCAAACACTAACCATTTACCTCAAGACTGATTTTAAACACTGAAGATAGAAAAGCAGAAATGTGAACTTTCAATTTTCACATGTTCAGACTTCTTCCATACACTCTCACTTTTCTGACCTCTCTGAAAGATAAAAGAGAATACTTGTTTCAATCCATTTTCTTCCAGCCTAAAGAGAACAAGAAACTTATGGGAAGGGACCTGTTGCTGCCTAATCCACAATAAACATTATGGTATTGAAATTCACCTCAGCAGTGGATGACAGAAAAAGCAAGAGAAGAAAGCTCAGTCACACCTGGTCATTTCTCTCTACAACACCAGCTATAACAATAATGATTTATTTTGGGACAAGTGTCATTTTGTGGGAGCGAAAAATGAAGTAAGAAATACAGAGAGTGAAACCAAAATCCAAGTCATTTAGCTTTATGACTGAAGTCTCAAAGACATTCAAACGAAACGGTGAATTCAGGTCACCACTACAGTCACAACATTCAGACCATGTTTTCTTTCAAAACTTGTGGTATTTAAGAACATTGCCAAGTAAAATCATGGATTATTATTTATCATCTCAGTATCAAGAGAAGGTGACAAAACAGGGAAAAAATGCTAATATATCCCTTAGAAAATTTAAAATAGGTGACAACTTTGGTAGTGAAACCAAAAATAACACGTGGTAAGAAACTGAACTAATTTAAGCCTCCAGGAAAAGGAAAAAAGACACAAGTGTTCTTTGCTTGTAAAGAACTTGGCTACTCTGGGGCACAATTTCTTACTTAGACAATACTCTGGCATTAGACTACAGCTGTGCACCTAGTGTCCTGCACCTACAATGCCACTTGAAATGTATTTGGCTAGCATATTACGTGTGTGAACATAGAGAAATTAAGTATTTTAAAATACATAGCACCTCATTTTTCCCATGAACTTTTTAAAATTTTCCCATGCGCATAAAAATGAAAACACTGGTATGCCCAATTTTTTATTCTGCATTTGTTTAGTGTAAAGCACTTCATGGGAACAGTAGTTTAAAAGAATCTTTTTGCATAAAAATGCTCTTATTAAAACATTTCAATCAATTGAACAGATTCACAAACCCAAATTTATATTTACAAAGCCTGCTATGGAATTCATTGCACTTTGAAAAGTGGGCAAGAAACAGATCTCAGAGGAGAGAGGGCAAGAAAAAATTTGTCATCTTCCTCCTCCTGGTTCTCTTCCTTCTACCTTTCCTATTACCATGCATTTCAATTGGGAATGTAACACTTCTCCCACCTTCACCTACTCAAAAGTGAAGAAGTACTTTCTGGTTTTCCTGTATTACTTATTCTAGCTTCCCTGAATTACTTTTTCATTATGGCATAATTAAAAATTTAGCATCTCCATTTCACGATACGTGTCAGGTGTCCAACTGCAGGCACTCTGCCTTCTGGAACAGGAAGGTTGCCCATATTAAATTCTCAACAAAACCAAGGATGATTCACAAACTATGCCACTAGTGTTGAGAGTCTCCCTCTTTCACTGACCAGACCAACAAGAAGTTTGAAATGAGTTCAGATAAGCATGGCCCATGAACTTTCAATGAACATGGTGGTCACGGCATATAAATTTTTGCTTCTGTACAGCACAGAACTAACTCAATCTTGGCACAGTTGAGCATGTAAATTAACTGAGATTCACGGAGTATTTCAGCCTGGCCTGAACAGCAGTTTCTAAGTGTGCTGAGCAAACATTTGTATTTCGACCTCTTTTGAAAGGAAAATTAATTCAAAACAACCAGGAGGACAACCAGGCACCTTCAACAGCTCCAGAGCAAGAGTGTTCAACTTTCATATAAAAAGACTAATTAAAAAACCCATACACTTCAAAGGTTCAAAGACACATTTTCAACCCCTCAGGAAGTACCCCTAAAGAAATATTTTTCCTGTTTAACTTCTCTTAGTGCCAGAAATCAGTATGTGCCCCAGTCTTGTGCCCTCCCCAAAGCCGTGACTCCACTTTATCAACTAAGCATTAAGGAAGTCCACTTCAAAGCAAATCCAGACTCTGCTCCGATTGCCTTTTAACAAAGGGCCCACAAACAACCAACAAAAGTTGAGTCCTGGGATGTTTGGGGGAGACAAATGTCCCCTGAATCGTTATGCTAAACTGTACTTCCCTTTTGCCCTTCCCACCTTCACAATATGTTCTTTGCTAAACCAGGCACACCAGAAATCACAGAAAACCCATGCAATCCAGCCTGCATTATGGCGGTCAGGTTAACAGAGAGATTTTAATTCTCTGAGACTATGAAGGATACTTAAAACAGTAGTTGCTATATTCAAAGCAGGTATTCAACTGTTGGGTTTTTTTACATGGATTTTATTGCATCCTCAGAGAGAAGCTGGATAAAGTCATGGATGACTACAATCTCACAGACACCAACATACTCTGTTACCTTAAATATTACTCATAAACAGCTGCAAGAACATGGAACTCACCTCCCTATTCTGACACTTTCTCAAGCTGATAGCTTCCACAGCCATAACTATTTCTAAGCCTGGGTATATATACAAGCAATGATTCTAATAAAGGAGATACCAGAACTTCCTGTTATGTAATTTCTGGGTATTTCCCCTCCCATCTCCAATTATCTCAGAGCACACAGCCTTCAAGAACATCAACACAAAGAAAACAGTTACCCTTACCAGAGCAGTCAAACTGCAGACAACTCTAAATTGCTGTAGTGAAACTGATGACATTAATCCCATCTATTTGTGCAGGGAGATCAAAATGGTGGATAAGGTAATACAGACTTAAACCACTGCTAAAAACAACTCTAGATATACTCTTTCAGTACATGTGATATCTATCTACAGTTTACTTAACTAACTGAATTTAAAAACTTAAGCCAAGCAAAAAAGTTTCTCAGGCTAAACTACACATCTACTCTACTACCCTGCAGTATTTTGCTTTATTTGATTTAACCTGCAGCCCATTTAAATCAGGACTCCAATGCAGCATGTTAGCAGGTGCACACAGACTTACTGACTCAGATCCCAGATGCACTACAGAAGCATTAGCAGGGCACTGCATCGTTTATAAACTCGGCCACTCAGAGCAGGTATTCACGTGCTCAGTCTCAGTATCGCTTTGAGGCTGCTATATTGCTTCCTGGTCAGGAGCAAGACCCTCTCACAGACTTCTACTGAAGCACGCAGGTATATCTTCAATTCATTTTTCAATCAACTTACAACAAGCCAGCTCAGTTTCTTTGACAAGGTAAGGCCTTGCGCAGTTTCATTCCTTTCCAGTTTTGCATTTTGTCTTTATTCTCTCTATAAAACGACTAATGACACAGTTCAAAAGAGATGCAAAGAATGGTCATCTTTTCAGACAAAGCTATTAGAGAAAAAAGAAAAGAAAAAATCAAGCTGGGGAAGTCAGAGAATGAAGGGAGACTATGTATTCTGTCAGTGCCTAGACAGGCAGCTATCTCCTCCTTTTACCTTTTATTTCCTTCTATGTAACTTCATAACAGGCAGTCTCACTTTAAGTCTCTCTTTAAATCCTGTGGAATCACAATTTTCCCTTTCCATAGCCTCTAAAGAGCATCTTAAAGAACACTCTAAAAAAGGTATACAGTATAAAGCTGACACCAGGATTATTTCCACATTTCTTCACTGGCCTCAGGAATATTTTCATGAGTACTATGTCTTCTTTCAAAATTACTATTTTTCTGTAATCTGTATTTCACTTGAAGTCTTAATCTGTAACTTCATCCTTAAGTGATGACTACTGTATCCACATGGTCATGATGTAATGAAGAAAATCAACCACTTCTGGAGGAAAAAACCCATCACAACCCTTTCAAGAAGTCTCTTAATAATCTCAAATAATTTATCAGTAAAATGCCTGCCCACGTTTCAAACTGGAATATTATCTCAAAACACAACGCACTTCAAGAGAAGATAATGTGTTATTCACTGATAACAACACTCTTGGGCCTTTCCAATTCCATTTTTAAAGCCATCAACTTCACTAATAAAGGGTTTCTATCATACCTTTTTGGCTGAAGAGAGCTTAGGGGAAATTAAGATTTGCATCACATTATTTACTGGAATAAATCTATCCATAATGATTTTACAGTCCTATAATGAAGAAGTGAATAAAACTTCCATGTAGTTGAACATAAAAGCTTTTAAACCAGGTGCGAAAACCTTCTACCAAAATTCAACACACGCAAAGCATCTTTGTATCAATATTCAGGGCAACAGCATGACGCAGGTTTGACATATGCTCAGCTGCATTCGGCTAACCTGTCTGATCTCTTCCTGGCCCGGCAACTAATTTATATGATGAATTTTTAATCATGATGCAGGTAAATGAAGTTAAACCAGATAAATTGGTTTTATACCAAAAGGTCTTTTAGCTTCAGCAGTGGCAGTAGTCATCTCACAGACAAGCTAAGCCCAGGTCCGGGTACAGGCTTGCTCTACCGCAGATCCCGCAGCCGGAGCCAACGACATGGCAGCACCGGGGCTATACAATGCCCACAGCCCCGCAGCGCGGCTCCCAAACCGCGCCGAGGCTGCGGCGCGTCCTCCTCCGCCTCCCACAGCCACCTACAGCCACCCCCAGCTGCCCTCACACCGGCCAGCGGTGGCGCGGCGGGAGAAAAGGGAGCGGGGACGGGGGAGCAGAGCGGGGAGGCGGAGGGAAAAAAACACAAAAAAAGAGGGCGCTGGGGAAGGGGGCCGCTGGCTATTGGGGCACCACCTCCCGCCGGGCACGGTCATAGGCACCTCGGCAGCTCCTTTGTTCCCCTCCTTCCCGCACTCACCCACGGTGGCCAGGGTCTCCAGGTCCTCCAGCTTGTAGGAAACGGGCTCGAGTGCGGCGGGCGAGCCGGGACCGGCGGGGCTAGGGGCCGGCACGGCGGGCTGAGGCGCGGCCACTCCCGCCGCCGCCGCCTCGCCGCCGCTCTTCGCCCCCATTTTGGCCTTGGCAGCGCTGAAGGCGTCCATGGGGCCGAGCAGGCGCCCCGCGGCCGCTCAGCGCATGGAGAAGGGCGAGAGGAAGGGGGAGGAGAGGGAGCGGCGGGGACGCAAAGTTTCAGTCTTCAGCAGGCGGGGTGGCTGCTCCCCAGGGTTGGAGCCCGCTGCCGCCTCTGAGGGGGCGCGCAGCCCTTCAGCATCGCGGCCGCAGCCGCCGCGCCGCCCGCCGGTGCCCGCAGCAGGCAAGGACCGCCGCGCAGACAATGGCGAGGGTGCGCCCAGCCGCGCCACACGCGGGGCGGAGGGCGGGGTTTGCCGCTGCCGCTGCGGCACCGTCCCGCTGAGGGCTGGCGGGGCGGGGAGGGGCCGGGGGAAGCGCGGCCCCGCCACACAGCGGGAGCGTAGCCCTCGCACCCCGCGGCGGGCACGGCTCGGGACCTTGTGACAGCCCCGGTGCTCTCTGCTCGTCTTTTTCCACCCTGCGTCCCGCCCGAGGAGCAGCGCGGCGGGGCTGCGGGAAAGGGGGTGGAGGGGAGTGCCGGCGCCTGCCGCGCCTGCCCCGCCTGCCCCGCGCTCCCTCAGTGCTGCAGGGGCGCTTGGGACGGTCCCGTCGCTCCCCGCAGAAAGTTAAAAATGAGCGGTAGAGCCCTTGCGAAGCGGCAGCCGGGCCCCCCTCGGCTGCACAATAACAGCCCTCAGAAGAGCCGGTCGTTCCACTCGCGTGGGAGCGCCTGTTCGAGTAGCTCCCCCCGCACGTCCCAAAGGGTTTGCCACGCCTTATTTTACACCCCGTTTCCAAGCAGGTGTGGCTTCCGCACCGTCCACAGGCCGTCCGCGTCCCCTGCTCCAGCCCGCAGGGTATTCGTGTGGCTGGGGATGGCTGGCGGGAGTGCTGGGCTGCGCTCGGCCGAGGCAAGGAGGCACCCGCCTCATGCAGCAGCAGCAGTGGAGTACCGAATATAGCTCCTTCCAGAGCAGCCAAGAAACTGTTGACGATTATGCTAGAAGACAGGGCAAATTGGTGTGTGAACCAAGTCACGGTAAAGCGTACGCATCAAAATTGGGAATGAGATCCTAATTTTTTTCATGCCTGGGTCTGGCCCATTTTTACCCTGTTCACAGCTCCTACCCTATGCTCTAGTGAGCAGGATATCTGCAAAGCTGATGCGTAAATCAAGTCACACAGGTGGCGTTTGGCATCTCCTTTTTATTAAATGTGACATCATGAGAATTAAAGACTTATTCTTTTCTGTGTGGAGTAGGTTCAATAATAATGAGGAATAATTGTGCGTATACAAAAAATGAGTACAAATATATAAATTGTTTATAAGAATTAAAAATTTATGTACATTTATCCTGAAATTTAAGGCATCCTTAGAGTGCAATTTATCGTCGTAATATCAGAGGATATAACATGCACTTTTAGCTTGTTGACATGAAGAGTTATGAATAATTTGGAAAAGCGTTAGGTCATCTCTGCTTCCTGTCAGCCTGTGAATTCACCAGTCAAGGAGGATGATATCGCTTCTGCTCCAAAATTTCGAATTTCATTTGTAAACTGTTTGGAATGCAAGTTTTGCATTTCTATTTTTGCTTTGCTACTTTACTTCCTTTACTACTTTACTGCTTTACTTCCCTTTGTGCTTCTTCACTGTGAGGTTGACTGAGCACCAGAACAGGCTGCCCAGAGAGGTTGTGGAGTCTCCCTCACTGGAGAGATTCAAAAACCATCTGGATGCAATTCTGTGCAATGTCCTCTGGAATGACCCTGCTTGAGCAGGGAGGTTGAACCAGCTGACCCACTGTAGTCCTTTCCAACCTTACCTATTCTGTGACTATGTTTTGTACATTGTATACCAGATTTACCATGATTTAGGCCTTGAATGATGTATTTTAAAGATTCCTTAAACTGTAAATTGGAAATGTCTTGGCAAGCTGTAAATTTAATTCCTGTTTGATAAAAAGGTACGCAAACCAACAAAGCTCTTTCAACAATAACTGAAAATGTTGTTTAAGGTAGCAGTTTGAAAAATAAACATTAAAACTTTGAAGAAATCTCTGTGTATAAAAATGTAACTTTGTTTTTTTAGCCAAAGAATTGCAAATTGAGAAAAAAGATACAAGCTGATTGTGATAATTATTTGAAAGAGAGAATACCTTAACTTCAGTCTACCCAAGAAAATTGATATTTGGTCTTCCTGAAACCTTTCCTTTTCAATAAAAACTAAGAAATCTTTCACTGCTCAGGTGTTAAAAAGGACGTAAAGTACTTTACATAAGGTGTTGATTATCTTCAACTGGTATTTCCATTTATGCTACAAATTTTACTTAATGTTTAAATTACTTGCATCCAAGACGATAAAACTTTCTTTTAAACAGCCTCCTACTGACATGCTTCAACAGTTGGTGGCCTGTATGATAGCACACATTTAAAAGAGTTGTGATCGGCAAGGTTCATGAGCACAGGATTAGCTCCATTTGATGCAGTGTTTGTTCTTAAGATTAAAGTTTGCTTCCTTCCTTTGTGTCCAAGGCATTTGCCAGTTGTAGTTGTGGCAATATAATTGCAATGTTTATATTTAGAATATCAACATATTATTAGTGTGCTTTGCCACCTCTGTATAACCCACTTAGAATTTATCTTGAAGATAGTGATCATTATTCACAATACTTCAGGGAAAGAAAATATTCTTTCTACATACAGTGAGGTGTTACAGTGGGGATACTGCAACACGCGTATCAATCAACGAGGCCCGTGGAAAGAAATATATATGGACCGATTCTTGATAGCTGTTTCAGAGGTGTTTATTTCCCCAGCCGCATGGCCGGGGCTCTGCCCAGGAACTGTTCCAGTCACGGCACCCGAGGGTCCTTCTGCCCGCGCAGGGAACACAAACCAACCCATGGGAACGAGGCTGAGCAGGGGCAGGGAAACCCCGTGTCTGTGCCCTCAGGGCCCCTCTGCCAGGGATACATGGCAGGGGAGGGACCCCAAGAGTGAGGATGAGAATCAAAACTCCTAACTTCATGAATTGCAAGTGCAGGTAGAGCTGCCCACTGGATTGCAATAGTGGATATGAAGCATAGTTTCTTGTCTGATTTGGACACAATTCATAGGCAAGCCTGCAGCCCTGTACTCCTTTTTTCTTTCTTTTTTCTCTTATTTTAACTTAAAATGTGAACTTTTGGTCACAGGTACTTTTTGAATAACCTTGGCCTTTCGCTTGCTCTTGATAATTCATAGTTCTCAGCTTTTTCACTTTCCCCACACACGCATTAGGTGCCTACACCCAGGTTCCTTTATCTTAAAATAGTTTACCGCCTTTATGTTTCCATTCCTTTACCTTACAGGTGCTTGCACCAATCGTTAGTTCTATTTTTGTTTTCCTTTAAAAATACCAGATGTTAGAGATGATTCTTTCCAAAGACAGTGAAGACCTTTCTAAAAGAGATTTTATTGAGGGGAAAAAAAAAAAAAAACCCACAAACAAACAAACAACAACCAAAAAAAACAGAGAACAGTAGTTTGAATAGTTTTCTCAAGTTATTATTTTAGTTAGGGCTTATTCTTCTATTTCAGCAGCAAAAAATGTTCAGTGTACTTATATTCCTTTGTAAGACCAGAATTTTCAGGGACCAAAAGGGTTCCAGGTGTCAATTTGGTTATCCCGTGCAACCTTTCACATATGAACATTTGCCAAACTTCAGCACATACAACCACACTGGTATTTAAATGTTGCTTTGGGTCCTAAATTACTAACTTTCCTCCCATTCCTTCCTTTTTGTTTGTTTGTAGTTTTTTTATTTTCTGCCCGGAAACCTTTAGTTAACAATATTAAACCAATGGAAAGGATAAAAAACTTTCTACCTATCACTGAATTGATAGATCATTTCTCTGTCATTTTGAGGGGACATTGTGGTACACATTCCATGTAAATGGAATATGATTTAAGTGCCTAGATCTCTGGGAAAGGAATCAGTCATTTAAATGTCTCCATGACTGCAGACAAAGGAGTCTTTCCTGTGGTCTGAGCAGGTTTGTCTTTGTCTACCTGAAAGCCTCCTTCTTTCTTCCCTGCAAATATATAATTTTCCTTATAAATCTTGTTAATATCTTTACCATCACCATCATAGTAAAACTACTACTCTGAGTTTGCTGGAGAACCTGTTCAAACCTGTAGGGAGGAAATGGAGAAGTCCTTCAGTGGTGGTTATTACTAATAAATAGCTCCGTATCATCTCCTTTAGTCACACTACATACAGTGCCTAAAAACATGGGACTGCTCTGAGGAGGAAGCATAACTAGTAAAGATAATTAGTACTGGTATGTGTTTTTCATTTGTTTTGTTTTGCTAAAGAAGTTCATGATCAGGCAAGCCCTATTATGTAAACCAGCACCCTTTCGTGCAAAAAATCCCAGCCTGTGACAAAGGAAGGGGGAAATTATTCCACCCATCTGAAGCAGTTCCTTTATAGTATGGAAATAAGCCCATCTGTATAATGAGCAATCACACACCATGCGAATGTATCTACACACTCATAAAGCAACTATCACACTTTTATTTGAATATGATTATGTTTAACGTTTTTTAAAAAGCATTTAAATTATGATGAGTATAATCGCTGTATCCAAATGAGAATTTAAACGCAAAGAGTATAACAGAGTTGCCTACATCCAAAACCGTGTTTCTGATGAGTCTTGCTGAGTTGATTCCTTGCTTCAGAAAGGCATTGGTGTAGCCAGTTCAAACATGGAAATGCTGTTACTAGGGTGTCTAGACTTCTGCCCAGTCTGAGCAAGTTTGTGCCTAGCTTCTGCCAAAACTAGATTGAGATCTGGAAACAAGATGTTGCTTTGCCTGCATTTGCTGAGGAACTTGTTCTGTTAAGCATTCTGAAAGTATATCTTGTATACATGCAAAACTGCTCCCCTCACAAAAGTAAGTTGTGGCCAATGTTTTACAAAAAAAAAATGTTCTAGCAACAGTTAGCTGAGAGAAGACCCTGAAACACCAGCATGCTGGACAAGCTCTTTGAAGTCAGGTACTGATATTTGCTTCAGTTCAAAGATAGAATAAAGTAGCAATGCACTAGGACATCTTTTTGTTCATTCTTTTCCCCAGCAACTAGTTATGTACATCGGCACTGGCATATCTCATTTTGAATACTCAGGATAGTGTGCAGGTTACAGCAGTCACCCAGAAAATGAGATGTGCAGGATTTTTGATCTTAATTATATGAGAAGAGCTCTCATTCTAGCCTCCCTTGTTTAAGTTACTGCATGCTGTTTTAGGACCTGTTCTCCCAGACTGTGCGTTCCTACTGCACAAGCACTTCATATTTACTGTGCCAATGAAAGGACGTGTTAGCTACATTGCTGTGTGGAATTCTGTGAAAGTTGTGTAAATTAAATATAATTCAATTCACATTTATTTATACAATTTATGGTATGTAGCTATAGTGTATTTTTACAAATTTTACCCCCTTTCTGCAAAAATTAGTGTAAAATAATAAATTCCACAAACGAATAAATTGGTTTGAGCTTTATTTTTTTGTTGTTGTTGTTGTTTTTCATAGCAAGACATTCATTATGTCAACTTTGTAGCCTTCAGAGTAGTCAAACAGAATAACAAACCCTATCTGTTGCTACCAGCTTCAGGGAATTAAACTATCTCCACAAGGAGTTCTAAGTTAGTAAAATTTCTGTGGCAAAACATTTTTTCTCCTGTATTTAGAATAGTTAAAAGCCTTTTAAAGTGAAATTGCATATGTCTTTCTTTTTAAGACCTGCACATCTAATGCATGAACAGAATAAATCTTTTACTTCAACATTTTTGAAATTCTATTTGATTTCATATTGTTATCTTCATATCCAAGACTAAGGACTTGGTGAGAAAAAAGAAACAGCTAAAATCTTACTCTAGTCATGGGCATCAAAGTGAGAATGTTGCCAGGCCTCAGAGTCCATCATATCTGCATTGATTTAGCATCAAATTTTCCCCATGTCACAATTTATGTGGGCTTCAGGTGTGGTTCATTTTAACCTGATCCAAATCCAGGCTGCCACAATTCTGTTGTTCTCCTCCCTCTCTCACATCAGCACCCACGCCCTTGCTTTGGTTTTGACACTCAGGTAGCTTCCTGGTGAGCCAGTTCAGGAATTAGCCCAGGGATTTATTTAAGTAAAGTTATTAGGGTTTCTAGCCAAATCACTTCCCCAAACCCTTGCCATGTACAAGGTTTTAGGGCATTTGGTGCCCTAATCTTACAGCTGTGGGGAATTCTGAGCCAGACTGCATTTCTATCAAGCTGGTTCAGTTTTATCCACCACTTTCTTTTGCTTATGCCTTTGCTGTTTCATGCACTAACCCTTGAAAAAAAAAAATCGGCACTTTGAATACTTCATAGATGTACATGGCTGCAGTTGAGGTTCCTATTAATAGTTTTTAAAGATATGTTAATTCATAAATCTCTTCAAACCTAAATGATTTTATGCTCTGCATGGCTAAATCACTTCACAATGGTGTTGAAACTGGCCATAGAATCAGAGGAAAGAGATGGGCACCTCATTTAGATTGTCAGATGGTAGATGGTATTCTGGATTCCTTTCTTTGCCTAGCTCTATCAGGAAATAAGCAGTTAGATTTAACTCAGATTGATTCTGGATGAGACTGTCATTCTCTCTTACCTCTGTAGCACTTAAAATCAGCTAAGCAAAATCTTACCCTTATTTACTCCAAGGTTAGGCAAATCTTTTCAAGTCTTTGCAGTTTATCTCTAAAAAAAAGATGAAATCACAGCCCCCAAAGTTTTACAAATAGTATACAGAGATGTTCTATAGATATTTATATTCATGGCTAAATGTAAGCAATTCTTGGTTTTTTTTTTTTCATTTAAGACAAAATGCTTGCATGCATGATAGCTGCATCTTTAAAATTGGAATTGAATTGTGAAAAGAAAGGACATTATCAGTTGAATTCAGCAAAATGAATTATGCATTTATTATTTGTAACTTGTGTCTTCTGCTGTGAAGTAATATATTCTTAATCTGCTTTTAATGTAATTAAAATACTATAAAGTCTAAATTCATTCTGTAATGTCACGCTTGCCACTTTAACTCTTCAAGCTGGCCTAATTTATACTTTTATCTTTTATTATCGATTAATATACTTACAGAAACATGGGCTAAAGCAGATAGAAAAGCCTTCAAGATATTTCTACTGATACCCTTACAATCTGATTACTACTGAAGGTGAAGAAATTGGTTTTAGATTTCTTAAATTCATTACTCTTACATATGAAATAAAATTTTTATATGATATTCAAACTTCTTCTGCTAAACAAGTATCTCTTTTGCTGAACAATTTCAAAGTGATATAACTGTGATTCATTCATGTGTTCACAGTTCAGTTCACAAACTGTTCAATACATGAGAGTCATTGCAGATTCATTAAGCAAAGTATTTAAGCACCTACTTAATTTTTGTTAGTTTTAAGCAAGTGCCTCGATTCTGTTAAAGCCAATGGAATTATTCACAAGGTGCAGTGATTCAATAACTGCAGCTGAATTTACATGTTTACATGCATGGTTAAAGTCATGCATGCACTTATGTACTTTATGAACGGGAGCATAAACCAAAAGCATGAAACTGAGAAAGGATCATACTTCAAATATAAAATGAAAATAGAATAAAATGAAATTTCTTAGGAATCATGCTCATTTAACTATGAACTTCAGCCAAAAAAAAAGGCATCGTGGCATTTAGGAAGAGTTAAGGGTCAATTTAATACATGATCATTACAGATCTGTGCAAACAATAACTCCCGAAGAAGAAGGACAATTTATCTTTAAGGGCTTTATTTGTGAATTCATTTAATGGTCTCACACTTTTTGCTACTTTATGGTACATTTTATTTTTTTTTTCCATTGTGTATTGCTTTGATGTAGTATAAAATCTGTGAAGTAGTCAACATAAATATTAAACGTCATGATTGTTGGGCAGTACAGAATATGAATGTAGCTGAGTTCAGTAGCATATGAGCAGTCCAACCTTTCATTGGTCTTGCAAAACAACTAATTACGTAACTTTTCTACTATACTTAGCAGCTGATCTCTGGCCTTTGAGTCAACTTTGTGTGTATTGGAAGATGATGGATCATTTCTTTAGACAGCTGGAACAGATCACTCATTCATATATAAGAATGAAAACTTTTAGAAGGCCAAGATTTGGTACACAGTCATTCTTCTATTCAGGTTTCAGACTTATGTAATTTTACAAATTTTATACAGATGAAATTAGGATTATTTATTTAAATGTAAAATCCAACAGTTCAAATTTAAGCTACTAGCATTTCAGGGGATAACTTATTGCATCAATTGAGGCAATTGGGGCAATTGCAGGGAACTGCAATCAATGCAGTTCCCTGCAAGTCTGAGGGGAATGAGGAAGACAGTGCTTGAATCAGAGGAAATATTCATTTAGGAAGAAGAAATGCTTTAAATAATCTAAAAATAATTGCAAGCATTCTTTTCCAGCTTTGATCTTAGTATATTTAGAAATCACATCTCATCATTAATAAATTCACTTTATCAAATTTTATATCCAGTGTTTTGTAAAATTTCTCAATGTGTTTGTCTCTTTTTGCCATAATAATTTTTCATCATCCATTCATCTACTCATAGTCACAGGGATATTTCTGTGATGACAGAGGCTTTGCATCAGGTGTAATCTACATACACTTGGGATTGGTTTGTTTGTTTGTTTGCTATGATTAGTTAGTCATGGCATACTTCAAGTATTGAAAAAATGGTTGCTTAGATACTGATTCCAGCCTAGTGGAAATTAACAGGAATCTTGCTCTTACCGATGTCTCAGACTTTATATAATATATCAAAAATTATATATTAATTTTGTAAAAGAATAAATAATTTTGGGAAAGTCTCAGATTACAGGAAAAGGATCTTTGTTGGTGTTTCCCCCCACCTCTAGTTTCCTTCTTTCTCTTTCCCTGTATATGAAAGAGACAAAAATATATAAAAATTATTTTACTGAAATAGCTCTGACTATATATTTTTATTAAAAAAAACCCCAAAGCCCCGTTTTTAGCTTGGGCTGCATTTAACTGCTTGATAGGTCCTGTAACAGGGGGGATAAGGTTTTTATCTTTATTTGGTTACTCCTTTTTTGTGACTGTTACTATTCAGATACTCGACTCCCTTAACCATTTTATCAGTGGTGTTGCTTTCATGAGTATAAGAAACATGTTTATATGTTGTGGGTTTCTTGTCTGTGTCTGTTTTTGGAAACTCTTTCATCAGACAGCCAAGCAGTCTCATTGCTTTCAACAAGGTTCATATCTCCCACTGACACCTGTACAGTTGCAAAGGTTACTACTCAAAAATGAAAAAAACTTTGCTAGATGGCTTCACATTTCTCACATTCTCCATTAAAAATTACACCCAAATTCATGATAAGAAAATCTAATGTGTGAAAAATGAAAAGATGTAAATAATAAGTAATAGCAGACATATAGGCCAAAGAGAATGAGTGTTTTCTGTTGAAAAAGTGGGGTGGGCCGGGTAGTGGGAGTCAGGACTTCCAGGTGGCAGGGCTAAGGAGTAGGTCTGCTGAGGATTTCTGAGCCCTGGGGAAAGTGTTTTGAAGGAGAGTGTTGGTAGGGTTTCCTTTTTTCAGCTTCCTCCTGAACTTCTAGTGGGGGGAACAGCAGATTTACATTTCACTGGGGACTGAGAAACCCAGTCTATAGAAACAGTTGAAGTTTGGATTGATCATACCATGCCATGAATTGATCATGGCTCATGCCTTAACTTTCCTGGACAGCTCTGTCCTTTTCCAATCCTATAGGAGAAATGGGTAATAAATGCACATGCAGTAGTGCATGACTCTATGAATCTGTTTCTAAAATTAATGGGAGAAACCTGAAGTTCTTTAGCAATGATTTAGCCAGGTTTGTCAGTTGTTTTTAGTATCTGCATTTGAACAGCGGGAATTTGGGGAATATTGGGAAGAAGAAAATTACTGTAATTCAGAAAGAAATGTAAGGGGATACAGGGATTTCACAAAGAAATAGTGAAGAGATAAAAGTGCTTCCCTAAAAATGCCAAGGTACAAGTTTTAGGGTATAGGTGACTGTAACACTGGTGAGGTGTTTCTCAATGAGCATATGCTCTTTAGTCTGGACCACCTCATTTTTCTATCACTGGTAATACTTGACCACGCCAACCTATGCCCCCAGGGATTGTTGCATAGGAAGAGTGAGGAGTTTAATGAAGGGGCATGCATGAGATTTTCAGAAGTTAGGAATTTAAAAGCTGAAAATGTGAAAATCATATTGTGACAGTGTTAGAGATAGTAGAGTAACGAGGCTAAATTGGACAATGGAGACATCAAGTGTTTCTACAGGTTTACTTAGTACTCTTCTACTCTGTTATTTGGGATGGAGTAAAAGTTACCATTGGTAGCTTTTTCATTCATTATAAATATTCAAGATCTTTACTAGAGTGGTGTGCTGTTCTATTAAAATTATTTCGGTTTTATTATTTGATGGTGAAAAAAAAAGCCCAAAGATGACTTGCACGTTTGAGAAGAAATGTGAAAATACTTGGTGATATTATTTCTGAGATTCAGTGAGAAGTGTTTTTCACTAGATGATTTGAAAACCACTGATAGCATTTATTTGGCAATATTACAAATAGTGCATATCTTAATCTCATTACATTACAGATGATTTTTATTTCTTAAAATCAGTAGCTATTTGCTGAACATAACATGAAAACTTTGATACTTGTTCAAAGCTTTTTGAGAGAAAGGTTTTAACTTTAGATTGGGTTTCAGAGGTTGACAGTTTAATCTCCCCAGCCATACTCAGGGACTTTGAGAAGGAAAAATCCTTAATGAATTTTAATGAAAACAAATGGCAGCTTTTCTTGGGTAAGACCATTTGAAATGTATTTCTCAGTTTGATCTTGTTTTATGAAATCAATTATATGCATTTCCCATTTAAGTTTGTATGTGATTTGGAGTCAATAGGAACAAAAGAAATGTTTAAGAACTTTGTTGACTAACAAAATGTTAAGCACATATTTAACAGTAAGTGCTTTACTAAGTTGAAACTCTTCTAATGTTTTCTCCAGTTGTGGTGAGAGTAGAGTGAAAGAAGGAAAAAAAATTACCTTTGATCTCACTGAACCATTTAAAATAGAGGTGTGGCTCTCTAGGAACCTATTGTATCAAATCAGGCCAATTCAGCGGAATGAAGCTTCAAACTGCATATTCTTATTACAAGTAACACTAATTTCACTGGGTGTGAAATTGTTTTTTGCTAATCCAAAAGCATGAAATAAGCACTGAGGAAGGAATATCTCATAGAAATAAAGTACCACACTGATGGTTTCTGGCAGTAAGTAATGATTAAGGAGAGGGAAAAGGTATTTTCATGACACAGGATTGCTGCAAACTGAAAAATTCCCTTTGCAGCGCCCTAACTTATTCGTTTCCAAAGATGTACTAAATTTTGATTTCACAAAGCAGTAAAAGAGTCAAAAGTCAAACTATTAATACAAGCAAATATGATATTAGAAATTAATATTTTTGTGGCTTTATAGATTTACTGAAATTATGAATTTATTTCTTGCCAAATGAACCTTACAATGCAGTGCAGAAATAAAAGACTGGCAAGTGATGCATCACTGACACATGTAGATCTCTGTGCTAAGGTCTCCCAAATAATTAAAATATTTTCTATTTGTTTGCACATGTTAATACAATCTAAAAGAACTGGGTTCCCCCTTATTACAGATATAACATAAGTTGTCACAAGAAGTGATTATGCATCAGGTATCTCAAAATACAACAGCAGTGATAAAAATATTCTGAAAAAATTCTGAAAAAAGGTCTGCCTCAATTCTGAGAAGTGTTTCTGCTGAAGCTGTGACAATCAGTCAAGGCCATGAGAATATCTGCTCTGTGGTGAAGCCTCATAAATAAGTAGGGAATTATTTTAACATGTGGAAAACTATATGACCTCTGGAGCCCTTCAAGACCTCTTCCTATATACCACAGAAAGATTTCTGCTAATTTCTGTTTGTCTTTATTTAGCAAAGCTTAATTTCATTACAATAAAGCAGTGTTCATATCATAGCTTTTATGGGAATCTTATATGTGCCTCCAAAAAATAACTCAAATTATTAACTTACATTTTTATTCTTTAGATTTTTGCTTTTGTAAAATGTAAACATGAACATAAAGTCATATACCGATTATTTCATTCTAATTCAGTATTCCTGTTTTTATCTCGGTTTATGCTAGTGAAAATTATATATTTTCTAAGAAGTTCATTTATCCAACCCAGGCAACTTTAAAACTAGATTAGAATCACAATTTATATTGCCATGTTTTCGTTTGAAACAAAATGTTTCAAATTTAAACAAAACATTATTAAGAGTCTAATATTTTTCTTCTGAAAACATATTAATTACTTGAGTTTCTCTTTGAGTTATGCTTTCCAATTTTTAAAAAGTATATAATTATCATGTAAAATGACATTATGTATCTTCATTTATCTTTTGGAAATCTCATAGAAAACTGATTTTTTTCACTGAGTCTTGAAAACACACATTTATTTCATATAGAAAACATTTCACTAAAAAAAAAAGATCCCTTTTTGTGAGTGCAAGTGAATTATCTGTTTTTTATTTTCCCTCTGTAAAATTCTCTCTGTTTCTCCCTGAAGAACTTGATTCTTTCTGTGGCATAAAAAGAAGAAAGAGTTAGCACTGCTAACTACACTAATGTAATACTGAAACCGGAGTTACAGACCCCAGTGCACTAAGGAAGGAACTAGTAATCATCCATGAGTGAGTGGAGGTCAGAAAAGGCAAGGGCAAGTGTGGTGTGGACAAAGCTAAGAATTTACCTTTGATAGGCAAATCATAAGCATACAAAGTCAAGATGGAAATGCAGGTGCCTTGTCACCTCAGCCACTGGGGTAAAATGAGATTCAGGCCAAGTTAAGCAGTCCTCAGCTAATTGTTTCTTTTTCTCTCTGCCCCTTCCACTTGTCCCCTCAGCTGTGTTCACTGTTCACACCGTGAACAGTCCTGGCAAAGCCATCAGACTGAAAAGTGATGCCATAGAAAGGGAGAGTTTTTTGCAGCCTCACCAGTTCCTTGGTTTGGGACACCACACTTTTACAATAATAGCTCTCCCAGAGAGATGGAAGGAGTGACCAGGAAAAGAGAAGGTAGGTGAGCCACATGAGATGGTGCTGCAGATGAAGAAACCTACATAAGATAATGACCTAACAGACCTATTTTTGTCAAACTATGCCTTGCCATTGACTCACTACAGGGTATAGTGGAGTCAGAACAATTGTATTCTAAATCTAGATGTAAGCTAAAGGTGTTTTTAAGATCCAGTGTTCTTAAAAACAGAACACCTTATGTTTGCTTATGTACAGTGGTTATGAAATTGGTTGTTGTACCTAGGAAATAATCTGGTTCACCAAAATTAATAAGAATAGTCAGAAGAGACACAAATGTAGGGAGACCTGTTTTTAGTGATTTCTAGCATTCTTAGGACTGCATTCACAGTTGAATTGTAAACTGTAGTCCTGGACAATAAACTCCATGGTTTCATTCCAAGTGATTTCTTTTGTATTCATATTTCTTTTGCATTCCTATGGTGCATGATCCACCTTTTATAACATAGACATGGTGTTGTATTTTGTTTTCTTATTGTTTTGGCCTTATTGTCAGAAGTATTTGGGAAGAGCCTGTCTTCACATCGTTGAAAAAGAAATCTGTCATTTTTACATTGACAAAAAATTTATTTTGTTCTAGTCCTATTACTGCAGTATCTCATTAGAACCAAATTTAACTCAAGATCTTGCCAATCTTGACTTCTTTTTATTATTCATAGTTCTTTACTAACTTTGAAACACGTTGTGACAAATGTTGGACAGCTACCCATATGAATTTCTCAACAGTTATTATCAAGGTGCTATTATACTTTCTGTGGGGCTTTTGACATTTTTCAGCCTTCTTCCATTATTTCACATCTCTGTTTTTTCTATCTTTAACAATCTCTTTTCTTCTGTAATTGAATGTTAATACATAATATAATATAATATAATATATAAGTGAAATCTATCATGGCTTTTGGTTTGAAGACTAAACCCTGTGGTACCATCTGCATTTAACTGTGTTAAGTTTTGTTCTTCCTCATGACATATTTAGCATTTATATTTCTCCATATTTCTCCCTATCTTTCATCTATTTCATTATTCTGGAATAAAAGCATTTTGTTGCAGAGCTGTCACTATTTGTTTTTTAGTAGCCTACAAACTTACTTATTCTGCATTCTATCTATTTTTCAATTCTGTAAACACTAACAATTTCTGGCATATTTCATTCATTGCCACTCACAACTGCCTTTCCTTCTGCTGTTTTAGATTTATTTCACCTTCTGTAGCAGCATTTGTATCGGTTTTTGTAATGCATATGTCTATTTAAAAGTATTGGTATAATGATGATTCAATATTTTACTTATTTTGCAGGAATATAAATATTTAACAGAATTTATATGCTCTGGTTCTTTTCTGTTCTCATCCATTTCACACATATGTATTTTATCAACTGAAACCTTACTTTTCAAAATATGTTTGACAAAAATTCTCTTTGCATGATTAATGGGTTGATTAATTACTGCTATGATTGATGATAAATGAGCCTAAAGTACATACAACAGAGGAATCTTCCTAGAAAGGGTAGAAAATGAGGAAAAAGTTTGAATTTTTTTTCACTATGAAGTATGAAAGAGAATCCATACTTATCCTCAATCAAGATTTTGGAAGCAGTGAAGACATGCAAGTACTACACAGGTCTTTTTAACTGTGGTGCAGTGATGGATAGTGCAACAATGCTGCTTCTGTGTTTTACCAGGTGAATTTAATAATTATTTAATTAAAATTATATTAATTAAAAGTTCAGCTGAAGAGTAGAAATATGCTGACAGAGTATGCTATAAGCTATGTAAGTTATTATAAAGTCAGCTGCTTTAACTGCATCTTGCAGCCCAAGGTATCCATTTCCTCCTCTGGCCTCCCTGTGTTCTTCACAACACTGGAGTCGCCTCGCTACTAAGCTTTGTCTGGTAAAAGACCCTGGAGAAAAGCCCTGCAGAGAAGGTGTGAAAAATTAAGAGAAAGAGCTTGGGAAGCTTCAGGCTCCCTAGACTTCTTTTCATGTTGAGAACAGCCCTGGTTTTTGATCCCTGCATCACTACTGCTAGAAAACAGACTATTCAGTAACTATTTCTTCTTTTCTGTGAGATTCCTCTGACTATGACATTTTTGTACCAACTTAAGGAGGCTGGGTGATGTCAGAGAGGCAACAAAGCCAGTCTTGTGCACTGCACAGGGGAAGAAATGTACATGACTGGTCTCCTCCCAAGTTAACTCTAATAAGAAATCAGGCAGTTGTAGAGTTTCAAAAATAATTCTTGCCTGAAGTAATGGAAGATTCACAGATCAAATGATATATTTCCTGATTCTGTAAGTGCTCTTCACAGTTTGTGAGAACTGCTAATTGACAAGCAGAATTCAGGCAGAATTCAGGCACAATTTCTGACACATCTTCCATAGGGCTGAGCAGCACTGGACAGCTTAATGTTGACTAGCAGATTCCCAGGTCCTTATTAATATAAGAATGAAGCATGCTATGTCAAATTGTTCACTTGCGAACAAGTCTTTCAGCATTTGTAACTAGAACTTAAAAGTGAAGCTGGTTTAGATGGCTGCAAGAGTGTTCTACACTCTTTTTATATTTTTTCTAATTAGGTGTTCTTTACCCCAATCGTAATTTTTTTTACTAGCATTTAACTTTTGTATTCTTCTGATTACATTATGCTGAGTGAATACTGTGTTTCATTACCTCTTTTGCTCTCTTTTTATGCTTGTTACGGGGTCTTGATCAATTTTTAAGATTATTGTTACTGCTTTGGATTGCAGTAGAAAGCAGATTATTTATAAAAGGAGTGGGTATGACAGTGGTTGTACAAATGTTCTCCTCTAATGCCCAGAGGTTTTCTACTCTTCTGGCTTTTCCAGGAAATAAGTTATCCTTGTTGTAACATAATCATGCTAAAATAGTGCTTTTAGGTAATTTCTTATGAGGATTGATTTTAAGGCTGATATACTTAAGACTGAATGCTCACTTCGGGCTCCTAAATTAAGGTCTGAGTTTTGTTAATGCTCAGTGTCTGTCAGTTTCAACCAAGACAGCTGCTGCATACTCTACAACATCAGAAAATCATATTACTGTTGTCCCTGTGTGGGCATAAGAAGCCAGATTTATATTTGATTGAATTAGAAAATCTCATACATTTATTTTTACATTTTTGGGAAGAATTCACATTGGGCTTAAATTTTTAAGGATGTGGCCTCATTTGAAAGGACAGAGATTCTCCTATACAGTGCTCATTGGAATTAATTGGGAGTGACAGTCACAAAAATAGCATGTGTCCATCTTACTGCTTAGGCTTTAAAATTCTGTCTGAATTGTCCTTTTTTCAAATTAACAAAAATAAAGAAGATATTTTTATCACCACAGTCATTCAATAAATCATGAATAGCATTTTATACTAAATCTTGTACTGATAAGTTACTGTGTGTTTTTAAAAAATAGTTAATATTTAATTAATATTTAAATTATTTAGATGCTTTGTTTTTCATTATTTTAGAGAAATGGATAAATATTATGTTATATTAATATCCATGTCTGATCATGTATACAATTCTAGGACATGCTACATCTTTAATTAATGTACTTTTGCCAGAAGATTCCACGGTCCTTGGCATTGAAGGCCTTCACATTGCTACTATAATTAGTCACTATGTAATCTAGAGCCTAATAATCATATATAAATTCCCTACTAATTACCCTGTAATCTACTATTTGTTGATTAGAAGAGCATGAGATGAGTATTTCTACTATTATTAATCTCAATTTACATGATAATTATAGGGCTGTTACAGATTTTCCTTGTTTACTCATTTGGCTATGCTGTGCGGCCTTTTGCTGTGTTAATAAAATACTGCTTTTTTATATTCATCCATTTTAATCAATACTCAGCCAGCTTCTCCTTCCATGCACTTCTAGCCTGCATTGTTCTTGGGCTGGTACACAGGCAGGTCACTATAACAGGTCATTTGTTTTCCCTGAAAAGCACGCAGGCGAGTTTATGTGAAATAGTTACAATGCTCTTGTCTAGTTTAAATATAGGGTGAAACCCTGCCAGTGCTGAAGGACAAACACAGGGAACTGTTGCTCTGTGGAGCAAGAATGTACACATACCTGCTCTGAAGTTCAGGAGAAGGCAGTGTGGTTGGATACTTGGGTGAAGATGAAAGGGAAAAAAAAAAAGGTTAATTTAATGGTAAGGATATACTATAAACTGCCAAACAGAAGGAGTAGGTGTGGATGAGGCTATTTTTGTGTAGCTATGCAATGCATCAAAATAGCAGGGCTGTGGGAGATGGTTTTAATTAAGCCTGTATCTTTGAAAGGGTAATTTTGCTTTTCACACAAGGAATAATAACTAGTCAGATGGACACAATATTTTTATTTGAATAAATGGTTGGTACTAGCAGTTTTAGGTGTGATTCAAACTAGCCAGACAATACCACTTGAAAATCCAAAGACATGAAACATGTTGATGTATATGATTATGATGTATTTGGGATTCTAGGAAGAGGCTGAATTTATGGAAGAGGAGGAAAAGATGGACGTATACTTCAGCAAGGCAGACTTAGAAAATTCGAAGTGTTGTTAGGTAGGGTCTCATGGAAAGATAGAATGAAAGAAGGGTAATTATCAAGGTAGAAAGTTATAACTTTTAAATAAGGTATTCATTAAATTTTGCGACAGCAAAATATCTCAATTAAAAAAAAATGAGAAGTTAATGAAAATGATAAATTAGAGAAATTATCTGAAGTCAGTTAGATGAAATCCAGTAAAGAAAAAAGCAAAGTAAGGCACTAGGGGATCAAAAAAACCCCAACCCCAAACCAAAAAACCAACAAAGACAAAATGGGGTATCACTCTTTAGGCAGAAGGATTGCAGAAAAGCATTTTGAAGAGACTTCTACAGCAACATAATAAATGTAAATCAGTAGTTTGATGTGGTTAAAGGAAAAGAAAATTTCATTCTAGGAGGCATTAGCAGCTGTGTTGTACATAATACAGATAGTTTTTTCTGCTTTTTCCAGATATGGTAAGGCCTCAGCTAAAATAGTGTGTCTACTTTTAGGTATTATTCTCTGTGAATGATATAGGCAAGTTAGAGTAAGTTCAGAGTAGAGCTAGAAATGCCAACAGATTTAGACAGTATGATCTCGGAGGACAATATGAAAACACTGAGTTAATTTAGAAAAATATGACTGTTAAAGGATAAATCCTCAAGCATATACAGGTTGTTGCATTGTGGTTTTCACCTATCTTCCATGTCCACCAGAGGACAAGGACCACATTGACTGAATTTGCAACATGAGAGGTTTAAGTTAAATGGGAAAAGATAATATTCAAAACACGTTGATAATTAATAACAGGAACAAGCCGCCTTGGTGGAAAAATAGTGTTTCTATTATTAGAGACTTTGAAAGAGAGTGTAGGAAACCTCTGTTAAGAGTGGTCCAGCCTCCTTCAGTAGACAAAGATAAACTCAGTAACGTTTTTTTTGTTCTTACGCCATTCTAATATTTCCAGTTGTTTTGTTTTTTGGTTTTTTTTTAAATTAGTGGCAGTAACACCTTGGACTTTGGAGAGTATTTTAGCTCCTAATGAGGTTGATGTGTCTAAAAGTGGACCTACAAACTAGCTCCAATACATGGAAAATGTAGTGGCAGAATACATGAGTGAGATCCTTTCCTCTTACCAGCTTTTATATTAAATCACGGGATATGGAGTATGACCCCCAGAAACCATGTAAACAGATGAAAAATACACTGGGTGTGTAGTATGAAATCACATAGTTCAGCTATATCATGGTATTTGAAAATTTTTGCAATTATATGAGTTCAGATTGATGCTCACAATTTAAAATTAGGTAATTTCCACTAGAGTGCCTGTTTTCAGATTCAAATTATAAATGACTCATTCAAATAAAATTTATTCTTATGAATGATACATTATCAATCTTATTCGAACGATTGTGAACAAATGTGGAAATTAACAGAAATAAATGTTTATTTATTTAAATATAAATAAATCCATATGAAATTATACCTTTGATAATCGGATAATGTTCCATATAAAAAACTTCACACACCTTAAATATCAGAGTGACTGACTTTCATGAAACTGCTTGGAAAATCTGAACTCTAGAGCCTTCTTTATATTAAATATATTCAGTGAGAAATTTTGCTTACATCTCCTAATCAAATAAATATCAGTCATGAATTATAGAGAAGCCATCTCTCAAGAGTTAGCCTTGTATGATGGAAGCCACCAGCACATAGCCAGTGTTATAATTAATACAAGGATCTAATTGTTGCTTTGCTCTGAATAAATGGAAAAATGATAGTTCCAAGAGATGTATCCTTAAAGTGCTGTAAAATTTCTTACAGACACTCAATCTATATGTGTGTCTGATTGTTTAGATACGATAGCAAGATTCAGAATGTTCCTTTTTGAACATTTGCTTATGAAAATAGAGGCAGTGCACTGTGCCAAGTTTCCCTCGTTTTTTGCTTTCCCTTTCAAAATCCATCCTTTTTAGGTTTTGAAGGACTGCCATATAAAACCACTCGGTAGATTACCCAGATTTCATCAGTAAAAAATTTAAGATTCTATCACAGGATAAATAAGGGAACTCCCATCATCACTGTCATTGCCCAGGCACTATAGATGATGCATTTACCAGCTAAAATTAGGCTTGCAAGATAAAAAGCCATTTAGTTTTAAAATTCTGTAGAGTTCATAGAGAGAGAGAGCTTCTCTGTTAGGCCTCTTTTCTGAAGCAGGGGATAGTTTTATGAAAATCTTTCTTTGACTTCCTGCCTCAGATACGGAGGTGGAAACTCCCAGACTGTCAGCTGGAAGCAAAGGAGGAGATTGTGATATTGAGCTCAGCAGACCTGGGCCAGGACAGGGAGGAACCCAATCTTGTCACCAGGATCATCAGGGATAAATCAGGTTATTAGGGAAGTATTGAGACAAAATGGATAAACTGGGAGTGAGATGATGAAAGAGGGAAATCATTGTTATGGAGTCAAGAAGAATTGAAAAAGGAAAAAAAACAGGTAAGTAATGGGGAAAAGCCTGGTGTGGAAAAAATTGGAAAAGAAGGAAAATACTGGATAAAGACTGCAAAAGGCTTTGTGACCACAGTCACATGCTCCTCTTCAGAAATTAGGGTTGAAGTAGAGACACATCAAATGTCATCAGCATTCTACTGGTGACCTATGCAGACCATCACCATGATGCAACACTTTATGGTTTATTTTCTGTTGCTTCTGTTTAGATTTTGGAAAATACGCACAGAGAAGGATACATTAAGGAGATACAAAGTTTCCAAGTACTCCAAATTAAGAAAGGCCAAGCAGAAGCTTGTGTCTTATGTTAAAGTATATTACCTTTATTTGCATGATCCAGGATCTGGTCCCATGAGTCTGCTCTTGTAATGGAGGCGATTGTCATCACAGTGCCTTAAGTTTCATTTTAACTGCAGCTGGAGGCTTTGAAAAATTACTACCTTGCTCTCTATTAAATAAACACCATCTACACTATGTACTGCAATTATTAATTTTATGTAGCCAAAGAATAATGAACATGTAACAACATCCATGCTATCGCAGATGTTATAGTGGGAGACTGAATCAAGATGGGAGAAGTGATCTTAATTTAATTGCTTGGTCTTTTCTGACAACTTGATTTTGTCCATTGAGTTCATCTAGTCTGGGCTGTTCTTTGCCTTGGCCTTAGATTCAACAGTCTAAAATTGACTGTGAAATGTATGGACTATCACAGATAAATATCTCTCTGCAATCTAATTGTTGGGGTTTTTTTATGCTGAAGAGGAAACTTTGTTTCTAGAAGCTGCTTTCTCATTCAGGTTTCACCGGAGCACTTTGTCTGCCAGAGTAATTTTTGCCTTACTGCCTGATTTGTATTGTTCTTGCAGCTTTATTGCTGTAGTCATAGAGTTTTTACTAGTTGCACTTGAGATGTGCATCTTGATTGTAACTAGATAATCAGTGGAAAGATTTTATTCTTATAAGCACTTCATGAATGCAAAGTAGATATTTTTGATTCAATTGTGCTCTTTATCCTTTATTTTTCCTTGATCTGCCCTCCTAGCATCATGGAAGTGAGAAGCAATCTATTTGTACATTTAGGGAAAAAAATCCCTCATACCCCCTCAGGAAAAAAAGGAAAGAAAAATAAATGAAAAAAAATACAGTTGATTGAAGGAAGAGGTAGTAGCAGAAATTAATGAAAATTTCCTTTAAAATGTAAGAACAAGTAGAAATTAAGAGTGGAGATGAGGAAAATAAAATGAGAGAAACCTAGTGAAAAGATGGTATCTCATAGAGAGGGGGAATCGAAGAGCTTGTCTGATATCTGGAGGCCTCAACATTCGCAGAATGCAACATTACTTTTTCCTGAACATCCTGTGTACACAACTGGGGGAAAATCTGTCATGACGTGTCCTTGGAGCTGTTGTGACAACACAGGTAAATCAGAAACACAGCCTAGCAAAAAAAAAGAACTGTTCTCTGGAAGCTGTGTAAAGCCATCTTCTCCAAGGCTTATTGCCTTCCTCTTTCATCTGAACATCTCTCTGCCCTCTGGGAATGCTGCTACCCTGGGACTGTAACTGTAATCCCAGAAGTCTGCTCTCATCATGAACTAGTACTTCATTTGTGGTCACTATATTTAGCTTGTAAACTACTTTGTACCAAACACAAGTATTAGGGTTGCAAAGGATGTGACACAGCAAATGAACAGAAATACTCTGTGTAATGCAATTTCACTTGTTACAAAAATAGCTACATCTAAACCCTGTGGACAGTAAAAAACCCATATATATATATATGTATATTAAATAGTGCCAGAATAATTCATCTATTGGTAGATTTACTGTGTGGGAAGAAAGAAAGTGATTGAAAGTACCATGATAGCAAAATCAACTGAACCGGAAAACCAATAAAGAGATAGAAGCTGACTTGCTAATTATCACTACAAAGGAATGGTTGGTGAGTTGTCTGTGTGCCAAACACTGCTTTCAGAGGGCAGGGTTCAGTTTATTCTACATTGCTTGCTCCCTCCTTTCCCCCTCTTTTCCTTATGTTAAACGAAGGAAACTAAATGGTTTTCAGGAAGGTAGCAGCATCTGTTTTTAGTAAATAAAACTATTTCTGGCTTTTTTTTTTTTTTTCTCCCACCGACTCAGAGTAAGCTATTCAACAGTTCTTGAAGAAAGCATGGTCATAAATTTGTCAGAAAACAGAAAGATGACTGTGGCAGATTCACTGTATATTGCAGTATTCACTGCATATTAGGAAGCTGGAAAGTTTTCTGGGAGGTGAGGAAGATTTATGTGGTGTCTCTTTGGACCCAGCAGTAACCTCTTCTGGTGCAGTACAAACACATGGATATCACTGACAATTTAGATAATTTAGATACAACAGGTACACAATGCCTTCAAACGAATTGCATTCAAATTGTATGGTAGGCACCATGAAGTGCAGTAAATGTCTTTAAAGTCACACAGCAAACATTTGCCAAAAGCTGCAGGTACATCTAGTGTGGGTCACTACCTAGTAGTGACATGGTAGAATCAGTAGTGGGATAATTGATTCTAAGAGAATTGTCACCAGACTTCAGCAATAACATCCTGCCAGGAAATACAGGGTAATTTATGCTATTTCAAGCCATTGTTCCAGACTGTAAACTCGGAGAGAGATTGCTGCATTGATTCCACAGTCATTTTATGTTTTACAACACTGGGACTAACGGCATTTTAAATAAAAATTGTGAATCTGGAAGATGGCAGTTTAAAAAAAAGCATCTGACATTTTGCAGCAATGTGCTCAGGTCTGTAATCATATTATAAACTTTCCCTGGCAGGAAGATTTAAGCAAAGTAGATAGGATCTGGCAGTCATCACCCTTGGCTTTATACGAACAATAGAAAAATGAATATCATTATGGCCAGTCTCTCTGGTACTAATGATGTTGTGGATCCTGTGGCTATCTATTGTCAGGCTGATGCCTTAAGAGGCCACCTAAAACAGAGACTCGACAAGAATAAGGAAATAAAGGTAGGTATTTATTTGAAAGGCCTTCAAAGGTACACCCTGGGAACCAGAGGCTGCTGCCAAGATGGACCCCAAGATGGACGACAGGTCATGAGTTCTTCACACTTTTATAGGTTTGGTTCATTTGCATATAAGGGTTAATTCTCCAATTAAAGCTTCAGTTAATGATGTAATTCCTCTCAGCTTACCCCCCCTTAGAGACTCTTCCGTTTATACTTTTTGGTCTAGGACAGTCTTGGTGTCCTTGGAGAGCAGGCCTGGAGAGGCTTTGTTATGTCTACCTAGCACAAGAGAGCAGAAGTTAACAGGCTACAGGAAACTTTCAGAGTTACACACAAGGCAGTACAGAAATTGAAAAATATGAAAATTAAAACCTAAGGCATCAAGGTCACTGACGACTTTTTTAATAAACTAAGTTATGTTTAGAAACCTTCTTTACATTTGAACAGTGCTCTGGAAACCAGAACCAAAATCTGCAAACTCAGACACTTGGCTCAGTGGAGGCCAAGTGACCTGTGACCTTAGTAACTGATGATCAGGTTTGTTATGTGTCTGAGCATGGGTCTAATTAACTGGGGATAGACATACAAGTTTGACATTTTAGAACTGCTTTTTAAATTTATTTCTGACTTTGAATTTCACTGTGGTATAATTTCACCCTGGTGGATCAAAACAATAGTAGTGACCAAATATCAAGTGACATTTTCATTCCATTCATTTTCTGTGAACCAGGAGAGAGAAGGCCAGTATACCAAAGCTTATTGCCACCTCTGACTACCCCTAAAATTATCTGTCTTACAGAAATATATAATAGGTAGACTTACACTATTAAACAACACTCAACAGTTGGATATAAATCATGCTAAATCTTTTATTGAGGTCTGTTTTTTACAAGTAGAGCAGGGACAGCATATACCAAGCTGAAAGGAATTTGGGACTAGGAGCTCCTAGAGTGTTTTGTATACCTGCAGGCCTGGAGTAAAATAAAATGAAGTCTGATAGCTAATACCAAAGAACAGGAGGCACTGTATTTTGTTAAATGTACCATGTCAATGTCACCCTTTCTGTCCCTTTATCCTTTGAGGGAGCACAAAGTGAGCTGCTTCCATGTCTTTGCTGGACTGGTTATTCTGGCCAAGGCAGAGGCAGAGAGAGACAGGTTCCTGACCTTTATTTTTACATCCATTTCTTTGTGACAAGGCTCTGGCTGTTTTCACTATTAACTTTAAACAAGCTTCATGACTGGGAAAACCACTTTGTATTCTGATGTCCATGTCTTTTACAGGATTACTCTAACTTAAATGATGGTGTTAAGTTTATGACTTAAAATACTGGCAATATCAGAATCATGTGATGGAATTCAAAATTAAGATATGTTGTTATTATTAGACATTTTTGTATTCTCTTAACTAAGAGTATGTTGTCTTTTGAGGCTGATGTTTACATTAAAACTCTTAACTGGTGCCAACAAAAGCAAGGCTTGCCTGCCTAACAATAGGAACCCTGTTATTACATCTTGATGAGTGCTAAGAGAAAAATGTCTCCCTGCTGCCATTGCTCAATTAGGCTGGAACAAGCAGTGTGAAGGGAAAACATGGCACTCATTGCAGGTTATCTATGAATGTGACCATATCAAGAAAGTGGTGGTGTTTTTTGCAGCCTGTGACACAAGAACACTCCAGCATCTCTGGGTATTGTTAAGGAGCTGTCAGCACCATGATAGGCTGGCTCCACTAGATATCTGTCCAGAGAATGTAAGGGGTTAATGCAAAATAAAAGAGATGGAAAATGGAAGACAAGATGAAAGAAATAAAAGCAATTAGTCAGCACAAATAGTGATGAGCCTCTTTCCAAAAATAGCATATTTAACATTTATTACGAGCAAGAACAGAAGTATCTTACTGACATTGGCTTTGCGGTAGGAGAAATATAAATAGAAGCAAGCAGTTATGAAAGCAGTTGAAAGAGAACTAGAAAACACATGAAAGAAATTGGAATCACTTAATCTGATTACAAAGAAGTAGGAACCTCCACATTAAAGCTAACGTTAATATTCTCAAAAGTAATTAACAAAATAAAAATAATTAAAATGAACTAGGAAACAGGCATCCTTAGTAGCCAACCTAAATTGGTTAGAGGAGTTTTTTTTTTGTTTGGTTTTTTTTTTTTTTGTTGTTTTTTTTTTTTTTTTTTTTTTTAATTAACAAATTATGAAAGCCAGGAGGATAGATGGACTTGATTTATTTTCTTTCTTCCTTTGGTTTATGTGGACTGTAAATCAGTTGTTTGCTTACCCTTTCTCATTTGAATCACCTCTTTGTTCACTGGGAAATGGTCTGAAAAAACTCCTTCATTTTCCTTCCTTCCTGATGGATTGTATCATTGCAATTTTATTTGGGAAAAAAATAGAACAAGGGAGATGATGGTAGACACAATGCAGAGTCTTATTTTTAAATCCCTGTTTTGTTTTGGCACAGTTCAAAACTGAGAGTCAGGTTGTTGGATGTGAACCAGCCCTTTGAAACTTTTGATGAGGTTTAGATCTGATGCATCCCACCCTTAAACACTACCCACCCACCCTGTTGAGCCTGAGCCTGCATTTCTCCCATTACATCTCTAGACAACATCCAGCGATGTTCTGGGAAGAAAAGTCTTGCACATTGCTGCTACCTTCCCCTCCTTACGAAGAGGTAACCCACTTTTATCGGTCATGTTTGAACATAGTCTGA
The DNA here is from genome assembly GCF_965178545.1 of Coloeus monedula. Classification (NCBI taxonomy): domain Eukaryota; kingdom Metazoa; phylum Chordata; class Aves; order Passeriformes; family Corvidae; genus Coloeus; species Coloeus monedula. The sequence continues at coordinate 96,469,461 of NC_138783.1, forward strand.
GGTCTAATGCAAATCAACAAAAATGCTTAGAGCCGACCTGCTTTTGGCTGAATCTTTGGTCATACATTACTTTGGCACTGCAGATGGCTCGGATATACTAATGAGATTCTAAGGAGAGTGATCAGCGTTTTTGGATGTAGGTGTGGTATGTTCATAAGAGGTATGGTTTTGGGTTTTTCTAAGGTACTCTTGGGGTTTGTGTTAATAAATTATTTAAAAACAAGGATGATGAGTACATCAGTTTTTAATGCAAAAAGTCCAGCTTCTTTGCCAACAATAAACTCAATTGTAATATTACAAAAAGGAGAACCTAATAAGTAGTATTAAAAACTCTACATAAAAATGTAGGAAAAAAGATACCAGTCCCAAACTCATTGTAGAAAGAAGTATTAGTATTAGTATTCGTAGCAGAGCAAGGAATGCAGAGATGTCCACTGAATAGAAAGCCACCGTAGAAAAACAGCTCTGGTTTTCTCCAGTGATGAAGGACCAACAGACAAAAGCAACCTTAGACAGGAATGGAACCTAATATGAGGGATTTCCTCTATGTATCATGTTGCACAGAAGCCACAATGTTTTACCATAGCCTAGATTTACTGAGAGTTTACCAAGCGTCAGCCTTAGTACATGTAAGGACTCCCACATTCACTAAAGCTCCTCAGACTACAGGCAGCCAGCTAACTCCCTAAGAGGTTCTCATGGCTAGAAATGTGGGTAAAATGCAAGTGCTTACAATTGCAGAGAGATTTAAAAAAAATTTAATATTGATTAACTGAAATTATCAAGTACTTGCTAACTGCTAAATTGTAGTAAGATGACCCAGGAAAAGTTCCAAGATTTTCCATTTAAAGCACTGTTTGTTTCTACTTGGGTCATCTTCATACTGCATCTTCTTCTGGATTTGCAGCACCTTCTAAATGCTCCTACTAGAGCCGAGTTTACACTTTGTGCTGGATGACTGGGGCAGTTAAAACTTGATGCTGGGGTAGGCCCTTGTATTCAGAAGGCAAAAATTTCAGGTTTCATGGTCTGCTTCCTGTCTTTCCACAGTAAACTCAGAAAAAATATAGGTGACAGGGAAATCAGTCAACAAGTTGATGTTTAATAAGTTGCTGTTCACTTGAATGAAATGGAATAATTAGCCAATTAGTGGGATTTGCATTCAGCCTGTAGTCTAAAGTAATGAATTTTGTCTATTGAGATAAAATTAATTCTGCTAAAATGAAATAGTACAGAACTACTAAGATATAATACTTTAAATTTTCACATGTAGTTAATAAGCAATTTTCAGCTGCAAATAGGATAATCTTCACTATACTATAATTACACTTTCATGGATATCTTTGACTGTTCTAATAGAGCTGCAATGTGGATTGCAAAGCTCACAGCCCAATTACAGTAAATATCTTGACAATCAGCACGTGTCCACTGCATCCAAATGGATCTTTCTTTCTATTCAGAGAAATGTTTGACTTCTAAATGACTTCTAAACCAAGTGACAAACAGTTTAACAAACTGAAGCCTTAAAAAAAAAAAAAAAGAAAACTAAACATTTTTTACTTTTGTGATGTTTCCATTGCTAGAAATAGTCATTCAGCATTAGTACATGAAAAGCTACCTTTCAATCAAGGAATTATCACTTCAAATCCAATTGCAAGTTTCTAAACCATTTTCCTGTTAAAATCTATCCTGGACACGTAATCGCATTAGCTGTTGACTTGCTTCTATCTGGGCAAGGCAGAATGTCATGATTGATGCAGAAACTTGGCACATGTTAGCTCAGGCCAAAGAGCATTTCTAAAAGGATTATCCACAGAACAGACCTTGATACAGAATCACAGAAGAATCCACAGCTGTGTTCACCTATCTCTATACTTAATGCTTTTTATGGCTGTTCTATGGAGAATTACTGAAAAGCATTTTGTAGAATTATTCTCCATCTCTTGTGTATGTGTTTTGGCTTTAAGTTGTCTTTGTAGATGTACAGTGGATCTATACCACCATATACTCTTTTTCAGGTCTAACTATTATTGAATGGATTAAAGCAGGAAGACCTAAGAAACTGTATATTTAACCTATATAAAAAATTATGCAAAATATACTCAAAAATAAAGGAAAATGTACTCAAAAAATAGAGGAAAGTTTGAATTCATGACGATGTGTAGATTGTTGTCTAGAAAATAGCTGCATGGTATAGGCAGGTAGACCACATGAAAGGTACGAGATAGATCATCGTCATCCTGTTAAGATATGAGGGTGACTTTAATTATATACATGTTTCCATGCATTATTCCTTCAAATTTAGTACCAGAATAAACTCTGTTAGCATATATTTACATATTCTCATACACCTCTCCCAGCCTAACTAACTTTTCTTTGTAATATCAACACTTCAGTGGGATTGAGTCCTGATGACATCAGTCACATTCTCTAATTTTGGTGATGGTGGCTTGCCATCTGAGGACATCTCCAAGCTTCCTTCTCATTTTGGGGTTCTGCATTAGTATAGCTTTTTCTGTAGTCTTCATGGGGGTTAACCTAAATTGCATCTCTCAATCCTAGCAGTGCCAGATACATTCACTTCCCAGGCCACACCTGTAGACCTGGAACTATAATGAGAGCACTCTACCAGCTCAAAATTGTCTGCATATGACTTGCACTTCAGAAGTGGGGTGTGAGGAGAATCCTTGTTATTCAAACGAACTCTAGCAGGAATCAGGATGCAGCCTGACAGAGTAGGTGACCCTCTTTTCTCCAAGGCATGACATGGAGAGGAAAAATATTGCATAGGAGATACCAACAGGAAAAAAACCAGGTCAGGAGAATTTATGGAGCAGAGTAGCCCGCATACAGAACACAGCAGACACACAGAAAGGCAGTGTGCTGGCAGGGGCTTGGCATTGCAGCTATGTTTCAAGAGAAGGGAATTTTTAGTTCCTTTAGAAGCTTACTTATTGAAAGAGCCTTTATTACGTTAACTCTGTGATCACTGCCCTCTGAAAAATTACCCAAAGAATGTATTTGGAATTAGCCGGTGAACTTTGTTCTGTGTTGCCAGCATATTTTCTTTGAACTTCATGCACGAACATGCCCATTTCTCAATATAACACTCTCAATTTTTTTTTTCTTCTCGTGTAATTCTACAGCTGCTTGAGAGAAAAAGCAAAAAGAACCATTTGGTCTGACACTTCTGAATGCCCTTTTCTAGTCACAAGGAGAAAAAAAAATCCAGTGATAGGGTACTCAGACTGTGTTTAAGTCATTATATCTTGAACTAACATCAAAACTAGAGTGTGTTTATGTAAAGTATTTGCTTTATTCTGTGTGTGTATAAAAGAAAATACTTAAATCACTGAATCTACTCGAATAGAAAACTGATTTTCCATCAAGCATTGCACTGACTCTAAATATTTCTACATTTATAGCTGGCATAAAAATCAGAGAACCAAATTAGGTGAAAGGATGAGAGAAACTTGACTCATGCAGTAATGTGGTTTTTCAAGGTTCAGCATGTGGATGCTCTGGCAGACAGAATTGGATTAAGACTGTCTTTTGAAATGCTTTCCAAAGTATTTTGAAAACATTTGTGTTACAATATAATACAAATCCAACTAATTCTAAAATAGGTGATAAACATGATTAACTTTGTAGTGGAAGCTATTCAGAAAGCTTTAGGCAAAAACTGTTGCCATCCTGATGAATTAAGAAGGGGATAATATCACTCTAATGGATATTTTTGTATAAGTGTATGTCATAAGGCTTTGTAATTAGATAGTCCCCGATCAAATTGCATATGCCAGTTTTGACAACATGTTGTTTTAAAAATAAATTCCCTTTCATCATGGTCTTTAGACACCTACACACTGATAATGTGTAGATAAATTTCCACTCTGCCCCTTCAAAAAAGACCACGCAAGCCCCAAGTTTTCTGGATCAAGACCATATTTAACCCTCCAAATTGTATTTTATATAACTGTTCTGGGTTTGGTTTTAATTATTCTCCTTTATTTCTGTTTTCTTTTACTGTGCACACAAATAGACTGATGGGCAGTCTATTTTTTGAACAAAAATAGCCTCTATTTAAGCCATGAATGTGAATCCAGGTTAGAGTGTCCCAGACTTTTTTTGTGTGTATATATATCTGGACTATTGCTACAGATTGCAGCTAGTATAATGCCGGGACTTTAGCTCAGCGGAACATGGATTTCAAGGTGCCCTTGTGATACTGGAGATCAGTTTTGCAGCAAGTGGGATGTTACACAGTGCTAGATAAAAAGAACTGATTACAAAGCTTTAAGTCTTGTCAGTACCTGGGAAAGTATCAGTACAACCTCCTTTGGTCAAATCCTTTCACTCTTAACTATAGAAAGAAAGATTTTCCTATATAGTGTCTATTAGTTTCTTCAGTTTGTATCACAGGGAGTTAAGTACTCTCTATATAAATAAACAATGCAGAACAAAGCAAATACCCATGACAACATTGACTGTTTTTCTATACCATGAGGGTGTTGTACTTCAATAACAGATGAATAATAAATACATATCTGTAGATTCAAAGTGGTTAAGAACATAAGGCCAGACCTGCTGCCTAGAGAGACTCTGAACTCTCCACCCGTGAACCTGTTTTAACCTGGGCTGGATGAAGCCGGAGCAACCACACCCACTTCAGAACTTCACAGAGAGTTCCCTTTCATTCTACATACATTCACACTTACATTTATATGCTTATATATATATATATAAATATATATATATACATGTATGTATGTGTGTGTATTTCTTAACAGTTCATCTTGGCAAAATAAGAAATCTAATGATCAGACTTTTCACATTTCCACATTTTCAATGATGTATATATCTAGACATTTGTAATTAATAGAGTTTTTGGAGGTTTTTTGGTTTATTTGGGTTTTTTTGCTGCTTCTGTATTTGCTTTTCACGTCTATCCAACTAACATTCTGTGTTAACAAATAGTCTTGTGCTACTTTTGCTGATGATTCTTTCCAACTATTTCTACAGCTTTAAGAATGGTGCTGTCTATGTTCAGTCATGCAAGACCACACACAGGGATGTTTTGGCCACATAGTCCAAAAGACTACTTCAAAGAAGTTGTACTTGGGGACTTATCTGTGTAGCACAGGAATTCCTCTTACAAAATTTAGCAGTTGGACAATACTAGTATCACTCCTGAGTTCAGTAACAAGAGTGACACAAGACCATCCTTAAAACCTGTGTTTTAATCAAGCTGTTCAATAGTATTTGTACATGCCCTTTTGCCAAGCTGGTAATTTGTCTCTTTGTTCTAATTCTGTTTTGGTGAAAGGTGACTGATATACGGGATAGGGAAAACTGGCTTTTTGGATTATAAGATTTTAGCCTGCTGATTTGGCAATCACAGAAACAGGTATTCAAAGGAAAGGAATGATGTTTGTATGGTGATGTGAAGTCCTTGGGTAGAAGAGGACTGCTTCATTATTATGTCACCTCTTATGAGACGACATTTCATTTATATTGCTTCTCCAAATTGCTTTCAGCACAGAATAAACTGGATGTAACAGTGATCCATGTTGGTGCAAAAACAAAATTTTGAATAAAAATTCATTGAAAGAGAATAAGAGGTGAAAATAAATCCCCAAAGTAGAACAGGCAGTGATGAAGGTAGGCTACTATAACTTTAATTTTTTGCCTGCTTGTGCAATATAATACTATCTCTAATTAAGTAAACACAGAACATATTTCTAAACAAGGCAAATCCTAATTCTGTTTTATTGCAAAGTTTAATGCTGATGTCTTTCCCCTCACTCCTTTCTCCATTCTTCCCCCTGCTCTCTTAACTAAATAGTGCTGGAGAAGTGTTATATCTCCACAAGTTTTCAGTTGTAGTGACTTCGATATGCACAAACTAGGTGGGGAAAGAGTAATTATATATCAAAATTTTTAGCTATTGTGTAAAAGTTCTGCTTACATTTTTATATTGAAGGCATTAAAAACAGTACTGCAACTTAAAAGTCAACTTCTTTAATAAAAATAAAAGATTAAATTTAAGACTAGGACAGTTGATTCTACCTGGTAGGTGACAAAAGCAGTTATTGGACTTGCTGTCATTCATCAGCAGTCTGAACCTCCATGGACAGGTATTGGCTGATGTTACAGAAGTGAGGTTGCATTATTTTGGATATTGCATTTAAAAAGGATGGCCTCAGTCTAATATCTAGGGATGAATGTCCCTCTTTCTTGAAATTTAAACTAAAATTATGCACCCTGTTGCAGTCATTAGAGGACAATTACATCCCAATGGGATATTTTGGTTACAGTGGTAGTGTGGTATTGTTTATTTGGTGCATTTATTTGGATTTCCTGCATTCTTGCTTCATCTTTCTCTGAAAGTATTTAAGATAAGTATTTCATACTGTTACTCTTTATTTTGAAATACAGCAAAATCTGATACCAAACAATTTTCTACAATAATTCTAACTGAATTGAGATATTCTGACCTCTAAAAGTAAAAAGAGTAACAGAAAAAAGAGGCAATAATCTGTGATTACAAGATGAAATTATGTTTACAGAAGCAAAGCAGAATTATAAATTTCCATCTATGTCCAAAGAAATTTTTCAGAGGAAAAGGCATAATAAAAGTTCAGCACCTTTCCTGCTGCTGTAAATGGGCATATGCACATATTAGTAATTTTGTAGGAAATTAATATTGAGTATTCTTACTTGTGAGTCTACGTCTACTTGACTACTGTTCCTTCTTTTCACTGCTTCAGAAATCTTAACTCAGTGATACTTGTACGAAGTAAGACCAGATATCCATTTGACCAATCCAAGTATAAAATGTGATGCATAGTGCATGCCAGAGCTTGCTCTATTTTCCAGTCTTCTGTGGTTTGAAATAGGTTTTGTTTTTCATTTGGCAAACTGGCAGCACAACTCCTCACAGCTGTTACAACATTTTCAGGGCAATGCATATTATTACAGACTCATAGTCTGTGCCTTATATACATGACAGATGTTTTTGTTTAAATCCTCAATCAGAAGGATTTTTATCTTCTTTACACAACTGAACAACTCTAATCTGTATACAGTAGGTATAAACATGCATAACATTTTAATGAAAAATGGCCTCTGCATAGTAATCCTATTATTTCTTTTAAACACCAAATAACTTTACTCTTGGATTTTAATGTATGTTCAGAAAAATTTTACATTCTGATCTGCTGGCTCTCTTCTTTATGTTCATTTTCTACGTAATTTAATGGAATTGCATTATTTAGTATAGGGTTATTAAACCATCCCGCAAGTTTTTCTGCCTGAGACAGTTATCTACTAAATCTTAATTGATTTAATAACTGCTATAAAATGTGTTTAGCATTAATAGAAACATATATACTTAATTTCTAATACATTTTATCAGGTTTTGCTCTAAGGCACAGTATACTAAGGAATAAACAAACAAATAGATTGGTTTATTTTTAAACAATGAAGACCAAAGCAAGCACCTAAATGAAACACTGATTAATTCTTCCCTGCCACATATTCTGAGAAGCTCCCATAGGAATACATGCAGCTGGGAGGCAGTTCTGAACAGGGACAAGCAAACAATTTTTTTGGGTTTTCTGTTTGTTTATTTGTTTGCTTGATTAGTCAAAAAGCTCATTTCAGCCTCTGTGCTGCTTCAGTGGAACCTTCTGTGTTTCTTTGTTTTTAATAGAAAAAAAAATGGTGGTCTTCACATTTCAAAATCCTTTTCAACTAACCTGCTCCTAAAAACTACCCTTTCTAAATGTGTTCAGCTGTTCTTGTGATAATATGTAAATTCAATTTCTTAGGAGATACCTTGAAATAATTGATATGGCCTTTTTCTGACTAGAGCTATATTTCAGGAACTATAAAATCCCACAAACAGACCTCTAAGAGGGAACAACAGTCACAATTATTTTGGCTTACTAGATATTAGTTTGAGTACTTTGCCTTGTGCATGATCTAATAATCTAGCACATTAAAAAACCAAAGATTTCAGTAGCAGAAATATATATCCATAATGCTCTCTGACACAAATGTGTGCAGCAGTGATTATTCTTGTTTGCTCATCCATGAAGCTTCACAGCTTTGAAATATGGAAATACTTTGCTCTTCTGAAGACACAATTCATCTTACACCTCCTCAACACACTGGTATGTAGGGAACATGAATCTACAGTGTTACAGGTCTAGTGAAGGTATAACTTATTTTCCTTAAATAAAAAAGCCCCAAACATTGGGTAGCTTTGTACATTATGCAATTATATATATTTAGGTGACCCAATAGATATTAATACCCCTAATGTAAACAGAGAGAGATAAAATGTGTTCTGCCTGAATAAGCAACGAGTTACAACAGTTTCATAGATGAGGAAATACTCTAAATAAGGTAAAATAATTCTTTTTGTTTACCCCTTTCATCTTATCCAAGTAATTTAAGCATTTGTCACTGTAAGAACTTGAAAAAATAATAATCCTCCCAAACAGTAAAATATCAGAAATTGTTGTATTTGAATTATATATTTGCCCATCAGCAATCTTTGGGGAGATTAAGACATGAATTTTTCAAACATTTGTAGTGCTACATATAGACTTTTATGGGGTTTTTTTTCACTCTGTGAGTCTATGTTCATGAAAATAAAATTTCTTTTTACTTTGGCCAAGTTAACTGGTTTAAAACTGCTTTCATACAGACAGGATGTAAGTACACTATTTTGTATGTCTGAAACCTGGGAGAACCATACCCACTTTTTTGCTAATAGGAGCAGTCAGCTCTACTACTGACCAGCAGAAAGTTTGTAGGAATATGTCCATAATCTATGGATTTTTACATTATCATTTTCCCTTCTGTGTTTATGACTCTGCAGAACTAAAATATGAAGCACATCCACACAACACTTCACAGGGAAGCTGTAAAACACCAGCTTAAAAACTAGAACAGCCCAAACTGCATTTATTTTTAAAGGGCACCTGGAAACAACTGTGCGTTGTCAGATCAACTAAAACCATATTGAGACTGAAGTAACAAGGAAAAGTACCTGTAAAAATTTTTGTAATTCATAGCTTCTGTAGAACATACGCTGTTATATCCAAAAACCCACAGGTGCTAGAAGTATTTTCTTCCACAAATTTTTCAGAGATACCAGAGAAACTTGAATGACATTTTTAAGTTATGAGTTCATTCAATAGATGCAAGTGTTACTGTACTGCAGAATGGTTTGGTGCGTATTTGGCAGAAAAGTTCTCATCTTTGTGTGTGTGAATATCTTGTAGTCAATTGTGGTTGCCATAAATGGTGAAATTATTTGCACTGCTGTTCAAGGTCTCTTTTTTTATGCCTGAAGGTATAAGAATTCAATCAAATAGGGGCTATGAACTCTTCCATTCACAATGCAGAAACCATATTGTGTGACCAAAAAGATGTAACAGATTGAACAGTGAGTTGTTCCTCAGAAGTTTTCATTGTCATCTCCAAGACTTAGCAAGATCTGACCCCCATGCTTGCCCCCCCTTGACTGGGGTGATAGAGGGTAATAAAGCATTTGAGAAAAAAATGCATTTTGAGAATGTGGCATGTCTTTCATTAGCACCATAATTCTTTCAAGAAATAGTTTATTGAGAGCTATTTTCCCAGTTGTGTTGCTAAGATATTTTAGATAGATGTCATGTATGAATTTTCAGAGTACAGGTCTTGACTACTCACTGTGACATTATTTTTAATCAGTCAAGTCCAGTTAAAATGCTAAAGTCTTTGTGTATATAAGCATATAGGTCTTATAAATAACTTATGTTCCCATAGTGTTTTATTTTGGTAGTGGTCAGAAAAGTACAGATTATTTTTCTTTATACAGATTGGTATTTATTGTATTCTTTCCTCTGATTAATGATAACTGATGCTGTGATTCCCAAGGCTGTATACAAAAATGACAGGACTTACTTGCATTGGCACTGAAAAATAAGCACATTCATTTCAGTATTTATGTGTGTGTGAGATACTTTTCATAATCTATATCTTTTGTAGGATTCATTTGTTTTACATATGAGAAGCAATTTTTCTCAGACTGCATAGAGACATTTCGGAACTCATTTGGTGAAGAAAGAACAAAGAATAGAGGTAGATTCACAAGTAGATTTAGTCAATTATATGTGCCTAGTATAATTAAAACAATGTAATTTTTATTATTAATAATAATAGTGTGATCTAGAAGAAATAATTGTGAAGAAAAATAACTACTTTCATCTCTTGGTTATACAGTCATCCAGCTCTTGGTCAATTCTATATTTGGGTTGCTGAACACTTCCCTAGAAGAAGATATCACTGATAAAAGAAAAGAATCTCTTCTGAATATTCTAATCATTAGGGTATAGAAAAGCTGGATGGTGACATGCATGCCTAAATTACATCCTCCTACTTTTTACAAAGCACGACCCCTGGCTAGTTTTGGGGCAAGGACCAAGAGATGACTCTGGTTTGGATTCCCCAAATGGAACGGGTTTAACATATCCTACCAGGTAGCTTCAGGCAGTTTTCTTCTTAGTGTTTCCTTGTCAGTGTACATAAATGCTGAAGTGCCTCATCACAGACATTTAACTTTTTGTATGTTTTGTATCCTAAGTGTGTCTGAAGTCTTGACTATATGGGTGAGTACAAACATATTCAAGCTATTTTGTCCCTTCTCTGGGGTGTATGAGCACACACAGGGACAGGCCTGCGTTTAAACCAGAATAGAGCTTTTCTACTGACTAGCCAAGAAGGCTTTCAGGATGATTTGCAATGTTAAAAAAAAAATTCAAAAAGTCACTCCTGTTAAACAGCATCAGGACTCACCTTCCCAAGTACAGATGTCCATGGTTCAGGTATTACGATAGTTGTCTGCAACCTACTCCAGCCTTGAAACATTGACAGAATGATGAAACAGGTTTGAACTAATCTTTGTGATACATGAACTTGAATTGGGACTTTGGGGGCTCTTGTTCATGTGTATAAATATCTGAAGGGAGGTTATAAAGAAGACAGAAATGGGCTGTTTTCCAGAGGTGCCCAGTGACAGAGACACTGGACACACATGAAACACAGGAGGTTCCCTCTGAATGTCACAGAACACTTTTCACTGTGATGGTGAGTAGACTGACAGGTTGTGGAGTTGCCATTCTTGTAGATATTTAAAATTAGTTTGGACATGGTCCTGGATATGGCCCAACTCTAGGTGGCCCTGCCTGGGCAGAGGGGTTGGACCTGATGACCACAAGATGTCCCTTTCAACCCCAGCCATTCTGTGACTGTGACCCCATAATGTGTGTTTTCTCAACAGGATTTTAGAGTTATGGCTTCTTTCACTGCTTCATTGTTACAGAGATTGATATCTAGGTCTTAATACCATGTGGTAGGGAGAAGAAATATGCACATGGCACTATTTTTATCTTATAATTTAAATAAAGATTTAATCTCAACACTTGGCTGGGTTTCTTGGGCAGAAATGCTAAGTAGTGCAATCATTGGAACTAAATATTCTGTGCAAGTTGGCACAGGAATTAGAACAGGAAATGTGTTGGAGTTTTCCCATTCTAAAGGTGTGGCAAAGAAATGTTTTTTCAACCAGTAAATTCCAAATTAATGACATTTTCCAGTCTATATTGATTTTCATTCAATATTTAAAAAAAAATTTAAACTGAATCATTAGACATATTTATGTTGTATGACCAATTTGAGTTTTAATTAACTGTACTTCATTGACAGAAATCCTTTAATGTTAATCCACAGGAGTGTTATTAGGAAAAGCACACTATGAAACTAATATTCGATTATTGTTGAGTTACAAACATGCAACATAATCTCTACATCGTAAATGTCTGTGACTTTTTCATATAAATATATGGCAGTTAACTTGTATTGCATATTTGCATCCCTCAACAGGCTTTTAAATTTTTTTAAGGATCTTTCATGCTGAAAGCTCTGATCTCAAATACTCTGCAATTTCCTTGACATGTCTTTGCTCTTAAGTTGCTTGTATATTTTCGTCGTCCTAACTCTGTTTTGCCATTGAAGTAAATGAATGATGACTGTTTTATTCAAAAAAGATCAGTTACACAGTCCTTTCCTAAAAATATCAGTAAACAGCACAGAATTTACCTGGAGACCAGTGATCTACCACACTGAGGGCACAAACACACCCTGCTAAGCAGAGGACATGGCTCAGGTAAAAAATGTCATTCCACATAAACCTTGCTCCTTGTTTTTTTGTAAGCATATTCATTTTAGTAATTTTGATCCCAGTTTCTTCCCATTCCATTACTGTGTTTCGTAATTTTATGTTTTGTGAAGTCTGCAAGACTCTGGTTTTAGGTGTATATGACTGTCTAAGGACTCCTTGCTAGCTTTGGTGAAATTATTTACAACTCTGCAACATGACCACAAAATGATATTGATTCATGATGGTCCTGCTGGGGAAGCATTTAGCACCCTATCCTACTTGCTTCAAAGAGACATAAGTGATCACATAGAAACAGAATTACAGTCACTAGGGGATTAAGAAAATAACAGAATTTTCATTATTTTTGCTTACATAAGACACCAAATATGTGAACGGGAAAAATTAAAGCCCCTGTAATATTTTTTTTTAAAGTTCCGTTTTGCATGTGATTTATCATTTATAATCACAATTAGTTATTTAAAGAGTATGAGGGCAGATTATCACTCTATGCACTTCCTGAATACATACACTCACAAATGTACATGTGCCCACCTGTCTGGGAATCTGAGGAAAATACACTCTGTGACAGGACGTGTTTCACATGGCAGAGGCTCAGAGGAACACAGTCCTTCTACTGTATGGGAATGCATAAGAAAACAGTGTTCCTTACTACCGTTCAAAATGTGACTCCCAGTTCAGCGTCAGACTCCCCTGAAGTTCGTCAGGTTTTTGGGGTTTGCTGAATTACTTCTCAGTTAAGTTACTCATGAGCAGCTGGGCTCATGGGTGAGTGTGATGTGTGTTTGTATGTGCATGTGATTTACACAAAATGTGATGCAACACAGAAAAGTAAAAGAACCCCTCATCAGGAGCAACCAGCCCAACAGAACAGGGTTGGTGTGACTTTACAAGAAATACACCTAATGGAAAATTATATGTTTCAACACTGAGAACATTTCAAAACCTTTGGCAGTGGCTTGGTGTACTTGCTAATGAGATCCAAAGAGAAAACTCTGGGTTTCTGTTTTGGTTTTTCTTTCAACCCCTTACACTGATCTTAATGGTTGCAAAGCTGATATTGGATATGCAAGATTTTTATGTGAAAATGTTTAATGATTTTTAAAAGAAAATTAATAGCTCTTGCTCCTCAAGGATAACATCATTTTAAGCAGGTGACTTTTGCCTGGATTCCCTGCAAGGGAAGGAGGTGTAATGATGTAGTGACAAAATTATTTCTGCATAGGGTGTGCTGTGGAGACATAATGGGTAATGTGCAGTGAGGTGAGAACAGAGCTCCTGCAGGTGTGCAGCTTTGCAAGGTGCTAATTAAAAACCAGGTGAACACAAGTAAGGAGCAGGGTTGGTACTTAGAGAGGTGGTGGGGAATGAAGGTACAATGCAAACTCCATGTCTTGTAATGCACAATGATAAAAGGGTTCTGATTCTTCTGTTTTGCCTGACATAGCCACGGCTGAACAAATTTAGTCCAGAGTAAATGTTCAATTATATATCTTAGAAACAGCAATCCCTGCTCTATTATAAAATGCTGACAAGAGAAAGACTTCTCTTGTTAAGTCACACATGTTAAATTTTAAAATCTGTTGTGGGAAAGGGAACACTGACAAAGGTAAAGAGATGGCTTTTCCAAAATTCGTGCAACAGGCTGTTGAAGTTTAAACTGCCATTTGAATGCCAGCTGCCAAATAAATCAAATGTGATCTTTCCTGGTGAAAAAAACAACACATCAACTTTGACTGCTATGAGAAAGGCAAAGTAGGAAAAAAACGTCTCCCATGCTTCAAGTTTAAATAAATGTTTCCAGCAGGACAATAAATCAAATTGCCAAGCATTTTCATGATCCAATAATCAAACAGAAAATTTTAACTGACCAAGTAAATATTTCATTTTGATTGTTTGAAAGTCTTGAATTCCAATTTTGCTAGGTATTTATATTTTTTCTTAAAAATAAAGTTGGAATTTAAAACCATATTCTGAATCAGAAAAAGGAACTTTTTACTGAAGATAGGAACTGTGACTTATAAAGTTCAAAAACTGTAGAAACATGACATTATGTCTTCTTTTAAACTTCATGTTTTTCAGCATCTGTAACACTTTTCCAGAGATTAATTTTGAAAATAATGTCATCACTGTGCATTAATGAATAAGCAGAGTGTATTTGTTTTGGAGTGTATTCTTTGCATATAGTATTTTCACATTCAACCTCTATAACTGGAGTTCTTGAAGACAATCAAAGTTGAATCAAACAAATTATTTAGTCCTTTTTTTCTCATAAAAATTCTATGGAGTAATATATTCAATTATATTTTGAAAAAATCACATTTGTTGCCATCAACAGAATTTGATTTATTCAAAAACCTCTACAGCTTGGCTTTGTTTGAATGTTTCAGATAGTTACTTTGTGTGGACTCTCTGTAAATTTCCTGAATTTTAGTGCTTAGTTTTGATTAGCTATTCACATAAGCTCTTTAAATATGAAGTACATTGATTTCAGCATCTAAACTCGATTAATATACATTTCTCAGACAGAAGTGTTTTTATTCTTGCAACAATTCAGTTAAAGTCATCCCAGTTTCTAAGAAAATTAAAAAGGCATGGAAGATTTTAGTTCTGATGCACAGAAATAAGGATTTAAGGATAGGTAAGTAGTAGAATAAGGTTTTGAAAGAAATGAGCTTTGTATTAAAGCAGATCAAGCAGGTGACAATACCAAGGACACATTTGTAAGGAATGCTGTAGACAAAAGAGGTGTTTTTAAGTGGAATAGGGAATATTCAGAGATATTAAACATCCCTGCTTATTTTCATAATGTTATTTTTAGTTCTTTGACTTGGGCAACTGACTGAGATTAAATGAAATTTTAACAGCAGATAATGAAATACCTTTCAGAATCTGAATATATATGAGACAAAGTCGCAGAGGAGATACCTGGAAAAGCAGGGAGCTGAGCTGCAGTCTCCTGTGGCCCAGAATAATGCTCACTCCATTGAACAGCCTTTCCTCCTTCAGGTAAATTAACAGAACTGGTCATGTTTCTAATTAGAGGGACATTAAATCTTTGCCTGTGATTGCATAACTGTACATTTCACCTTCAAGGTCTTGTATATAAAAACTTGAACTACAACCCTGCAAAAAACTTTGTCTATTAAATCTATCTAGAGTCTTATTCAGATATATGTTGCAAGTGATCTCAAAAGATCGTGGCTGAGTTAACTCATATTTAAGGGACAATTATTTTGCAATTCATTGTACTAGATAATAGCAGTACCAGTACACTATGCTAACATAGTGTTTTCCATGACAGGACCTTACAGATTTAATGCTAATTAGTTAGTTTAATGATAACACTGAGAAAACCAGGGCAGAGTTTGGCGCTCAGTCTTAAAATCAGGAGAACCACATAGTAAGGAGGAGCATGATTGAAGCCCAGAGAGCAGAAAGTTCTACTTGAACACCTATTGCATATAATGGAAAGACCACTAAGAAATCCCAGGTCTGTCTTTAAACTCCAAGGGAAATTGGTTTGGGGTAATGAAAAACAGATTTTTCCTTCCAGTATTGTCTGAATGATAAAAGCAATAGTTTGGGGGTGTTTCTGATGTTATTTTAAAGACTTTTCCTCATAACAATTAGCATGATCACACATATAAGCAAGGCAGAGCTGCTCTGAACTGAGAGAATGTCCCTGAAGTCAGTGTCAGTTGTATGTGTTCCATAAGAGGATTCACAATTCTTCTAAGCCAATAAAAACAGCACTAAAATATGAGCTTTTGAATCAAGACCTATTTTCTAGAACGAGAATATTCTTTATCTCTTTTGAGCACAGATATTTTCTTCTTACTTTAGGGATTTAAAACAGAATGATTTTGGTATAAATGTATATGTATTCGTAAATGCTATGCAAATTGGTCATTAAAACATGACATTTCATCCTGCAATGATTTAAAGGGAATTAAAATGCAATAAATTGAAAAAAAATGCAAAGGTAGGACACACAAACCAGCAGAGCTGTTCTTCCTGTGCTTTTTAAATTTCAGTATTTTTGAGATACAATAATTTTGTGCTGAAAAATCAAGCCAGTCCCACTAATATGTAAGTAATTTCTGTAAAACACATGATAAATGAATCAAACATACAAATGCAGTGGTCTTCCTGCCAAGGTAAATTTTTCATGCTGAAACTCACTGGATATTTTCACTCTGTGGAGCCTCAGTTCTGTTTTGTCTGATGACACAGTAGGGATTAATAAATTGTATTTCACTGCCATTAGTTAAACATGTGATAGCTACCATTTATTTGTAAAGTTTGTGAACCTTCAGAAAACTGACAAGTCTTTAATTCCTATCCATCCAACCAGTATAATATGTCATTTTGTAATCTGTGAAGACTAAGGATTCTCTTGTATTTTACTCTAATTTCATCTTCTCAGGCATGTATGTGTGTTTGCATGTGTCTTAAAGGTCAGAATGCAAGACTGTAGGGCGTTTCATTCTAATGGATTAGCAGTTGAAGAAAATAAAGGACCACAGTGCAGATATTCATCCAGGTGGTCCAGCAGCTGAGTGCAAATTGTATAGACTGTGAAGTATGGGCGAATTTACGTGCTGCTCCTAGAGGAGGGTCGGTATTGTGTAGCATTCCTCCTAGCTGGGATGGGAATACATACCTCTGATCTAAATTAATATTTAATTCTCAAAAGTAATGTACCATGCAGTACTGGAGCCTTTGGTTAGTGTGGTAATAAAAAGAAGCTTAATTGGAAATTCTTTTGAGAACTTGCATGTACTGTACATTATTAGCCTGGGGTAGGTCATTCTCACCTCCATTAGTTTTCTGACTGATAGAACACATATACATTCTGCAATCTGTGTAAGTAGAGAATATGGGTTTTTTATTCCCCCTGCTATTTTCCTCAATAGCCTTCCAATATTTTCTTGCTCCAGTAAAACAGGCTGATGTAACAATTCGGCATGTATTGCTTAAAGCTACTTCCATTGTCTTTGGACAGGTTGGCTGCCAGTTCAAATGGATTTGTTGAAACAACGTGCTTTTACCAGGCTACACTCGCTTCTTCTCTTAGCAACAAGAGGTTCTGACGTTAGCAAGCTTATTTTGGAAAGCTCTGCTCTGCTCAGTGTGGGATCAGAGCACCCCAAGGGCTTGAAGTCAAACTTTGTAACTTGTAGCTTAATCAACAAGGTTCAGAAACATCCTAGAGACAAAGCAAAAAATATTTGCTTTAAAAAATAAATAAAGCTGAGAATATGGTAATGAAATGCTTAGGGTAACAATGAAGATGCCATAATGGCTCAAATATCCAGTTTGCTGTTGATTTACAATGACGTATTAAAATCAAAGCAGGATTAAATAGGCTAATGACATTGAGAAGCCTGTAGCTGAAGTTAAGTAATGTTAAAAAATCAGTAGGAGATTCTGGTAAAAATAGAATATAACAGTTGCAGAAAATTAATTGATTTTTAAAAATAAGGAAAACCTAATGAAAAAGGGGCAAAACCTTGTATTGCCACTTTACTGACCCCCTTTTCCCCCTTGTAAATCAAGTGAATGATGTTTTATTTGTAAAAATTTTTACGGGACAGATAAGGCTAGAAATGCAGATAAATATTCCTGAGAGTTCTCAGCCTGGGAAAGATCTCAAGGGCTTTCCAAGCTTGTTCTGGGGTCTCAGGCAAGTGGAGGAGAATTTAGCTATTAAAGGATAGAGAAGAGGATAAATCTTAATAATACAGTAATACTACCCATTTCAGTGTTATGAGTATGAATATTTGCACACATAACTTTAGTACTTATCTCAAGTGTTTTGCTGAGCTAAAGACTGAGGACAGCCTTGAGGAGCTGAGACCTGGCAGACTGTATATGAAGGAAAACTCTCGTATTCTGTGTCTGCAACTGTGCTTTGTCTGCAGCTCCACATTTCATAGGGATTACTCCTGTCTCAGTGTGAGTAATGACTCTGACCATCAGGATTGGTGTCCCTTGGGCCAGGCTTTGATCACTCTTAGAAGAAAAGTGCACTTCATTTCCCACTGACTTCAGCAGGGCTTCAGAGCACTGAGCATTTTAAGGGTATCAACCCATGTAGTGCTTATATAAGAGGTGTTTCCCGAGAACTGGAAAGAAGTTATTATTCTTTGGGAAAAGGAGTTTGAAATGAGCAATGAAATGTTGCCTCTGGTGTGCCATCAGATGTGTTTCCCTTTATCTCCTGAGTGTGAATACGTTAGCATCAGCACTAGAGGGAGAGCAAACTTGATAAACCCTTGAGGGCTCAATACTCACAGGACAAATATTGCTATGGAGGAGTGCAGTCACTGACTGCAAACAAAGCAAATTCAAGGGGAAAATCTCTCTGAGCTAACCTTTTTAAAGTAATCCTTTTAAGATTTAGTGTTACTTCTGTATTACTCAATTTCTTTGTTTAAACATATAAGGCTGTAGTTCCGAGAAAGTTGTTTTATAATAAAATACGCAGGTATTTCCAGGGCTTTTAATGTGTGAGCTACTGCACAAACCTACAGCTCCAGCTGCTGGCAGATTTTCCTGGATTTTCTCAGCCATGAGACGTAAAAGAACTCTAAAAAAACACCCTTTTCCACATAGAAAAAAAAATATATAAATAATAGTAATAAATATTCATAATTTTTCCTAAACCCACATATGTTTAGAGACCTTTTAATCCCCTTTTCAAGGACAGCCTTGCACTGTGTTACAAAGAGATACACAGGATACATTACTAACACGGCACAAATCACAGGCTAGGTGGATACACTGAGTCACAATGCTGATATATATATATGTATATGTATGATTAATCTAGATATCATTAAACTTTCCTGATCTGTCTCTGTGCCTGACAGGTGTTAGTGGATTGTAGGTTTCAAGCTAAAAGATAAAATGAAGCTTCTAATTTAGATAGAACTCATTGCTTTTATTGTCTTTTGTCAAAATAAAAATGCAAAGAAATTCTTGCATATGAGAAGACTGGACTCAAGCCATGTGTGTACATGTGTAAAATGCACCAATGATAAACCAAACCCACAATTAAATTATGGAAGTTGTTCAAGATAACAAGGGAAGAGACAAGGAGTAAAATGCCTTCCTTGAGGAATAAGTTAGTATATAATATAGCCGGATCTTGCAATTGTCTTATTTTTAGGCCAGTTTCTGGAGTATACTACTGAGTACACAGTGACTGCCTATGGATCTGACAATATGAAAGATAAGGATTTTTCTTTTCTTTTCTCTTTTCTTTTCTTTTCTTTTCTTTTCTTTTCTTTTCTTTTCTTTTCCTTTTCTTTTCTTTTCTTTTCTTTTCTTTTCTAAATGTAGGCATTAATAGAACTATTTTCATGAAGCTTTACTACAAACATAAGCAAAGTAGTAGGAGAAATGTTAGAAGTAGCTCAAAATACGTCTGACCAGCAGAGGTCAATGTGCAAGTGAAACATCAAGGGTCGCATTTGGGAGACTGAGTAAATCAATGCCTTTCTCTTCAAACTGAACATATCTGAGCCTCTAAAGTTATAAAACCCCCGTGAAACCTGCTGATGAAACAGTGTCTCTAGAAACAAGTGCTCTGCACATAAAAACCCTCAAAATCCCCCCCAAACCAACCAACCAACCAAAACACCCATCCTGCCGCCGCAGATAATGGTGCTGCTTCAGGTTGTGGTTTCATATTACCTATCTGCTCTGAGTGCTTATTGATCCAGAAAAGAAACTGCAGTTGTTGTCCTCTCAGATTTCTTTTTTAGCTAGCATGAGATGGGTCTAGACCTCTGCAGAAGCACAGCCTGGGGCAGCCAGGTGTTGTAGGACTGCACTGTGAAGCCAAAGAGCTCACACCCTTCTGATGACTTGCATGAAAGTCAGGATAGTGAGATCTAATGAAATTTCCTTTTTTATGATTTTGTGGAGGATTAATCCTACAATTTTCAAATATTATCTGGATTAAAATACATGATTAAGGATTATAAATTTAGCTTGAAAGATTAGGAAATATCAGAATTACCTCTGCTTGAGTAATGTTCATTTGACCCTATCGGGCACTTGTGGTATGACTTCATTTTTAATTACAGGATCACATGCTATTTTCCAACAGTAACCCTACCTCATTTAGTTAATAGGCCATCTCTGTTCCAAGAATGGTCCCAACTTGTATAGTTAAAGATGTTCATACCTTACATGTAGAACCACAGTTCCTCATACCTTAGTTCTCCACATGTAAATTAGGTATAATAATAGCATGCTGTCTCACTGGTGTGTTGTGAAAATAACTTAATTGGTGTTTGCACATCACTTGGTGACTACAGCAGGCTTCAGGGAAGCCCAGGAGGAAAATAATAATTTTGTATCTAGAGAAAACCTTGAGTCACGTGCATTATACAGGGTGTGGGACACATTTTGGACAATGACTAACAAACAAGATGTGGAAAGAGAACAGATCAGCAGTGGCATCGGATATCACATGTTGGCTGCACTTGATTTTAGCAGGTTAAGTGCATCCTGGCTCATCTGCTTGAAATGTAAAGGAGAGGAAGGGGCAGGAGCACAATAGCTAACACACTTCAGTCTGCACACTGAAAAGGATATTCACTGGTAGGAAAGGAAAAGAGTGTGTGGCCAGGGAAATAGAAACTGCAGGGTAATCCAAGGGTTGCACAGGATACATTACTTTGCTGTTCTCCAGCTTTTGAGTGCTAGAGCTTGTAAACTAACCACACTCCTCTGAACATATCTATCCATCTTTTTATGTATATACTTAGATTCCTTCTACTCAAAGAAACATCCTAACTGCTCTAGATTCTTCTCTGACAGTCCTTAAATAAACATTCATGAAATGCAAACCTCATTCCACAAAAACCATCAATAACCAAAAGCATTCAAGATCTATATCATAATCCATCCCTGCTAACGGAAACCTATCCAGTCTTGCAGCAGTCCTTGTAGGTTCTCAGCTAAGTCTTTAGTCAATCATGCTGATGAGATGGCTGATGAAAGAAAGCCTCTGCAACAAAGAAAAGCCCTACAAAAGATTAGGCTGTCAAACTGAGACATCTTTGTGATCATAACTGGTGGGATGGTTTCAGACGAGTCTCATTTTTAGGGAGTTTAGGACTATAGAAGACCAACAAAACCCTAAATATCCACTTGTTTTTTTTCAGAAAGCCAGAGGCAAAGCCAAGTGCTATGTCAAAAATAATAGCCTAAAATTCTCATAATAAAATATGACAAGGAAAGCAGCTAAATTTTGCACCACTTTCAGGTATCAGTTTAGGTATCGGTTGGAGAGAAAACTTAAGGTGTCAGTTGGAGAGAAAACCTAGCCCAACAGTCCAAATGTAGTTCTATAGAACAAATTGCAGTTCTCAATCTAGAAATGTAAAGTGTATATAAAATTACAGCTGTAAATTCTCTATTGTAAGGAAACTGGCCAAACCTTATTTTTGGTAAAGATAACATACTTCTGCATCTGCTACATAATTTGATAGTAGTTGGAAACTAGAACAAAGAAAAATCACTGCAAATATCAACAACTTTGTAAAAAAAGATAGGGTCATTGGCTCAAAACAAGCTGAAAGAGAGAGAAAAAAGCCTCAGTATGTTTAAAAACCATTATCAATTTCATCTTAATTCTGTCTGTGTTTTTACGCAACACTTATTTAACTACATTTGATCTCTGCATATTTCTTACACAGAATCACAGCTAAAAAGGCTATTTAGAAATTAAAATCTAGGATGACCTTTGCTGCCCCCTATTAAAGGTGCTTTTATAATTATTTGTAGCAACTCTGTCATTCCATGAACATCAGTTATGGTGCTGCAAGTGGCTGGAGTAGATTCAGGGTAGAGTATTTTCTTTTTGCTGATTACGGTAATCAGTACCAAAGCCTACATCAACTCCATCTAGCTCCTTTGTTGTCAAAGGAGCAAATTCCATATTTCAAAACTGTTTATGACTGAAAGAATGATCAGCTCCCACTTGACCCTAAACTTGTGCAGGATCTGCTGCTCCAGCTGCATCTCTACAAATCTATGGGGCCTGATGGGATCCATCCAAGGGTCCTCAAAGAGCTGGCTGATGTCATCACAAAACCTTTCTTGAAGATTTTTGAACTGTCTTGGGAATCCAGAGAGGTCTTAGCTCACTGGAAAGTGGTTGTTCTGATTTTCAAGAAGGGAAAGAAAGATGACCCTGGAGTGTCATTTTACTGCTTTCAGTAAAAGCATGGAAAAGATTATTCTGGGAAATACTGAAAAACACCTGGAGGACAATATAGCCATCAGTCACAGCCAACATGGATTCATGAGAGGAAAGTCCTGCTTGTTGAACCTGATTTCCTTCTACGACAGGGTAACCTGCCTGGCTGATCAAGGGAAGCCAGTAGATGTAATCTTTTTGGAGTTCAGCAAAGCCTTTGCTACAGTCTCTCACAACCTCTTTCTGGACTCAGTGATCCTGATGGGTCCCTTCCAACTCAGCATTTTCTATGATTCTATGAACCTGTATGAAAGGAAGGACTTACCAGTATTGGAATGAAATGCTCTCAAAAGCTCACCCAAAGCAGGGAGGTTGGATCGGCTTTCCACATGCTGGTTATGAAGCAGCCTTAGCTTGTTAGGTCTGCTGGGTATATCAAATGTGTTTCTGTATCTTTCCTGACAATTTGGGAGTGTTTCTGTTCTCAACAGTAAAAAGCTTAATAGAAGGGATCATTTCTAATATGATACTGTGCTCCTCTACCTCTGATAACATTTTCCTCTCTATTGCCAAAAGGACTGTTTTAAAAGTGAATTTTTGCAGTGAATAAAAGTGACATTCTCCAAAAACAGATGAAAAAAAAAGCTTTTTAAATATATAATGAGAAAAATATTAATAAAACAAAGCAAAACCACATTTAGCAGATATAGGCAAAATGTTATCACTTTTTTTTTTTTAATATGTTTCTATTCTCAGAAAATATTTTAAGGAAGTATTCTAGGTGAAGATTGTCCAGAAGCAAAACATTTAACTGAAAACTATAGAAATATTTTGCAGATGTACTCATAAAGTTTCTATTCTGGCTGAGTGAAACAGAGTAAAAAAAAAATCATAGGGTTTGTTTGCTTAAAAATAAATTTTCTCATGCACCAATTGAATGATATCATTCAGCCATTTCTATCAAAAAGTTAATGAAAGTACTGGGATAGAGTGTTGACATGGAGCTAAGAAACATTGTTTAAAACCCTACCACTGCCTACAAGTCGAACAAACAAAAACAAAGCTGATGGAACAGCATTGGTTGAAAGAGCAAACCAAAATAAAAATAAATATTTTCAGTTAGCCCAGATTTTATTTTGTCCTGAGTTCTTTTAAAACAATTTTTTAAAAAGAACTGAAATAACAAAAATAAAATGCAGAAACTACAAGTGAAATGTTTCAGCTTCTCACAGTTATCCACTACTCTTTCTGTAGTAGTCCCAAATCTGTGAATAATCATTCCAATCAGTCCAAATCCACCCTTCTGGGTATTTTCTGATTTTTGTTTGTTTGTTTGCTTTTTTTTTTTAAATAAATTAAATGAAATACTTGTAACAAAACATAGAATTTCAAACAGTGCTCCCATCCATGCACAGATTACTTAAATTCTTCCCCAGTTGCGTGGCTAGTGAGGATTCAGGCTGTGCATGTTGGCCCTCTGCACTTATGGTTCCGAAGTAAGTGAAGCAGCAAGTCTCTGCTCCAAAACTGTGATGACAGCACATGCTGAAAAAGCATCCATTTTGATGTGTGAGGTCTGAGTGGTTCAAAAGGCCAAGCAGCTGTCAGACATCTAGGAAGAGGAAAATCCAGTAAAAGACCTGGTGTTGGATGAAAATCATAATAATATATTTGCCAGGGGAATTTTTGGCTGCTGACTTTGGAAGGGGTTTTTTGCTACCGTGGTTTCTCATTTTGAGGAACTTGTCACACAGGAATGGGGAAATGGCTTTGCACTGGCTGTTCAGTACAATAGCAAGGCCCTGCTCCCGTGTAGCTGTGGTAGAATCTGCTGAGATGGAGAACACTGAGTAACACTGTAAAGACAATGAAGAGCAAAGATGAACCCTCTGATCCCATAAGGGCCTTTCCATTCCTTGCACCAGGGTACTTACAAGCCAGCACACCCCTTTTGTTGAGAACCAAGACTGAACTCTTATTTTAATCTTTCAGCTGGCATGGACACACTTCCTTGGAATAATTTAAGCCACTGAATACCAAGTGTATCATCTGGCCGGATATTTCATTATAGCCCCACCCAAGTTACACAACTCTGAACATAGCCTTTTGTTTTGTCAGGAGAACTACCACCAGCTGAATTGCCTGGAGTTTCACAACAAGGACTTTACATTTGCGTTGTTTGCCCCATAATCTATCCTGGATAATCAGGAACTCTAGTCTTGTCATAGTAAATCTGGCAATGTTTCTGTCCTATCTAACCCTGTTACAGGCTAAACAAATAAATACACTGTTTTTCTTAATAATTTTGGGGAATTTTGACTTGCCTTTTTCGTCTTGAAATCAATGTAACACATATATACCTGCTCCTTAAAGTCATGTTTATTTCTTTTGTAGTCTAATTGCAAGTTTGTCCTACATCAACAGGGAATTTGTAAAGGAAGAACTGACTTTCTTCTTCCTTTTGGAGAACCATTGCTACTGTCCCCAGATGAAAATGAATTTCCCCAGGGAATTAATTATCAAAATAATCTGCAATATCAGTCCTTGATTCACTTGCTGCACAACTGTTACAGAGGTATCAGCTGATGTGAGTGTTCAGCTGATGTTATTGTTTGTTCAGCCAAGAGTTTGAGGCAGTTCTAAAGTATAGATTATGTGTTTATTTTGGTAAAAAAGTACAATAGGGCTTTGTCTGCAAATACAGGAGCAGGAAAAGTGAGGGAGGAGTTTTGGGTGGTGGGTGGTGTGGTGGTGGTGATGTGCACTGAAAGGAATAACACCATAAAGGGCTGAGTCTGGGAAAGTTCTCTGAACTACAGAGCACAATGTAAAAATTGTGTAATGGTAGAGAAATACTAAAATATTAATGAAGAGTGTCTGACAGCTACCAATCTTTTCATGTTGATGCTTTTTATGACATAGTTACTGCTTTTGTTTTGATACCAGAAAGTAAGTCAAAGAGGCTGCAGAGTGGCTAATTAAGGCTATAGCATCCTCTTGCTGTCAATTAAATATTTTGTCCATGAGAAGTCAAGATTTTAATATATGGAGTTTCAAGTAAAAAAATAACAATTCCAGAATTTAGGAAAGGTCTTGGACAAAAAACCAAAAGCCATCTACTCTGTTATGCTCTTTCTCTCATTAGTTAGTGCTGGATATTTCATGACAAGACAATAAAAAGAGAAAAGCTACTTCTACCAACACATAAATAGACTAATAATCTCTTCATTTTTATATTATAGGGGTTTACTTAAAATCCAATGATTCAGGTCAACATGATATAGACAGTGGTACGAGTAAAATGAAAATAGATTTGAATCTGCTGTTTGATATCCAGAGTCGAGAAATGTGACAAAACTATTTGTGAGTCAGAAGTTGTGTAAGCAAGCCAAATAGTTGAGACATCTTTCTCCCAATTGATTATAGGAGAGGTATTTGCTGTTCTGGTAACTAGAGTACAACATTAACATATTGGGCAGCAGATTTAACACAAACAAAGGAAGTAGTTTTTCTTTAGACAGATAATTAACAGATAGAACTTAGGGCCACGGGATGTTGTGGAGTCCAGAAACAGCTTGAAAAGGGTTCGGAAATTTTGCTGAGCATAGATCATCATTGACTATTTAATAACATAGTCCACTCACACACTCAGAAATTCCTGGAACGGCTGGCTGCTGAAAAATAGTGTAGAAAGTGGCAGTGTCAGATTATACTTTCTGTGGTTTAATATCTTCAATGTTCTGGCTTCTGCTTCTGTTCATCAGTGGAAAAATGATTCTGGGCTAGATGGACTTTTGGTCTGACACAGTGTGGTGACTAATTTTTGTGCTCCTGTTAAGAAGTGAGAGAGTACAGAGCTGAAAAATCCCATTTGACTAGCAAGACTGTTTGGCCCAAGCTTATAGAACTTAAAAGTCTCTGAGTTATGAGCTGAAGTATCTTGTCAACATTCTTGGTGCTGGATTTAGGAGGATTTGATGTCTTCCTACCTCTAACAGCAGCTTGATGAATGATTGGCAGATGTTTTTCATCTTTGTATCTCAGCTTCTCTGTATCTTTTGAGGAAAGAGAATGCTGACCTGCAAGTAGAGATCTTCTTGTTAAAAGCACCTGCAGCCCCCCGACAAACCTAATTTGTGTTATTACATTAGTGTTAACTCTTTGCAGTAAAGTATTTAACTTTTGTTAAAATTCATGCTTGTCCAGAAAACTCTAGTTCATTTTGAGCTTTAAGCTCACTACATATTCACAAATACTTTATTTTAGTGCCCACACTGAATTGCAGGGATCACATCTGTAGAAATGTGGTCCATAAAGGCACCCGGGCATCTCTATTTTCTGTAATCTGGTTGAATTTTGCCTTATATCTAATATATAAGTTGTCTTGTCGCTTTTAGGAGAGGTGTTACCTCCGTCACGACATGACATCATTGTGCCTAGAGCAAATCGGCTCTGTCCGGCTGAAATTCCCGTTCGCGCTATGAAGGTCGGAGCAGCAGCACCCTCTGCTGGGACCGGGGTCCAGGTCTTGGTACAGCGCAAGAAAAACCTTGGGTGGGGACTTCCTCCTTAAAGGTGGGCACTTTCACTTCCGTGCATTCCTCTTCTCTGTCTGTCTGTTATAGAAATAGGGAATTCTGTGTCCTTTTCCATCACTTAAAATATAGCTGGAGTAGTGTGTGCCTAGTTGGGCTTCACGGGCTTCTTCTGTGTGACGTCCCTGCCACACACTCAAAGGCTTTTCTGCTTCTCTGTAGGAAGACTCAGAAAAAGAAGCAACGAACATCAAAGAAATAAGCAGTGTACGGCTGAATTAAAGAGTGCTGCTATCTTTTTCTAAGCATCTTTTGGAAATTATATGAAAATATTTTCCCACATTACAAGAAAATCAAGCAGGATAGAAATGAGTCTGAGACGTTATTTGTCTGTATAATATCAAACACTTCGGATTTGCATGGAGGTTAATAAAAATAAATATGGACTCAGCTGAAGCAGAGATAAAGCTCTTAAGAATCCTAAAGAAATTGTTTAATTACAAATCTGAATTGAAAAGACAAATTAAGCCTTAAAAGTGCCAAGCTTTTTAGCAATTAGTGATCGTTAAGGAGTGTTTTGTGAGTTGCAGAGGTTAAAACAGTGAAGTGTGGTATAACTTAGGATATCAGAAACCCAGTTCTGTTGCAAGCACAAAGACTAGTGCCACCTCAGAACGTTTTTTTACTAACATGGTAGAGCAATTTGTTTTGCAGGAACAGTAAGTGTCAACCACGACAGCCAGGAGAGGGGAGGGGAAGAGAGAATCAAGATTAAAGACTTAACAATGAGTTCTCTCAGTCTTGGCAGAGAGGTGTCCAGAGGCCCAATCTGTGGCTGGAATGAGGAATGAAAATAAACAGCATGGCTGAAGAGGAAAGTATTAAATGGAAAAGGAGTGGGAAATTGCTCTGTGAAAAGAGATGGATCAATGGCTTAAAATGGCTTTTAAGCAGCCTTTATTTCTAACAAAGTACCAGATCTTATAAGCGATGAACTGAGACGTTGCCAAAAGTCTTTTTTTCTGGGACTGACAGGGATGCTGAATCCCCATGCATTCCAGTGGCTTTGGCAGGACCTTTGAGTCTTCAGTATCTGAAGATCAGTTACAAACCATGTTCTTAGTCCCAAAATACCTTGAGAAGAGGAAGTTAGGTTCTGTAAAACTGAAGATTCACAAAAAAAGTGAAAAGTATAGCTTTTTAAAATCTGACTCCAAGAAATTATGTTTAGACTAGGCATGAATATAATTTATTAGCACTGTGGAAAAGACAAAAAAACCAAAGATGTCACATGTGCAGAATAGTGAGTCTGACATAAGCAGGAGGAGTTAGACAAGTGTTGGAGGAGGAAAGTTGAGTGTTGCAAAAACGATTCAGGGGTCAGACATGTTTTGATACTAGAACGATGCATACTATTGTGAGAAGGCAAGAAAAAAAATGCATCAAGAAAAGCAAGTTAAGTAGAAACACACATATTGAATAAGGTTCACAAAATATCACAAAAAAATTACAAAAGAATTCACACTTGGGAAAAAAATCAAAACCAAACACAACAACCAATCAACAACAAAAAAACCCCACAACCAAACCAAAACAACAAAAAACCCCAATCAACCACAAAAATCCAAATACATTATAAAAAACTGTAAATGTTTACAGAACTTAGGGTGGTAGCGAGGAAAAAAAGTTAATGGAATTATCTAAATAATGTTTTTAGCCTTTTTGTTCACTGAGATCTCCCTTGGAGTAAATTTGTTCTTTCAGTTTCTTCTGGTAAGTAATTTCAGATAATTTTAGTAGTCTGATTTCTAAAATGACCTTTTGGACTGGTGGTAGCATAGCTGTTAGAGTTGGTTTGGAATATGCTATCTAAATGCAGTTTCTGATAAAAATGCATTGAAAGGAAAGGAAAATGTATTTCCAATTCTGATAGCTATTTTATTCTAAACCCATTAAAAAACTTTCTGCATGTAGCCCACAAATTATGATACAACACCTGAGGGAGCTGTATCTGGAATGCTTCATCTACCTTTGGAAGGACATTCCAAAGCTGGGAAGGAGAGAACTTCAACCAGGGACACCTTTTTCATCTTGATTATGTGTTTAATAAAAAAGCCCAAAAATGTCACAATATTTCATAGAATAGGTGGCTGGTTATTTATCTCCACTAAGCTGTAGATCATTTATCATGAGGCATAAATTTTTTGTCTCTCTCTTTTTAAAAAATATGAGTTTCAAAGATTCAGCATTATGCATCATTTTCAGACTCACTCTGTCCAGTGACTTGGCAATAAAAATTTTGCCATTTCTTTCTACGCAGTTTTTTACTTTTTCAGCAGATGAGAACAGAAGACAACATCCTGACAGCACACAGCTGCACAGCTCTGCAAACTGCTCCTGCTGCAGGGAGAGCTGTGACTCGCCAGGGTTTCTGTATGTCTGGGTCAGACAAGAGAGGAATGCTCTGGGTGTTTCAGGCATGAACTCCAAAACCTCTTCCCATTCTTGAAGCAATTCTGCAGCTTAGATACCACAGCGCTGTTGTCAATGGGGCTGATGTAAGTGAAAGGCAAATGTATCCTGGAAAAAGCAACTTTATTGGGCTAGTAGCATAATCCATAGGATAGGTCACATTAGAAGCTGGAAGCAAACAGAGATGTTAATTTAAACAGATTTGTTATTCTGAGTTCTTTGGGGGCCCCCTATAAAGTGTCTTAGTGCCGTCCACAGCCTTTTAGCAGTTGCAATGGTAAGGCCAAATGGATCCATCTAAAGCAGTTGTTGTATGTCCTGTCCTGCCCCCAACATTATTGCCATTTCAAAGGTTTTGCCACTTGAACCTATTGTATCTGTTTTTGCCACCATGGATTATTATCTAGTATGAAAGCTTAATATTACTGACACACAAGGCCTTTTGCTGAAAGAAGTATCAGGGGCACAGAATTTTTCTCCCTGGATAGTCACATAAAAGCCGGTAAGTGACAAAATAATTTAGTCACTCTTATGCTGAAGGGACATAACTTTTTGCATCTGAAAGCATCAGGATTGTTCATCTACAGAACATAGGAGAAGGGCATGAGGAAGCTTTAAAGGAAACTTTCAGATGTTCTCTACAGAAGATACAAAGGACCAAAGAATTTGAATCTCTTAAATTTTCCTGTGTCAGGGAATTTTCCCTGCTAGTGATTCCTGTACCATTGTCAGGACTCCTCCCAGCCCATACCAGCTTCTCAAGGTAAGCATCTTATGGAGAGAAGAGAAGCAACTTCTTATAATGGCATTGCTCAAACAATAAGCACTTTAATTCATTCAGATTTAAAGGAATGAGCTATGAGCAGGAAACAGAAATTAGTTGAGTAACAAGTATGTGGAGCTTGTGTAGTACCCAGCTGATGCATGGCCAGATTCTAAGACTGAAATTAAAGGTCATGGGCATCAGTGAGCTCTATGGCCCGGGTCTTAAGAGATTTTGAGCTTGAACATCTGTCTGTGCTATCTTGTCCATCTTGTGCCATCATGAATTATGGTCAGTTGTGAAGAAAGGAGGGTTCATGTGCTTTACCAATCCATCATTGTTTATTTGATCTGGTGAGTGGGGATGGGAAATCCTACTGTTTGTAGAAAAGAGCTCTTATCTGAGGTTATTGCCATTCTGAGCCTATGCCAAGCCTGTTAGAGTGGCAGAGACACTTACTCCCTTTCTTCCCCTATATCACATTTGCTGTTTCTTGGCCAGACTACAAAAAGAAAAAGAGCAAAATGTTTGTCCAAGAGCTGTGACTTGAAGGGAGAAGATAATATTAATTACCTTGAGCAGTGTCATGAGTTTCCTAAGGGAGGTTGCAGAAACATTAGCAGGGAGTTGCATGCTCCTAGAAGAGACTTGTACAGCGTAGCTTGTTCAGTGTGAGACAATGAAAACAGGCTCCAATTACTCGCTACAGGTTAAAACCCCACTTTGCCCTGGAAGAAATGCACCTCTGCCAGAAATAAAATATAATTAGTAATTCTTTGATTCTTTTAAACACTTTTACACAGAGTTGTGGCCTGTTTTCATTCCTCTGTCCTGAACAATGTGAACTGATGATGATGTCAAGGTCTCTTTAAACAAAAAGCACTGTTTAACAGGTCATCCAGGAAACCTGAATTCAAGTTCCTCACTTTTGCAGGCTGTTGTTTGCACATTGAAAATATCCATGGCTGTTTGATCTGCAGGATTCATTTTGACACTGTGCCTCAAAGAAATGCATTCTTGGTGAAAGCAAAAGGCAAATCTATCCTGAAAAAAACCCAAACCATTTCTTTATGAGGAAAACTGCTGGTGTCATGGACTATCCTGATGCATATAGAATTGGATAGTTGGTTTCTCTTTCAGATTTTTTCTCTGTACTGCTCAGAATTCACAGAATTCTCTTTCTGAACATTATGAAGATTTCTCCATTTCATGTTGACAACCATAGTTTTAGTAAGGTTTATTGGGAAAAATTTAGTGACTTTTGGGAGGACTGAGTTTTCTAGGCGTGTACGGGATGTTAGTCTGCTGCACAGTCCTTTATCTGTGCTGTTTTATCTAACCAATATGCCCCCTCCTTCTTGTGTTGTTCATGTTAGACACAGACTTTATTCACCCTGTTACAGCTTGCATCCATGTTGAGCCTGATCTTCCTGAATCAATCCTGGCTGTGGTTCATAAATGATTTCTTGCAATCCTACCTGTGTCCTAATAGTTCTAACTTCGCTTATCCATGGACACAAGGAATCTGCTTTTACCTATGAAGGCTTTGGATTTAGTTCCATTATTGCTTATAACTCATTGGCTACCTCGTAAAAGAGATCTCGATAAAGCTTTGTGTTTGCGCTCCTTCGTATTTCTAGACCCACTTGCTGCTTAGACTCACACTTGCTCATCTGTGTACAGCCTCTGATACTTCTTTTTTTTCTCTCAGTTAGAGGAAGCTGCTTACTCTGGATTATTTTAAGTGCTTCTAGGTCTTGCCTTTTGCTCCTCTGCTGCTCTGATTTGCTTGGGTGGCAGACACTAACTCTTCATTCAGCTTAGTGCTGTGTACTACTTCTGGCCCTGGGAAGATACAACATAGTGGCCAAACATCACCAGGTATGCAGTGTCTCATTTTACCAATCATCCTTTGTCTGTTTATAAAGGTGACACTGCTCTTGGATGAGAAGTAAAGGAAGGTTCTCACTAAAAGAAAGATGCCTTATTTATAATACAGTGACATTATCATGTTGCTTAATTATTTTGGTTCTGTTGCAGCACTGGCAGATATCCTGTTACCTGAGCAGAGTGTATTACAAACTGTATTTTTAAAAAAATTTTCTTTTGTTTCCATCTGTCACCTAACTATCCTTCAGAAAACCTGCCGAATGCACAAACAGCGTATTGAAAGGTGCTAATTTACCGTCATCATACAGTTCCTCTCCTTAAACATTTTCCAGTGTTTAGACCTTACATCAGAGTTTCAGGAAGCAGAACAATGAGTCTGTTAGATTCTGCTTTGTTTTTTTTTGGGGGGGGGGTTTTGTTTGTTTGGTTTGGTTTTGGTTTTTTGTTGGTTTTTTTGATGTTTTTTTGATTTTTTTTGTTTGTTTGTTTTTAATTGCACTTGGCTTGGCTCTCTTGGCTTGGTTTAGAAAAGCCTTTTTTCTCAAAATGTACAAAACGTAATCTCATGGGGTGGAATTTACCTAGTCTTGGAATTTACCATGCAGATGTCTTTCATGTAGACTTCTGTTTCTGGGCAACTCACCCAAGACTCCTTTAACATCTGTTTAAGAAAAAATCACTTTCAGGGTTCTCTTTGTCTCATCGCAGCATGCATTTAAAACAGCTCAGAAAAATTGCATGCTTAAAGTGATATTTTTCCAATGCTGACATCTGAAATTAGCTAGAATAAAATTTGCTCATGATGTCACACCTTGAATCTATTAGAGTAACTTCTGCCTTTCCTTTAAGCAAAATCTTGTCGTTCACAGACTGCGGTAGTAGTGAATAATCTCCTGTGTCATGTGCTTCTTGTGATTAGATTAACCAGGGAACATCTATTATTTTAAGGCCTTCAGAAACCTGCACTGTCCAATACTTCATTAGATTTTGTGAGGCCTTCCACAGGCAGTGTAAAGGGGGTTTTGCATCTTGTCAGACAGCATTAGTAGTTCCAAAGCTCTGTATGTTGTACTTAAGTGGCTGCATTCAGCAGTGGCTCTTACCAGCTGTGTATGATCGGACATCACAGCCACAGGTGGCCTGGTGGCACTGTTCTGCTCCAAAAGCAGTCCCTGGTAATGCCTTTTGAATGCATCAACTCAATCCATTTCTCATGGTTGTACTCAGAAGTCCTGTCACATTTTGGGTTTGCGTTATTGCTGCTCTTCAGAACCTCCATAAAGTTGCAGTAATTTAGAATTCTTGTGTTGATTATGGTTTTCTTTACCCTTTCAAAACCCTGTCCTTGGATGTCTCTATGTTGACCACCACTATACTGCAGGTATTATGAAGTAAATATTATCAGAAATAGATTTATTGTAAAAGAAATTTGTTTGTTTGTTTTTACTTGTGTGTGTATTAGACCTATGTGGGTTTTTCTGTTTGTTTGGGTTTTTTTTTTTAAGCCATTCAGCTCTCTTATGCCTCTTCAAAATTCTAATAATTAATATTTTGTTCTTAGTTTAAGTTTTATACATGGTGCATGTTGCAAATAGAACTTCTGGACCTTCTGCCTGGATAGAGTTTGTGTGAAAGGATATCTTTATCCTTTGGCAAAGAAAATGACTTGTTATATACTAGTCAGCCTTTCACTGGGGCTATTGCATGCACATCTTATAGAAAGCCTGACTGCTCTGTAACAGCTGGAAGGTCATACAGTAATCTCTGTCAAGTTATACTTTAATAACAAATAAAACTTAGCTTCTTCTAACCCTCTTCTATAGAAAAGATACAGGTGCATTTCTGAAAAGGTAGATATTATGCCTTTTTTAGGAACAGAGAAGATAAGAGAGAGAAAAGTGACGGACATTGTTTAAGATCAGTCAAGGAGGCATGAGGGGTAGAGCTGGGAACTGAATTCTGAGTCTTGGTCCAGTGGTTTATTGTGCCTCCACAATATTTCATTAAAATTTGTAGGGTGTTAGTGCTCAGTCATGGCACAGGCAAATATCACATCTTAAAGTCCATTGTGTATAACCACCAAAGTAATTCTGAATAGTTCATAGAAGGGTAGATAGGTCGTTTCAAGCTCATTTGCCTTATCATAAAAAGGATTCATGAATTTATTAGGAGTAATTACTGTGTTGAAAGAAATAGTCTCCCTCTTTCATTCTTACTTCCTAATTTTTTTAGAGGATATGTTTGCTTCAGCAGCTGTTTAACTTCAGCAGTGATAGATTATTGCCTGTCAGTTTTTGTTTAGGTTACACAGACTGCACTGTGTTTTGCTCAGCTATCCTAACCTCACAGCAGGTAACAGACCATACATTAGATGCATTATTGCAAACACTAAGTTTCCCTTTCTAAGTCTTCTCAAGAGTAGAAACTGATCTTAACTTTGTTAACAAACCAGCCCAGCAAGATGAGTTATGCCCCTATTTTTCTCTCCTGTCAGATAGGGAATAATGGTATCTGGTATCCATCCCAGTGATTTTCTCTGTGGCTGCTCAGGGCACATATTTTCTCAAATAGGCTTTTACCATATTGAATGGAGCAGATTTTGGTAGTGATTCATGCTATCTTTCTATTCCCACAATACAGGACAAACAGGTTAACTAGGAAGCCTGACTCAGCAAGTGCAAAGCCATTATTCATTGTGGCAAAGAGGAGGAAGTGAAATGACACAGATTATGGTATACAGCAATACAGAATAATGATGAAATAAACAAATAATAACTAATATGGTTTGAAAACTGACCACTGAATGAGCTACCTACACCAGATGGTGGAATGAGCTCCTTACACACAAGGGTCGCTAAGTCCTAGGCAGTGATGAAGGTAATACATATAGAATGACTATTAAAATTCTTGCTTCAGGTTTGTAAAATATGAGATGTAAAAGATGAGGAAGAGATCAGTTCTATGCAGCAAGTTTATTTCTGTAACCATGGACATAATAAATTGAGGGACTGAATATTAGTTAGGCTGTAATATGTTCACAATACTGCTAATAAAGAAAATTTGAATATTATGCCACTGTGCTTCATCTCCATCTGAGACTGTCACTAGGACGAATTAATTTTACTGTGTGATGCTACTTTTAGGGACTCTTTAACATGAAATATTCTCTAAAGAAATGTTTGGATAAGTTGAGTGCGTATGAAGACATCTTCCTCAATGGCAGGACAGAGTGAATTATTGTTGGTGGAAAAAAACCAGGTAGAGACTGTTACAGGGCTCAGTGTCACAGGAGATTTCTGTGTTGGCAAAGGAACTGCTTGCATTAGTGTTACATCCAAAGTGAAAAACCTCTCAACTTTCAAACAGCTTAGCAAAAGCCAGGGTGAGGGCAGTACAAAGCACTGAGTGCATGAGAGAGACACAAGCATTTGTTTCACATAAAGCACCTGCTTATACACCCAGAGGGCAGATGGAGGCTGTTACAACTCTTCTTTCCAACTTCCAGAAGCAGCAAGAGCAGGTCTGTGACTCAATGCATTGCAAAGTTCACCTTTTAAGCTTCTACTCTTTTTATGAAATGTGCTGATGTCTTA
Organism: Coloeus monedula; assembly: GCF_965178545.1. Taxonomy (NCBI): domain Eukaryota; kingdom Metazoa; phylum Chordata; class Aves; order Passeriformes; family Corvidae; genus Coloeus; species Coloeus monedula. Next base: position 96,505,165 of record NC_138783.1, read on the forward strand.
ATGAAGGAGATAAAGACAATGAGACATCCCTGCATGGCTCGCTGGAAGTCTGAACCAAAACATCTTTCTCATTCTTCTTGAAGTAGCTTGGATTCTTGCCTGTCATGGGAGCTTATGTTCTGCATGCTCCTTCACAGCATGGCAGAAAATGCTGCACTGAAGCAGTGGATCAGAGATTAATATTTAAAAATTATTATTATTTTTAGCAAAAAAGCCAAATTACTTGAGACATCTGAGAGGGAGCTAACTATGGCTGAATAAGATGGAAGTGCTCAGGACTGTGCTGATTTAATGAACTGAATGATGAGGAAGCCAGTAAGGGTCAGACTTCACCAGCTATGAAGTCTTTACCATTTATTGCTTGCTAAGGCATCAGCACACTGACCATTGCCTCCACAATGATGATATCGCTTCTGATCTGCTCCTCTGCCTCATCCCATTTTTCTTCCTTAAGGGAATGCAGTGATAATTGGAGGGAATTAGGTGTACTGATTATTTTACTGCTACTGATGATTTTACTGTCAGAAGTGAATGTTATTCTCTTTTCTCAGAGTTACAACTCCTAGTTAAATTTAAAGCCAACAATTATCATCACTCTTTGCCAACTACCACAGTCTGTTACAGTAAAGAAACAAATGACACTCCCAGTCAGTAAAGTGACCTTCTTATATAAGCCATGGGAACTTAATAATTCTTTTCACCCTGAATGAGCAAACAATAAAATAATTATTACAGTGAAATAATGAAGTTAGCGAAGATAATTTTCTGACACTCAGCCCAAGGTCATCAGGGTGTATCTGCACTGAAGCACAGGTGAGGGAAAAATACTTTCTGCCTCTGGAAAGAGACAGAGACTTTTGAGGAATAGGAGAGTAGGAAGGAAAAGGAGTCAAAGAGAGTAGGGAAGAGGAGAAAAAGTCTTCACAGACAGAGTATGTAAGGAAAGATCTGTAATTTCTAATCAAAGAATTTGCAGGAGACTGTGTAATTCATACTCCTGTTATGTGGATATGAATGTTTACAGTCCAGCTAGTGCTAAAATGAGAGAAAAATGCACATGGTACTATGACAGTGTACTTTATGGCTATGATCTTTAAGGTGAACTTCCTTAGAAAAGAGCAGTTTACACTGTGAAGAAAAATCCATTTAGAAAATTTGAACATTGTGTTTTGCAACATTACAGTTTTGAAAAACCGGACGCCAGCAGAAATTTTTCATTCTTTTAATGTGTTTGAGCTGTTTTTGTTATTACGTATGCTAATAATTCTGCCTTAGGAATTTTTCTTGTTACCTTGCAAACTTCTGATAAAGAATAATTTGTGCTCACTTTTCAGTTTAAGCAGGTTCACAAATAGAAGGTGACATATGAATTTTGGAGTTGGGGATTAGTTTGTGAAGTAATTAGGCAAAGGGTCGTAATTTGATAACATTGCATTGCAGTCTTCCCTGAACATAGGTGCAGAATACGTATTTTCATTTGGAAGACCTGCAAATGTAGCACTGTCCACCAGAGGTCATCAAAGACTAAGAAATTTCTTTTAAAAAGACCATCTGCTTCAAGATGAAATAGCCCTCAGAATGCTTCAGTTTCTTTTTTTCCTCAGTTTCTGCAAGTTGATTTTTACTAACACCAAAAAGTGCCTGATAATATCTCAAGGCTAGAATTATGCTGGGCAAAGCTGCTCCTTTTCTTGACTATATCCTGTGATCCAACGACTCCGCTCCCCTTGCTGAAAGCTGCAGTCAGTCCCTCCGATCTTTCTCGAGTGTGTGATAATAAAAGGAGATTTGATGCATATAGTGGTTACTTGCTCTGTCTGATCAGATTATTTTCAGGAAATATTGTTCCCTGCAGGAGGCACATAATGCATGTGATTTAAACCCGAGCCTGTCAGCTGCACACAGGTGTGCACTCCCATGGGTTCAGCTCTCACACAGAGCACACCTGGCACCTGACAGGGAACCCGGGGAGCCCCTTCTCGCCCACAGAAGCTCTGATCATACTGATAAGAGCTGGAAGCCATAAGGGGCTTTATTGAACTTTATTTCTACAACAGCTACCTTCTGTTTCCAAACCAGCAAAACAGGGGCTGTGAAGAGACTTGTCAAACAGTTCTCTCTCTCTTTTATGGCTGTCTTTCCTCTACAGGAGAGAAAATTGCCCTAAGCAGTAATGAGAAACAAGAATTTAGGTGACTAGTTTTTGTGGTTTTAATGGTGTTCAAACAAAAATGTGTATGACTGTCATTTTCATACCCTCTTCATGAATAGAGGCTATAATAGCATTATCAGGGCAACTTTTTAGTACATTTTACTTAAATGTACTAAAGTGTTCTAGCACATTTTTCTCATGACAAACACACTTGCACTTGTGAGAGATCTTATATATGCCAAAAATATTGATTATTCAGACTAGAGACCAGGAAAACTAGAAGAAAACTTGTTAGATTTCTTTTCCTTATCTTACATGTACATTTTAAAATTTGAGTATTTAGGCTCTGAAGTATCTACCTAGGCCATATTTAAGGGTATAAGATAAAGAAGCAATGTATATTTCAGTAAGAACTTCAAGGCCTCAGAAAGAAGAAAATAACAAATTCAAAATACTTCTTATTTTGTTTTTGTTGTTGCTAAAATTGATTAGAATAATGAAAAACAAAAAATTAACCAGTTACTATAACACTTGGAAATCAATGGGAAGTCATAAAACTACCCCTCTAGTCAAGTAAGATGCCAAGAAATTCAAAATGCATAAATTCTTTCATGGATCCAGGAAAGAAAAGGAAGGAAATATCTTCCAAGAAGAAAGAGAATAAGAACCTTAATGAACTGAATCTTGCCTTTGGATCTCACTTTAACTGAAACATATGGCAAAACTTTGGATGTGGAAATGGTCCAGTTCATTCATTTGCCCTATTAGATTATTCCAAAAGAGAGGAGAATTCTGTGCTTTCTATAACTAAGTATATACAGAGACAAATCTTAAATTTAAAATTAGAAAATGAAATAGAAGTGTTTTATTTAATATATAATGCAAAAGGCTACAACAGTCACTTCCTATTTTCTGCACTGTTAAGATGGCAACAGTAAGAAGTTTTGTCAAATATTATCTCTTTTTGCTGTGACAGATGGTGACAGCTAGAATTTTAAGGAATGCCTAAATGGCATAGCACAAACCTATATGAGTAATGGAGTCAAATTTCAAGCCTTCATTGGTCTCATCTGATCTGATAAATTTTGGCACACATAGAGGAAAGCTGACCTTCATATGCCTGATCAGCTATCTCCCAGGGATGCCAAATATTAGTTGTCTTCTAGATGTTTACCTAAGTCTCAAAAATCTGGTGAAAAGCATAATTGCTGAAGACTTTTGAAGATATGAAAGAAACCACAGAAGTTCTTTGCTTTGGGCTGAGGGGTGAGGGGATGAGGAAATAAAAACAAAAAGAGGGGAAATTTTGAATTCCAGTTTGTCATCCTCACTTTTGAATAAATAGAATCAAAGTCCTGAAGGAGATGAAATTAAATTAAATGTTTGAAAACTGACCTGTAGGTACCATCTGAGAGGCATGAGAACAATTCTACCTCAGGACCATTCTGCTGACCTGGTTAATTAATGAAACTGTAAAAACATCATGGAGAGAGTAGTCTATCAGCCACCTCTAAAAGACAAAGCCATTTGGTAGCTGGAAAGAATATGTAAGTTCAAGTACTTTAAAATTATAAGTCAACAGCTTTGAATTTTTTCTGAAGCAGAAGGCTTTTTGTTCTCATCTGCAGTGCTAAAGCATCCAAAACCCCCCAAATGGTTTAGTTGATCCACCTTATTTCTTGTTATATTGAGTCAGATATTATTTTCCAACAGCAGCCAAATCTACTCTTCCTGCCTCTTGTCCTTCCACAACAAACCTCAAGGAACAAATGAATATTTAGGCCACTAGAATATTTAAACCATGAGGCTGTGATTAAAAATAAGAATCGAAGCTGACCACAGGCCTGGTGCAATGATACTCAGTCTTGGAAGTCTTTGGGTCAATTAAATTTTATATGGGAGGCTTAAAATCTCATTTTTTCTCCTTTTTTTCCTCATTTTTAATTTTTTTTTTTTTGTTTTAGCTGCAAGTGTTTAAAAAAGATTTATAGATAATCCTAAAAAATTGTGAAAGCACATTATACAATTTTTTATTAATTTTCAATTATTTTATCTACTAAATTTCTGTTGTCTGTATACTTAAATTTATTTTTAAAGTATATGATTAAATTTCATTTAAAATATGTCTCTTTTTAAACAGGGATAATTCTCTCTTTTGAAGTATGCAATCACTATTTTTATTATTTTTTGTGAAGTATTTTGCACATTAAAGAAAAACTGGTTTCATTTTTAATTGTTTCTACTAGATCATGACTTCTGTGTTCCTAACTTTGAAGGGATGGCTGGGGCTGGAAGGCACTTCTGGAGGTCCCTACGCCCACTCCCTGCTCAGAGCAGGGTCTTCTGGAGCAGCTTGCTCAGGGCTTTGTCCAGATGGGGTTTGACTCCAGCCACAAGAATGGAGACTCCACAGTCTCCCAGATCAACCTGTGTTTGACCACTCTTGCAGTAATAGAGTCTTTCTACTATTTAAAAGGCATTTCTCTTACATCTCCTTGTGCCCACTGGCTCTAATAAAGGCATGACTTTATTATTTACTGTTATATATTTAACCTGAAATAATAACAAGTTCTTTGAATATATAGATTTAATTATTGTTCTTCCCTCCAATAAACCTGTCAAGAAGCTGATACTTATTGAAAAACCACATAACATGGCCTGATTTCTGTAAATCAGCCCCCAGGTTACTTTCATCATTAATAATGCAATTTACCAGTCTGAAGGAAATTTTAATTCCATGAAGAACTTTTTAAATTTTCCTGAGTAGTATTCTGCATGTTCTTTTGGGGTAGGTTAGACTGCCTACAGTAACCAAATGAAAAGTTGCAGCAATCTCCTGCAGATGACTGAAAGGCTGCAGTTCAGTCTAGAGTCCTGAGCCATAGGGAAGTAGCACTGGCTATTTTAGACAGCCGTATATAAATGATAAAAAATTAGAAATAATAAATCTGCATGATCACTCCCAAAAATTTTTAAGAAGTTCAGCAGTACAGAAGCATATATGTCCAATATGTTTATTTTTTCCTAAGGAGAAATCAGATTTTCACTAAAATCTCCTTGAATTTAAGACAACAAAAGATGTATTCATCTGATTATCAAAGCTGAAGTCCCTTGATGCATCAGCTTCTACTGCACTGCCAAAAGGAAACTTAGCTAGAATATTGGAGAACTCATATATGGAGCTTTTTATCACTTTTTTAATAGGTATTTTCTTTTGCTGATAAAAAAGCTTCCAAGAAAAGTGTGGAGAAAGAAAAAACCTAGTTATGTAAATTCAGCAGAAGACTTTTGCATCTGTACAAATGAAACTGATTTTTTGATGTTCAGTATTCAGCTAAATTTGAAGGCAAAGCCATAAACTAGTGCAGATTATGAAAATCCTTAACTATTCCAAATCTAAAAAACATTAGTTCAAGATATATTTCAAATGTATGGTTTCTTATTTTAGACAAGATCCACTGATTACTCAACTTCCTCTATTGCAAAATAACTTTCACATTGCAAAAAATCACTGATGTCAGTGAAATTAATTTTCTCAGCAAAACATAACTTCTGCAGTTTTTTGGAAAGGTTGAGCTGATAGAAATGATTTTGCTGGTACTAGCCAGCAATGCTCTGAGTTATCCTAGTTCTAGTCCCTTCTTTCATGTTAACATATGGCCTTGTTCCATACCATGAGCCAAAATATTCATTTGCCAGGTCTGTACGAAGTTTATGTATAATTTATTCCAAAGACAGACCAAGTCCATAGTCCAAGTTTTGTTGAGACTGAATGTTTCCTCTTTTATCCAGAAGCTAAAAAATCACATTTAATTTTAAACTCAGCATTTACTTTATTCTGGATGTATTCCTAACTTGTATGTTCAGAGGAGGAAATGGTGTATAGAGAGGCAGAGGTAAAGTCCCATGGCTCCCTGTTATTGTGTTGAGAAACACTGAACACAGACCTTGGGGCAAGCAATAAAAATTGAAGCTAACTTTGTTTATACACTACATTATATTTAGAAAGTAATTCTCTGATGTGGTGCCAGAACAGACTTGGGAAAAAGTCTTTAATGCACAGCAAGGGTTAGCTGTCTAATGAGGTATGAGACAATTATATTAATCAACTATGTCTTTTCTTACTGTTTTTTGTTACTCTCTCAGGGTAAAGAGCTGCACACTGGCTGTCCCTCATTTTTATTGGGTCTGCCAAATGTAACTGCACGTTAGAGTTCAGGAAGCTCCTAGAGACATCTGTCTGATATTTGTGTTGCTACAGCTGCTGATTAATTTATCTATGTGGAGCAAAACATTTATCTCTTGTACAAGTCGGTTTCCTTTCCTTTTCCTTAATTGCTAGGTTAAGACAGTTACAGTTGTTTTTATTCTTCAGACACATATAAAATTCCTTTGAAACCATCCGGACATCATGTTTTTCCTGTATATATCCCTATATATCCTTACAGTGTTAATAGACATCCAGAAACAACACATAATACACCCCAAAATGATTGTAATGGGTTTGTGTGGTTTTGGTAGCAGGGAGGACAGTGAGGTGGCTTCAGTGCCAGGAGCTTTCCCCATGTCCAACACTCAAAGCCAGCTGACTCTCAGATAGACCCACTGCTGGTCAAGGCAGAGGCCATCAGGGACAGTGAAGATCATGGTGAGGCAGGCTGTCCATGAAAGCCCATGAAAGTACGTGTGGAGCCCTGGTGGACCCCCATGCTGGAGCAGGTGGATGCCCAAAAGAAGCTGCGGCCTGTGCTGGAGCAGGATCCTGGCAGGAACTGTGGTCACATGAAACAAAGAGTCCATGCTGGAGCAGGATCCTGGCAGGACCTGTGACCCTGCTGGACTGCTGGAGCACTCTGTTCCTGAAGGACTGCACCCTGTGGAAGGTGCCCATGTTCGAGCAGTTCATGAAGGAACTGAGGCCCATGGGAAGGTGTCAGAGACTGAAAATAGTTCATGCCTTAAATATCGATATAAAGTTTTGCTCGTTATAAAGAAGCTACAACTGAAGAAGCTTCCCTGAAGAGTGGGACTTTGAACTGAAAGTCAAACTGTTGATTAGATAAAGGGAAACAGATTGTTCAGTCACCTCAGGCTGAGAGAAAGGTGTGCATCCACAAAAGGCCAAAGCCACCAGCTGCAGCTATCCCCAGCTGAATTTGGGGTGGGGGGAGAGCACAGCTCACAGAAGCCAGGTTTACACAGACTCCCCCCAGCTGAGGGGGAGGAGAAGGGTTTGGGTGCATGGTGCAACCTCTGGTGAGAGGCAATAAACACCCATCCTCCGATTACACAAACTGGCCCAGCTGTGGAACCCCCAACCCCAGAGGCCACATCCGCGGGACTTTCATGTGAGAGGCTCGGCCCCACAGGGCTGCACGTGATGCAACAGACCCAGAGTCTGCTGTGAGAGACTGACCCCATCCCAGGGGGCCATGGCCAGACATGCCCACCCAGCCTGAGCATGTACACCCATGGGACTCCGTGCCTTCTGGGGGGACCTTCACCACCGAGAGACCAGCTGGAGAGGATCAATGGAGCATCTTGGGACCCACAAAGTGGTGATATTTTCCTTATTCTGTCCCTGTCACTCTGTCGTCCCCCCCCCCCCCAATCTTCTTCTTCTTTCTTTCTTCCTCTCTTTCCCTCTCTCATATTTACCATCAAATAAAACCTTTACTGTTGTCACTGGCATATGGTCTCGTTTGCACCTTAATTTGGGCAGAGGCTTTTCTAAGAACCTTAAACTGGATCATAACAGAAGGACTCACTCTGGAGAAGATCTTGACAAACTGACTCCCACAGGAAGGACCTCAGTCTGGCTGGGTAGAGTGTGAGGAGTCCTCCCCCTGAGGAGGAAGGAGCAGCAGAGACAACATGTGATAAACTGACCACAAACCCCATTCTTTCCATGATGCTGTGGACAAGGATGTAGAGAAACTCAGAAGAAAAGCTGAGCCCAGGGAGAATGGAGGAGTGAGGGGTAGGTGTTTTAATATTTGAGATTATTTTTCATTCTCCTACTCTGACTTGATAAGTAACATTTTAAACTAATTTGCTGAAGTCAAGTCAGTTCTGCCTATGACAGTAACTGATGAATGACCTCTCCCTGTCCTTATCTTGACCCACCAGCCTTTTTTGTATTTTCTCTTCCCTTGTCCAGCTGAGGAGGGGAGTGAGAGTGTGGCTTGGGTGGGCATCTGACATCCTGTCAGGGTTATACACGGTTTAATGTTGATGCTGTATATTCTGACCTTGTTTACACTGGAGTGTTTTTAGTTACTTGTTCATATACTGATGTCTGCCTTTTACAGATCATTTTTGTAGCTACCATTTCTCCTTGTTTGTTTAAAGTCCAGTAGTTGCACAGCATGCTCGCCTACTGTGAGATGGAGGGAGAAACCTGTACCTGCGTGAAGCATGCAGGAGTGCCTCAGTATCACTTGCACTGCTTTTCAGTGTGTCCTGCTTTATCTTGCTCCTTTCCTTGCAGTAGTTCATTTCTCATGGGTAGTACCCAGATTCCCACCTTCAGAAAATACTCAAGGTAGCTTATCAGCAGAAAGCTTCTTATTTAAATGCACCAGTAATTGCTACTTTTCTTAAAATGTATACAAAGCAATGAGGGAACTTGGAATTGCACAGTACAGACATTCCCTTGCTGCTGTTCATCCCCCTCAGCTCCCTGAAGAAATGATGTATTGGAGAATCAGAAGTGAGAGCTTTGTGCTCCTTTGACCTCCAAACAAACATGCACAATAAAACTCAAACTTTACTCAAAGTAAAGGAGCTGCACTGCAGAAAGCCCTATCAGACAATAACAGCACCTTTATTTCAGCAGTAGCATTAGCAACAGTAGGAGCCAGCTGTCTAAAGCTTTGGTCTGTAAGCTCATCCTGGATATTGTATGAAGTGGGATTTAGAGAATACTGCATTCAGAGAAAAGCAAGTTTAGAAGGATTTTGTTGATATCAGATTTGAAGAAAACCTAACATGATGTGCTTTTCTGAAGACAAAAAAGCTTCCAGCTGACAGCTAATGCAGGTGTTTATAGTCAGATATAACAGAGTGTTAATGTATCTACAGTGTAAAGAGAGATAAAACCTTGCTTCTGTTTTAGGCTCATTTATATGTGTGACAAGTATTATGCACAAGTTGCAGGTTATGATGGTAACAAGTAAATCAATAGGAGACAAAAAAAGGAGACAGGAATAAAAACGAGGTGTTTTCATCCTGGTTGAAATGAGGGTCCTTCAGAGAGCTCAGGAAGGATACTTACAGCATCAATTTTAAACATCTGATTAAAGTTCCTAAATTAAGACAGTCAGCATACAACTGTATTGTAACTTATATGTAACTGTACTCCAATGGGAGAAGGAGACAGAATAATGTGGGTTTTATTTTTTTTAATCTTTCCTGTTCAAATCTCTAATCAGGTCATTTAATCTAGTTTGCATTAGCACTGTAGTTTGATTCAGCAGAATTCTTTTGAAATAAATTTTCTTATCACTCCTGCTTGCCATGATTTTGCAGAAAGGAGAGGGCTTGGGGTTTCAATGAGACCATCTCAAAACATGGGGTTCAGGAGTCTTCAGGTATTCAGACTACCGAAGCACACTAGAAATGATCTGAAGTAAAGCCTCCAAACTGCAGGTGGTATTGGAACTTCTGCTCTCCAGATCAGTTCTTGCTGTGTTGCCCTGTTTGCTGATGCAGACACAGTCTATCTGCTAATGTCAGTCCCTGTAAGTGCCCCCACCAGCATTTACTGATGGTAGCACAGAAAACTGCACTATTGCCAGAACTGAACCCATGTTACTAAAACTCATTTTAGAGAGGTTCAAAATCATCTTGAAATCAGATTTTAGTGAAAGCTACTTTATGATTACTGTTTTCCTGAGAGTCCGTATGAGAGGAAAGGTGTTAATCAATTTATGCTTAAATTTCTCTCAGTCATTAGCACTCACAAATTGCCAGGCTCTCTTGAATCTTGGAATTGCCCATAACCTGCCCTACAAATCCTTCTTGCAATACTTTGCTCAGTAATATGTATAGCCAGAACACTCTTCTAAATTTGGGGTTGCAATCAATCCTGGTGTGTTGGATTGTCTTTGTTGGTCTCACTTCCATCAGGTGTCAGCATTAGCATTTGTGGTCACTGCAGCTGGTTGTAAATTCAGCAAACATTTTTCCCATTGCAGAAAAAGCTGATTGATAAAAAGATCATGCCAAAGTTCACTTCAAGTCAAGAAAACAGCGTAATTCTTTAAAAATAAAGGAAATTCTGGTCCTTGTTGAACCTCAACAGGTAACTGCTTTATTGCAAGATTATTGCTATCTAGTAGATTAAGCACTGAATGAAGAAATGAATAGTCTAATCTATTGTTAATTTGCTCATACATCTTGAAATGTTGGATTTTATTCTGCCTGTGTCTCATTTCCACATGGTGATGGAAATTTTTTTTCTATCACAATATGTGAGACAATAAAAGATGTACCTCTCTACAAAGGAAGCATAAAGCTAGTAATTTTTTATTTCATTCTTCCAGATGAGCATACTATTATAGTGCATATTGAAAAGGTTGAGGAAACTCTGTGAAAAAGAACACCAAATCTGCTCAGAAAAGGAGAGCTGGTGGATCTTCAAAGACTCAAGCCATAAAATAGAAGTTCCCTCCTCTATACAGGAGTGTGATTCCTCTGGTAAAGCTTTGAGGATGCAAATGATGAAATGTTGACATGGAGCTGCTGAAGCCAGCAGCATGGCAGAGGAGGAGTGGCAGCCCTGTGTCCCCAGGTTCAGCCAGCATCAAGACCAAGCATGTATTCCCAAGAGGAAAATACACACACACATACACGTGATCCATATACATCATATATATATATATATAGATATATATGTCTGGCCAAGCAGAGTGCACTTAGGTGGCATTGGGGTTCTGCCTGCCCCTGGCTCTCCCAGCCTGGCCATGCTGTGCAGGGAGCAGCCTCTCACCACACAGCCTGACAGATGCAATGTGAGGCTCTGAGAGAACTGGCTTCCTGTGCAATTGATATGTGTGAGCTGATGTACAGTGTGCAGCTAAGCAGTTGAGAAACGCAAAGATGTAAACAGGAACTGAGAAGTGTGCTTGTCCCCAGGTGAAAGCTGAGACCTGGCTGACACAGAAATACCACCCAGGAAACCCTACGTAGCACAGGGTGTATAGAGGATGTTTTTTTCAGTTCAGTGTTAAAGTATGACTAACAATATTTATCTTTTTTTTCCTAGAGGTTTGTAGCCACCTCACTCACATGGTTACCAATATCTATATCTTTTTTATGGCTTTGAGCTGAGCTCTAAATTTAAGCTCTCACTTTGCAGAACATTCCTCACTTGGAGCTTGGAGAGGTGCAAGAGACAATCCAATCCGTTGTTAAGGCTTGTCCTGGGTGCAGGCAGCTGTTCCCTTGCCCTACCAACAGTGTATGGTGGTCTTTCAGTACCACACTGCTCATGGGCCAACAGAACTGGCAATGCTGTTGCTCTGAGGGAGCCTGGAAAATTCCAGATATGCCCCTTATTGCAGTCAGATGCCTCCTCAGAAAAATGTGAATTTTGCCTCCTGTATTAGAGCTGATGTGCCTTTGAATGCAGTTGCCTTCCCTTTTTCTGCTCTTTCTAAGCACAGAGGGACCATCAAGTTGCTCACCAAAGACTTTGTGTTCCAGCAGGGTGCTACCAAATGCTGAAAACCTAGTTGTGCCCACCATCAAGAATCTTTCTCTTTAACTTCATGTCCTCTTAGCACGTAATTTCCACTGCATTCCAAGGCTTTTGTTGTTGTCGTTTTTACTTTTTATTATTGCACTTCCCCTGTAATGACTGAGATTTGTGTCTGTGTGCGTACACATATATTTAAATGCTAGTTTTTTGGGACTGTGTATTTGCAGATGCATGACGGTCAGAAATTTAGCTTCAGAGAGTCTCGTGTACCTGTCTGAACACTCACATGCATTTTTTGCTCAGTTTAATGTTAAAATGTCATACTGACATCACAAGATCTGACAACATTGACATAATGAAAATGTCAGCATATATGATGGTGGTAGTTTGAAAGAAAAGTAGTTGGTTTGACTGGCAGTTGAGGAACTTGTAGAGCTCTTGATCTAATATCAAGTTTTATTTTCCACATGAAACCAATTTGTTTTAATAAAAATACTCTATTCATTAGGCTTCTGTTTACCTAGTAGTTAAAATGTTCCCAATTTGAGGTTCCTCAAAGTAGCCAGAAAAATATCCAGTAATAAATTTTGGCCATAATTCATAAACCCTGACTTCCACTGGAGGTAATATGCTTTTCACATATTTTTTAAAGATTGCTTTAAATTTGAGACACTTCTCCTTAGACTTTTTTTTCTCCTGATAACACACTTGAAAAGTAAATGCAAAAAAGATTAAATCTTAATTGAAACAAATTAATGTAAAATGAGGTCCTTTAGGTCCAATAAGCTTTAGAGATCTGTACTGAGGTTTATTTTAACAAGAATGTTAATTAATTGCTAAGTGCTGTGGTTGTTTTAAACTTTGACCATTAGCCTGCTAAAAGTATTTGCTCATGTTCAGTGGTCCTTGAAACAGCCTTCACATTGAATGGCCAAATGTTAGTTGGATTTTGTGACATTCCAGGGGGTGAAAAGCCTTCTCACCCTGAAATAGGAGTTTGGATGTCATTACACTGAGCCTGCACAAATACAGGTTTTCAAAGACCAGGGTTTGCTTGAAGACAACTACAACCACAGTATTTGGGAGTTTTCTATCTGAAGAGAAGAAATCTGTCTTCTTCACATCTAGGGCATACACTGTGCAGGAGGCTGACCTGGGTAATGGCAGTGATCTACTCGTTTTTAAAGTCTATTGATCCAATTGATCATTCATTCCCTTCTCATACCCACAGTTTTGTCTCTCTTCCTCTTTTAAATTTTTCCTTAATCCATTTCCCATTCCTGTATGGCCTGTCTTGTTTTTGTTACTCTGCAGTGCAATCACCATTACTCAAAGACCTCAGGAATTGATATGTTATTGATATGGGCTTTGGGTTGATTTGGTTGGATTTTTTTTTTTTCATCACTTCTCTACTCACAGGCTTCTTAAAGAGATGTCATAAGAGCACATCTGCTCACATCTCCTTACCTACTCAGAGATGGAACAAGACAAATAAATAAATATATTATCTATAAGTCAGCCTCTGCCATCAGACCATATCTAGATCTTTGAAAGCGTGAAAAGCCTCAAAGAGATCTGGCCACAGGAAACCAGCTTTGGTAATATTTATAGTCTTTTTAATCATATTGTAATTGTTTGGTACTCTTCATAAAGCCTATTCATCAGATAGATATAAAGTGTCTAGGCAAAATTCTTGTCAGTTTGAGCCTTGGTATTTGTGTATTCATGACACAGAAGAATGGCCAAAGAAACACAGTTCATCAAATTTTAAGAAAAACTTAAATCTCTCCTCCATCAGGAAATGAAGGAAAAAAGCGAACATTAGAGGGAGCTGTTGTACAAAGGAAAAAACCCTGCCGTATTTCAGAAACCTTTCATTTCTTGTAGGCAAAATAATAATAATAAATACAACGCAGAAGAAAAAGAGAGGGGAGTGAGCATGTAGGAAAGAAGCCATGACAGTTATAAAAGGAAATATGATTATGTTCAGTGATTTGATGAACACGTCCCATAACGCTGATCTTTGGGATGGCACGACAGGGCTGCTGTGCTACAGACAGGCTGCTTAAAAATGTCAGTGTAACAGTCACCCTGCAGCCACCCGAGTCCTTGACCTAATTAATTTTGCATGGCTTGGCAGAGCATCCTTCAGGTTCATTCATTACTTCAAAGCATAAAGCTTGTGCTGCTTTTTGTGCTGGGGAGAAAGCGGGAAAGACTGGGGAAGTCAGTGTGGTTTGGGGAGCTCCTGCAGAAGAATAATTGTTTTTAAAGCAGAAGGTGTCACCTGGAAGATGCTTAGTGACCTCATCTCTTCTGTGGCTTGTGTTTTCTCTCTGCTGTGCTACCCTGGGCACTTGGTCTGCTTTAAAAGGATGCACCCAGCAATGAGGAAGGAGTGGCTCCCACTTCTTGGAGAAACTGGGCTTTATTATAATTTACTAAAACACCATTACTAAAACACCATGAAACTGCTTGTTACTTTCCCTGTCATGCATGTAAAATGCAAAGTTTTTGGCTTTGTTCCCTGAAAAAACATAATTTTTTCTGCTTCTTTTCCCACATGAAGACTTCACACCATAAAAATGGGACAGTCTGAGGGCTGGTCTTGATAATTTATGACTGTTTTCCAGATCCTGTAGGTTATTGTTACAAACAGGACTGAGTGAACAATTAAGAACCAAAATCCTTAGCAGACTCCACAATTAGGATTCAAAGTAGAAAATTAGACTTTTTTTTAACATGATATTCTGTGAAATTTGGTCTCAGCAGAAACAGTAAATGAAATAACTTCTGTGTTCTATGTGCTTGTGGTTTTAGTTTTTCCTTCCCTTTAAAATAATAATTTACAAAGCACAGTAGGGATTTGCAGTCATTTTTCTTTTTCTGTTTCAGGATATTATTTCCTGGAAAACTCAGAGAACACATTTGCTAGATTGAGACGAATTCAAGCTCACTTTTTTGGTGAATGATCCAGTACCCACTTTTTTCTAAATTTTCATTCAATTGTCCAGACTAGCTGGCAGCTGTTAACTTTTGAGATTTTTTTTCGATTTTGTGCATTTTCAGTATTTTCATATACACAGAAGAGAGCATTGCATTTTGGAATTTACTTAGATTGTGGAATATGCTTTTATTTATCAAGCATCTCTTGGTGTTAATTTGTTTTCAGTTATCTTGGTGACACTTCCTTAGTCCATACAGTCATTTTGAAATAGGAGAATCTATAGAATTGGGATTCCTTAACAGTAGCACTGCAATCCTGACAAACTTCACTCTTAGAAACTATAATGGATAGGAAGCACAGAAAATTCTGTTCACTTAGGATTGCAGCTTGAAGGGCTGCACACAGACATTTTAAGGACACAAAATAAGATGGAGAACAATGTTTCCATACCTACATCCCAGTGACTAACTATCCCATTCTGTGCATTCTGGGCATGCTTATTTGATGTATTGGCTTTCAAAATGAATTTCAGTTAAGGATTAGCCTCAATTATTTATTTTTTTCAAGAAAGTAAAAGCAGAAGTAAAAACACAAAAATAAAACCGTTTGGAGGAAGAACACAAAGTCTCCTTCCATCTGTAAATCCCTCTATTTTGAATTCTCTCACAGCTTTAATCTTCCTGCACGTGGTGAGCAGATGACTTAATTTTACATTCTCTCTGTACAAGTGTATCAGTAGCTGCATTTGCCATACTGCTGAATACATTACAGAAACTTATTCAAACAAAGTTTAAAATTATTTCAAAACTAGAATGTTAATGTATGCCATTTTGGAATTCAAAGGAGTGGCCCATAACAGTACCTCTGATAAAGATATGGCATTGATATTTTTGATTTATTGATGATTTTGAACTTTGGTGGAATCACAATTGATATTGAGTGGAGTGAATTTAAGATTTTTTTTAAAATTTGAATACAGGCAAATTTATTATAACTTTGGTCTTAATATTAAGGATACCTGCTTTCTTGAAATATAATGGCATTCTATACTATTCAATTCCAGAATGTGAGGTCTTCTACGTCTCGGGAAAAAAATGGAATAATACAAAACTATAATGATATGTAAGTTTATTTTGTGTGTGTGTGTTCAATGGTATTAAAATATTTGGGGCTTTGTATTCAAATGATGAACCCTCTGGCAAGATAACTAAGCCTATTTAGAATTTTATTTGAAAATATTAATGATAAACTGGAATCTCTGAATGGTACTTTGAAGTAGGGGCCTTTTCTGATCCTTACCACCTTTCTATTCTAATATTTAATACAATGCCACAGATACATGTAAGATCATCATAATGTGTCTGGATTAAATGTCCTTTATTTAACTGCCTGTATTTCTTGCATCTTGATTGGAGACTCAATTGCCAGACATGGATTTTTAAAATGGCTATTAGGAAACATGAGATTAATGCAGTCTTGCTGACTTAATTAGCCTTACCCTGCCACTTCAATCAGAAATATCAGATAGGATATAGAAGAATGGAAACACCTCAGCCTCACTGACAGTGGCAGGGGGAAACATCTCTGTCTTCAATCCTGGGCAAAGACTCATTGAAATTTGCCTAATTGAACTCAGGACTCCCAGAAACAAATTTTGCTAATGTATGGAGCTGTAGTCAAGAGCTTCAGATTCTTTGAAGTAGGAATAATGCCTTGGTTTTTTTTTGTTTTATCCCTTTTGTATTACCTTTTAATAACTGAGAGTGGACAAAACACAAAACCCTTGCAACCAAATGTGAGCTTTAGCTGTAACTTTGAAAGAATGGGATTAATTAGTTTTGGAATAGGATTATTTAGGGTAATGGAAGCAAAATTTTCCTCTTTTTTTTTCATACCATTTTATTAGATGAAGAAGACAGACTCAGCGAAACGGTTTTCTGAAGAATCTGAATTTCAAATATAAGAAAAAAGATTACATGATGTGCACAGCATCTTTCCCTCCCAGCTGATCTACTCCCACTTTCCTTACAGGGTGGTGGACCTGACCCCTTTCAGACAGCTCTGCCTGGGACATGCAAAATCACTGTTACCTAATACCTTTGAGCATACGTCAGAAAACTGCTTATGACACAAGTCTAAATGCAGGTCAAACCCAGACCCACTTTATAATCACCATGTTGCTGAAGTGCTTTTAGGAGAATTTTATTGGACAGGTGTAATCAGATAAGATACACTGTTTGCAGGGTTTCATAAATAACTTTGACCAGATAGATGGAGGTAATTACACTTTGTCTTTAGTAGGACTAGGGTTATAAGATATATATTGCTGAACACAAAAAGCTGAAATGCCTTACCATTGTGAAACAGCAATCAGAAATACAGATATCTCTAAATCCCACAGCTGTCAGTCTGGCTTCTGTCTTTAGTGGAAGGAGAGGCAGGTAGTATCTGAAGATTACTTTAACCTCTTTATTCTGACTACAGGAGATCTTCTGCAGTAATATACCAACAGGCTTCCTGAAACAGGTTATCTCATCTTTTCATAAGCAGTCATACCTGATTTTTTCAATTAACATTATATTACCCCATTACCCCATTATGTATCACTATTGACCTCTCCTGTTTGTAAATACTGCTCTTGTATAGGGTCCTCCTTTCTCCCTCTATCTCAGCTTCTTTTAAATTACTTTTACATACTTCCTCTATGGACTGGAAAGTCCATTGAGATCCACACATGAGGCTGCAGGGAGAACAAGGCAGGCAGTATAGCAGAAGTTCTTACAGAAAAAGCTTTCCTTGTGTGACCCAGTTAGGAGTAGGTACAACATGAAGCCTCATTTTGACAGTAGTAAAGATAAAAACTTGGCTCCAGTGTGCAAAACCAAGCAGCATAATAATTCTTGGATATGTGTGGGTCCTGAACTGCCCTGCAGAGCATGGTAAGAAGAGGGTACTGAACCCAGAAGCACGTGCAGTTCTTTCTGTCACCTGCTCTGAGGGAAATAAGCTCTTATCAAGGCAAATGAGGAGTACATCAACTGAACTAAAGTATATATCCTTAAAAAAGAAAAAAAAATCTTCATGAAGAGAGTCTTCAAGAAAAGATCATCAAATAAAATCAGGAAGAAATAAAGATGACAGCAGACTTCTAACTATGTGGCTGGAAAGACTGTCACCATGCCAACAGTACCAAAGTCAGGGACTCACCACTAGCTCTGTGGACTATGCTTCACTGAATAACTCTGTCCAGGTATTCAAGCTGCTCTCGCTGAAATAGATGTTACCTGGTAGTAGGATGCTGCATCTTGTGTTTTGCAAGCCAATTTGTTTTGTGTGAGAGCGTGACCAACACATTATTTTCCTTTCTGGTCTCCTCGGTTTCTCATTTGGAAGATTTTTAATCTTTATTTTCATTGCTGTGACTTTTCAATTCTTTGTAACTTATTCACTCTAGGTAAATCTAGAAAATCAAGGTGGACAGTGGGTGAAGCCCTTAATATACTAGAATATTTTGAAATTACATTACAGATAAATGGATTATTGGAACAAGAACTATGTCAGAATATGTTTGAAACACTGAAAAAAATGTTAATTTTAAATGCTTCTGCAGTAAGAATTACTCTAGTATTCTACGGGCTACATTTGTAGTATTTTTCACTCAGTAATCACTGTCATATTACTGTAATCAATAATATGATTGGTATTGCTCAATAATCAAAACCAGTTAAGTGTTGATTACTCTTGTTGCTGACTGCCATGGAATTTAAGATGGTAGTTATTCAGAAATAAATAGAAATTTTTTAGAAATAAATAGTGGAAATGAATATCACTTACCAAAGTAACAGAACAACAGAAAGAAATAAGGATATAATTCAAGAATTTATAGAAGCAAATGAAATGTGGCACACTGACCGGCAGGTGAAAACTTCTACAACAGCATTATTACCCACACCTGACTGCAAGCATGTTAACTAATGCTATATCTCAAAAAAAAACCTTGGCAGTAACTCTCATGATCCCAAACTTTTGTTCCTGTGTTTCACCAGAAAAGATATATTTGAGGCACTGAAGCCAGACCCTTTGCAGTTATGCATGTACCTCCACTATATGAGCTCCCCGTGTGAAATTCTGTATCCCAGTTTGTACCTGTTTTGCATCTTTGATTATTTTTTACTTTTCAGTAAGGAAGATTCACATACCTTGAATTGTTAACAAACCCGGTATTCACAGACAAAAGACCCTCTAACTAATTAAAGTTAGAAAGTGGTGTGTTTATTCAGGCACTGGTGGGCAGCATGGGAGTAGCCTCCTAAAGACATGCCAGTGAAGTACAAGGTTCTTCGTTGTCTATTTATTACTCAAAGTTTTACACCTTCTACATATGTATAACCCCAGCACCTCCCATCCTCCGCTTTGTATTAAAATGAGATCATTGGTCTTTCACACATGCACAGTTTCTCTCTTGAATTGGCTCTGTGGTCTCGAATTGGGTCAGTGGTCCTGAAAGATGAAGTCAGGAATATCTTCCTCACAGTGACCTTTTTACCTTCTTACTGTTGGCAGGACTTCATGACCTCTTGGCACAGCCAAGGATCTCCTACTATTGATTAATTATTATGAAACCCAGGTGCTGTTCTTGGTTCTATTAGTTTCAATTTGTTTTGATGACAGTTCATTTATTCTGTTTCCTTCTATAAACAAAACTCAAAACAAAAATATAATGGCAAATAATACATCACTTAGCTCTAGCTTAGGCATCAAATAATCATTAACTTATCTTTTGTTTTTCTACTTTGTATCTTAATCAATACAAATTTCTTCTAACTCTTAGCTCAAATTTTAACCTTTTAAAACCTTGACTCAATCTGATTCACCTTCTGGAAGCTAGTTCAATGAGCTTCATTTTCCCAAATCAAAACATTCAAATTTTAAGCACTGAATCTGAACTGATCACCTTTGCATGCTCTGTAGTTGTGAGGAGAAATCTTTGCAGAGAAGTCCTTGCAGATGGCATTCCTCTGATGGTGGATATTCACACAGGGAGCTGCCAGGCATCTTTTGCAAGTGCAGTTAACGTTTGATTCATCTGATCTGCTAAAACCATCTGTACTAGGATAGCAGATCTCATTTCAGAAATTTCTACTGCTGTTCTCTATTGTCTACAATGTAACTGTGGCTGATTATTTTCCATGGAGATCCATTGTCCCCTAAATACCACCTGCATTGAATCCAACTAAAGACTGATTTTTTGAAAGCTTTTATTCTCTAAGCACAGTGTAATGCTGGAAAAAAATCACTGAATATTTGACTGTGGATATCATGGGGATTGGCAAAGGCCAAAATGGGTTGAGAAAGAGTGATTGATACAGGGTTAATGAGCTGCCATGCACTCAGCCTGTGAAATGTACTTGTGAGTCATGTTAGACTTTGAGGGAAAAGTAATAAAGAAAAATCACAGACCAACTGAGGCTGGACTAAAGAACAAGAGCAGACCTTTGGTCCCTAGTGAGGTCTTGCCTGAAAACAGAAGCTTATTGGATTGTTTCTAGCAGTTGATTCACCCTCTTGTGTGAGGATCAGACTCTGAAGTGGCATTTTGAGATTCCTGATCCCAACCACAGTTGATACACTCCTATCCCTGCAAAAAGGTAATTCCATTCTAGCTGTCAATTTATGTTTGTTTGTGGGCTGCTAAACCTCCATAAACTTCCTTAACTAAGCAAATGTAACTATCTTTGTGGCACTGTAGAAGGGAGATGTGTCTCACTGATAGGCTGCCTTGGGAGAAGAAATGACTCTTTATTATTCACCCTTACAAAGTTTTAATCATATTAATGCGTTTCTTTTCAAGGTAAAGAAAGGTTATTCCTTTCATTCAGAAGCTCATGGCTTTGGCTTTTAGAATGAACTATGTATCAGAGCTTTATTGATACATTTTTAGTACCAGCACCAGTTTCACCTCTCCTGAGCTCCAGGGTGCCCCCCCGAAACAGAACTTCAAGAAGCAACTTCTGTGGCCAAACACCATGGCAGGTGCAGTGCTTCAGTGCTACTTTTTGCTTTGAGAAAAAAAAAGAAATAAGAAAAGAAAAGAAAAGAAAAGAAAAGAAAAGAAAAGAAAAGAAAAGAAAAGAAAAGAAAAGAAAAGAAAAGAAAAGAAAAGAAAAGAAAAGAAAAGAAAAGAAAAGAAAAGAAAAAGAAAAGAGAGAAGAAAAGAGAAAAGAAAAGAAAAGAGAAGAAAAGAGAAAAGAAAAGAAAAGAAAATAAAAGAAAAAAGGAAAGAAAAGAAAAGAGAAAAGAAAAAAGGAAAGAAAAGAAAAGAGAAAAGGAAAGGAAAGGAAAGACAAGAAAAGAGAAGAAAAGAAAAGAGAAGAAAAGAAAAGAGAAGAAAAGAGAAAAGAAAAGAAAAAAGAAAAGAGAAAAGAAAAGAAAAGAAAAGAAAAGAAAAGAAAAGAAAAGAAAAGAAAAGAAAAGAAAAGAAAAGAAAAGAAAAGGAGAAAAACGATCTCATGGTATGCTATGAGATAATGCCTCTCATAGCATACCATGTTTTTCTGGCAATATCTCTTTTTAAATGCCTCAGTTCAATTTCACGGAAAAGTTTAAAGCCTATTTTTGTATAGTTTTCCTTTCTCAGTCATTATCCATTGCAAATAATTCTTTTGTTTCCTTAAATTGAAGCTGTAATCCATAACTTTTCCCCAAAATATTCTCTAGTTATTCAAAGCAAGGAAGCAATGATATTGTTTTCAAGCCAAATATTTACCATTAAATTAGTTTATTACAAAACACTATCATTAATAGTGATAAAATAAATATATGATAAATATATGATAAAAGGAAGACCAGTATAACAACTGACTTAGTAGAAAGTAACTCGCAAAAAGGAAATAAATAGGGATAAGTATGTGGTATGCGAAAAAAATTACCAAACCAAAAAACTAATTATTATTCAGAATAATTGCTAAAAAATTACTTGCATCTAAGATGTTACTCCAGAGTAGGACATTCCGGTCTAGTAATGACAATGGTGAAACAGCCAACTGTGAAAATGTCACACTGTTACTATTATTTAATTCTCTGCTTATATGCATAATTATTAAATATTGCAAGTGACAGGAAATATTGAAAAAACATGTTAAAGTGACTATTTACTGAGCCCCATGTCTTCTCTAAAGTCCAAAATACTTTTCTCATGGTGTCAATTGATGGTTAAAAAACCTAGCTAAGGAAATAATATCAGGAAATCATATATGTTGGCATGCTTGGTCACAGCCATCTAGTACTGATTATACTTCATACAGGAGGCCGTGGTAAAAGCCAAACTATGACTAAAAGGTCAGCAGCATACCAAGACAAAATGATACTGAACTCAGTGTCAGGAAACTGAATTTCCTGAGTAAGGTTCTGCTGTGGTGGCAATGTAAAGCTTATCTATCGAATGCAAAGTTGCATAGGTTGCCCTATAAAATACTAAGGCAGTGAACCCCTCTCAATTTCAACAGGAAGATTCACCCAGAGCAAAGCCCCACAATATACTACCATGTTTGAATGGAATACTGTGATGGTTCTGCAATGACATCTCATGTGGACTAAAAGAAACAGACTTTGTATGGGAAACACAGAGTTCGATATAAGTTTAATTGAAAGATTTTAGGATGCAATAAATGCCCAAAAGACAGTTATTATTAGTTTAGCAACAATGACATTGAAATAATAGCCTAAATTATCTATGGACTACCAAAAAGTCTAATAAAAAATACAGTATATATCAAACTTTTTTTCATATTCTTACCCTTTCTCCGAGTCTTAAGTTTATGGCTGTGGTCTGGATGAGAGGGTTAAAAATGTCCCCAGCTTTCCAGATCCTTCAGGGGAAGAAGTATAGTTTTAGAAGTGAGGGATTTCTTCCTTTTCCTTGCTGAGAGGAGTAAGATGGTCATAGTTACTTCCTCTTCACACTGGCATTCACTCATGGCTGTTTTTAATACATGCTCTAACGTGGTTTATATCTTGATTTTTTCTTCATTGGTCTCTGATTCCATGTTGTATCCAAATGTATTACAGATGGTATCCTTTGCATATAAAGTAAGAGTACTAGTTCTTTGTTTTTTTTGTCACACCTGAAACGGGTTTTAGGTACCTACCTAGCTCCCAAGGATGCATTAGTGTAATATTCAGTAACTGTTCACTGGTGATTTGATTATAGCTCTTGTGCTTGTGTTCATACTTTCTGGGCCTTTGCTTGCATTTCACCCTTGTACTCCTCTATGCCACATCTGGATTCCAGGGTCATCGGCAGTTCATTCTGCATAGAGTAACTACATATTAACACTCTCTATTACTTTCAGAAATGTATCAAAATTATTGCAATAATTGGCTTTGCATGTTCCAATTGCACAAAGGTAAGCAAGTCTAAAAATAATTGGGTGACAGCTGCCTTGTCATTACAAAGCTGATGTTAGAGATAAAACAAGCAAGCTCCAGGCAAGCCTAAGATAGGCTTGCTGGACTAAGCAAGCCTGACAAGACCCAGTCCTGAGGCCTCACAGAGCCAGAAAAATGCCTTCAGCTTTCTATTAGCAAAAGCAATACCATATTTACTGGGCTACATGAAACTACCCTTTTCTGGTTTAGTCTTCTCTAGTTTGTAGTAATGATCTCAACAAATGCTCAGGATCCACTGCTGCAGGGTTTGCGAGTACCTTTTATTGCATATTTCACAAGGAAACAAATCCCAGGAGGAGTAAGGTCCTTCTTTCCTGGATTTGTGTTTTTCATATTGTGTACTCATCAATTTTTTAAGCCAACTAATATGCTCAGAAGTATACTTTCAACATGCTTCTGAATTATCCATTTCTCCACTCTGGCAGTGTTTCAGAATACAGGATAGGACAGAATCATGTTATGAGTTATGTGAGTGAGTTATGAGAGTGAAAAAAAAAAAGTCAGTTATTCAGCTGTGTTCCACTTTTGTGTAAAAAAAAATAATGCTGTTTAAGTTTCTAGCAGTGGTTGAAAGCAAATTCCTCTCTGTTGGTATATATAGATGAAATGTTAGTTGTAGAACTAGTTGTAAGAGGCTCTAGGTCATCCTCCTTGGACCTATTTTTAGCATTCAATTAAAATTCAAACAAACAATAAAATCTCTGCCTGGATATAAACCCAGGGCAAGACTCAATTGCACTGAGATGTTACACTCTGGTTAGGGAATTTAGTGTTACTGAGTCAGATGCAAAAGTCTAAAATTAAGGATGGTTTTCATTTTACCTGCTTCCCCTAGGAAGTAATAATGGAATGAGCAAATCTTTGAAGTTTCTGTTTGTCTCCTCTGACTCTAAAAGGAGGCTAAATCATTTCCTTGATGTATACACCTGTATCTGAACTAATAAATCCAGCTGTAAGTGATGAAATATCTATACTCTAAATAGCTAAATGTAAGAAAAGATAGATGAAGTGAATGCCACAGCCTAGTAATAACCACATAGGTTATTGAAACAAATCTAAATGCACTGATTTAGCATGACACTTAGAATATGTTTATGTAGACAAGCCACAGTTTTTCTCCCCAAGAAGTCAAGAAAAGAATATATGTCACTAATTAAGGATAACCTAGGTGTGATGGTTGTCATCTACACTCCTAAGAGCTTTCTGCATCTAACTCTTCTATAGTGAGCACTCCTTTGCCTATAAATATAATAGAGTATTAATGGCATGTTTTGTCACTATTCTCCTCGTGTAGTCCAGTTGTGCTGCAGATATTTACAAAGGAATGCATGATCATGAGAAAAATGACCCAAATTAAAGACTGACTTTGAAAGACAGTAATGATCAAAAAACAATTGAACAGAACAAAAAAGATCTCAGTCATAAACAAGTCCAGTAAGTAAAGTAGGTAAATAAAATTCTAAGAGATAAAAGTCATGTTTATTTCCAGTATGGTAGAAGTATGTTTGTCTTATCAAAATAAAATTATATTTTGTAGATGGTGAAACTGCAGTTTGGGCTGTTAAGGCAGGCAAGTAATTCAAATGTCACAAGATGGGACAGTGGAATATATCTTAGAAGAAAAATGGATCTGAAAGGCTCCAGGCAAAGCGGGAATTTTCTCATGAGCAGGACACAGTGCCTGGAAATTCCTTCTATCCAGTCAGCACAGTTGTGTTATGCTGTCAGATTTTTGAGGAATATTCACTTCACTTCTTAATATATTGAGTAAATGTTCACTTCAATGAATATTATAAATTTTTAATTGTAATTTTTTTTTAGCTTTTGTATTTTTACTCTTTTTAGTTTTCTACAAACAGACACATTTGGCTACATTCATTTTGCGTCTTGCAAAATTATATTTGAAATGGTTGTTTCACTATCTTAAAAGCTAGTTGTGCTTTTAGGAGCATATTAACCCAGAACCATTACTTGCCTAAATTGATCTAATATACAACAAAATTTGCAAGCAGCATGTACAGAGTTTGTTGACCATAAAAACAAAAAATGTGCTTGACTGGGTCAGATCAATTTTGTTTTTGCAAATGGCTCTACAACACTTAAAGAGTAGAGTTACTACATTCTCCTAGTACTTTCCAAGACTTGTTAAGTTTATCAGAGGCTATATGCTTGTGTAGGTTGTTATTGGGCACTTAAGAACCTGTTACCCATGAATTTGCCTTAAACATTTTTTGAACAAGCTGAGCTGCCTGTCTCCACAGTTGCCTTTTGTAACAAATTCCAGAAGTTTAGTATGTTCTCAGTAAATTCTATTTGATTCTATTGCTGAAACAATTTCAAACAATAAAAAAATCATAATATTTAGCTTTTGTCCAAATAGTTCTTGAATGTAATGGAAATCCATATTTATGATACAAATTGTTTATAGGATATAATTTTCCCATTCTTCATTGCTATGTCTATCAGGTTTGTGTGGCAAGGTTTTGGTAGTTGGGGGGGGCAACAGTGAGGATCTCTCAGCAACTTCACCCATGTCCTACAGAGCCAATGTCAGCCAGCTCCAAGATGGATCTGCCAAGGTTGAGTCCAGCAGCAATTGTAGTAGTGCTGCTGGGAAAGCAGATTTAAGAAGGGGGAAAAGAACATGGCCAGTGAAGAAGGAGCAGGAGGAGGCTCCTCCAGATACTGGAGGCATCAGACTTCCAGATGCTGGAACTGAAATTCCCCTGAAGCCTGTGGTACAGACAAACCATGGTGAAGCAGCTGTGCCTCTGAAGCTCATGGAGATCAACATCAGAGCAGAGGTCCACCTGCAGCCTCTGCAGGACACCCCACTCCACAGCAGGTGGATTACCAAAAGAGACTGTGAGCACATGGGAAGCCTGTGCTGGAGCAGGCTCCAGGCAAGCCCTGTGGCCCTGTGAGGACCCACAATGGAGCAATTTGATCCTGAAGGACTCTGGAGCACTTCATGAAGAACTGCAGCCTATGGGAAAGGCTCACCTCTGAAAAGTTCGTGGAGAGACTCCAGGCTGAAGCAGGGTAAGAGTGCGAGGATTCCCTCCCTGGGGAGGAAGGAGTGGCAGAGACAATGTGTGATGAACTGAATGCAGCCCCCACTCCCCATAACCCAGAGTTGCTGGAGGAGGTAGAGAAAATCAGGAGTAAAGTTGCATCCAGGCAGAAGGGTGGGTTTGGGAGGAAGCTGTCATTGAGATATGGTTTTACTTCTCATTTCCCTTATCTGATTTAATTGGTAATAAATTAGATGTCTCCAAGTGGAGCCTGTTTTGCCCATGACTGTAACTGGTGAGTAATTTCTCCATACCCTTATCTCAACCCACAAGGTTTTCATTATATTTCTTCTCCCCTGTCCAGCTGTGGAGGAGAGTGACAGAGCAGCTTGGGTGGGCACCCGACATTCAGCCAAGATCAACTCACCACATTATGCCAGGATATGGCTCAGTAGATTACCAGGATATGACACATCATTTTCTACGTATTTCCTGATATCCTCTCTTTCAGTGCCAGTTGCTTCAGATTTTAAAAAAGCCTTGATAATTCCCAGCTCTAGCTCTGTTGCCTGCAGAATATCTAAATGATCTTATGCTCTTAGGAAAAATAGCTCTTTTTGCATGGCAGAATTTATTTTATTTTATTATATTTTATTTTGGTTTATCTTATTTTATTAATTTACTTTTATGAGTTACTGATAATTTCCTTTAAAAATCTGGGTTTGTAGTACTATGCTTTACATGGCAGATATCATTTGTCCAAGATATGTAATGTGCCTAAAACATAAGGTCTGTTTAAGTAAGAGAATCCAAGATATGTGGTGCTTTGGTTTCAAAACATAGATATGAAGAAATTAATTATATCAGGTTGTTAGGAATAATATGAGGATTCCCAAATCGCAAGGGTAAGTATATTTAGAAAACTTACTTGTGAATCTACTTTTGGCATACCAGCTTAACTATTCCATTTTGTAGTGTTTTCATCAACACTGAATTTCTTTAAAAGTGGAGGAGAAATGAAGGAGTATGGCAAAACCTGTGTTCAGAGATCATGCTACATTTCTGCAGGGACCAGGAACTAAATAACTAATTTCAAAGCAACCAGGATGGCTTTAACACCTTTCTAGAAGCCTCTGAATTTCAAATTACCAGGGGCACTCAAAGGCAGCAGAGCAATAGTGCTGAAAAGAGCACTTAGTGGGAAGATCTAGCCCTTTTTGCTCACCTTTTTTTGCAATGTTATTTCTATCTCTGTGAATTTTCTTGTAAGGTGAAAACATTCATCTTCATAACAACTCTGATGACAGATTCAAAATGTATTGACCTTGGAGAAAGATGTTTTTAATGTTGCACTCCAGTTGAAGTGAAAATACTGCATTTCATAACATTTAGGTTGCAAACGTCAAGGTACAAATTTATATGCATCACCCTGTTTTTCTTGGTGACATCATAATTCCTAATAACATCCCTGAATTTTTCTTTTATGCTTTATTCTCATGAAACACTGTGGTGATGAGAGAGATCATATTAGGTTTTTCTTTTTCTCTCTAGACAGAAGAAACTGTCTTTTCATTAGTTACACTGAACAATGTGTAACAGAAAACCATGTTACTTTATAGTAAATACAGAAAACTCTATAAAACCTTATGCTGAAAATACCTAAATGCCTTTGTCATGACTTTTCTTCTGTTCACTGTCAAGAGGTTACTACAGCATCCTCTGTTGGTTCCTTTTACATAATTTTTCTGCAGAAATTTCTGTGAAATTTTTTGTTGGGGAAATTTGGTGAATATATTCTCCAGCTACAGCAGAAAGATGAAAGATAAAACTTAATTTTTTGTTTTCCAAACAAGGAATGCATAATTCTGAACCCACTGACAATTGCTGCAGTGTTTTTGCCTTTTCCTAAGCAATCCCACAGCATTTTTCAGCTCCTCTGGGAACAGTTTTTGCTTTGCCAGCAGAAGATAGACTATCACGAAATTACAGCTTATATCACTTTTTGGTCTGTTGGCCTGTTTTGACTGCATTTCATTTCCAGCTCATAAAGTTTGATGTTTGTAAATGGCAAGCCCATCATTTCTTATCAGAGTATGTCCAGCATAACTGACATTAATTATAAAACTCTCCATCATCCCAAGTTACTGTATTGAAATATCATGAGAAGAAATTGCTGCTGGGACTTCTGTCATCAATTGGACATATAGTTTCAACTTGTTTGTCAAAAAATAATATAGATTACGCCTCTGGTTATGGCTTGGTGAATGTTATTTTAGTAATAGATAATGGTTATTCCTGATTCGCTGAATAATATTAAAAGATAGTAATAGAACATTTTATCCAGGGGTGAGGCAGGCACAAAGGAATGACTGTTTATATCTCTGCAGCATTTTGTTCTGACCTATATTTGGGAATTGCTACTTCCTTTGGATTTAAATAAGAAAACTGCTACTTTAATAAATTACACTAGTGTATACATACATTGTGAAAATTCCTTATTGTTCAAGGGTAACCCCCCACGTTGTCTCACACACACACACACACACTACAGGGAATGCAGACCTGTTGGTCTAACCTCAGTTCCTGGAAAAATTATACTGGGTATTATTGAAAAATATTTAAAGAATAGTGCAATCATTAGGTATTCTCACCCTTAGGTCACAAAAGGAAACTCCTGCTTAACTAATTTGATATCCTTCTATGTCATGGTCAGTAGCCTCATGGATGAAATTAAGGCAATAGATACAGTTTTCTGGATTTTAGCAAGGTTTTTTGATGCTGTCCCTCACAGCATCCTTCTGGACAAGTTTTCCAGCTGTGAGATGCACACTGTGCACTGGGTGAAGACTGGCTGAAGGTCAGGGTTCAAGGGGTTGTAGTGAATGGGGCCACATCTGGCTGGTGACTGGTCATCATTGGTGTTCCTGAGGGTTCTGTCCTAGGGCCAGCTCTGTTCCATACATTCATCAGCACTCTGGATGCATCAGGTGAATGCACCATGAGCAAGTTTGCTCATGATACCAAACTGGGAGGTGCTGTTTGTTGACTCCTTTGTGGGACAGGAAGTTTTGCAGAGGGATCTAGATAGAATAGAGCAATGATTAGTGGTATTAAATTTAAGAAGAGAGGGATTCTGCACCTAGAACA
The DNA here is from genome assembly GCF_965178545.1 of Coloeus monedula. Classification (NCBI taxonomy): domain Eukaryota; kingdom Metazoa; phylum Chordata; class Aves; order Passeriformes; family Corvidae; genus Coloeus; species Coloeus monedula. The sequence goes on from NC_138783.1 coordinate 96,534,576, forward strand.
GGGTAAATCTAGACTCACTTATAAATGAGGACAGGAATGACTGGACAGCAGCCCTGCAGAAAGGGATCTCTGGTTGCTGGTCACAGAAGGCTCAGTAGGAGTCAGCAGGGCTCCCTGGCAAGCCCCATCCTGGTGTGCACAGCACCACCAGCTGCTCAAAAAGGGTGATTATCCTGTCATATTGAGTGTTGATGCTGCCTCATGGGGAGTACTGCATGCAGTTCTGGGCCTCCCCATTTAAGAAGCATTTGAAGGTGCTTGAGTACACCCAGAGGAAGGCAACAAAACTTGTGAAAGGGCTGTAAGGAATGTCCTATGAGAGGCAGCTGGGGACACTCTTTGTCTAGTTTGGAGAGAAGGAGGTTGAGGATTCCATTCCATTCCATTCCATTCCATTCCATTCCATTCCATTCCATTCCATTCCATTCCATATACTCCTTCAACATTTTCTCCCTTTAATTTGCATCAGTGGTCTCTTTTTTAGTTCAGCAAAGCATATACACAATAAAGCATTTTTGCCAAAATTCCTTTCTTTAAAAAAACCTTATTTTCAAGAGGAATCTCATCTTTTATGTAATTTATGGAGACATGCCTTAGAAATGCTGGAGATCTTATATTTTCATCCTCTGAGTTGGGCTAGGTAGCCTGAAAGTAATCAATCTGCTGACTAGGAAGACTGTGTGAAACAAGGACTAAAAATGAAATGTGTATCTAGTGGCAATTTCTCCTTTGTAAACATGAGTGCAAAATTTTTGGTGCAAGACATTGGCAAATATTCAAATTTCCAGTCAGGTTTGTTCCTGTGTCTAGAGACATGAAACTTTGGAAAAAAAGGATTCAAATGAGGCAAAATTATTGTAGGGAAAAAGAATGATTGTTCTAACTTATCTTTGTGATCTGCCCACTCTTAGCAGAAAAGGGAGATGGTGATGAGCTTTCCATATTCTGGCTTTGCCTCCCTAGCACCATCTACAGGAAAAGAAGTAACAGTGTTTTGTTAGTTTAAAAGACAATAGCAACTGTCCCTTTGCGGTTGGCTGACCTCCGACAGCAATGCGATGCCCACTCAAACACTTGTTAGCACCCCTCCCAAAGGGTTAGGGTAGAAATTCAGAAAAGCAGAAGCTGGGAAACTTGTGGTTTCAGTCAAACCCTAATATTTGAAGGAAAGAGAAAATACCCCAAGAAACAACCCACCAGCAAACAAGTAGAAAAAACCCTAAACAAGTGATGCAAAACTGTTACTCACCACCTTGTACAAGCAGATCAACCAATTTTCAAGCAGTGCCTACACAGGAAGATTAGACCACTATTTTTTGCGGCTGCACATGATGCTATATAGTGTTGAATATTCCTTTGATCAGTGTGGGTAATCTGGCCTGGCTGTGTTCCTCTCTTTCTTTTGACCTCCCCCAGGCTACTCCCTGGTGTGGTAGAATGAGTACCAGAGCAAGTCTTGACACTGTGCAAAGGACTAGTGGGAAAAAGCTGACATTGGTGTGTTATTAACACTGTTTTAGCTGCAAATCCAAAAGGCAACACTATATGAAGAAAGTTAACTCCATCCCAGACACATTGAGTACACCCCGAATTTTATGTGCAGCATTTTATAGTATGCTATAATAATACTCTGTCTGCATCAAGCCATAAAGAGAACTCCTGTTTTCAGGGTGCCAATACATCTTATACCCTCTGCTTCTGAGTGAGCACAGTGAAAGAGGAAGCTCCGGAGAGCTTTATTTTTAGGAAGGGTAAAAAAGGGATATAATCCATCTTTTCTTTAAAGAAAGAGGTCCCCATATTATTAGATAAGAGTGGAGCAGGTGTTTTGAAGATCAAAATATTTATGAAGACTGACAACACAGTAGGAAGTTACTAGACAGGTTACTGCAGGCTGGTAGCTATAAATGTGCATTCCTATGGCAATCAGAAAATAAGTTGAAGTAGCTTACCCCTTAATGAGAAAATAACAAGCTTACTCATTTTCTTTTCGTTGAAAGCAGAAGTTTACAACCAGGCAGTTTCCAGAGAATTGCTAATGTACAGGATCACATTGCCCCTTAGCAATTGCTTGTGTGTGAGTACATTCAAGTCCATATTTTCAGTACTAAAAATTAATCTCTACAGTGACATAGAGAGTGGGTTGGACTGAAGTAAATCATGATTAAATGCAAACTTATGCCACATGTTTCACTTAGTAGTCTCATTTATACCCTACTTTGTGAAACCCCAAACAATTACGGTTGAAAAGCACTGAGGTAGTGTTAGTATTTGCCAGACAACACACATTTAACTTTTTCTTCAGCATAAATTTCAAAGGTGACTCTCAGGGTACACTGTGCTTGTCTTTGCATCCTTAAGGCAGGTTGGTGACTTTCAGTGCACACACCAGGAACAGAACATGACCAGCTCAGCAGGGCCAGGGGCAGCTCCTGCAATCTCTAGAGAATTGCAGCTATCCCATATTCCTGCCTGCTGCTGATCCCTACAGGAGAGGGACATAGCAGTCACTGCCTCATGCAGACACAATAAGCTACTACAACCTCTAGCTCATCTTCTGGCTATATCTCAATTGTGAAAACACACTGAAGAGTGTTGGGCTTGGCTTCATCCTACTCACAGTGGGTCAGGGTCAGGATCAGCATGATGCCGTCTGGGCAAAGGCATACCTGCAGCATCACATAGCCAAGGATCAAAGGAAACAGCCTGAGCTCAAATCAACCCTGCAGCTAAAGCCTGTGATCTCTGGGGCTCTGAGAGCTAGCACGATAGAATAGAATAAGACAGGGAGTCACACATCTCTCTCAGTCTTAGCTGGGATGACTGGAGACCAGAACAGCGTAAGATGCAAAAAATGACTGCAGAGGGCACTCTCCTTGTGCAGGAGTCTTCACTGTTACACAGAGAAAAACATAATTTAGAACCCAACTGTTTGAACTGCTAAGAGCCATGAAAAGCTAAGCTAATACAAAATGCTATTTAAGGTAAGGATAATGAAAAAGGATGCACAGCAGTTGGAACCTGGAGATATGGGTCTGACACAATACTACTTGGAGAGGGATATTTTGTGCTTGTAGTTGTTGCCATGTGAGCATACGGGCGATGACTGTAGAGGATAAGAAGGGAGGACAGGATTATGCACACAACAGGCACCTGCAGTTAAAGAGAGACTACTCTATGCTGCATCAGACTTCCAAAACAGCTGAATAAAAATGTAAATTGTGGAATGTAAGCACTTCCTTCTTCAAATATCCAGCAGACCCAGGAGGCAAATAAGAGATTAAAGCACATTCCTACTTGCAAGCAGAGTAAAACAGGGACCACATAGGCGCTTTCATTAATTCAGGCTCAAGTCCCTTTCTAGGCCTGTTTTGGTCATTATTTGTCACCTTGTATTTGTATGCTTGACAGTTCTCCTTAGTAGAGAACAGAAGCCAGCCCTGAGTGTGTTTGAAATAAACAGTGAAAGATTTTCATCCAATAACCTCTAATTCAGCTGTCTTCATAGAAGCAATTATCAGAAATGAAGAGGAAATTTGTTTAGTCATTCATTCAGACATTTCCTGAAAACATTCTCTTTGACTGTCAGTGTATTAGATTTTCAAACATCTATTAAAAAAACCCAAAGCCCAACAAACAAAACATCCAAGCCCTTCCTTTCTTTTGAGTAATCTAATAAAAAAATATTTTGGATTTGAGGTCTCTTTTTTTCCATGGCATCAAGGCATCTCAGAGCAGACTAACATAATTTTTAGATAAATATATTGGGAAAAATGAGCAGAATGTTTGGAAAAATTCTAGCCCATAATTTTTTTTTCAGGAAGGGATGTTTTGGGTATACCTGAAGAGCTGCAGCTCAGCTTTTCTGATTAGCAAGATCATATGAATGGGTGATTCTTTCTTAATCTGATGGCAACCAGAGAAATAGATTCTTTGTTCAAAAATTCTTTATTATGAATACAGATAAGTTATCTGTGATGTTTTGTACTGTCCATTAATGGTGCTTCATTTAAGGAAAGTTTAATTGAAAGGAAAGCAAATTTAAAAGTGTGATGTTATTTTAAAAATAACTTTCTAAGTTCAGAAGCTTCATTTCTTCAGAACATTTGATAGCATAGATAAAAAAGAGAAGTACTATCAACACACTGAATCTTGCAGAGGGAAAAATATCTCTCTCCTAGATAAATACAGCTATATCAAAAGTATCTATCACAAATCAAGTGAGGAACTGAACTGAGCAAATATGTTTTGAGAAGCTGCTCTTGAAAAAAGTAATTTATGAAGCATTGCCAACCATAAATATGCCTTGAGGTTTGGTGTTAATACATATTTCAGTTATCACTATGGAAACTCAGAGTAACGACTTAGCTAAAGATCTATAAATACGTGAGTAAAAACAGAAACAGATTTCCAAGCAGCAGCTGAAGGCAGAAACAAATGTATCTGTCTTTCCTTACGGCAGTAATTGCCAGAGTAGAAGCACCAAAAAGGTTTCCACTGGCATTTCTAGGTTTCATCTCCTTTTGAAAACAGTAAATTTGCAGTAACAATTCAGAAGACTTCAGCATATCTTTCAACTAAATGTTTCAACGTGCAAACAGATGTCTAGCTTCGCTGGAGAGACATACAGCCTGAAAACTAGAAAATGCTTAAAATGTTCATTTCCTACAATACAATTCAACTTATAATTGAGAAAAACAGGCAAGAATTAACCATGTTAATGCTTGAAAGAAACTAGAGGGTTCTCTGCTTTAAAACTCTGTCAAATGCACGTGTAAGTATCAACTTGGAAACTTGGTTATTAAGCTGACTTGAGTTGTTTACAATCAATATGTAACCTTCCTTCACTCTGCCCAGCATTGCTTCAGAACCTGTTTTAGTTTGGGATATCAAAGGCTAACGTACATAACTGGTGATAAAACATTGAGCTAAAGAGCGGTACTTTGATATGCACTCTGAAAATTTCTGATATTCCTTGATTTAAAAAAGTATCCTAAGTAAATCAGGAATTAAGTTACAGACTCCAAATAATATTAGACCTCAGGAAAAATAAAAAAAAAAGATGTTTTGAAGACTGGTAACTCAGTTATGTCTACTTTTAAAAAAAATCTTTGGGCATATTCCTTATAACAGACATACTGATATACTGCTGTTTAAGACGTTGTGTAGAACTGATGTTTTTACAAGAAAATTCTCAAACATACATATTCAAGGATGTTGAGGCAAGAGCACTATAAAGATAAAGTTTGTAGGGAAAGGTAGCATCTTTTATTAAGACAGCTGATACAGAGGGGAAAAGCAGATAGCTTTTGGACTTGCAGACCTTTTATGAAACCCCCTGTGTGTCAAATCTTTTATCTACTTTTTTTCCAGCTGGTTGAGCAGAGAGATTACATCTTTATTTAAAAATTGCCTCTTTTGCTTTGTTGCTATATTGTTTTAACACCGCTACTTCTAAAACAATACACAAATGTGTTCCAGTAACATATATTAAAAAAAGAAAATAATATTTTCCTTTCTATGTTGGTTCTATAATATACAGAGAGCAGCAGATTCACTCTAGATACTCCTAGGAGCAGCATCTACCCCACTTCTTTCCCATTTGATTAATGCTTCAGATTAGTGCTTTTAGCTCCCAGCCCCTTCTGTTTCCCTGACTTAATTTCTCTTCAGTCCCCAGCTTTTTCTCCCACATTATCAGTGGGAGAGAAGATATCCCGACTCTCCTGACTCCTGTTCTCATTTCAAAGCTCACCTCATAGTGAGGCCAACTTCTCTGCTGGTCATATAATTACATTTAGATAGGTATTTGTTTACAAACAGAATAAATTATTTTAAGTTTAATGCATATTCAATAAAGATCTGATTTGAAATTATAGAAACCAGATATACAGTGCTCTAATATCATAGGGGATTTTAGAATATTCTTAGCTTTTGTTTCCTTCTTGACATTCTTAAACTATCTGACTCACTCAGGTCAACCTAGAAATAAGTGAATTGAACAATTTATTTATTCAGATCTGGCAGAGCTTGAGGAGGTTTCTATTTTAGGAGCATGATGGCCTTAAATTAGAAATCACGTGTCTGGCTTGAATGCTCCTAAGAAATACACATATTGACATCCTGATTTTCTCATAATTTAGCTACCAGCTATTCTAAGATCAGAAACTAAGAGCAGCTGAGGGTTAAGCTATTCATAGATACAAAATTAGAGATGAAAAATATTAATTTAGAAGGGGAATCTTGCCTGTGACAGTGTCTTCTTGGGGAGGGCAAATTTAAGATACATGAACATGCATATAAACACACAGGGTTCTTCTGAGCACTATATAGTGTGTTCTTTTGCTACAATACTGCTTTTCGACAGCTTCTTCACTGAGACAGCAAAGAACTGAACTGCTTTGAAATTATAATACAGACTCAGACTACAGAAAAGTAGTAGGGCTGAATATAAAGGATGTCTGAATAACTAGAAGGACAATTTTTTGATGGTAGGGATTTAAGTCTAAACCTGAAATCCAGCCACCCTAGCACTGTTCAGCAACGATTCTGGGCTCATTAGATGATCCTTCTGGTCTTGAATGGTATCCTCAGTTCTGTTTCCTGTCTGTCTGTCTGTAAGTGGTTTCAGTGCTGCAGACAGTAGCATTCTGGAGAGGATCTCTGTTCACACTAGAACTTCTGAACTAAGAAAGCCCTCACTATTGCTTTCTGTGATCTTGAGATCATACTTATATTTTACATTTTCCTTGTAGTCTTGTAGGCATCTACCTTGTAGTTATATTCCAGAAAGTCTGATGGTTTGCCAGTACCCCTGTTGTCATCTGGTCCTTTTATTTCTTCCCTCAGCTGTTTCTCTAAGGAATGACTCAGCCTGTGACAGAATGCAGTTATCACTGGTCATTACAAGGCAGTAATTCCATAGTTTTTCCCTGAATTTAAATGTAATAAAAATATTTTAAAGATTTTTTTTCTTCTACTGTTTCACATTTTACTAATGGTAACTGATAATATCAGCAGCAAAGGATATCTGCAAGTAAATGCAATATACATTCTGTCTGTTTTTCTGCTTCACTTGTTCTTTAAAGTACTTCTCATCTAGATTAATGTATTCAAAACCTCATTTTAATTATTTTTATTATGCCTGGTTTCAGCTTTCTGCATTAAAAATGTGAGTGTACAGTTCATTTAAGGATTCAATACCCCTGTTAGACTGTAATTCATGTCATCTTCCCAATTTACGTTCCAGCAATTCATGGAATTTAGTTGATTTATAGAAATATTTGGACCTGGAACCCTGCCTCTGCAACTGAATATGGTTTTGTGTAGGGACTATTTTACACACTAAAGCATAGCAGTTAGTAAGTAATAAGCCTATTCTGTTTTGGGCAGCTGCTGCTGATAGTGTGTTTTGTGATTATCCAAAGGCAACTTTCCTTTTCCTCCACGTTTAAAATTTTGATTTCAATACTAAACTGTCAGTTTCTCCTCAGTGCTGGAGAAGACTACTTGGCTTGAGTTCCAAATATTAGAAGTGAAAGAACTAAGACAGATACAGAGGTGGAAGTAACATTTTTAGTGTTTATATAAAAATTTCTTTAGCAATTCTGGTGAAATATGTTGCTAGTTCTTACCATGACAGTTTGATGAAGTGAAACCCTTTCTGGAGCAGGGCAAGACAAAATTCTTATATGCCTCAACTGGAAACTTTTACTCTAGATTGTATTAACACATATATCCTATTTTTGAAGAGCTGAATTGAGATTTAGAAAGTAAGAACAATACAAAAATGTGTTTAGAAGTCAGTTCTGGGATGGTTTCATCTCATGACCACTTGTGACTGAATTAAATGAAATAGTCAGTGCAAATGCAGGGCCAGAAGGCACTGGCTGAATAGTCATTCAGTTCCATTGGATTCCTGCTGAATAATTTACAGTGTACTGTCTCAGGGGAGGAAGAGGCTCCCTAAGACTAGTCATGTGCATGTGCATTGGAAAGCCATATGTAGAGCTCAGAAGATATCTTTGCCTTAGGATGTCTGTCACCATTTTTCTTTCACTGCTCCAAATAACCTCTTTTTCTGAAGAGTGAAGCTTCTAAGGATGTGCTCTATTACCTCTAACAAGCTTTCCTGAACCAAAATATGGAGATGACTCCCGGCAAGCACATCAGTCAGACAGACACCGTTTATGAGAAGTGCAGCATAACAAATCAGAACCCACCTGTACTTGTTCTTGCCACTCTTTAAGTGTCTTAGTCTTATCTCTGTGAACCCGCAGCAATCTGGACAGTAATGCTTTGAAGTGTCAGAGATAAGGCAATGGTAAAATGAAGATGCAATAAGCTGAAACTTTTTGAACAAGTCAGGATGTGGTTATTTATATGTGCAATGGAGCACCATGTTTCAGGTCAGCTCCCTCAAAACAATTGAAGCTTGGGCTTCTCTGAAAAGATAAAAAGTAATCAGATTTATGAAGATGGATAAAAGTTGCAGTTTTATATACATTGATATCATTAAAGGAAAGCTGATGACATGAGCAGTTTGTGGCGTGAGATTGCTCTGGCACACTGTGATTGCCTAATGCTTTCAGGTTGAGATGAGACATTATGCCTGGCCACCAGAATGCTTGCTAACTGTGGGTCTGACATTTGGTGATTCACTAATATTGAATAATCATTTGTTTGTTTCGATCTGTACATGCTCAAGATGAGAAGACACACCTACAACTTCAGGAAAATTCGGTGGTGGTGTTCCCAGTGCACAGGAACCTTGTTAAGGAAGATAAGATAATGCTTGATCAATTTGGTGTGTTAATCAAACTTCAGTCTGAGTATAGTGATGAAGCAACTATATCTTGCATGTGCATATTTCTGTCTTTAGTCATCTTTCAAACCCCTGTTTTGGGTATCATGCCAGTGCAGCTGCCGTGAGGTGGATCCTATAAAGGACATGAAGCGTCCTCTGCCAAATACCTTCTATCACAAATTTAAACTTGTGACAGTAACTGTCAAACCATATTGAAGATAAACTCCTATCAGTGGTTGTAGGTTCCTTTGTTTAGTCCTGCAAAGCTTAGGCTGAAATTTTGAGCTTCATGCTTTTGGAGCCTTAGTTTTCTCAGACTGTGAAACAACTTTGGAAATTATTTATTTTAACACTTGAGATCTGTGGATGCTAGCAAGGGCTAGCAGAGGAATTTTCCTGTGAAACTTTCCTTTCTCATAAGAAAGCAGTTAGAGAAATCCAGCTTCTCACAGCTTCTCTGTGAAAGTTCTTCTTCTCATGGGAACTGGATGGATAACAGTTTGTAAGAATGTAAACCATTTTTGCAGCTGTAAGTTGTTGTGGAAACTGTAGAGTTGTTTTCAGTCATGTGAGAATAATATTTGGAAATGGGTGCCATACTGCCCAGCCTATCACCTTGGGAGGTGGTGGGCCAATAGGCCAATCATGTAATTTCTCTTTCATGAACCATGGTATAAAGGTTACGGGTGATTAAACGAGGTCGCTTTGGCCGTACCTTACAACTGCATTTGTGTCGTGACTCCGCCGTTACTGGGGTAACAGCAGCAGAGATCTCCATGTGTCTCAGCCTTAGAATAAAACTTAGTTCTTTGCTTGTCTTACAGCTTCACAGTGAGTTCTGAAGTGTTTGTCTATACAGTGCTTTCCCCTATAAATATCCCCAGCAGAAAGCAGCCAAATAGTATTACAAGGTTATTTTCTTCCTGGTAAGAACTTTTTTCTAAATCATGTGAAGTTTTTTATCAGATGGTAGATCATGACATAGGGCAAGGGAAACTTATATAGCTTCTTATCATAGTGTGTTACAGTGGGGATTACTGTAACACGCCTATATCAAACCAGGAGTCCCGTGGAAAGGAAATATACATGGACAGATTCGTGGTAGATGTTTCAGAGATGTTTATTTCTCCAGCCGCATGGCTGGGATCTGCCCAGGAACTCTGCAGTCACGGGACCCCAGGGTCCTTGGCCACACCAGGGAACCCAAACCAACCAATAGGAAATGAGACTGACCAGGGGCAGGAAAACCCCGTGTCTCCCCCCCAGGGCCCCTCTCCCAGGGCTCCATGGCAGGGGGGAGGGACCCCAACAATAGTGGAGATACCAGACACCATGTCAGTACTGGTGCACCTTGCAGTGGTTTGGAGCATAATATCAGTACTGCAAGGTTCTGCTTACCTGTGAGAAATAAAACCCTACTGCTGGGAAGTTTCCCCATCATTATGGACCTCATCTATGTTCTTTGTGGGATATCTACAACCTGAACAGATTTTCTGCATAAGCACCGTACTTACGCTTTCTGTTACACATCTTTGTTGAAGAAAATTAATTGTGCGCATGCCTAATGTTGTTCACATACAGTTCATGCACTGACTCTGCTTTGAACTCATCAATAGCATTATTCTCCCTCTCAGATATCTTGTGAACATCTTGTGGACTAGGAAAAATGGCTGTTCTTTCCTTAAAGTTAGTATCATACCATAACTTATTTATTGTTGTGTGGGAGCTGCATCACAGCTTATATTGCTTTCCTTGACATTCTTGGCTTATCTACTTATTATTGCTTTCTTGAGTGCCAAATCACCGTGGAGCCTCAGTCTGAGTGTCATTCAGCAGGCTCCCTTACCCTAAATAATAGCCTTCTATCACTAAACCTGGTTATGGAGCTATCCAGTTGTGTAAGTTCATGGCTGGCTGTGCAAGTATTTTCTGTGGATGCCATCCTCATGAAATGATGAAAAATTCCTCTCTCATAAATGAAATTTCAGAGGGAATTAAAGAGCCATTAGATTTAGTGATGATGGTATTATATGATTTCTGAGGTCTTGGTGTTTTTTTTAGTTGCATAGCTGACATTGTGATTCCTTTCAGCCTAAGGATTTTCAAGGACAGACCATTTTTTTTCCTCTTCTGGATTACGTTTTAGGTTAGGCAATGTGAAATAGACCGGATAAGCTAAAACATATCTTCTTATCCACTCACCACCTCACCAAAAGGAATATTTATATGTAAGGAATGACAGTGGAGTAGTAACAAGTTAAGCTTTGCTCACTGCAGAAGCAGTGGGGGAGGCCACTGAGATGAGCAGTGATGATCAGATGACATTTGTACATGAAACAGTTGGGGAACACAAAAATTAGATGATCTGTTAGAATGAGAGTCATGCTAAGTCCTTTATTTGAACGTCTACTCTTCTACTGTCTGCAAAATGCAGAAGTAATAAGCAATAATGGCAAAAAGAAATTCCCATTCACCTCATCAGGAGAATTCTTTGGAAATACCCCAATAATGTGAGTCAACCTAATATTAAAACAAATGTTCACAGATTCTGTAAGTAAATGCTTAACTTCCCTTAACTTCCCTACACATTGTTTCAGTTTGAAATTTGATTCTCTTTTCTACTGCTCCTGTGTTAACCTAGGAGGATTTTTGCACGAGCTAGGCAAATCACAGGGGAGAAAACTGAAGTAAATGAGAGAAGAGCTAGGTCCTACGTTCATATGCTTTGTCTACATAAGATTAACTGTTCATGGAAAGTGATCCCAAAAGAAAGTCAAGCAAGTTCTACTTGAAATTAATTTTCAGACTCAAATGACTTCTGACAATTTAGTATTGCTTCAGCTCTCCTAGCAACTACATGATACTGACATTTATATTAAAGTCACCTAATTCTTCTCATTAAAATCTCTCAAATCTTAGCTATCAGTGGCTTATATTTTTTGGCAAAACTTGCCACTTGTGTTAATATATCCTGCCTTTTATCAAGCTGTTCTTTCTCCTCCCTGACACTCCAAAAAGTTTTGTTAATGATAAATATGTCTCTTTCAAGTGTGAAACACAGAATACACAGAAAGACACAACGTCTTTGAATGTAATTTTTTTTTGTTTTATTAGGTAACACTTTGGATACAAATGGTGGATTATTGAAGAAGCAATCAGTGCCCTGTGAGAACATGAAATAGAATCTCATTTTCTTTTGTAGTTCAGTTTGCTCCAAAATCAAAACACTAGGTTAATGGAACAGTCCCTTGGGTGAAAGAAATACTTAAAGCTAACATAGTAAAAAAAACTTTCCTCAAATGTGAGAAGAGGATTTTGATTTATAATATTTCAAAATTTTCCATGCAGTCTACGTGTTACTAAAGATCTACCTACTTGTAGTTCTCCTTTTTATTATGAGCATTAGGCAACTGGTATTTCCAGTTTTAAAGAAGTGAGTTTTGTGTAGCCACTTCTGTACACAAATTATTTAGGAATGCAAATATTTCCCTCATGTCAACTGATCAATGTAATTAATAATCTATTATCTCAAAATTGTTTAAAGCAGCTGGAACAGTAGCATAAACAGCTATTTATTTTTCAAGCTAATATGAAGTCATTCTGCTCAGCAATTCTAATTATATGTGCTGCTACAAGTGCTATATTCCTATTCTAAGAGGCTTTTCTGAAATGTCAGTGAAACTTGTATAATTTTTCTTTTACTTTGTGTAGAAAATGTTTTTTTTCCTAATTGTATTGTGCAAGATAAGAAAATAATTTGGAAGTAGGCTGAGAGTAAAATATCTTTTTGTATTTTTCAGTGATTTTATTGATTTATATATCCTTATTAATGAAAGTTAACTTATTCCTCTTGGTCATCCATTTCTTTATCAACTCTGCATGGTGGCCCATCAGATCCATTGATCTTTATGTGTCATATGATGGCTGACTGAAAATAAAAGCTTACAGTGGCAATTAACTTAATAATTATAGCTGATCCATTATGTATTGACTTCTGAGGGTGAGAGGGCAAGGGGGTCGGATTACGTGATCTCCAAAAGTCCCTTTCAACCCCAACCATTCTGTGATTCTGTGATACAAGTAATAGTTTGTTAAGCTCATCCCTCTCCACCAAAGGCATCTCTCAAGAATCAAGATTTCTGCATTTTCTTGTCCATTCTCTGTCTCACAGTATTACTAGATTACAAATAATGTGTGCCAAATATGGTGCTGGGACACTGAGGTGTTGCAGATACACAAAGCAGGCTATTTTGGTTTATTATAACATACAAAATAAACTGCACAACTCTGTATGTTAAATCAGTGCTACAAAGAAAACATTTTGGGAGGAAAAACTGCATGAGGCTTATGAAATCTCAAATCCTATGGTCCTGTTTCAACCACAATAACTTCCTCTCAGTACTTATAATTTCAACAAATAGAGACTATGTTTTCTTACTCTATCCACATTTAGCATTTTAATGTACAAAACAGTAAGCATTATAAGAGGATTTGAGAATTATATGTGTATATTTTGCCTTTATTAGTGTCCGCTTGTAAAATGCAAATGTACACAAATATAGCCTTGCAGACTTGCTCAAAGTCTTGAACAAATTTGAATGCAGTAAAATGCTATACATATAAAATATTAATAAGATACGTGATTTTTTTTTTTTAAGTGAAAGCAGACATTTGTGAATTTAGTAAGAAAGGAAATAACAGTTCGTTTAATATTTTCTGTATAGTCCGAGTCTGCTTCAATCAGGAAACTGGGACATAGGGCTTAGGGTGAAAACCCTAGCAGTGAAGTCCTCTACCATTATGATTCCCAATGACATTTACATGTGCAGGCTTATTTTAAATGTGGAGCTAAAAAAAAAAAAAAAAAAAAAAAAAAAGAAGAAGAAGAAGTCATTTAGAAAGTATAACCGGAAGCCAAGATACAATAATAAAAATTATCAGATGCTGTCTCCAGACTTCCTTTCCATCCTCAAAAAATGTATTGTTTTTTACATTGGATTATGAGACATTATCCAGCATAGAAATGCTGCTTCCTACCTAAGTTTCTTTGATATTAATTCATCACTTATACTTCCACTTCCAAAGAAGCCAAAGTCACAGAATCTCATGGTGGCTGAGTTTGGAAGGCAGCCCTGGAAGTCATGTTATCCAACCTTCCTAGAGTCCAAACAACTTACAGTTCGTTTGCCTGGATTGTGTCCAGATGACTCTTGAACATCTCTGAGGTGGGAGACTTTACCACTTCTCTGGGTAGCCTGTGCCCATGCTCAGTCACCCTCACAGTAAAAAAAGCATTTCCTGATGTTCAGAGGGAACCTCCTGTGTTTCAGCATATGCCCATTGTCTCTGTTCCTACCACTTCACACTACTGAAAAGAGCCTGTCTCTGTCCTCTGTGCACCCTCCTTCAGGTATTGATCAGATACCCCTTGAGCCTTCTTTTCTCCAGCCTTCTCCAGCTCTCTCAGCCTTTCCTCATAGCAGAGATGCTCAGACCCTTATCATTTTTGTGGCATTTTGCTGGAATTTCTCCTGTGTGTTCACATTTATCTTGTACTGGGGCGTCGAGCACTGGACACAGCGCTCCAGGTGTGACTGCACTAGTGCTGAGGAGATGTAAAGGATCACCTGCTGGCAGTACTTTGTCTACTGCAGCCCAAGGTCCATAAGCCTTCTTTTTAACAAGGGCAAATTGCTGGTGCAACTTCAACTCAGTGTCCATCAGGATCCCCTGGGCCTTTTTTTGTGAAGCACCTTTCCAGCTGGACAGCCCCCAGCATGTTCTGGTGCCTGGAGTTGCGTCTTCCCAGTGCAGGACTCTGCATTTTTTCCTTTATGTGGTTTATTCTGGCCCCTTTCTCCTGTCACGGTCCCTTGGGATGGCTGCATGACCCTCTAGTGCATCAGTCACTCTTCACAGTTTGATGTCATATCAAACTTGCTGCAGGTTCACTCTGCCCTATCCTTGACCCCTGCCCTGGGGTACCTCACTAGTTATTGGCTCCTACTAGACTGTGCCACTGATGATCACCCTCTGGGCCTGGACATTCAATCAGTTTTCAATCCACCTCAGAATATAACTCTGATATGGATAAAATGTTATGATCAAGGCACTTACAATTTATAATTTTTGAAATAATTTATCATTTGTGTAAATTCAAAATTAGTAGTCATATCCATGTACTTATTTATGTATTTGCATAAATATTTTCTGAATATTTGTCTGAAAATAGATATTAAAAGTTTCAATTCCTCTCGTTTTTATTGATTTTAAGAATCTCCAACTCCTCATTAACAGTGACATCTAAAGAGGCACATATGTTAAAGGAGGATTAGATCCTCAAAGTGGGTAAATTTTTATCATGTAGAAAAAAAGTATAAGAAAGTTATTTAATTAGTTGAAATTCTCTAATTCACACTTAACGATTTTGTACTGCAAAAATTAAACTGGTATATGTTAATTTTTAATGTGATATTAATCTATATTCCTAGCTGTATACTGTTTTAGCCTACAGTGAAAAGAAGTAGAATAACCTAATAAAACATTTTACTTAAAATGTTGAATCCCATAGTTTTTTAAATTCCATTTCCAACATGCAGATTGTCAATGACATGACATTTTGTATGTCTTTTGAAATTTCTGAAGGAATTTAGAAATGTTAAACAGAGATCATGAGGAAAAGAAAAACATCACATTGGGCACAGCAGTCAGTGTTCTTGCCCATGGGTTGGAGAACATATTCTGTTTTGTTACGAACAGATGTCTTGCATAGTAGTACCTGCTCTTGATTACAACAACAAATTGTAGCCTATCTACTGCTTCCTGCAGTATTATTCCTCAAACCTGTTCATCATCATTTCTTATTTGAATTTTTTCTCCTCCTAATCTCCCTCCTACCTGTGGTTAGCTTTCAGTCTCCTCACTTCTATTTACCCCACTTTTCCATCCTTCTTCCTTTCTGGAACTCATCTACCTTGCTTCCCTCCCATGCTACACTGTCCCAAGTCTTCACATTGAATTCTTAATGAAATTTATTTTTGTTTCTCATTATTCCTTTAGGCTATCTTCCTGTGACTTTTAATATTTAAGAACAATCCTTCTGGCTCTTGGATGTGAGGCAACTAGGGAAGACAGCCCCTGTTCTTTTTTTCTTGGGAAAATCAGAATTTAACATGTTTACTCAACAAAACACACAGAAAAATACCATACTAAGAAAAGTGTTAATTTTGTTTTCTGTTTTTCACAACGTGTTTTTCAAAATCTGTGTAGTCAATCAGTGAAAGAGTTAAATTCTGGATTGACAGAAGCATCTGTCAAAGATGAATAGGAGGTGTGAATGGAACAGCTACTTTTGTGATAAACAAAAATGTTTTCCCCAAGAATAATAAAATATGGTGATATGATCTGATACTGTATCACACTGCATTCATCTAGACAGTTTTCTCATGTGGCTGTCCCTCAGACAAAATGTCACAGCTGTTGAATTGAAGGAAAGCTGAATGCTGCAAAATGACCCATCTAAGCAATCTTTATAACCTTGGACATCTTCGAGTATAAACAACAAATTCAATTGAGGCTTCAAGACACCTGTTCACCTCAATAATCTTAATTAATCAATAGCTGAAGAGGAATATCCATTCCTTATATGTATTATCATCTATCACATGTAAAATAAGTACCATAGCTGTAAATTGCTAAGCCTCTGTAAAACAAGTGCAAACCCCATATTTAAATAGTTAGGGCAGTCAAATTTAGGAAAAACATACCTAACATAAGTAATTTCTCTTCCACATTCCAAAGCCCAAAGAAAGTGAAAGACCATGGGGGGGAAAGGTCATCAACAGTTTGTTGTTTTACAAAATATGGACAATAATTTTTGTACTTTTCTCTAATCCCTTTCCTGAACAACATTTACAACATTTATGATATTTTACCTGAAATGTAGAAACTAAGTATAGATAATCATAGTCTGATGATGTAAACTTGGTAAGAGCAGTATTCAATTTAAACCAAAGTCTGTACAATATTATCTTAGTCACTAACAACATGGTCAGGCCAGGCTACTGCTGTCATAAAACACAGAATTCCAAATAAAAGTAACTGAAATTTTTAATGTGGATTAATGATGTGGCCTATAAAATTCCAAATATTTTAATTAGGAGGATAATCTCTGAAGTTGGTTCTTCTTGTCCAAAGAACAATTTACAACCGTATTTCCCACCTGAACTAAGAATATTCCATAAATTAATCTCGAAATTAGGACCATAGTAAATAATCAGTACAGTAAATGGCCCAGCATAAGTAAAATTTTCTGTGATAAAATTCTGAGAAAATATAACATTTAGTAATTTTTGTTTCTGTAATGCTTCAAAACTGCATTTTTATGACATTTTTCTCAGATATTGAATAGTCTGGGGACTTCTAATACTTTCAGCTCTCGTAGCTCTTCAGATTAGAAAGACTATTATCTTTGCATTTTCTATTATACGAGATGTGTTTCTTGGCCCGTAAATGCCTTCTCTTGTTCAGCATGTAATTTTTCTTCCCGCTTCATTTTTGTATTACTTATTTTCCTCCCCTTTTGAAATATCTGTCCATAGTCTTACCAGCATTTCAAGTAATTTTTCTGGTATGTTCTTAATAATAGTTGAAAATGTCAACATCAGAAATCAAAGACTATTGTTTTTAGTATCAGTCTTGATCATCTTAATAATGCGCATTGCTGCCAAGCTGCCATTTCAGGATGAGAAAGTTCAAGTGCCAAGAGATAATGGGTTATGATTTAAGTGACCCCTCAGTTTAACAAGAATTTTATCAGATTGTAATAGTCTTTTTCACTCTTGATTTTTCCTGTAATCAAAGTACCCTGAAGGAAACACCACCTTTTGTTCTGAACTAACAAAAGGATGATAAAAACAAGTCAGAGAAAAGGAAGCAGCACAAAGCAAACTTTGATGCATTATTTTTAGGGATCTCTGTTTCAAGTTTTCAGATAACTTCCATTCATCTTGCTCAACTGTTTTGAAAGAGGGAAATTCATGATTTGCACACGTTTTCTCTCATCTAGAACAGTCACAGAATATTGGCATGCTACCGAAACCATGCTCATTGGAGAAGGCTGGTGCTGCACAGCTGTAAGGTAAAGGGATTCATGTTTGCAAGGATATAATGTACTGCCATAAGTGTAAAAAATGATAAAAATTTAACTATGAAGGAGGTAAACAGTGCCACACATTACTGTGTTTCTAACGGGAAGACTGCACAAAGCTATCAGCATTTTAAAAGTATTTATCCATAATGGATCATTGATTGATATGATGGATAAATTTCTGCTATGAGTACCCCTTGTGCCATCCCATTATGACTAATGGGGTTGCAATACTTTAATCTAAACCTAAATTGAGGCAGTATGAAAAGGAAGATTTCACTCTTTTTTTCATTTAACAAGATATCGTAGCAATCTAATCTAGCTTCACTGGTTCCAGAGCGTAGGTCTTGATTTTCACCAGTTTGGTAGATGAAATGAAGGAAATCTGAGTAACTGTCATTCTGTGCAATTTTGTAACTTGAAAAGAATGCTTTTACACATAAATTGCTAAGGAAGTATGTTTCTCAACTCAGCATATCAACTCTGAAATAGGCATTAGAATAATTTATGCAATTAAACAACTTATTACCTTAAAATGCATTTTTAAGTTCAGACAGTTATGAATATTGGTTGAACTTAATGATTTGTTTCAAACAAGTAAAAATAAGACAAATTTCAGAGCAGCTGATATGCTTTGCTTAAAAACTGTCAGGCATGTTGAATCTAGCTTTTGAATACAGAATCCTAGAATCACAGAATCAGAGAATCATAAGGGTTGGAAGGGACTTCTGGAGATCACCCAGTCCAAGCCCCTGTCAAGGCAGGGTCCCCTAGAGCAGATTACACAGGAATGTGTCCAGGTGGGTTTTGAACGTCTCCAGAGAGGGAGACTCCACGAGCCCCCTGGGCAGCCTGGTCAGTGCTCTGCCACTCTCAATGTAAAGAAGTTCTTCCTCATGTTGAGGTGAAACTTTTTTTTGTTTTAGTTAATGGCCACTGCTCCTTGTCCTGTCACTGGGCAATGCCGAAAAGAGCCTGGCACCATCCTCTTGGCACCCACCTTTGAGATATTTCTATGTATTGATGAGCTCTCTCCTCTGTTCTCTCTTCTCTAGACTAAACAGGCCTGGCTCCCACAGTCTCTCATAAGAGATGCTCCGGGCCCCTAATCACCTTTGTGACCCTTTGCTGGACCCTCTCCAGTAGCAACTTGTCTTTCTTATACTGAGGAGACCAGAATTGAACACAATACTCCAGATATACCCTAAGGGTGTTGAAATTTTTCACAAAATATTATGGGAATTAATATGTAACCGCCTCACCTTGGACAGCATCCAAAACACAGATCTTTGCATTTACTGAATGTTCCAGAAGCAAAACAGCTAATTTTGAGTGTAATGCTACTTTGACAGAGACAGTGCTGGATTTTCACTGTATTGCCACTGATTAAAGCAAAATAAAACTTTAAAAAAATCACTTATTGGAGAAGTTCTCTGAGAAGCTCCAGAAGCAAGATGCAATTGCATAAATAATTATGTATAAGTTGTCCATCTCTGTCACCATATTTTGGGAGCACCATTTAGACATGAACTATTATATAGACAGTTACACCAAGCAACAAAATGGTTGATTTTGATCTTTAGTAAGCTTGACCTGGAAATAAGCGATTAAAATAATTAAACTGGCAGAAATTTCAATGTAGGCTTGGAGAGAATATCAGCCAGTTTTCCACAAATCAAGACAACATTTTATATTTGCTTATTGTAATGGAGAATCTTCTCAGAGGTATACAATAATCAAATGGTATGCATGATATTCACAACATACAATATTGAAATTTGCTTACGTACAGTTCTAATTATCTCATTTCCCTGGAGGTCCATGTTACTAACGGTGCCTCTGAATTATATTTACAGCAGTAAATTAGAAGTTTATGTGAATAATAAGCAAGGTTTTCTATCACAGATTTTGAACTTCAGATGTAGCTCCCTTCTCTTAAGGGAAACAAAAAGAATGCAACAATGTGCCAGCTA
The DNA here is from genome assembly GCF_965178545.1 of Coloeus monedula. Taxonomy (NCBI): domain Eukaryota; kingdom Metazoa; phylum Chordata; class Aves; order Passeriformes; family Corvidae; genus Coloeus; species Coloeus monedula. Next base: position 96,554,503 of record NC_138783.1, read on the forward strand.
CTACCTATGGGGGTTTGAGGAATGTGCACAAGAGCCTGCTCAGTTCAATACGCTGACAAATAACTTGGAAGGAGTGAATAAAATGAACATGTCTCTTGCAAAGGATTTAATTTTTTATTATTTAGGGTATTCAAGTCTAAAGTGGACTGAAGATTATCTCATGATACTGAGTGGCAAAATGAGCAGACAAAAATCGTTGTTAAGTGCACTTGAATAAATGTATTCTAAGTAGATCTATGTGTTCTCAGTTATTATACTGTTGTCAGATCTCTGAGAACATGAGCTCAGTGTTGCATTGCAATCAAAATGGCAAATAGATTATGAGAAGTTATTAAAAATTAAAAGAGAATATAAAATATAAAATATAAAATATAAAATATAAAATAAATATAAAATAGAAAAAAGAAAATAGAAAATAGAAAATATCACACTGCTCTGGCATAAATGCACAGTACACCATTTCCTTTAATGTTGTATGTGTTCTTTAAGAAGATACACCAAAATATGAAAGGGGATTGAAAAGGGAAATATACAGAATCACAGCTACAGTGAAAATTCTGAAACCCTTTTCAACATGGAAAACAGGCAGGCTAAGGCATCAAGAATAGTATAGCAAATATGGCTTTTAACATTCATATAACATTGAATCTAAAAGATAAAAGGTATCTATTTACTTCCAGGAATTGGGCTGGATGATCTTGGGTCCTTTAAAACTCAGGCTATTCTATTCTATTCTATTCTATTCTATTCTATTCTATTCTATTCTATTCTAATTCTATTCTATTCTATTCTATTCTATTCTTGTCCTGTCCTGTCCTGTCCTATTCTCATAATAAAATTAATCTATAAGAGGGTTGGGGTTTTTGTTTTGTTTTAAGGGTGCCATATAAATAGAAAATCAGAATTTCAGAAAGGAATCTAGACCCTACTGTTGCAAAATTACTGTTTATTATGTTTAGGGTAGCCCTTATTTGTCTCCATTAAGTGGGTTGGAAATAATGGAAGTTACCACATACAGAAAGAAGAAATTCAGAGCAGGAAAGAATAGTATTAGTCATGGAAAGCAACATGGTACATTTTGGGGACGAAAAAGGAAAGAAAAGACAATACGGTTCAGTGGGAGGGGAAGAGAAGAAAACATACATTAATGTAGATACAATCATAGAGTTAAAGATGTGAGTTGAGCCAGAAAGTCTTAAAAATTGAGAAAGTAAGCCATGGGATTGATAAACAATCCAATTAGTGTAGAAAACATAATTTCAGTTCTTATCAGAGTATCCAGAAAGTATTTTAAAACTTAGGCAAAGAAATGTGTACAGTGTTTGCTTAATTTTGTTTTAATCTGTGCGTCTCATACACAAAGTAGTCCATAGGAATTCATACCAATAATAACAAAACTGCAAGTACAGTCTGGAGGACTCAACTCCAACAGTGATTCCAACAGCTATGGAATGTTGCAAACTCAGTGACAACATCCAAGCTCCGGATACAGAGGATCCACACACCTAAAAAATATGCCTACTGACATGAAATCTCATTCTGTTTTCTAGAGACCTATGAGCTCCACATATGCTAATCCCAATGGACTGGCAGACATGGCAATTCCATTTGGGTATAAAGTGACAACTCAGATCTGAACATCTCTCTGAATAAGCAAAGCCTAAACTTAACTAGCAAAACAAAGCCCAAAGAAGTTTGCATGCAGTCTATTAAGTCAACTGAAAGAAGTTCTGTTATTTAAGTTATACAGCTCCATTATCCAATATCATAGGTACATTACTTGTATTTATGCTAAACAGAAGTATTATGTATATTATTCAGCTCAATTTCTACTGCACTGCTTCCAAAAAAACCCAAAAACTGACCAAAAAACCCCATCCACTCTACTGATATTAGAGGAAAAAAGAGCAAATATGCCATCTGTTTTCCTCAGACACATACTTTGTAGTGTCTTTTAACCCAATTTGCCTAGTTTCTAAATGGCAAGCATTGATCCATATACTATTACAAACTGTGACCTCACCCATGTTTCAGCCCACTGGCTTACAATGAGCAAACCAAGTAATTGAATGCAATCTCAGTGGCAAAACAGCATGAAGAACATTAGAAAAGCTGACCCCTTCTCTCCACTCTCACCTCAGCAGTCTATAAAATTTATAGAAAAGCTCATCAGCTTCTGCAATGCATTCCTCAAGGAGCACAAGGGTTGCTGAACTCTGTCTGTAGCCACTTGATGAATTCTGCAGTACTCTCCATGCGAGTTCCTCTCCTCTGTCCTACTTGTTGAAGCATGCAACAGACCTTACCCTGCAGGGGTTTATGATGCTATTGAACCACTGTTGTGTAGTGGAGCATTTTGAAGACCCAAAGTGCAGCCTTTTTAAAAAAAAAAAGTGCAAATAAAAAGTCCCTTGGTTCTGGAAGATTAGAAAAATTTAAGCTGAATTGACTTTTCATAGTGTTTGTGGAATGCAGGCAGACACAAAATAAAAGCTCCATATAGTTAACATGGGAAGAAAAGCATGAAGGAATGCCATTTTTCTGAAGAACAAACAAAGGTTAACCAACCTATTTATTAATATTTCTTTGTACCTGCTGTGAACAATGTCCCTATGCACATCTCTGTAACATCAACTAAGTTTTATTGTGATATTCCAGAGACTATCTATGCTGTTGAGCTACAGGCACTGTATTTTAAAAGCAAGTGATACTAAGTAAAATACTTGTATAGAGTCAACATTTTCTGGGAATGAAGAATTAAAAAGGGGAAAACTCAGAAATCTTTAGGAAGGACCTGCTCTTCAGACAGATTTTTTTTTGTTGTTTTCACCAGCTTATAAGGATTTTCAAATTGTCAGTGGGTGAGTACAGGATGTCAAGGAGAAAAAAGGGTCTTCCTTTTCCTTTTTTTTTCATCCTCTTAGCCATAATACAGCTTTTCTTAGCTTCACTGGGAATGATGCACATATATACCCATGGAGAAATATAATGTACCCTGCTTTTTCCACCCCTCTATTTTATTTTCCGTTGTCAGATTCGTATTCTAATACTCTTAAATCACTGCTGCTAAACACACGCTCACAAGCATTGCCACCAGACCCTTCTCCTGCCCAGACTTGGAGCAGGATCCAGAGCTACTAGTGTTTTCATATGGCAGAAAGTCACATCTAATTAGGTAGTCATTGTTGACTGCCCAGTAAACCCCTCTGGTCAAGTGCTCTGGCCTATGCCTTCACTACAAATCGGTTGGGAGAGGGTAGCTTGGTAAATGCTATGTGAGTATCTGATATTCATGAAAGACTGTATTTTCCTGTTTTCTCTGCTTGTAGTTGTCTGGGTTTCTTTGAGAATCAGCCAGGTGGGATGAGCTGGTAATTAGTGTGAGAGACAAAGGCTAATTGCCCAATTATCCTTAGGAGGACAGCTGGGAAACTTAGTGTCCAGAGCCAATTGGAACCAGTTTGTGTTTAAGAACAGATTCCAGGCTATTATGCTGGATAAATGCTCTTCCCTTGAAAAAAGTTCCTTGAAGTTACCACAAAATCCATTTCTTTAAAACAGAAATGAAAAAAACCCAAACACTAAAACACTCACAAAACTAAAACAACTGCATTTTGTATAGATCAGTTATGGTGGGTTGTTGCTGGCTGGATGCCAGGTGCCTACCAAGGCCACTCCATCACTCAACTCCTCAGCTGGGGAGGGAAGGAAAAATACAACAAAAGGCTTGTGGGTTGATATAAGCGTAGGAAGGAAGAGATCACTCACCAGTTACCACCTAGGGCAAAACATACTCAGCTTGGGGAAAAATAATTTAATTTATTATCAATCAAGTCAGTAATGAATCCCTACTCATACTCTTCCCCTCTGCAGTGGGGTCACTTCCCCAGGAGATAGTCCTCCACAACCCTGTCCAACATGAGTCCTCCCCGCAGGCAGCAGTTCTTCATGAACTGCTCCAGCATGGGTCCTTCCACGGGGTGCAGTCCTTCAAGAACAGACTGGGTCCCCCATAGGATCACAGATGATGTCAGCAAACCTGCTTCAGTGTGGGCTCCTCTCTCCATGGGGCCACAGGACATGCAGGAGCCTGCTCCAGCACAGGCCTCCCAAGAAGTCGCAGCCTCCTTTGGTCATCTGCATGCTCTGGCATGGGGTCCTCCAGTGGCTTTAGGGGATCTCTCCTCTGGTGTCAGAGCACCTCCTCACCCTCTTCCTACACTGATCTTGGTGTCTACAGGGCTGTTTCTCTCACATTTTCTTCCTCCTCCCACTGTTGTTCCACAGAAGGTTGATCTCTTTCCTTTCCTCTTCTCAAATCTTGTTATCCCAGAGGTGCTACCACTGTCACTGATGGGCTCAGCCATGGCCTGTGGCAGATCTGTCTTGGAGCTAGCTGGCATTGGCTCTGTCAGACAGAGGAAAGCTTCTGGCAACTTCTCACCAAAGTTGCCTCTGTAGTCCCACCACTACCAAAACTTTGCCATGCAAACCCAATAGACCATCCTACATATTATGTTATTAAACTACTCCTTTAGGTATTGAACAAAAATTCCACTTTTAAGAAATTCAAAATGCATCTACATTAATGTTTTCATAATAATTAAGAGTTTGCTTTCGAAATGAATGTTCTGATTTTCCCCCCTTGTAGCATTTTGTGAATCACCCTGAGAACATGCAGACAGGATGTGTTTCAGATTAAATTAAATTGAAAGATGAACTACAGAATTGCGCTTAATACCCTCCAACTGCTAAGGGGCAATCAAATCCAAGGCCAGGCTAGAGACACTGTGAAATAAAAGCTATATAAATGTGGATACTGTGAATACTAGGTCCTCAGCACCAATTGTTTTGCTGCACAAATCTACTTGTACCTGTAGGACCAAATAGTGTTGCTATTTGCCAATGTATACATAACATCAGATGCCCTGAATTGGTTTCCTGTTCTTAATTGTCTTCTAGAGTAATCTTTTATTTTTATTGAGATTAGATACCACAAAGGGAGATATATCTTAGTAGGCTAAAATAAACCAGTGTTAATATCCCCTTTGTTTTTTATTCTTAAAAATAAACTTCTATATTTTAGAAAGTTTTACCTCTTTTCATAGTGATTTTCATCACCAAATTTTCTAATGTTGTTAATTATACATTAATTCATTTTAAAATTGATACAGTGTTTATATTTATAGATTATAGGTCCATGTATTTTATATATGCATTGCAGCAGACTTGCCAAGATTATTTTAGACTTTGAAGGTCTTTTTTATGACTTTCATCAAGAAATTCAAGCACATATTTTTCTGGTGAGAATGTGAGAGACGCACATGGTAAAAGCAGGATGATAGAAGCTCAGTAGTAGAGACCTAAGATATTAATTTTTTAGTGATAACTTTAATATATATATATTTGCTAGCTTACTCTACATTTTTTAATCGGGTTTGCAAGAACACACTACTAAATTTTATTAGATAGTTATTTTTTACATTGCCTGCAGGAAATCTTTATGAAATATTACAATAAAAACATGTTTCTTCAAGAGGCAGTAATGTAATAAAATGCATCACTAGTTTTGATTGCATTGATAGCTTGTAGGAAGAAAAGTCCTTTTAGGAAGATGTGCTTTGTGTTCATAAGGAAGAGGAAAGACTATTTTGCAGTGCATTAAAACCATGGGAACCATTAGTTTTGTATAATAAAAATCTTGTAAACACTGATAGTTTTATGGTTAGTTTTCGCAACAGCTGTTTTATATAAGAACCTGTGGATACTTCAAGTCATAACACTTTTCAAAAGGGCCATATTAGCTATTTGTTAACCTATATTTTCATTCCCTTACCTTGTGTAATCATGAATAGTGTTCCAATTTAAATCAATTGTAACAAAAAATTATTTTCAATTTTGTGTAATAAGAAACAGTTTTGGAGGGCTCATTGACTTTAGAGTCTGTATATTATTTTCTAGTGAGGACACAAAAACAAAGAGCTCTTCTTATAGAACCAGAATGTGAAAAAAAGCTTTAAACTAGCAGAGAGAAATTCAGTGTCACCTGAAAGAAGGAGATATACATGATTGCTCAAGACAGTGGGACAGAATAAATGCAGATGGATACAGGTAAAACAAATTGAGTCATAGCTGTATTTAAAGTGCCTATCTGCTGTAAGTCTTGTAAATATATGGACTCAAGTTGAAGGGCAGCATTCAGTGTATCTGGAAATAGTTGCCTGATTTGGTTAGAGGGTCAAAGGCATCTTTGTCACTGATAATACCATGATGGGTTTAAATGTGTTCAGAGGGACAATTGTATTGGAAAGAAGACAGAAATGTATGAAAAACTTCAATAAAAATCGAACTCAATGATTTTAGTTAATCCACTCAAGGGTAAAACTCCACAGTGGGACTGCAAGGGCATAGCTGGAGGAATGTTTACATATTCATATATTTGAATGATTATTGACAGTTTTATGGGTTTTATTATTTTCTTCCTTTTGCCCATAGAATGAAATTTAAAAGTAAAGTATTTAAAGAAGAAAAATCCTGCATGTTCTTCTACAGAAGATAGATCTGCATTAATTAAATGGATCACAGGGGACTGAGGTTTCTCTGTAGAAAAGAACTGCAATTTTAGGCCATGCTGACCAACGAATGTATTTGAGTTCTGCAGTAATAAACAGATTTCCTTCCCTAACTTTTCCCATGGTAAACATTCATATAGTTCAGCTTTTTGAAATCATTACACATAGACCTTGCTTGGTCCTTGTGCCTTGACTAGATACAAAGAAACTGTCTCATCTCTCTACTATGTGTAACATTATGATAATTTTCCTTAAAAAAAAAAAAAAAACCAAACAGAAAGCAAACAAACAAAAAAACCCCTCCGAAAATACACATAAAAACAAAACAGAAAACCTAAAATACCAACAATTGAAAACAAAGAGAAAATAGAGGTGTTTTTATGATGACCATAAAGTTGTCCAAGAGAAAAACAGGTTCAATTGCTGAGGATGCTTTATGAAGAGTATTCGGAAAACTTGTTTAATATCTAGCAGCTAATCCCATCGATGTTTGCTCAGACTCTAAAGGCTGTGGTAGCCAAGTCCTTATGCACCACATTTCATCTCTTATTTTTGCTTTTTAATCTACCACCTTAAAAAAAAAAAAAAAATCTTGCTCTGCTCTTTAAAAATCCATTGAATAAAAACCAAAAGGCAAATGAAGCTCCTATACAATGTTTAAAAGAATGGGTAGAATGATAAGGGAGCTGTATTAAAATATTTCAAACTTTGTTTACTTAGGTAAACTAAGGTTTTTCTTTGGAATCGTATTAAAAAAATGAAATTAAATCATTTCCATGAGAAGGGCAGTAAATTAAATTTTGAGTAAAAGGCCTGTGCTTACAGACTTGGTGTTGAATGACAGCATAGAAAAATTCCTGTTGGGAAAGAAGCTTTCTGGAGATTGAGCCTTTTCTCCTAGGTGCTGAGAAAACCACTACTCCTTAGTATCTCAGCTATTAATATGACCAGTTAATGCCCTAAGCCCAATGAAAGCTTTTGAATGCCCCTAGAGGGTGTATTCACTCAAGTTTTACACTCAAGATAGAGGAACACATGGAATTTCCTTCAGAAGGTGTTCAAAAGAACCAGCTTTTTCAGGTAATTCAGTGCCCTAGGAGAAAACCCAATTTTCACCAGAAACTAAGACTGCAGGTGTAAGTTGACTGTTTTACAAACATGCACCCAGATGCACTTGAGTAATGAATTTTGCTGAAAAAATTAACAGTAATACATATTCTTGTGGCTTTGATTTTACTGTAGTAAGTAAAAATGATTTAAAATGTGTGAGATCATTAATTTTAAAACCTCAGTTTAATTACAGCTACCTTCCTTTTTTGCCCTCTTTTAACTCACCTCCTCATTTTTATAAGTCTTTACTAATTTCCTCTCATGGAGGAGTAAATGTTATTTTTCACCACATTCTCATTTTAAACCTTAAATTCTAATGCTGCTAAAAGGAGATTTCATGAAGCAAGCCCTAAATAAAACATTCACTCTATTTGCTGGTGTTTCAAGCATTAAATTAATATTCTCAACGTTCATTCATTAAGTCCCTAACTTGTAATTAGGATTCAGGCCATGCTTCTGATTAGACTGGAAAAAGAAATCAGCCCACAGGGAAAGGCAGCTTTTCATTTGAATCCAATCAGGGAGAGCAAACACACTCCAAAAAGGGTTTCTGTGGTATATAGATATAATTATCATGAAGGAAAAGGGAAAAACAACTTGGAACCTTAATGAACGTGAAAGAGGGTGTTTTAGCCTTGAGAACTCCCTGCAGCAATGTTACTCTTCTTAGTGTCAATCCTATTGACCAAAACTTGGCAATAGACGACAAGAAAGTTTCCTCATAATTAATCTAGTGTGCTTCATTATATTCTAAAATGTCTGAGCTGATTTATTACATCTGGCAGATTCATGCAAATGAAAGGCAAGATGGTCTTTGGTACTAACATGCAAGCAAGCAAAAAGATCATGGCAGCCGTATTAGAAACCAAACCAAACCTCAAATCCCACTTTGAGGTACTATAGGGATGAAATACACCATTAGAATGGCAGACACTAGCACCCTTGGAGGTAAGATCACAAAATATTTCCGATATACAGCATGGAAAAATGAAAATTTGTATTTGCTGAAGGGAATACATTTAAGCTAAATTATGTATGAATAGGCAGACTCCTGTTCTTAGTTAACAGAGTTCTCTTACTTCTTTGAACTCTACTGATATCTGATGGTTGAGGAAGTGTTTTTATAAATCAGATCGCTTGATAATAGATAGATTTAGGGATCTAATTCTAGACTTCTGGAATTCTTATTTGGAATATAATAGTGAAGACTGCTTAGCTGCTGTTAGCTTATGAACTGCTCTTTGTCAATATATTTTGTCAATATATTTTGTCAATAAACAGCAAAACAGTTAGCTTTGACAGAAGAAGGTGATGTGCAAAACGAAATCATTGAAGTAGTGACCAAATAGTTATGTCTTGCTTAACAGATTTTAAAAAAGATATTGGGAGTTTCTCTTAGCTAGTTGGTTCACTGGCTGAGTAGTAATTTTTATGTATTGTATATTGAAAACATAAATGAATACCATAGATCCTGTGCAACAGCTACTTTTTCCAGCCATGTTGCCCTTAGGGATTCACCTCTTCTGCTTTTCTACACACATTGTCTCCTAAATGCACACAGCACCCTGCTCAGTAGGACTGTAGACATTCAGCTGATAAGGATATTATCCTTTCTGAGAAAAGCCCACAGTAAGGGTAAAATAAAAGTAATTTATTTCACGCTACATCTACTTTTAGACCTACAGGCAATTCTAGTGAATTATTACTGCTTAATACCAAAACAAAACCAGGAGTGCTAATTCTAATATTTGAAAGAGCAAGTATTTAGTTAATATAGGTATGTAAAGGTAATAAAGGTATTTAGTTAATATATTTTTTCCAGAGCTTTCCATACATATTCATGAATAATTTTGTTGTGTTTATAAAGCTAAATTTTCAGAAGTTAAGGTTAAGAAGTAGGTATTTAAAATCTTTAGCCAATACTAAGATATTTCTAGTTCTGGCTGCCTGAACTGGTCTTAACTTTTTCTAATAGTCATCTAAAAGTAGTAACATAACTATTGCCTAACCTGTTTTAGCACAAGGAGATTGAAAAAAATCATTTGGAGTTGGTAGGAATTTACAATCAGTGTGTTTGAAAAGCAGGGTGGACAGAAGAAAAATGGTGAGACTATTTGGTCCAATGTGTAGTATAATTTAGAACATAGGTAACATGAAAAATACATTAGCATAACATTCTGAACTGACCTGATCAATTACAGTCTCACTCTATGGTTACATGGCATGACCCTGGGTCCTTTTCAAAGGCATCCAAAGGAATTCTGAAAGCCAGAGTATGTACATTTAATCTGCTGAATTGTATAATATTCTTTCAGATCTGTATGCAAAGCAAATATACTATAGGGGGAAAAAAGTAATAATAAAACTGACTGGAAAGTGTTTAATTCACAATGTGAGAACGGGAAGAAGAAAGGAGATGGAAAGACAACACAGGAAACAACTTCATTGATGGGAAAGAAATGAGAGACAAATAATTTTTGATTGACAACAGAACAGATATGCAAAATTAACTATATAAAAGTGGGAGAATAATTATCCCATTGAAAAGGTTAAGCTCAATAAAAACAGCTGATAAACTGAAGATTTTTTATAATACAGAAACTGATAGCCCTTGCCTAGTTGAGTGTGCTGGTTTCCTCTGGAATAGTCAATTTTCTTCACAGTAGCTAGTACAGCTGTTTTGAATTCTTTCTGTAAACAGTGTTGATAACACAGGAATGTTTTTTTATATATTACTGAGCAGGGCTTACACAGAGCTAAGGTCTTCTGTGCCTCTCATCCCACCCCACCAGCGAGCAGGCTGGGGTGCATAAGGAGCTGGGAGGGGACACAGCTGGGATGGATGCTCCCAACTGATTCAAGAGATATCCAACAACCTGTGACATCATGCACAGCACATAAAGCTGGAAAGAGGAGTAGAGGGATGTTTGGAGCAATGTCTTCCCAAATCAACATTCTGCATGATAGGACCCATCTTTCCTGGGGATGGCTGAACACCTGCCTGGCAGCTGCAAGTGTCAAGTGAATTCCTGGTTTTGCTTTACTTGTGGGCATGACTTCTGCTTTGAAGTCACTGTTAAATTGTCTTTATCTCAACCGGTAAGTTTTCTAATTTCTGCTCTTCTGCCTCTGCATCTCACCATTACAGAGTGAGTGAGAGCCTGTATGAGGTTTGGTTGCTGGCTGGGGTTAAACCACAACACTGTAAGAGAAAATGCACTTAGAAAAGTTATATCTTTGAAACTAAAATTTTGAGTTGCGGGAATCAAATGCTAAAACACCTTAGGATGAAAACAGTGTTACTTGAGCAATTATTTAGAATTCAAATTTTCAAATGTGTCTGAAGTCTGTGTAACAGCAACTTCTGTTCAGGCTAGACATACTGTTATGAAAACTAAGGAGTATTATCAAAGTATGCAAAAAATAAAAACAGTGATATTATGGACCATAGTAAAATGGGACCTTGGTATAAATTAAACAGTATTATTTTGTATCTCTATAGTGGAATCATAGACACACCAGAGATATGGTCTATTTAGGAATTTCAATATGGAACCATTATCTGACCATAAAAGGGGTTTGTCTGTTCTATACTAGATTTAAATTATTTTTTTTTGTATGTGTTTAGAAGTGAGATATTTCTAAACCCTTGACATTTTTGTGTGAAAGCTTAGGTAGTTTCAGCTTCTACCACTGTTAACATTCAAACAATTTCAGGGAAAAAAAGGAAAAAAATAAAAGCTGTGTTTGTAAATTACTTCTCTTGGAAGAAACTCAGGTAGATAACTTATTGGTTTATCAATTAATAAAGGTCTCTGAGTACTTTTTTTTTTTTCCTGGAAAGACTACATTTGTCAATAATTTCTTCAAGGTTTCACATTTGTGACTGATACCTCACAGAACTAGAGCATTTGCCTTGTAAGTACATATTCCTTTTTGGAAGCTACGATGATAAAATCATGAAGACATCTTCTAAAGGAGTTTCACTGGTCCTTTGATAGCATGTACAATTCTTTGAGAGACAAGGTTACTAACAACCTAGAAAAAAAAGTTTAATAATTTGAGGTGATCAAGAGATGAGTCCCAAATTTTTCTAAATGATGATTGGTAGAAGGATGTGTTTTAGCAATTTAAAATCATAGAAGGATATAAATAGCAAAGAAAAACTATTTAAAGGGAAAATGAAGAGCATGAATGAGAAATGGAAATCAATTTCAAAAGCAGAACGTGATTCATAATTTCAGAAATCCCTTCTGTCCCAGCATCTCTTAAACATATTTCTGTGGGATGAAGCAAAGGAGCCATGGTTTACGATATTTATGACACCAGAAAATAGTCTAGGTAGTACAGCATTGGATTAGTGCGGCAAATTAGATAGAGAGTAGCAGAATTCCAGAGACTAAAAATGTAGTTATTAATTTCTCAACTGTATTCCCAGATGAATTTTACTCAAAGTAATACAGAAGCTGAACAATGCAATATTGCTAATTAAAAATACCTCAAGCAAACAAATCCCAGAATTTTTTTTTTTTTTTTACTGTAACAAGACAACCTAGAACACAGAAATATTTCAGAACGGCACTATGTATTCTGTGGGAGAGAGGGCACACTTACATAGGTAGGATGAAATTGATATCTCCAGGAATTATTGAATCCATGACTTCTCTTTAGACTGACAGAGGTGCCTGAATTGTTAATAATGATTATAAGTTACAATCTTACCATCATAAGATTCACCTGAGCCACTGATACAGGTGGAGCTAAGAAGCACTGTGTTTTAGACTGAGTATCCATGCCCACAAAAATGATAATTTGAAATTATTTGTGTTCATGACAGAGACATTTTTAATGAAGTAATCCAGATATATATTTTTAAAAACTTCAATGGAAAAAATTCTTTTCTTTCCTGAGGAGGAAAATAATTACATGGAGAATATCTTAGAGAAGGAACCCATAAGTGTCAGACCTAGAATGCATGTCTGTGCAGGGACCCAGCTACGCAGAACACTACTGAAAAAAGGCCTTGTGCCATGCAGAATCCATTGGCCAGGATAATCAGGAACAGAAAAACAAGCAAACAAAAAAAGCCCATTAGGGGAATGACTTGAAAGGGAGAAAATGAAAACCTTGAGTCATTTATGTATGAAAGCTTGGTATATTGTTTCTTTTATCGAAGTTTTCAGCCGCCTCCTACAGACACACTTTGATATAGTAATACCTCTTAGCATTTCTTTAACCTTTCCAGCAATCTCCACTTTCACTGTCTTACCCCTTTATTTCAGCTGGGCATTCTGAAGACTTTGATTAAAGGTTTTTTTGGTTTTCTTTTGAAAACAAGGCTCTTTTTGGCCCTAAACATGTATTTGATCAGGCTGATCCTGTCAGTGCAAATTTAGCGTTCCAGAAAGGAAACACGCTGCAATTATCTACAGAATACATTTAGCAGTTATGTTTGGAGTTCATAGCCTTAGTGGTTAGAACAAGGAATGTGGGAACCCAGAATGCAAACAATATTTCTCTGCCTGTTTTGAAAGGTTTTACCCCTCTGGACAGTACTGGTTTTGACCTTTGTCCATGGGAAAATTTGCCTAGCCTCTGGGAAGAATTAGAATCTACAATAGTGTGAATTAGGTGATAGAATACTATGTGAGATTATCACAGGGTGAAAAATTTAAAATTTGTAGGTCTATTTGCATAGTAAATAGATAAAAGCAAAAACCATCAAAATGGAGGATTGTTGTCTCCAAACCTTCTTCTTCTTCTACTATTCCATATTCTGCAGTAGAAGTAGTTTGGGACGATTGGATACAGAATTCCACAGTTCCTGTCTACATGATTTAGGAACTTGTTGGACATTGTTAAAAAAGTGAAAATATCTTGCGTTTTAAGCTTTCATTGGGTAATTTACCTTTAAAAAGACTGTGAAATCTTGGTAAGTTGTCTTCTTGCTGCATTCTCTGCTCTGTGCTATGTCTAGACCACACCAGTGGCTTGTATCCTTGGATAAGAATTAATAAACACCTCTCTGGAGACTGAGAAGCATGAAGTTCCATTTGCCTCCTTTTTCCTCTGGGCAAAAATCTGAACGTCTCCCCCATCAGGGAAGACAACAATTAATGACATGGACAGTGTTAAAGGAGCAATAATAATAAAAAAATACAATTTGTTTTCATATATATGATTGTTAAATGTGTTTAAGGGCATTATACATGCAGCCTTCATAAATGTTGTACCAGCAAGCTTTTGCTCTTTAGTCCTTGTAGACAAACTAGAAACTGGGAAAAAATGTAGGAGAGACTGACTTCGACAGCAAAGTTAAAGGAAGAATTCATAGACCCTGAGTCCCCATGAGCATTTTGAAGTGCATCCTTTCTTATTTCATTCCCTCTTCCAACAGTAGGACTGCACAGGTTCTCTGCAATCATAGATATGCATGAAGCTGTAATTGTGGCAGCTACTGGCTAAGGAGCTTAAATAATTCATATTGGTAACCTTTAGAAATGCACCATACATAGGACCATAGTTTCTCTAAGGGATTATAACACAAAGTGATAGGAGTATGAAGGGGTGTAGGGAGAAGTTTAAAATTTTTGGGTGGTTTTAGAGTTTTGAAAAAATGCTATTTAGCATCCTGATACTGCTGAAGGTTACCTGACATAGAATTAATTTTTACCTAGGTAATATCACTAGCATGATACTTTTTTCTATGTAGTTAAAGCCTAAAGTAAAAAAGATCATCAATAACTGAACTTACAATATAACACTCCTCGGTATAGCACGATTGAATCCTATACTGTACTCTTCGTAACCAGCTGTTCAGAGCATTCAATAGCCAGCTGTTCAGAGCATTCAAATACCCTTCATATCTTATCTCACTGGGATGTTCTCTTCATATCTTTATTTCCCTTTAAATCACATTATACATGACTTTTCATTTAGTGAAATTGATCAACTTGGAACAAAATTGTATGAGACTCAGCAAACTGAGATGTCTTAAAATTACACTTCAAGTGCATAAATCTGAATGTTGTAGCCTCTTCTCTCTCCTCTGCTCTTTCATATGCAAAAACACAGGTCTGTCCACAAGCGCAGTTGAAATGCTAGTGATGAACACCTGTAGTGTGCTGCCAGAGAAAAGCACCAAAAATTATCTTGCTTTTCTACCTCTAACTTCCACCTTAAATAGCCTTTCTTAAAGGCACTGCTGAAGCCTAGCATCAAACAAAATGAAGCCAAACCAAATAACAACAACAACACAACCAAAAAGGAAGATTGTTTTTCTTCCTTGCTTGGTTTCAGCTAGGATTGAGTCAATTTTCTTCCTAGCAGGTAATACAGTGCTGTGTTTCGGAGTTAGGATGAGAACAGTGTTGACAACACACTGAGGCTTTAGTTGTTACTGAGCAGTGCTTACACTAAATCACACTTTTCAGTTTCTCATCCTGCCCTGGCAGTGAGTGGGCTCCCAGTGCGTAAGGAGGTGGGAGGGGACACAGCTGGGACAGCTGACTCCATTTGATCAAAAGGATATTCCATGCCATATGACATGCTCAGCATATAAACTAAGAGGAAAGGTAGCCAGTGGGGAGCAGTGCTTGGGAACAGGCTGGGCATTGGTCAATTTGTAATGAAAAATTGTTTTTTATTTGCATATTTTGTCTTTCTTGGGTTTTCATTTATTATTATTGTTGTTATTATTATCATTATTATTATTATTTTACTGTTCTTAGCTCATGAGTTTTTACTTTCAGCCTTCACATCCTTTCCTCCATCCCGTTGTCTGCGTGGTGTAACTGCTGGGTGGGGCTACACCATGACTTACTTTCCTTTAATCTTATTTTCCCTTCTAATTCTAGGGCAAATTTAGATGTTATTTTCACCTGTGGAAGCCTTTATTTCAAACAAACTAATTTTATTTTAGGCTTTATATTTATTTTATTTCTCCATCATTTTTTGTTTCTCCACTCTTAGTAGAGTAGACATTAAAAGAGAGAAGAATAAACACTTTTGGGGTGAAAAGAAGATATATAATAAGTCCTGTTACACCCTCAAAGCATCAAACAGTCATTGCATGAAGGGACTTAAAAAAGGGCATGTTAGATTTCAAAGAATGTGTCGATTTTTCAGAAAAAAAGAAACTGGAAAGATTAAGTATGGCTAAAACCTAACTGATAGTCTATGTTATAAGGAAAACAACTAGGCAGTGGAGACTAGTGAGAAAGTATGTATTAGTTAATATTATTTCAAAGTTTTTACTCTTGAATTTCATCCTTTTCAGATGCAAGAGTTAAAAAAATCTTAATGACCATATTTTTCTAGGGATAATTTGACTGATCATTCTTTTGCTGAACAAGATGTAAGGCATCCATAATAGGTAAAATTGTGTTGCAGTGCACATTTATATTCCATGGGTAAAAAAAAAAAAAAAAAAGAGTCCCTATGTTAAAATAACACAAGACTCAAAAGTTAACAATGGGTTGGTATGTCATAATTTGACCCTTTTGTTACTGTAGTACAAAGTTTGTTTATAGGATCTAGTTTTGTGCCATCTGCAAACTTGCTGAGGGCTCACTTAGTGCTGTCATCCATGAGGTCACCAGTGAGGACACTAAACAATACCTTGTATCTTGGTAGTACAGCACCAGGTACTGGCCTCCAGCTGAACTTTGTGCTGCTGATCACAGCACCTTGAGTTCAACAGCTCTTTAGTTTCCCTTACTCATACTTGATCTGCTTTTCTATAAAGATGTTATGACAGTATTGAAAGCCTTGCTGAACACAAGATAAACCATATCCACTGCTTTTCTCTCATCCATTCTCCTTTTCCACTTCCTAGATGCTGCACAGACCACTGTTTCTCTTCTGAAGTTCACTTCCTTGACAGAACAGTTTCTACCAGCACACACTTCTCATGGGAGAGGAGTCTCCCTACCTCATGCTAGACCCAGCAAGGGGCACCAGGCAACCCCACAGCCCAAGATGTGTGTTTTCCCTTAGGACCTCACACTGGGTGGAGGCCTCTGATGGGCCAGGGGCTGTTTTTTCAGGGTTGTTACTGGGGGCTGTGCACTGTGGCATGTCACTGCTGTTGTCCAGCCTATGGTCACTACACTCGGCTGAGCTTCTGGCACCTTTCTGTGCTGACTGCATGCATTGGCTGCCTCTGACAGCTGCACCCTTAGCATGGCAGAAACAGATCATTGTCAGTGTACTTGGACACTGCAATAGCAGGACTCTTGGTGAAATGCCCTTCCCAGAGCTCCTTGGTATTAAATCACACCCCTGCTGCAGAGGAGGTGCTGTTTTGTTGCCTGGCTCATGTGGGTGGAATACTCCTTCCCACTCTAATTCTGAAGACAAGATAAACCTGAATACCACAAGCTTTCATATTCATGAGAGTCCTATCCCCTAAGTAGAAGCTGCAGCATGTTCAGAAATTAACTAAAATATTCAGAAGCCAAGTTTTAGGTAATGCTGAAAATAAATATTTACCTTGAGTAGAAGGAAATTGAGTAGAGTGAATTACTTATCGAGCTCTACACAAAAGAGTTCTTTTGCACTATATAAGATTCTGAACGTACCTTTTGATTCAATAACATTTTCTTTCTCCTGGGGTAGCATATGAAGGATGATATTTCTTAAAACAAAATTTAAAAATTAGAAAACATTTGAAATTCTGTCATTTTGGTGGTACTTGCAATAGAAACTACAAATTGTTTTTACTTCATCTGAAATTTTCTTAAATACTGTATTTTTCTTTCTCAGTCCATCTCCCTCTGAAAACATGGGCTTAACCTGTAAAACATCTAAGAATTCTGGTTTTTCCTCAAACTCTGTTAATAATATTTCTTCTTACTATAAGCACAGCATGATACATACTGACATTAAACAGTCAGTAACAAGAAGCATTTCAAATAGATTGAATATATTTTTCTATTCTCTAGTAGTTATTTTTCTTTTATTTTCTTTTGTTTCTCATGACACTAGTATTTGTCTAGATAGAACTGGCATTTCTAAGAAAGAAAGAAAAACAAATACACCCTCTTTCTTTTGGGGAGAATAAAATGAAATTATTTTTCATAAAGAGAAAACATGTATTGAGAGTTCTCTCCTCTGACTTTTCAATAAGGTTATTTGTTGTATTATTTGCAGGACTCAGTAGTAGTATTTGCCATTTGCCTCAGGAGTACAGGAGCTGCTTGCTGTAGCTTCTAGACTATTTCTTGTACATTCAGCTACTCTGCCACGGGGAAGCTGATTCCATTTGCAAAGAGAAATTTTGCCTCTTAGTCTACCACATTTATTCATTGTTAATCTAAGAAAACTTCAAATCACAGAATCATAGAATGGTTTTGGGTTCGAAGGGACCTTAAATATCCTCCAATTCCAATCCCTGTACTGTAGGCAGAGATGCCTTCCCTAGACCAAGTTGCTCAAAGTGAAGGTGCTCCTAGACCTTTTTCTTTTTTTAAGAAATGCAGGACTATGAATTTTGTATAAATTAGGTGATAGCATGTTTCATGAAATTGTGAATAATGTGAAATAAAAGCCTTCAAGGTTTTTCCTCAAGGGAGAAATATATCTATCTCTAAGTAGGATATCAACTGAAAATATTTCATGTGGTTAGCTGTTAGAAATTTTGCCTTTAAGTGCAGACAAATTTCAGTCACAGAAGTTAATATTTTTAATAGGATACCTGTTGCTGCCTGTTCTGAGCTTCCCTTCCCCCTCCCCAAGAGAAGCCAGGACTTGCCTCTGCCATGTGCTCTGAACTCCTTTGTTCTAAGCGCGGACAAAACCAAATGTAACTCAGACTCTTCAGCAGTGTCTGATTGGCCGCTCACCCCGGGTCCGCCCCCAGTCCGCCCCTTTCCCCTTCTCTGAATAAAAGTAGGGCCCGAGAGAGGGCCCACCTTCTTTGGCTTGCACTCCTTCTGTGAACATCTGCCTCTGTCTCTGTTTGAAAGCTTCTAATTGCAGGAATTGGGCAACTGAAGGCTCTATTTCTCCCCCTTTGCTTCTACTGGTGGTATCAGCTTTGCAGCTACCATTTGCCGCTTTCAGAGCTACTGAAACACTGGATTGCCTGTGCTACCTCTCTAGGCTGCCTGAAGCTTTCTAAGCCATTGAGCTACAAGCATAGCCGGTAAAAAGCTGTGAGTATTTCCACAGATACCTGTACTGCTTACATTGAAATGGCAGTGGTGACAGGCACACAAATAAAATCAGGCATTTAACAATTATGAAAATATAGCACGTTGCAGTATCTCATTTGCAGCTTCAGACTGCTGGAAAGTGCAGTACTGTAAGTCAGCAGTCTCTGGAGTACCTTATTGTGAGGAATATGATGGGTCTTATAGATGTGGTTTTCTTCTTCGTATATTTGGCTTCCACTTGAGGTCACTTTTATGTTTCCTAACATGCTTTTACAGGTATCTAGTCCTTCATTGGTCTATATCTCCAGGTTAAATGAGAATTTTATGCCTTTTACTTTTTTAAATACTATTTTTTTTTATTGCACTGAGAACTGATTTTGACTACTTCTGGATCTTCTTCTTTAAGAAACACAAAAAGCCAAAAGACCACAACAAAACTCCTGCAATCTTTAGTAGATATTTTATAGCTGTGGGTACAAGCCAGTGCCTCCTCCCTTGAGTTCCCATGTCCATATTCCTCTTCCCTTGACACTGTGTCTCTGTTTTTCAGAGCCTCCACTGCTGTACCTGGCCTCTATTTCTCTGTCCTGATAAAGCTCTTCATGGGAAAAAACATGTAGAGAAAGCTCAGAAAGCAATGGTGGTTGACACATTGTCAACAGCTGATTAAGTTCTTGGGCATCAGAATGATGGTTTCAGAAGGGCGTAGTTGCAGAAAGCGCTTAAAGTAATACAGGAATTGAGACCTTCCTGACTAGGCAGATGGATCTGTAGGAAAAAGAAATAATAAAAGAGGATTAAACAATTGTCGGGTACTAAAAAGCAGCTGAAAACAATTCTTTAAAGAAATTGTTTTCTATGGTTTGCAGCAATATGTATTTGAAGTCAAAGTGGATTCTAATAAAACCCTTTGTGTGTCTGCCCTTAAACACTTCACGTTTGACCAGAAAAACAGTACCTCCATCCAAGTGCCCATAGGCATCCTTTCCACGATGGAGACTTTGATACTCACTTTGGATAATTTGTTCATTAATTATGAATTTGTTCATGTAAAGATTACTTGAGTGTGTAGTTTTGAACAATAATGAATGGTATAGTGAGCAAGTTACAGTTTCCAAGCTACAAAACATGTAAATGGGAACATTTAAGAACAAGTACGAGATAGTGTCAGGAAGCAGAAAGGATATCTGACTTCTTGCTGAATCTGAACATTATTTCACTTAAAAATCTGTAATTGAATTATGGAGAAGAAATACTTTCAGTGATGGAAAGATTAAAGATTTAGTCTAATGGGCAACATTTTTCTCATTTTCACAGTAGGATCATAATTGCATCCTCTATTACTTACCCACTTTAAATCTAGATTCAGGCTTTGAGTTAGGGATTTTGAATAAATGACTGTGGCACGGTCATTGGGGTCTTCTAAAAAATGCCGTAATAGCCTTGTAAAGTATTGCACTCTGCTCAGGGGAAAATACAAATTCTGGTTTGCCTAGAAAAGAAGGAAATGCTTCAGAATCCTTCATATGTGTTCTTTTTAGCTCCATAAACACATGGACTTATTAAGATGTAGACAATAACACGTTAAAGCATGTTATCCTACAAGATTCCTGACAAACTAGTGTTTGTTTGCATCCCCTGACTTAGAATATCCAAGCTGAGAATAACTCAATGTAGTTCTGCTGCTGCAAGAGCTCCTTAGCTGCTAGAATGTCATGGTTTCTGCTTTTATTTCTGACTGACATATCTACCTTCCATTAATTTCGTCTTCTTTTACAAAATTTCTCTATTGTTTCCTTACTTCTTTCCTTGTAATTTTTTTTTTTTTCTTTCTGCATCTCTCCCCTTTACATTACTTTTTCTATGCATTAATTTCTCTTTTGGACACAAGAAGAAGAGGGCAGTATACTGATGTACAGAAAACTGGCAAGACAGGAAAAATTGTAGATGCTAAAGAGCAGGAGCAGAGGAATTTTCCAGCTGCTGAAGCATTTTGTGACGTTTTCCTTTGTTGTGCTTTAGCTGAGAAACAGTGGAAGATGGTTCTGTAAACTAACTCCATCTCACACCTGCATGGACTTGTTTTGGTTCACTGGTAAAAATATTTTGGACATGGGTGTTATGCCATTCAGCCAATCCCTCTGGGAGGTAGATGGTCAAGCATCGAATGGTTTTATGCCACCCTTGCAAACAAAGCTATATAAGCTGAATTATATAATTAAATATAGCCATTTCTGGCCTTTGAACCCGATCCTGGACTTGTGTCGTTTCTCGCCATTGCTGGGGACAACAGTGACAAAAAATAGCTGAATGGTCTGTGTGGTTTTTGTTTGTTTGTTTGTTTTGTTCTGTCTTGGTTTTGTGCATGTGTGTGTCTACTTTTTGTGATTGTTCAAGTGTGCAGAAAACTGGTTACGCTAGCTAACCTTGTTTGTTTTCAGGGAAAGCATGTACAAAAACTTTTGCAATCCTAGCACTGATTTTGCTTCTTTAGTTGTTTGGCAGTAACGAAGGAGTCACACATGACTACTTAGCTTTATATTTCTGTAGTGGGAAAACTAAGGGAATTTCCCTCAATATTAAATTGTGACAACAAAGTCAGGAATAAAGAAGCTGTGATTCTTCTCTGGAGAATGGACTGCTGACAGTGTATTTTTGGTAAGGCTATTTTTTTACTTAAATTTCCAATGCAAGGATGTAGGTACTTTGTCCTTAAACAATAAATTGTTGATGTTACCAGAATAATGTTTTTTCAGTGAAGTGATGAAAAACTGTGAGTAATTAAAGCTTGAGGGATGTATTGGTTGTTTTAATTCAGATACAGGAGGATGCTGAGCAGCTGTTTTTGTATATCAGGTTATGCACAGAGATTTCAAAGCCTTAATCTTACAGTGACTATCCTCCCCCATAAAGGATTTTGGCCACTTAAAATACAGAGATTGTGTGGAAGAATAGAGAACAATATGCAAGCAAAGTGAGAAAGATAGGGATGAGCTTCCAGCAAATTCCAAGATATTTTCTTAAAAGCCTTTTGCAGTTGGTGTCCTGAATTTCAGCTTGAGAGAGTTAATATGTGTTGACATTCCCTCAGTTAACAGTTCAAAGAGAACAAACAGCTTTTTTTGACAAGGAGGGACTAAGTTTTGTGAATATGCTGACTACTTTTCCCTATTCTTCCCGAATTTGAAACTGAAGCTTGGTATTCTCTCAGTCGTATATATAAATCCATAAATAAGATGAACATGTACCCAAAATCTGATCATTTCAAGTCTTGCCTAGAACCAATCCATTCTTGCTTTTTCTTCATTCTGTGCAGATATCTTCATAAGTCACCACTCCTAATTACTCAGTTGCTATTCAGAATGAGTGACATCTCTTAAAGCCAGAAAACTGAATGTTACTTTCATAATTATTTCATTAAAATCCTCATTTAAATGTCTTCAAATATTATGTTTATTAATTAAAGCTACTTAGTCTATCTAAAATGAAACTATTTTAATGAGAAATGTCATTTTATGTTTTAGCCAAGTTTTATATCTGTAAAACCAGGACTTGTAAGAAAATTCTTTTAACTGAATGTATGTCTCTCTGTTGCAGTGCTTTTTATTTTACATAATCTCAGAGAAATAATTTACTTTTCTTGATGTGATGCTTGCTTATTGTCAGATATTGAGGTCAAGAAAAGCCAATAATTTCAATTGGGAATAACTGGTGTTTTCAAAAATTTTATTGTGATGAATTTCCCAAAAAAAAAATGTAAAGGAAGATCAGTTCTTCTAAGGACCTAATACCAAATTTTGCAATGTATTGCTTTTTTTTGTCTTTGTAGTAGGAACAGTAAGGAAATGAGCCCAGTCAGGTGATTCTAAAATTGTAACAATGTCAAGAAATATTTTTAAATTATATTTTCTTGAAATGAGCTTTAAGAAAATGAATTCTTGTTTGTCTTCCTATCAAGATAGGAAGCATGTTACTTAAAATGACAATGTTACTGTGCGAAACACTTCTACCAGTTATAAAAGATGGGAAGTTTTACAAACATGAATAAAACAAAAAATGGGAATTGCTGGGCAGGGAAAGAGCAAACAGGAAATGTTCTCATCACTACTCTCTGCTGCATGAGAGGTGTCCATCTTTAAATAATGTGTGAAAAATAGTTATCAGTATTCTCTAAATTATGGTGGGGAAGCGTAGTTCCTGTCTCACAGGTTAGATAAGGTACAGAACTTAATACAGAAAGAAATTTCTCATAAACTAAAATTGCCTTTTCTTAAGTTTTCTTTATATAGCTGCTTCAATTCCTCAATTGTTTGGGTTTTTTAACTCTTACCTAAATTAAGGAAAACTGTTATTTTTCTAATAAAGATGATTCTAAATAAATAGAGCCTGAGTCCTGTGATCTCATGACAGGTGATGAAATTACCTTGCTCTTAGCTTTCTTGGGGATGACATGCTACCTGGAGAAAGTTTAAGACACCCCAGAACTGTTAGAATATTTCTTTGTTAAGCTGCAAGAGTTTATCATTAGACCTCTATTCTCACACTCTGCATAATGCATCTACAACCCAGAAATTAGAGTATTTCTCATTCCTCTGGTAGAACAATCAAAGGTTACATTTTACCTATGAATAGTGTTTGATTAGTGCTTGTACTGAGGTATTGTACTTCAGCAATAAATAGAAAGTGAAATCTGAGGAGGTTTCCTTTTTTTTGTTTCACTTATGTCTCAAAAGTAACTAATTTCCTTTCTTTCTAATCACCACCTTTTAGAGATGCTGAAAGCTGGTTATTTGAATGAGATACACCCTGATTACAAAGACAGTTCTACATGTTATGTTTAAGTTATAGGCCTGCGTGCAAATCCATATTTTTAACAGACAATCTGGACATATTTCTAGAATTAGCCCTGACAACTGTTATGTTCCTGTATGCTTTGAAAATTTAAGATACATATTTCCCAAAGTTTAATGTAGAGTATCTAGGTAGTTTTAACTATAGAGCCTTAAGGAGACACAAATCACATTTTGATAAGCACTGTGACAAATGAACTCATTACAATCTTCACATTTTACAGAAAGGCTTTCCAAGTGTTTGAGAGAAGAAAGATGACAGTCTAATACTTGTTCTAAAGAAGGAAATGGAAATGACACAACTTCTGGACACATGTGTGGGCTAATATTCTAACTTGAAGATAAGCAATGATCACATTAATGATGGAGTACTTGCATGACCAGATATTGCATGTAATTCCAATTCTAAATTTATGGGAAGGTGATGGATCATCTCATTCTGGAGACCATCTCTATCCACATGGATGACAAGATGATGATCAGGTGTAGTCAGCATGGATTCACTAAAGGTAAATCATACCTGATCAGCCTGATTGCCTTCTATGATGAAACAACTTCCTGGGTGGCTGAGGGAAGAGCAGTGGATATTGTCTACCTTGACTTCAGCAAGGCTTTTGACACTGTCTGTCACAAAATCCTCCTAGGCAAACTCAGGAAGTGTGGACTGGATGAGTGGGCGGTGACATGTATTGAGAACCAGCTAAACAGCAGATCTCAGAGAGGCGTAAGAGTGGCATGTTGGAGAACCTCATGGAGAAATGTTTCCCATGGGACAGATCCCATGGTGGAGCAAGGGAAGGACTCCTCTCCCTGAGCAGTGGGAGAAGCCTCGGGTGATGAACCGGCCATAACCCCCATTCCCAGTCTCCTTGCGCTGCTGGGGTAGGAGATAGTGCTAGGAAGGAGGAAGGGGTGGGAGGAAGGTGGTTTTAAGATCTTATTTTACTTCTCATTATCCTTTTCTGATCTTGTCAGTAATAAATTCATTTAATATCTCTAATTTGAGCTTGTTTTGCCCATGACAGTATTTGATGAGTGATCCTTCCCAGTCCTTACCTTATCTCAACTCATCAACCCTTCATTATATTTCCTCTTCCGTGTCCAGCTGCAGAGGGGCGTGAGAGAGCTGCTCTGGTGGGTGCCTAGAATCCAGCCAGGGTCAACACACTGCAGTCTTTTTGGTTCCTCCCTGGGTGCCAAAAATGACTGTAGGGTTGACCTTGGCTTGATGCCAAGTACTTACCAAGCTGTTCTATCACTCCCCTTTCCAGTAGGACAGGGGAGAGAAAAATGAGATGGAAAAGAACTAGCAGGTTGAGACAAGACAGTTTATTAAAGCAAGAAAAAAAAGAAAGTTTGTGTGCATAAGCAAAGGGAAAACAAAAAACAATCTCTGCTTTCCATCTGTGAGTGATGTTCAGACACTTCCTGGGAAGCAGGGCTTCAGCCACGGTAGTGGTTGCTCAGGAAGGCAAACATTGTAAAATGACAAATGCTTCCCATTCCTCCTCCCTCCCTTTGCTTTTCTGTCTGAGCTGATACGTATTCATATAGTATGGAATATCCTTTTGGTTAATTTGGGTCAGTTGTACTAGCTATGTCCCCTCCCAGGATCTCGAAAAAACAGTGCTGGTGCTGTGCTAGCGCTGCTCAGCAGTAGCCAAAACAGTGGTGTGTTATCAATGCCTCTACAGCTACTCATGCAAAGCACAGTACCCTGTGATGGCTGCTAAGAGAAAATGAACTCCAGCTTGGCCAGACTCCATACACGAAGTCTGCATATTTTTTAATAAATCACAGTCTTGTGCTGCAATGATAAAGCATCACAGTGAATAATGTAATTTTACTAGCCTAGTTTATGCCAGGGCATAGATAGTTTTCTGAAACAATTTTATTGGTGATCTTTGCTTATGCTGAGGGTGCTTCAAACATCTTCACCACACGTTTGACAGGATTTCACCTGTGAAACTTGCTAAAGGGACACTGATGTCATTCAGAAAACGACATGTAGCTGGTGAAGAAGAGAGAGGACCAACTTGCAGTTTGTGGACTGTATTGATCCGGAAAATGCTGATAGGAACAAAAGGGAATCTTTATCAAGGACTTGTTTTGCTCTTTGAAAATAACTTTGCATTTTAAGAAGCTCAAGCAGTATTGGTTGAAGGTTATAATGCATAAGTTAAGTGATTGACACCTACTCCTTTGCATCTGTTACTTTGCTCTGACAATTTTCTGTAGCTTCTTAAATAGTTTTTAAATCATTATGCTTTTTCAAGTCAAGATGGTTTGTAGGCTGCTGTTTACAGACTGGAAACAGCATTAGTTGCAAGGTCTTTCTAAAGGTCACATTCAAGGCCTTTTTTTAAAGATAGTGTTAGCTTGCTATGAGCTTTAAACAAGAACAAGAATTTTGATACTTAAGATGGGGTTGGGAAGAAAATTAAACTTACAGCTCATTTTTCATTAGATGTTCACAAGCCTATCACACAAATGTTGTTTTGATCTGATATAACATTGAGTTAGATCCTACAAAGACTTCAAATCTAATTTGTTTTTAAGGTTTCTAGGCTTCTGCTGCATCATCTGTCTTTCTATAAAGGCGCTCTCTCTGGAAAGCCCTACTGCTAAATCATTTTGCAGCAGTAATTTGCTGTAATGTTAAGGAGCCCCATAGAGAGGAGATGGTTTCTGTGCTGTTTGTGTTTGTGAGAGGTAATAAGTGAAAACACTTGTAGGTGCTTGGCAAAACCAGACCTGCTGGCCTTTTCTTTGCTATTAAGTGAGCAAGAGATGACAAAATTTTGCACTGAAAGAACAGCTTGCACAATTCAGATAATTTTTGGAAGAGGTTAAACTCTGATTGCACTAGTTGCTAGTGTTGTGCAAATAGTGTTGGATGATCAAAGTCTGTCCTGTAACATGTTCAGAAGCCATCGTCTACTCTTTGGGTTCTGGTATGTACGGTGGTATTCATGCAGGTGGTATTTCTGCTTTCAATAAATTTCCACAAAGAGTCACCTTCAACTATTTGTGCAAAAAGTCCTCTATGTGCATGTAAGCAATTGGTGAATGGCAGGTTTGGCAAACTTTTGGCAATCTCTGTGACATCATAGAATCTGTTCAGTTGCAGTTCTGTTAGTTACCCAAATTAACTTGCTAAAGTTTTCTGATTCTTTTAAAGTGTGAAAAACTTGGTTATTTTCCATTCTTGTCCCAGTGGGGTTTGGGGACTGATTGAAGATTCTACAATAGCTTGAGAACATCCTTCTGAAGGGGACTCATGAGGAAAGGAATAACTTCCTGATTATTCTGCTTTGAAGTCTTTTGCTTCTGTGGTGGTATTTCCTGACAATAAAACTGAGATAATCTCTGATATTTTTTTAGGTATGGGGAAGGGGGTGCACACTTGGGAATGCTTCCTTTCCTGATTGTTTCTCGGCAAAGGAGATGTTTCTGAATATGATTCAATAGAGAATTAAGTTTCACCAAAGCAGAAGAAATATTTTAATTAAACATTACCAGCTGTGTTATCTACACTGTGTTTTAGGAATTTTCAACTGCAGACAAAGGCTGGATGAGTGAATTAACAAACAGAATATGTATTGTCTTGGCTCTCTATTTTTGTGCAGTGCTTAGGCTTTAATGTGCTGTCTTAGCATATAATTTAAGACAAGTTTTTGTTGTCTTTCATCCACTACTGTCTATTCCAGAGTAGCCAGATGTGGGATAATGAACCTAAGTACAGTTATACATACTAACTGGATTTTGTTTCTCCCTTAATGAGAATTCTACAGTAGCTGGGTATATCCTGTAGATTTGCAACATTGACAGACCTCCACTTTTTATGAAGAATAGGTGTGGAAACCCTCTGATTGTAGGTAAAAAATGCTAATTCAACTTAGCAATCTCCTAGTGAGGCACTCATATTTCATATTCTGTAGTAATAGAAAGTACAGAGCACAACATCTCTCCAGTATGGCTCTTAGGCTCTCTGTTTCCCATATGGCCAAGAAACAGTTTACACGTGCTCACGTTAATGGTGATATTATACAGCCCTTCACCTCAAAACAGATTTATGTTCACTCACTTCTGACCATATATAAAACAGTATTGCTGTTCTGTCTTATTCCTCCTGCCCCCTATTTCCTCTAGTATTTAGATAGAACCTAGAATTCTAGGTTCTTTACTGCCTACTGTTTGAAACCACATAATTTTATTTGTCCTTAATCACTACTTAAGGCAAGCTGAACTTAGGTAAGAAGCTGAAAAAGGACTGGAAAATTCCTTTTTGCTTAGAATTAATGAAATTGGAAGAGCTCTCCTGTCAGTTTACAGGAAGTAAACTCCTAGAAGGAGCACTCCTCACCAAATATTTGTGTAATTGTGCTAATAAGCAATAGCATTTTATTTCTAACCTTAAAAAAAGTAGGAAAAATCCATTAACGTGATATTTAATTTGCTATTTTTCCCCTGATAATCCTAGACATGCATACATTATTAAAATTAGGTGGAATATTCAAAAGTCAAAGCATTAACTTGATAAAATGACAGTTTTGAAATTACCTCTGGTCTATTGTCAAAGTTCAGTGATGTAGAGAAAGCTATAATACCATAAGATAATATATTCCAAGATTTATATAGATTTGATTTTAAATATTGACTAGTGTAAAACATACCTGGAAATACATTAAATTCTAGGATTATTTAAAAAAGACCCCACTTTTAGCAACGTTTAATTGAAAGTTTGAGCAAATTAAGAACTCTTTAAAAGATTGATCAACTTCTTTTAAGCCTATGAATTTTTCATATTAGTCACAGTTTCCGAGAGCGTCAAGCAAAATCTGTCTGCAATTCACATAACCACCCACAGCAGTATTAATAATCATAACATAAAAGCAGAATTGCTTTTTATGGAAAGGCTCTGTGACACTGGTGTTATGAGATGATCTGCAGAAAGCCAGTCACTCATAATTGTATATGTTTCTGTGCAATCATCTCAGAGGTAAATTTCCATCCAAATATGAGATGTGCTCTTTGTTTTTAAACCCAACTCTAGAGCTTCTGGATTTAATTCTAAAATGTCTGTCAGCAAAATATAAGGGTTTTAAACTTCACTCTGGGTGCATAAATGAACATTTTTAAAACCCTTTGCAGTTTAAAATAAAACATATTAATGTGAGGTGCTTTTGGCTTTTTTGTTGCTTGGGGTTTTTTCCCACTTGAATGATCCTACATGTAGAATACAAAGCCAATTTCAACTTATTTGAGGACACCAAAGATACAAAACCAACCAAACAACCAAAAACCACAAACAAAACACTTTAGAAAACAGGAAAAAAAATCAAGAGAAATCCTGAAAACAAGTAAGTAGAATTTTTAGTTTGTATCTTGCTCCAGTTTAACAATTATAAATGCTGCTTGTCACGACCAAATTAATTTTTTGAAAATGGCTTTCTTTTTAATTTCCTAGTCTAAAAATTCTTGTTAGGTAAAATTTTTCAAAACTATGATTTCCTAACTCTTAGAAATGTATGCTTGTTACATAATACTATAAAACTAAATTTTATATCAGGCTAGCCATTTTAAGCTTTAGATCATTCAAAATCTATTTTACTAGGGAGACATACTTCCTAGGGAATTTTATTTTTTGCCTATTGAGGACTTTGTAATAAGTGTTGAGAGAAATTAGATAGAATTAAAAATCTTAATAAATGAAAAAGAAAACATTACTCAAGTTCTGAGAATAACTAGTTTTCTTGCTAGGATTTTTAAAGAAATGCTAGCAGTTCAACATTAATCAACAAACTATTATAAGGAGCCACATAATGCACAAAAATGTGAAGTGAAACTGCCTTCAGCTCTCTTAGTGTTTTGGTTTAGATTAGAATTGTGTTTTTGCAGCAAATCTGTCTGCTAACTGAGTTTGGTTCAATCATATAAAAGCTTAAAGTGTGCAAAATTGATTGCTTTCAGGTGAAACTGAACCAGAAAATGTACAATTAGTGTGGTCTTAATGGGTTTTCAGTCCACAGGACCACACTTCAGCCAGCTGAAGTGCAATGCCTGAAACACAGATGGTGTGGGCATCAGGTCATTGTCACCTGCTGTTTTTCTCAATGGAACTGCTTTGATTGTCCTTCAATATTTACTACTCTAGAGACAGCTCATGATCTATGTCATGATTATACTTTCAGACTGAGCTGATTATACTTTCAGACATTCACAAATAATGCAAAACAATGAACAGTAGGAATGGATAATTTAAGAAGTTGCATATCAAGAATTGGGTGTTTTGGTAATGAAATATGGACTCCTCTACTTGAAGCTTAGTGGAAGCTTTCAACTTGCTGGCATAAAATTTAGTGAATTTTACGTGAGGATTTGGTGGCCCCAGTGAACATATTGTATCAGTTGTGCAATAGATTGCAAGAACCTTTGGTACTGACCAATGTGTTGAGGGGCAGAAAAAGTCAAAGGCTGAATAACAGTGGAAAGTGAGATTGTTTTTATCATCAAAGACAAACATCAGTGTAGGAATATAGTGAAAAACAAAGCCCTTGTTTTTGTTGCCCTTCTCTTTTTTCCTGTCTTTGAGTGATTATGGACACTGTTGAAATTTCAGGAAGCTGCAACCCAGCTACAATGCATTTTATTTTCTTTGTCTCAGACAGATGAATTCATAGAGAATATCACTGGTTAAGGTAAGACACTGAGTGAAAGGAAATGTGGCATAAAGGGTAAAGTGTTGACAAGACGAATGATGAATGACTATAGGAAGAAAAAAGTAAAGAAATAAAAAAAGTGTGCTTTTTTATGTAGTTAGATTTTTTTACTGATATTTTAAACCTGTTCTACATTAACAGCTTCTCACATAACTGCCAGAGAGGTGACAATTCAAAGAAAAAACATCAGTAATACTATTTAAACCCATATAAATATTAAAATAAATAGCTTTGGGAGCTAGGTGGTTTTGGTATTTACATGTATTTACGTATGCTATTGAGTACCATTTTACATTGCTGGTTGCAGTTGGTTCCAGATGGTTGCATTGCACCATCTCCTCAAAAGCCTCCTCAGATCATGTTTAGGAATAATTGACCATTTGCTTGACATTTAGCAAGGAACTTGCCTTGCTTGTCCACATTTGATAGAGGTTTTATGGCTTCAGAGAATATTGGCATCAAGAGAAATTCCTACTACCTTTTATTCATGGACAATCACTTTTCATTGAAGAGGTATTGCTCTTAACATTACATGGAAGTATGCACAGCTTTTTAAAGTCCATACTTATTTACCCACTGTACCTTTAAATGTTAAGCACTTCATGTTTAAGTCCGGTTTCCTACAGGGAATTTGAAAGGCACAGTCTTTCGCAACAGAGAAATCTGCTGGACCTTAACTTCCACATTACCAAAACTGAACTCATATTTCAACTTCAGTGGCATTACTACTGTAAACAGGGCTAGTGAAATCCAGTTATAAGCTGAAAAATATATGACATTTTTATTTTCCTTCAATCATCCTTTTCTGTGAAGTTGCAACCAGATGTGAAAATCACAGCCTACTTCCCTTAACAGTAAGTGAGCCGGTATTTCTGGCAAGATCCTGTGTAGAGGAGAAGTTCTCTGCACAGTAGATAGGAAAGAATCAGCAACATGATTTACTATTACTCCAAAGAATAAAATATTAGGAATTTTTTATTTTTGCATTTTCTATGTAGCAAGACAAAAGAAAATATTACCAAATACATTGTGAGAAGTAAATTTGGGTGATAAGCTATGCAGTGCCTTTATGAGCCTTCTGGACCTTATCTGAACAGCTCTTATAGAAATTATTACTTCTCCAGCTCTTTTTCATTAAGTACAACCTCTCTCAAGAGAGATGACTCTGTTTACAGTTCTAACTGCAGTTGAAAGACATTGGGGAAAAGTTAAAAAATAAAGAAAAGTATTAATTGTAAAGCAAATAAATAGGTAAAATACAGAAAGTTTCCACAATTCTATAATATTTTGCAGAAGATAGAGCAACAAATAATATTCAATTTGATTTCTTTTAGCCATCAAATGAATGATGCACGATCTAGTCTTATGTAGCGAAACAGAATTCTGTATTAGTGTTTATGTTAATAAATCCAAATTGTAATCTATACATATTTTTATATATACATAAATTTATAATCTATATAATATTTAATTTTTTTAACATATACATAAATTTCTAATTTCATGATTATTAAATGTTCTTGAGTTTTCTGCACTGAGAAGTTAGGCAAATGCATTGCTCTATATTTTGTCTGGTTTTCCCTCTTTTAATAATAACACATAAGCATAAAAAATAGTCAAGAAATACATTAGACTCCCAGGGCTTGGGAATGGCCTTCTAAAACATTTCCTTCATGGAGGTGCTATGGAGAGGTGTGAGACACCACAGTGTCAGGCTCCTTCCCCAGTGGATCACAGTGCAAGTGTGAGCTGGGGTGATGGAGGCTGAGATTCAAATCCAGCTTCTGCTTGACGCACTTTTCACCTTCCCGTGGAGTGTTTTAACTTTCAGACCATCCTCCTGTCTGAGCTGTTAGAGGTAACTGCAAAGATTCAAAACAGGACCCTCTAGTCACTAGGGTTGCACCTAAGTTAATTACACTGACCAGCACAATTACGTATACTGTGGGTTTTTTTCAGAGATGCATGGAAATTCCTAACATGGCTTTGCACAAGGAACCATGAACATAGTCTAAAACTTTTTTTTAAGATATCTTAACTTTCTGGGGGAATAGTCTGTCATTAATAGCAGCAGAAGGATGTCCCTTTCTGTTCTTCCCTGTGGCTCAGAAGAGAAATCACAGTGTTGTGCTTGTATGAGTTTGCTATTCTGCCCACTGAATTTTTTAATTCTTCCATGTGGACTTTCCCTGTTAAATGCCACAGTCCAAAATGACTTGTAGTAAAACTTCCTTCTGAACAAAATGAGCTAAGGGTGTTTCAGGTAGGAAGGATTCAAATCTGATTTACCACACTCCAATTCAGAAATTTTACTTAAAATCCTACATGTCTGCAAGGGTCACTTCTTCCTGTTCTGTGACCTGAGAAGGAAAGAATTGACCAACTGACCTTATTAATCAGATATTTCATGCCTCAACCCCCTGAAACCCTGGGGCCCTTTAGGATGTGTCTAGATGATTCAGTACAGCATGGAGCACAGCAAAATATACTACCACATGTAAAAGTAGCAGTCATAGCTCTGTTGATGTTTCTACTTCTGACAAAGCTATTTCAGTACACCACCCTCAAAGAAGACAATTTTAAACATAATGTTATTCCTGTTTATATTAAGGTATCAAAGAATAAGATGTTATCCAAAATAGCATAAGCAATTATCTACCTTCCCATCTTTGAGGAGATTAGTTTCCAGGTAACATGAATTCAGAAAGTAGTCCCATAGTCCAGGTTTTTCTTCAAAACCTTGAATACTCACCCTGACCAATAATGTTCTCTGCTGAGGATGGTATAAGAGCCACTGGTTAACATACATACAGATACAGACCACCTCACAAGTAACTCTGGTACAAATATCCCATATTCCATTGGTGTTCTTCTGTCCCTGCTCTATTTCTGAAATATCTTGAAATTAGAGGTTCAGTTCCCATTACAGATGCTTCCAGTAAACTCATTATTGTGGATTGCCTGGTTGCAGTGCAGCTTGTTGGCTCTGGTACAGAACAAGGGGAGTGTTGTTAGCTGAAACCATTCTCCTGACTGTGACGTGTTGTTTCCAGGCAGAAACACTGGTTGGGAGATTATTTTGAATAGTTTTATTATAATTGTACCTTTCACAAGGAATTAATTATAAGCAAGTAGAGCAATGGTGATATGTGACAGTCATGGCTGCTGCTATGCTTCTCCACTACATCTTATTTACAGCAATGAATGTGAATTGTGTTTGCGCCAGTTCTTCTGTCAGACAAGAAACTCTGGCTCTGGCATTGGCGACAGTCTACAATTTTTTTAAAATTCAACAGTTTTGAATATCCAGAAGTTTCAAAGTTTTAATGTGTGAGGAGAGCAGAAATGAAAGATTTTCATATTGATAGCTACAGGAAATCTCTGCTGAGCCAGGGTACACTGAGACAGCAGATAAGACACAGATGTTTACAGAATGTGACTCATCCTAAGGAAGACAAATGGACATATTCGGAACTGGACATCTGGCTCAGATTTAAGAGACCTGGGTTCAGTTCTGCCATGGATTTTCTTGAGCAAATTGTTTAATCTCTGTACTTTGGTACCTCATCTGTTAAACAAGGTAGAACAATCCTTCTGCCTGATGCAGCTAATAGCTGTTTAGGACTGAGATTGATCTTTGTTCTGTGTTCCTACAGCAATAAGCACGATAATACCCTGGTCCCTGTGGGGCCCATCAGGTTCTGCTGCAATGCAAATGAGTGCTAACTTTAAAGCTATGCAGAATATAGTGATAATTAAGTTATATATATTTTTAAAAATATTTATTTTATACAAATAATTAGCAGAGTATACTGCACTTTAGAAGAGGGAAGTCTGTCTGAGTGATTTATTAGAGGAGATAAAGGGAAAAAGACTAGCTAAAAAGATGGAGATAGAGTATGCAGTCTTTTATGCTGAAGCTGTTGAAGAATTGAAATTCAGAAGCTATTTAATGGTGCAGCAATAATAGCTGAAATTTGGAGTTGGCTAAAACCCTAGCCTTGGATTTCTGCGTAATGGCATACAGAGCCAGCTGTGACACAGAAAGAGGCAGGGAAGCTGTGTACAAAAGAGTCATGTATTGCACACTGTTATCACTGCTGGAAAGACCAAGGGCCTGCTGGCAGACTCAATTGAGAAACTGTTAAAAACAAACTAAAACCACCACACTTAAGAGCAGGGAAACTGTTTGTCTTAAAGGGTAAACTTTGATGCAGTATTTACCAAGAGAGGTAGGAGGCTTGGAAGAACCCAGTGGCATCATTTTCTGCTTTTCTGGCCTTTTTCTTTGGACTGTTTCTAAGAATCATTTATATAAAGTGCCACAAAAGATCATTTGGATTCAGTTTCAAAGGACTTTATTGAAATGACAAAGTCAACACAGAATAAGAAAATTTTCTAAAAAGCATATTCACTTAAAATTTTTATGGATTAAATTTCTGAAAGTCTAATTGTCATTTACCAGTAATGAAAATGTTGAGGGGAAAAAAGAAAAGTCTGAAGGAAAAAAAAAAACCTGAAGGACCACTTCTATATGTAATAGAAATCAATGCTGAACCATTAGAAGTGGGAAAGCATTACTGGCTTTATGAGAGCTTATTATGGAATCTGAAGTGATAAAGGGCATTTGCATTTGCACTTTTTTTGTGCTTTTAGAGCAGATTCAGGTAATGCAGACTAGTGGGATATGGTAACCATCAGTAAAACTAAAGGAGCAAACTGGTTTGTTACAGTCATGATAATGCAGGACATTTGTAATAAGGTTTTGTCTCCATAACTTTTCACATTTCAGCTAGAACACTGAAACCATAAATAATTCTATAAGAAAATATTGATATAGTACAAATCAAGGGAGGATCCACTTTGCTATATTTTACTTTGCCTTGTGTAATATTAGCTGCTATCTTTTGTTTGATAAGAAAGGAGAATCAAGATTTTAAAAATTTATTATTTTGCTTTTTCCTGCCCTTTATACTTCTATTTAATTGCCCATGTATTGAGCAGAAGAAATACAAGAAGAGTATTTGTTTAACAGGAAAGGAGAAGGTGCATTTTTCCCCCAGATATTTCCATATAAAAAGAAAGATTTCTTCAGTTATTGAAAAAGGAACAGGAGTGTAGGGCAGAAGGTTTGGGATTGGTTTGTTTTAAAATTTGAGTAAGTTTTTACTACTTTTAATTTTAAATATCTCAGTAACATGAGTACTCCATCTTCCAATTTGGAATCACAAAGGAAAAGGGAGCAAAGTTAAAAAGGAATCTTTAAAGCCAAAGCAGTAAAAGGCATTACTGACTTTCTTTGTAACATCTACAAAAGTTAAGATTTAAAGTTTGTTCAGGAAGTTTATGCTGATAAAAACTGCTTTCACATATGGTAGTTAAGAGAAGAGGAGGGCATAGATTATTTCAGGATAGTAAATCACTTAGGCCAGTATATTTAAAAAGCTGTTTGTCTACACCAAAAATTTGGAACAGGTAAACAGCTACAAAGAGAAAATATGTATACCCAATACACATGTAACATTATACTTCAGGGGAACTTTTATTCTAAGTCTGTATTTTAGCTAATGTAGGTAATATGAGTATATAGTTGGAGACATACAATAACTAGTTTTCTTTAAATGCCGGTCCCCTGCCCAAACATACCTTGTTACTCTGCTAGCTAAACGGTATGCAGTATTTCATTAAAAAGTTTTCAGAGTACAGGCTGACACTGAAGGGTCATATTATTACTAATGCACAGTAAATCCCTCTCTTTATATATTTTGTCATTCTAGTGAGAAATTCTGTCTCTTCTCTAAAGCCTTTGTGGTGTAAGTTGCAGTTTCTCTTCACGCCTATGTTTAGAGCGAGAAAGCCTGAGCAGGTTTTACAGTAACAGACATAGCAAGTGCAGGTAGGTAATGCTGCCTGTCCATGGGGCTAAATGCAACCCTGGGAAACAGGTCTCAGCTGGGAATTTGGGCTCTTGGTTCAAGATTCAGACAGTAATCAAGAACATCTACTTCTAACACTGCCTAGGTCTCCAGTTTCTTGAGGCAGAAATTGACTGAGTGCTTGAACATGGTTTTAGCTGCCCTGTTGAGAAGATAATGTTCTCTTTCCAGTTGAGTTCTCTTGCTATATGACTTTAGACAGAGCCTCCCAATTCTGTTTAAATCCCTCAAGAAGCCTACAAAGCAGGTCATTGTGCTGGTCCTCACAGACTGCTGCATCAGACAGTGGGTGGTAGAAAGCAGCAGAACAAAGCGACTTTTACAAATATTTCAGTGCCAATTTTTCCCAACAGATCCATCTTGTTCTGAAATAATTTGACTCCCATAAACCAGGAAACAGGCTTCATCATCAGGATTGTGGGATATCAGAGACATATAAACTCTTAACCCTTGGCTTGAAGTTACGCTATCATACACCGAAGAAAGATTCCCAGTAAGGAGGGATAGCCAAAGAGATGTGGATGTAAAACACAACCAGGCATGAGGTCTGGAGCCGAGTTCTTCTCCCTTCCAGGAGAAAAGCAACTTATCCTTGTTCACTTGCCTTCTTTCCCCATGACTTCTAAATTCCCAGTTGCAATTTTCCTCAGATGCAATCAGAGAAATGAAGAATCTTCCCAATATTTTTCCTGCATATGTTACAGCCTTGTACTAAGTGCATTCAGGACATGTAAGGTCAAATTGTCTCCTGGGTGAGAAAAGCCCATGATTTAATTCTCCCTTAACATTTTTTCAGTATAGCAGTGGATTAAATATAGAGATCTCATTTGGAGGCCATGACAATGCTTAATGGCTGAGTTAACCATACTTCAAACAAGTCCAAAGAAACTTTCTAAAATTTTGGGTTTAAAAGAAAAGAAAAAAAGGGTGTTGCAATGACAAGCAAAAGGAACTGTCCTTAATAAAATGCTTATTATACCTTCTGAGAAAAAGTACCTTACTGATATGTCATCAGAGTAGAGCAATATGGCATTTATTTCCTCTCTCTGCAGTGCCAGGGACAGAGCATCAGCTGTGAACATCAAAATCAGTGGAAGTGTATGAGTTTAAAATTCATTGAAGACTTGGCCCTTTATTAGAATGTTATTAGAGCTCTCTTATTTGCAGTTATATTTTAGAAAATCTGGCAACTTGGGGTTAACATTCTGTCAAAAACCAATCATTTTCCTGCTTCCACCATCCTCCTTTGCAGAAGCAGCCTGACTTGCTGTACAAATGTCATTAGTTCCACAGGGGGCTTCAGACCTTTGAATGTCACAGAACAGTCTATTCTTTAGTACTACTATAAGATAATCTTTTCAACTGCTGTTTTCTAGTGAGAAATCTCAAAGATGAAACTATAAAGAACAGACGCCAATTTTCAGTCACTCAGGAATTCTGTCAGTTAAGTGACTTTTACCATTTTCCACTGGGACTTTGATTTTTAGCCACAGATATCAAGCTAAAAAAACCCATGCTATCACTGACAAGTTTCATAAATGTTTGTTTCTTTTTTCTTTTCTTCCAAATTTTACAATTCTAAAAACACCTAGTATGTTCATCTGTCTGTAATTTCTGGGATGAGTGTTACCAAATACATTCTTAACACAGAGCTGTAAGTAATGAAAAACGTAAGCT
Organism: Coloeus monedula; assembly: GCF_965178545.1. Classification (NCBI taxonomy): domain Eukaryota; kingdom Metazoa; phylum Chordata; class Aves; order Passeriformes; family Corvidae; genus Coloeus; species Coloeus monedula. The sequence continues at coordinate 96,592,526 of NC_138783.1, forward strand.
GAAACAGAAGGATTTCAAAATACAGTCATATTTCCCTTTCTCCTTAAATAATGCATCTATATGTGAGAATTTAAAGGTTAATTTTGTCTGCAGCAAATGTTCTTGTTGATGTATTGTAATAACTTTTTGAGTTGAAGTTTGCCTTTTTCAGACAATAAACACTGGACATATCTATACGTGTGCTGTTTTTCTCAGACAAGTTTCCCAAAAGGCCCATCAAAGAGAAAAATAGTGAATAATAATACTAAGGCGTGGTTTGTAAGGCTCTTTCAGGTGTAACATGCTGGGGTGCAAAAGAAGCGAGAAGTGGTGTGGAACATGACAGCTCACACATATTTTTTGTCATTTTGGGCCAAACAAGAATATTGTCTCTCCAATCACAATCCAGAATAAACCAAAATGTTACTGTTTACATGAGAGCTTAGAGCAGGTGAACGTGCACGTTGCCTCAGCTCTCCAGCTGCCACAGTTTAGTGTTGCTGCTGCCCTCACTCTGTCAGTGTCCTGTGTTTTCCGTAGAGTCAAGGAGGCAGCAGGGAAACGCAGAGCATGAGCAGACGGTGCACTGTGTCCTCATTGCTTCTCAGATCTGCAAAACTTCTCTTAGCATTATGGATATTTACAGGAGTTAGCCATCAAAAAATACCATACATTTAATTTCTATTGAGGGCCAGGAAATATGTTTTCTTCAGTGATTTATTTTTTTTTTTAAATATCAAATGTGAGTTTTAATAAATTTTCATGCAAAGACAGTACAATAGAATGTTACATATTGTTGTGATCAGTGTTTTCAGTGGGATGCAGTCTCTCTCAATATGACTCGTATTTTTTTTACTATTTTAATTTTGTCATACAGGAAGTTACAATTCTTACTTAAGAGACTGTACCCTATGCAGCAAGATCATCTACAGAAAATTATGATTTCAAATAGCCAGGCCAAATTATCATCTGACCTACTGGTTTTGTTATTCTTTATCTCTGTATATCTTATTTTATAAGTGGGAAAGCATCTTATTTCAAAATCTTTATTGCATTTGGGAAAAATAAAAGTCAGTGCTTAATGCAATTCATAAATCAAAAATCTTGCTAGCAATATATTCTCTTTTAAATCTAAATAGTGACAAGTCTTTCTACTGCTTTAAAAATAGATGAAAAAGACTGCACTATTTCAATAATCTAATAATGAAAGTTAAAAATCAATGTACACTGATTTATTTTTATTATTTTTCTTAAGGAACTTAAGATGATTATGGAAATTATTCTGGTCAAATACAGGAACTATTGATTTTGTTTGTTTTACTATGGTAAAATGATTTTTCCAGATTAATTTCTGTAGTATATTTCCAGGAAAAAGAAATATTTGTACATTTTACTTTGAGATCTCAATGGCACTCTGCTTGATTTGGAAGTAGCTTTTCCAATGTTATGTTGAATATGTCAAATGAAGAAATACTAAACCACCACACTATAACTTGGCAAAACTAGAAACCTCACTTTAAGTAAATTTATTTTCATACAAAGATAGACTTCTTCACTTGAGATACCAGGATGTATATTATATGAATCTCTGCCTCTTCACTTTGTAAATCACTGGGTTTCTACTTCATTATATAGTGGCAATCAAAAAACAATGCTGTCTGAAATGCAAAACTTTATTTAATCTGATTTAGTGAAATATTTTTCTTGCTTGGCCAAAATACATTTATTAGAGTCAGCAGTTTCCACAGGGGACACACTTGCAATAATATGTGAATTTTGAATAAGCCCCTTAATATCTAGGCCCAAGTAATTCTGATGTATTCACTGAGCAGTGCTAACAGGGAATGAATTGTACCATCAGACCAGTAGGTCTACAGTGTCCTGGAAAGGTATATATTTTTTATGGTGAAAAAAAACCCCCACAAAACTAAATAAACAACAAAAAATAACAAAAAACAGGATTCTCTTCTTTATAGCTACCAAAACAAAGTTGCCCTAACCACTTTTTTGGGCTTTTTTTATTACACATCTTATGCCCAGATACATTTCATATGTTCAATTGAAGATTAAGTTTCATTAGAGGTAATAGATTGTGTTTAACTACATGAAAAATCAGAAAAACTAAGAGGAAATGTGTGACAGTTCACAGCCTTGTCATCTTTATATGAATTATTGTGGTGCTTTCTGCAGGCTTGAAAGACTACTTATACTTTATTCAGCATGAAACAGCAATCAATCTGAATGACAGAGAAAACCCAGTGAAAAATTGTTGCTACTCATAAAGTGTTGGTTTGATTTTAAATTGATGCTATATGTTTTTAAAGAGCTCAATAACTATCAGTTTCATATGATCTTGATTGTGATTTGTTTTGTTTTGTTTTGTTTTTTCTAGGAGTGAGCCATTGTCAGCTTTATTCACTTTTGAGACTCACTAAACAGACAGTTTTTACTGAGTGATAGAATAACAGGGAAGACAACCTCAAACATGCAACCTAATTTCTGTCTTTTTAGATTTACTAATGAGTATATTTTGCCATTCTATGCCCTTCTAATTGTAGAGTTGCTCAAGACCATATTTGTTTCTGCATTGATTGCTTTGTATGTCACATTTCTCATTATCCTTCATTATTCCATTGTAACCTCTTATTTGTACTCCCTCGTTTTTAATTTAGCTTTTTTAAAGACTGCATTTTGATTTTCTCATCACTAAGAGATAATATGTTCAGTTGCTATTCTTATATTTTAAAAAAATGTATTCCTAAATTACTCTGCCTCAGATTACTTTTCACAGATGTCTGTAGAACTAATTATGGCATATAAAAAAAGGCTTAGTTCATCAGACTGGTTCTGTTTGAGTTGTAACATTAAGTTCATCCAACTATCTACGTGTTTTTGAAATTTTAAGGTGCACAAAAATCACTACATTATAAAGAATAAATATATTTTACAAATAAGATGAAACTTGAAAAAATGTTACTATTTCCTAAATCCTTATAAATATATAAAGCAAATTTCAATTTGGAGTGGGCTAGGTATGTTTATCTTATAAAGTATTCTGTTTGTTTTGTTTGATTGATAATAGATTTGCTGTAATTTACTGTTGTACATGGAGCCAAGAGGAGGTAGATAATGTGCTCCAAATACAGAAACAAAAAATTTTTCTCCAAAGAAGGAATAGCAAAGTCATTTGAAAAAATCAAAAATCTTGTGTCTAATACTCTTGAGAGAGGGACTGCATGCTTCAGTCTTGTGTTCTTGGATGCAGAAATTTTCCAAAAATGACTGCCTTCCACTTTAAAAGTTTTCATTCCCAAGAGAAATATTTTGTAAAGGGCATTTGGCAATGGTTTTAAAGACAACTTTATTTTCCAATCTTAACCTCCCCTGGTACACAACCTGAGCCATTTCCCCTCATCCTATCACTTGCAATTGGAGAAAAGTGTATAACAGTTCCTCTAGAACTCTGGTGTGAGCAAAACCAGTCATCTTCTGACCTTCTTACAGATACCATTTTCTCTTTTCTCTGTTTGGCTGTATGATAAATCTTTCATGGTGGTAACTCAGGAAAAGCTTTTTAGACATTGGTGGGCATGCTGGCACAGTTACAAAATGGTATGAAAGAAAAACTTGCAAACTTTAAGCAGAAATGTAAATGAAGGTATCAATAAAGAGATGACAAAATAAAAATTTTGAGGTACCAGCACATGGAATATTGATTAAAGATTGGTGTGTTTCAAGACAGCTATGGCAGAAATGAAAAGGTCAAGGGCAAGGCAATGAAAATGATTAAAAATATCTCACTTTCAAAGGGATGCCAGCCTACAAGACTGTGATGCTTGTAATACTCTCAGGCTTGCTTGGGGCTAGAGATCACAGAAATTAATCTGTAAAAGAACTGATGAATGACTGGCAACTAGCTAGCATTAATTTTTACATCACAAGTAATCTTCAGTCAGGAGCTGATCCAGTTTTATTCCTCTTATATAAGACCCCTGAGCCTGCAGTTTCACGTCCCCAGAGTAACCATAGACATCTGTACATACACATGAAGAAAAATACATGTTTCAGATGTCTGCAGTTGGAAATTTTCAGTTCTAACAAATAGGGTTATTATTTTTATGAGCAAAGAACACTAAGAAATCACAGAGATTAAATTATACAAGTAACAATTTATTCAGTCCAAACAAGTAGTGTTACATGTGGGAAATATTCATAAATCAGTATTGATTACACTTCTGCTTCTGACTAATTAGATCTACAAACTTTCTGTTAAAGTGTCATGAGTGTAACAGATACAAGTGCCCTGCAGGAGTTCAGGAATTTACTTTATTATGTTGCCTGTCCAATGAAAATTTCTTTGGAGAAGAAAACTATACTGCCTCAGGTGATAAAGCAACATTACTATACTCCATTTTGTAACATTATGCAGACCATTATTCAAATGGAATTATTGAATGGAGAAAAACCATCATCATTAAACATTAAAATACTACTGAGGCTCCCAGGTGTGAAAAGGAGAATAATGGGAAAAAGAACGAAAAGCAGAAAGCTTTTATTCATGGAGAGCTGTGCCTGACTAAGCATGCCTTAGATTAGGGAGGGAACTTGATTTAAGATATCTAGCTGATTGAAACATTTCTATTTGTTATGAGGTAAGTTTTAAGTGTTTTAGTGTCTTTACTGTCCAAACTGTGATTTGTTAACTCATTTCATTGATCCTGACTGCTTTAGACTAGTTTTTCTAATTACCATTTGAACTTGAACATTTGTTTTCATGTAAAAAAATATATATTGATGTATTTGAGGCATAATTTTTAGAATCCCATAAGCTTTTTTGTTTGGTTGATTTTGCTGTTGGTTTTGGTTTTTTTTGTTTGTTTGTTTGTTTGTTTGTTTTGTTTTGTTTTGTTTTTTTGTTGTTGTTTTTTAATAGGGATAAGGAACTTGCTGCTATAATGAAAAGGAAAAAAGAATTCATCGCTGTTACCTAAAAGGAAAAAAAATACAGGTTAGAAGAAAGATAGAGGTTAAACTACCAAGGCATAGGACAGGGAAAGAAAGATAAGAGAAAGAAGAGGGAATATGCAGAAGATTCATTAAATGACAGAGAATAAAAAGTGACTGTTCAGATGGTAACTAACAGAAGTAACTCTATCAGACAAAGCTGAGTAGGCTACAAAACGTGTAGTTTGAAATTCATTTGTAGCAAAGTGATTATCTTTCATTTAATGAGCTGAATATTCTAAACCTAGATTGTGTTTTCCCTTTCTGGATGCCAGATGACCACCAAAGCTGCTCTAAGGCTTCCCTCATCAACTGCATAGGAGGGAGGAAATATAATGAAAGACACGTAAATTGAGATAAGGGCAGGTAGAAATCACTCAGCAGTTACTGTCATAGGCAAAACAAACTTAGCTTGGGGAAATTAATTTAATTTATTACTAATCAAATAATTAGAAGTAAAACAAATGTTAAAAACACCTTCTCCCCACTCCTCCCTCTTTCCCAGTCTTAACTTTATTCCCAATTCTCTATCTCCTCTGCCCAAGTGGCACAGGAAAACAGGGAATGGGTATTATGAGCACACATTTTCTCTGATGTTTCTTCTTCCACAGGGGGAGAACTCCTCACACTCTTCCACTGCTGGGCCCTTTCTGTGGGAGACTGTCTCCCATGAACTTCTCCAGTGTGAGTCTTTCCCACGGGTTGCAGTTCCTCACAAACTGCTTCAGTGTGGATCCCTTCCATGGGATGCTGCCCTTCTGGATTGAACTGCTCCCGCCTGGTGTTGAGACCCATCTCTGAGGCCTGGCAACAAGGTTCATTGTTAAAGGACCCCTGCAGGTGGATTAAAACAAAATGATGTTAAATAACCAACATAACAATGAATATTTTTATGACAAATGCTATTCAGTGTTATTCGATAGATTCCAAAAATAATTCAGCTGAGAGTTTTTAGAGAGACAGGTTATTGTTTTTGTGATCCAGATGAGATAATCGATCTAGATTATCTATTTTTAATATCAAAACAAGAGTAAAAGAAAATTATTGGTTTTAAGCATTAAAAGAACAGTCACTGTAGGGCATATAGGAAAAGATTTGGACCATCTTCATAGTTAACCAGCTGGTGTGATCATTTTGTGTGGTGTCATGGCAAAAACATCTGACCTTACATATGGATTTAGTGATGCAAAATCACGAAGTCAGGGCTGCCAGTAACCTTTGAGTGTCAGATAACATGAGGCCAAAGTTAGCAAGCACAAGTAGGAATATATCACACAATTTTTACAAAAAATTTCTTCAACAAACGAAGCACTTTATCAAATGGTGAAGTAAAGCTCACCCCCTCCTTCCCTCCCATTTTTGCAGTTATTAAATTGTGAAATTGTGTATCTCTGAATAGGCCATTTATTTCAGGTGCAGTTCTTAGGCCACATACAGGAATTACTGGGTGAATTTTATGCCTTGTGACAGAATCAGTCACACAGACATATGTTCAATAACTGTTCATATGGCCAATTCACTGAAAATACTTTTTTGCAGTTGTGAAATAATATTTCAATTTAACATGAGGTGCTTAAAGTGGTAATTTAAAACTATTTGATCAAAATGCTGTAGTTTTCACAAACTCTGAAGTCTAAGGAAAGCCAACTGTCCCTGAGACTACATTTTCCCAGTCTCTTGTGAAAAGCGTCTTTCAGACAAGTAATTCAGAAGAATTATAATGTTTCATAATTCTAAACTATGTAAAATACCACAAGTGATTAACAACTAGTGGTTAGCAACTGGGAGACAGGATGCAACTTTTCATTATATGTAATATTTATATTACAGCATTACATACCACTGCATAAAGCATAGAACATTATTAAAGATAATGCTGCTTTCTTCATCTTTGATAAGATCTGTTTTGAAGATGTAATACCACTACTTATAATCTCTGTAGACCACATCTGTATTCGTATAGGGAAAATGCATAAGGTTTTTCTTAGTTCTAGCTCAGTTTAAAGGATCTGTCACAAGCCATACTGTCAACTCCAACAGCATGTTCCTGATCACTGATTTGTTATCTGGATCACTAAATAAACTAGGTTACTTATACACAGAGATATTTAGTCATAAATTATTATTTATTTTCCTAATTAATTTTCTTTTTTTAGTAGAGTACCCAAACAGAAGTTCAGTGCTTCATAATTTTATGGATATAGACTGAAAAAAAACAGCTGAGAGATATTTTTTGGTTACATTCAGTGGTTGTTACAGGAATTTTTTAATTCTTTCAAAAAAAAACCCAAGAGTTCTTTTCATCCTTTCTTGTTTATTTTGCTACTCTTACATTATAGGAGAAGCATTCCATATTTCACATATTCACATATTACACACTCTTGAGAAATGATAGGTTGAATTTTTTAAGGGAGTGAACATTAAAAACAACCTGATGTTGTTTTTATTTTACTTTGAAATGACTAGCCCAGTTAAGCAATTTTTAATAATATTGTTTGAATTCATGAGAAGGGAATCCTTAATCACTTAAGAAGATAAAAAGCCTTTTCCTATCTTTTCTTGGTCATTGATGACCACTGGATCATCTCTTGAAATTTTGAAAATTATAGTTTCTCATCAGCTAATATTTTCAGAACAATTGCATTTCATAATTCAGTAGATACGGTCTCTCTGGAACCCCGCCACAATGAGAATAATGCACCATCAAAAAGAATAACACTTTTTTCCCTCAGTAAAACCATCCATTTTAAAATCCTGTTTGATTTTCTCTGCACATAAATTTTAATACATGAGAATAACAGTTAACAGCATTGATTAATTTTAAGTTTTTTTGTTTTCTTGAGAATCCATATACCATTACAGTACAGTATTGATCTCTCCCCAAGCAAAAACAAGTAAATTGATTGCACAAGCCACAAAATCTATGATGATGTTAATATATTACTGATTGAAGAAGTGGCTAAAGTGAACTTCACAGTAAACTAAAGAGCTCAATATACTTAAAACCCAAAATTCTGGTAAAAGAAGTTGCACCAGCAAATTTAGTTTTAATACAGGGACTGCACTGTCCATATATGAGCTAGGTCAGTGTAAAGAACACAGTATTGCCTTAATGTCATAGATGCTCTCCCCCAAAGTGAGTGTAAATATGTGGAGCGTAACATCCCTAAACTTTGACCAGAAACCACTGGAAACTTAGGTGACAGTGAATATAAAATCCTGCCAGCTTCTCAGATTACATGTAGAGACACAACCTTTCTTTCCTCTCTCCTCAAAGATAAGCTGTGTAGTTCATCTTTGTCATCAGGTCATGGTAATGAACATTAAACAACAATTGATACAGAGTGATGGCCTTACAGACGTTTTTCCTCATTCTAATGCAATAAATTCCATACAAAATTTCTTCTGAAGATCCCCACAATTACTGTTCTGCTACATGCCAATATTTTAACTTATCTAGGTTCACACAGCTGCTCTAACATAAAAATAGGTGAACATGTAAAGCCTGTGGTGCAGGAGGAGTAACTTGTGTGTCGTTCGTGGCCTCATTGTCTGCATGCCAATTCCATCACTTGGACAAAAAATCAGAAAGTTTGTTTTTAAAGATCCTGTAACCTCATTGTTGCCTTGAGCAGCAGTGAAGAAGTTGACAGATTGCTGGTTCCTATTTGTAGTCAGCAAAACTCCTTTTATATCTCATTCTCTGCCAGAAGAGAAAAGGAAGCTACTCAGTCAAGAAGATATAGTACAGCATTCAGGAAAGCTGAAAAAGAAGTGGGAGACAAAGGGAGCTGATTGCTGGAGTTCGTTAGTCCCAAGGAACTGAGTACAGGCAGAAGTAAGTTAGAGCTGAGAATAGTCAGGGCATGTGAAGGAGAATCACAAAAAGCACTACTTATATTGATAAAAACCCTCTGCAATTCACGTCAATTTCTCTTGCTGCAAAAGTGAATCTATTTTTGTCTTCTAAATACTGTGTGATTTTTTAAGTCAAACTCTCATTTCAATTTTTAAATTTCTCTTTTTTTCCCCCCATGTTTTTTTAAAATAAATCTTGTAGCATCACCTTCATGCCTTCCTGACTTTTTGCATTTCTTTCCTTTTTGTGCCCTGTAAGTTTTCAAATATCTTTTTTAACTTCAGAAGCATTAGCCACTATCAAAATTACAGTTCTTCACTAGATTCTTTGTCACAGAAATAAAATAGGGAACTTCAGCCCTAGTTTAATAAAACCTCAGCTTCTATTCAGGATGAAAATCATCAAAGAGCAGTTTTCACATCCTAAGGAATCTTAGACATATGTAGGTAGGTTCCCTCTAAATTTAGGAGGTGACATAAAATTTATTTGTAGAACTAAAAAGACCAAAAGAGACATCAGCAAAGGGAGGTTAAAGGAATTTATATATGTTGATATGTGGACAACCACTTGTATTAGGAAAAATCTCTTTACCAAAACTGTTGTCAAGCACTTCAACAGGCTTCCAAGGAAAATGGTTGAGTCACCATCCCTGGACATATTTAAAAGACATGCAGATGGGGCACTTAGGAATATGGTTTAGTGATGGACTTGCTGGTGCCGGATTTACAGTTGGAAGCATTGATTTTAAAGGTCTTTTCCAACCTAAATGATTCTATGATTCTATTCCCTGTCTCCTTGTGTGCACTGCTTGCTTCACTGAGACCTTGCCAATTAAAAGACCTTCATTGACCTAGCCAGTTAAAAGGCATAAGACTTTTCTAACTGGATAAGCCAACACATGATAGCAGTTTTTGCCTCTTCAGCTCTTGCTTTACTTAATTACTTTAGCCTCCTCGAGACAGGTTGTCATAGCCAGGTAACACAAATCTATTTATCTGCTATTTTCTTCTTCCTTTTGTCCTCCCCCATTCATAGGCCTCAAACTTTATTTGTTGCACCTTCAGTGTTAGATATTATGCACCTTATGTTAGATAAGTCCTTGAGTATAAGACACATGTTATCACTATGACTGAATTTCATGCAATGTATGTAATTTCAACAGAAAAGAAGATAGGTCTAAAACATTGTAGATTAATACTGTTATCAATATAATTTGTGCTATAATCTGTTATATATAGATAGACATTATTTTTCTTTATTTTTATGCTAGTATATAGATGTTTATAATATAAAATAATATGAAATAAATATTTCAAACAATTGAACTATTTACATTAAAACAGAGTAAAATTCAGAAGAGATATGCAAAAAATTTCAAACTAATAAAAGGATTTTTAAGGAGGGAATGTCTGTCTGTTCAATGAAACTGTGGAAGACAGAACAAACACTAAGCTGCTTTAATTGCAATAAATAAGATTTAGTTTAGATATCAGAGAACCTTTCAGTAATTTCAAGATTAGGTAAGCAATGGGGTTGCCTGGGGAAGTTGTGAAATCTTACATGGGTCTTCATAAATTCCACCCTGAGCATCTGTTAAAAATCACACAGATGTTGTTGTTCATTCCTAGAGGCATAACTTGCACTAGTGGCCTCCTTAAATCCCTTCTAGTTCTGTGTTATGCATGTCCTATTTGGGGAAGTGCAGAGGATAGGGGAGGAGAGGAGGGCTACAGGAGTGGCTTCTTTGAGAAGCTTTCCCCATGTCCAACAGAACCAATTCCAGGTGGATCCAAGACAGACCCACCGCAAGGCCGAGCACATCATTGATGATGGCAGCACCTCAGGGATAACTTATTGAAGAAAGAATAAAAATGTTCCACAACAGCATCCTGAAGAGAGGACTGAGAGGCAACCCTGGAGCCCTAGGACCCCTGCTGGAGCTGGTGGATGCCCACAGGAAGCTGTGATCCCATGGAAGCAGGTTCCTGGCAGGACCTGTGGCCCTGTGGGGTACCCACACTGGAGCAGTTCGTTCCTGAAGGACTGCATTCCATGGAAGAGACCCATGCCTCCAGGCCAGGGGAAGGTTCCATGTTGGAAAAATTTACAGAGGAACACCTACAAAAATGATTTTGTCTCTTTTTTTTTGTCTTCAATTGTGATAAAGGCTGTTCTTTTCAATTTCTTTACTTTTTGATTGATATTATCTGACAATGTACCTTTCTGCAAAGCATTAAAGGTATTCTCTTCAGCATTTCTTAGCTGTTGTTTTATTCAGTTTTTTCTTTTATGATGTTGTTCTGCATGGCTGATCCGGAATTTAAATGTAAGTTAAACACAAAAGATGGCTTTTAACCATCTGTTAGCTAAACTGCTACCCTCCAACAGTTGATCTGTTTTATTTTGCTTAATAACTGACTTCTACTTAGATCTCTTTATTGGTTTTAATAACTATAATTTTACAGTGAATTATACAGTTCACTTCAGAACAACTGGCATCATATTACACTTTTGATACTAATTGTCACAATCACCTCTTTTGATTTTTCATCGTAGGTATGAGTTTCACAATCTTAGATGAGCTTAAACTGTTAGACAGTACTTCCACTTACTCTACACTTCCATAAAACAAAGATAGGAAGATGCAGGGTGTTATTTGAGGATTTAGAAGGAGCTGGAATAAGCAGCTCTATATAAAGGAACAAATTAAAGAAAGCTTTTACTCAAACATCTGTCAAGCTGGAAGACATTAACTCATGACAAAGTGAAAGGAAATTTTCTGCAGAAAAGTTATAGAAGCATGTTCTCCAATGAAAATTGTACACAATTTACTAGTTCTTCAGCATTTTTCAGCTACTACAGGATAAATAAAATCTACTTGGCATGCCATGGGGCAGAGTAATTTGGGGTTGGGGAAGAGATTGCAAACTTGGAGGTTTTGCCAGAATGATATAACCCCCAAAACAGGCTAATGCTTCTCATTTTATTCATATTCAAATATGCTCAGAGTGATGAATTTAGTCATCACATTAAGACAATCAAAATCCCGATTTTTCTCTTCCATGGCACCAACACAAATGTCAGGGCTGCTTAGTTAGCCATGAGGAATAAACATTTATGAATGAAATCTATTGGCTAGAAACAAGGCAGTATAGACATTCCCTGTGAATGAACTGTATACAGCTCTTTTGGCACGAGTTTCTGTTTCCAGCAGAAACAACCCTGCAAAGCTCATAGTAACATTCTTAACTAATTGCTTAGTTTTCTAATTATCAATATTAGCTAATTGCTTTGGCCTGCAGCCAATACTAGATGTTTTTATCATTCTTCACAGTCTTGTGAATTGAGTTGTACTCTTTCAAAACTGCCTACCATATCAAAATCCCATAAAAAAAAGCTATTCAATGGCTTCCTTTATCCTACTCAGCTTCACTTCAGAAACAAATATATTTTGTCTGTGTGCTTATAACAGCATAAGAGTGTATATCTATAAAATTTTGTCAAAGCTGTACACATGGAAATATTTTGCTACTTTCAGTTGAAGTCCATGACACAAATTACTTGTCTCTACTTTTTCCATTGACTATATGCCTCTTCTAGGCCAACCAAACAGTAAATATCTGAACAAACTGATCAATTCTACTCATAAATCCAGTGTGCTGCATTGCTGGAGGAATTCTAAATACATTTGAGTTTCAAAATGAGATCTTCCAAATTTGCAAGGAAGATAATTTTCATATCTGAGTGTAATTGCTCACACAATTGAATAGTTGAATACATCTCTTCTTGTTTTACTGCCAGCTAAAGTATTCAATTATCCTAAAGCATCCAAAGCATTCCACTAATCTTCTGTAGTGGATTTAGTGTATTTTAATATTAAATTTAATGCAAATAATTTTAGAAAGCTTAATGCATAATTTAGAAATTATTTTCTACTATTTTGAGATTTTGGGGGGCAGCTCAATGTAATCTTTTTTCTTGCCATATGTTGATTAAATTTTTTGGTGATCTTTTCCTATATGTATACACTTGGCTATGTAAACCCTATCATGGAGAAATTTTAACAAAGTTTACCATTAAAAGCTTTATGACATATCTGCTTAAGCCATTTTTTATTTTCCCCACATATGAGTCTCTCATATACATTTATTTTACCTATGTTGCCTGCAAATATTTTTACTTAAATTTATTTTAAGCTGATATTTTTTCTTTTTCCAGTGTTCTTTCACACTCCATATAGTCATTATTTTTCATATTGCTGGATAAATATCATCAGAGTATAAGTAAAAATAAATCAGACAGTTGCTTATTATCATGAAGTACTGTTGGTCCTGATGACATACTACCTGGAAATACTAGTCTATAAAATTCTTCAACAACAAAAATATATTGAGTTTTCTGAATTTTTATTTAATAAATTATTTGATAAATGCTGTCCACTTAGTGTTGTCATTACTTTATATATATATACAAAATATATGTATCATGTTTTATATATACGTGTGTGTGTGTGTATAAAGTGACAACAACACATATAGATAGTTTTTCCCACTTTACTGGTTTCCTTCCAGTACCTGAACTAGACCTGTGGTGAACTTCTGCATTGCATCTTCAGTGAAAATTTGAAATGTTCAGATGGTGGGAATTTTTCCTTTGCAGGCTTTCCTCTGAGCACTTAAAGTAGGATTCATTTCACATAGTATTAGATATTTAATATACAGATATGTACTCCCAAGTGAATCAGTCTGAATTCACTTACAGTCAAAGACATAATTAAGTTTTCTTAGCTAATGTTTCCTCCCATCTGCTGTAAGCATCTTCAGTAAGGCGAGACAAAATAGTCTCTACCAGTGTTCATCTCTCTAAATTCTCTAGAGACAGACCTCTGGTTCAATAATTAGACAAATCCTTCCTCTACGTTCCCTTTTTGGTCTTTCTAAGTGTGTGAATTCTTGCCTACAAAATATGACAAACACCCTGAAACAGAGTTTCATGTGCATTTTTTATCATCTGTAAAGATGATCCAAATTCTATCAACGATTCCAAGTTCTTGCGCTTGACTATTATTAGTTCTTTAAATATTTTGTACAAATGTAAATGATTGTGATTTTTTAGCAAGCTCACAGAAACAAGGCCTGGATTTAAACAGGTAGCTAATAAAACACTGCTCTACACAGGAACCTGGAAATCTAGGGGAAAATAAACTAAGCATTAAATTCCGTTTTGAAACATAGATTTAGAGGATACATAAAGATTTTAGTCATAGGCTTGGGATTTCAGTTGTAGGCTTGAGCCCAGTGAGGGTTAATCAAAATAGTTAGGAGAGCTGGACTTGAAATAGAGTTTTAGATGTTAGTAACTGATTACCAAATAACTGACGATCTGTCATTTGCATGTTTGTTTAGCTGTGCTTAGAATAAGGAGCAGAAACATTGATAAGTTGGTGTATAGAATCAAGACAATTACCAATTTCCTCCCTTTGTGGGAGCCCGTCCAAAAGTCATGCAAGAGGAAACTTACAGGTCACTAAAGTAATTAGGATTGTTAAAGTCCAGAGAAGCAAAAAGGTCAAAGTGAGGAAGATGAGTTACTTCATCTTCCTTAGGACCACTGACCCAATTCAAGACCACCGACTCAACTCAGAACACACACTACGCATGCTTAATGACATGTACGCTCATTTCCATACGAAGCGGAGAATGGGAGGTGTTAACGCTATGAATATGCATTTGTATTTTGGATATTCATAATATTTGGAAATAAAAGGTATCATGTTTGCTTGTATCGGGGCCTGCGTCTTAGGGAGCTATCCCACGCAGAGCCTGGCGCCAAATAAAACATAAAAACTTTCTAACTCTAAACTGTTAGAGAGTTTTTGTCCGTCTCAGTTGGATATTGATATTAGATCAATATTCATATTTTGGTAAATCAGTTTAACGAACTAATTTTTTTTCCATGCACAAATACCAGTTAGTTGATGTAACCACATTTTATTTAAAGTGAAAAACCAGAAAATTTGACCAAATAGATGTAGCAGTCAGTACCAAACACATCCCTCCCTAGTGAAGTAATTGCTGGCAAACTGCTGCTTCCTCACCTTGCAGTGATACCCCCTCAGACAGAGACTGTACAGTCTTTCAAGGCCACAATACCTGATCTAGACTGACAGCACTGCTGAGACAGGAGCTGCTTCCTCCCTGCTTCCCCCGTGTGCCTCTCTTCTGCTCTCTGCACCAGACCTCCCATGACTTGATCCTCGTCCCAGTCTGTGCTCTCCTTCTCTATCTGCTCAGCACTTGCTGCATTGACACCAGCAGCTGTAGCTAACTGCTGTAATATTCCTAAACATCTTTCTTGTGCTTTTTCTCAGGTTACAATAAATTTACTACTTATGACTAGCAGTTTATTGAAATAGGGAAATATTGGCAGACTTGACTTTGTAGTTCAAAGGAAACTCAATCCCTCTTCAGAACTCAAGACACCCTCTAAAAAAGTCTCTGACCTGTTTTCTTTCTGCTCCAGACTCTCACTTCTTTGTTCCTCAGAAACTTGCTTTCTATAGGAAGGCATATAATACCTGCCCAGATTTTCACACATTAAGACAATTACAATTTTTTAAAATACTTTCTGATATACTTTCTTTTCTAATAGAAGTGCCTCCAAATGTAATGAAAGAACATATGGAAAGCAGTATTTCACCCCTACCCATTGATTTCCTTCTATTTACTTGCCTTTCTCTCCAATGGATATCACGAGAGCAGAATTTCTCATACATAACGAAGGGGTAGAGAAGGAGCATATGGTCAACATGCTTTGTCTTCTGGGCTTTAATCATAGGACTTAAATTTGCTCACTGCTGTAGTCAAAGAAAATTCCTAGAAGAATCTCTAGATAGATGGTAGCCATTTCAAACAAAATTTATGGGTCAGCAAATTTTCTTTTTTTTTTTTTTTCTTTTACTTTATTTTTTTTCTTTGGCACTGCTGCTATTAAACAATGTAAGGAAATAACCTTCCCATTCAGCACAGATTAATATTTTCACTGATCCTTGAAAAACAGCTGCTACTTGGCTAAGATTGGGTGTATTCTTAAAACTACCAATATGCAAACAGCTATTAACCTTTAAAATTGTGCTCCACACATAATGGCATTTCTGTTTGAATCAGATTATATCTTCAGAGGCTCAAGTTAGAATCTAAAAACCTAAATCAAACCAAACATGAAAAACAGAGCCGTTATGGACCAAACTTTAAAAAACAGCAAATAAACACAGAATTCAGTTTAGAGGATATAGCAAATGCTTGTTCTTGTATCTTTTTAACGTGGTTTAACCTCTGGAGAAGATGTCAAAATAATAGTAACCGTGGGTTATACTTAATCTACACTGAGAATGTATTTGGTAATGTTTTAAAAAGTAGCAGAGGCCGATGGTATATAGCCCCTATGATCAGCCTTGTCTTTAATGACATCTGCATGACAGAACTGGGAAACTTTATAGAATCCATCAGTGCTTTCAGGTGGGTTGAGATTGTTTGCCCAGAAAATGAGTTCTGCCTGAAGAAAATAAAAATTTTTATGCATGTATAGTGAAAATAATTTTGAGCTATATTTTCTTTCCTAATGTAGCACTCCATAAGTGCACAGCAATGAACATGGAAATAAAAACATTAAGTAATAATTAGAAAGCATATTTTTGTGGTATGCTTTTCATGTGCTACCAAGCTGTGGAAGGTAAGACTTTCCTTTAGGACCTCTAAGTGCAGTGAGTAAAACCTTACATTCAACAGCACTTGGAATCAACAAAACTATTTTGACTGCCCTGTGTTTTTCTTCAGGTTAATGCTATTTTTCTTCAACAGCGTAGCAGTCAGTGCTGCATCGAAACAGTACAACTGTAGGAAACCCAGTCACATCTGCGTTGTAAAATAGCCAGATCAGACATGATTGGTATATTGAATTATGTGATGATTGCTGTGGTTGAAAAGAGAATAGTTTATCTTGTCGTAGGAAAAGAAAGCTTCATTTCCTCATATCTTGGGGATCCTATGCTAAGGAGACAGTTGCTGGCCACTTTGTGGTAGGAAAATATATTCAGTGTTCAAGGACAGTTTTCTTTTACCAGACAGGAGCTGGCAAAATGACTCACAAATTATGGTCACGATGATGTTTGCTGTCAACAAATTTGACACTTCAGAGGATGTGACAGTGATTCTTTGAGAAAGATACGTCATGCAAGTGAATTTTCCCAAAGTAAAGGTACTTATAAACATTTCTATTTATGCATCTATGCCTGTGTAGTTTTGGGGGTTTTTTTAAATATATTATTCCTTCTTGGAAGGCAGAGATGAATAAGGCCAAAATAGAAAGGGAATAATTGCTCCACCCTCCCCCCCCAGCCCCAAACATTTTGTTTAGCCCTTGAAAGCATCCTTGGCCAAGTTGCAGGGGTCATGCTGAACATTGAGAAATAAAAAAATTTTGTTTAAATACTGTTTATTACAGCTAATTACAGCCAAGCAGTCATCTTTGAGAACAGTCTTCCTACTGATGCTGGTTTTCCAAAATATTTTCTAATAGTTTTGAAAAATGACTGCACATCACAGCTACTTTTCCCAGAAACCCACTGAGAAAAATCTAGCCTCTGAAGACTTAAAATAAGCCCTATTTTTTTATTGACTTTCAGTAAACAAACATAGATCTAGAAATACAAGTAGGACACAATCCACTTTAACCCTTCCCCCAGTAGGTTAACAATTTTTCCTGTTTGTGAGACACTGGCTGAACTGTGTTAAACTAGTCTGTTCCAAGGCACAAAATGCGGGGGATTTACGTGACGTTCTTCCCAAACAGAATGAAAATTAATGTTAATTTCAATTCTTTACTTCATATTATATT
The DNA here is from genome assembly GCF_965178545.1 of Coloeus monedula. NCBI lineage: Eukaryota > Metazoa > Chordata > Aves > Passeriformes > Corvidae > Coloeus > Coloeus monedula. Next base: position 96,610,263 of record NC_138783.1, read on the forward strand.
CTGTATCTTAAAAGTGTTTGAGAACATGTATCAGGCCCTCCCTTCTTCCTTCCCTTAAAAAGAAAAAGCTGTGCATGATGCCAGAAGCCATTCAAGGTATACCCTGAAGGGTTTACTTTGGATCCCAGTTTCTGATGTGAAAAAACTTGCACATATCTTGCTGGGAAAACAGGTAAGGTGAAAAACACATGACAAATATATATAATATTGCTGCAAAACTCAGCGTGATCCTACAATGCACTTTATCACAATTAGCATAAATTAATAAGTGTAATTACATTAAAAAAGGAAAAATAATGATCAGTTGTGACATTGAGAATGTTTGATTGAAATCAGCCTTTTGTACTGATTGAGACAGAAGTTTATTTTTGAACAGAGTACCTTTCAAAGCTCAGTAAATATGACAGCATGCTGTTTCTTCTCTTGTTCTTCCCTCTACCTCTTCCTTTATTTTGTCACTGATTAGCCTACAGTTCCTCTTATTGGAAAGGAATACAGTCCTCATTTAAAATAGAAACATATTTGTGCTAACATGTTGGCTACTGATTTCAATATCAGTTAATCTTACATTTGGCACTTTTTTTCCCCTAATGACTTGTTGAAAATATTCCCTGGGAAACAGGTAAACATGGTTAAAACCTACAGCAGACAGAAAAAAATGTATTATATCTAATATTTTTATGGCTTGGCACAGTGAAAAGCTGCAACATATAAATTCATATGGTTTTCCTCTCTCTCATACTTTAAACATATTTCATTTACAGTGCTCAAAATTCTGCCCATGCCTCTCTGACAGTCAGAGTCTATCAAAGTCATTCCAAAAGACACATGTAGGCAAAAGCAAAGTAAAAACCCCCAAAACAGTTTGTCCTGGGTTGCAGTGTATTCTATTACCATCCCCATCAGCCGTTGAAATCAGGTGGGGCAGTGTTTCCTTGCCTCCTCCCCCCAGGCTATCTTGCTGTTAATGGCCCATCATTGTCCTGCCGCCTGACTCATAGATAACTCCCTCTGGACTATCATCTGTTAATGGGCCCAATCAACACCTGGCCTCATGACTCATTACCCCATTGTGAGATGCTCCACCCAGAGGGAGGAACCAAGCATCCCAGCGTGGATATAAGCTGAGGCTGAACGCCAGAGAGGAAAACCTTTCCACTGGATTTCCAGAGGACAGGAGCTACACAGTCACCGTTGGACCTTCTGAGGAGGAGCAGACCCTTCCTTTTCCTGCAGGATTGCCACTTCAGGAGGACTGCAGCCACCATTCCACCAGACCACCACCCTGACTAACAGGGTGCCAGGTTGTATCTTAACTCTGTCAGTTTAACCCAGTGTTATCCGCTTCTATTGGTTTTTTTTTTGTTTTTCTTTCCCCCTCCTTTTATTTCCCTATTAAATTGTTATTCTGACTTGGTGTCTCCCACTAGTTTGTTTTCAAACTAGTACACAGTTCGTATCAGACAACAGGAGGACAAAACCAGTCTTTTTTCACTTTATTCAACATTTATATTGTGATAAAAATTATATAAAGAAAACGCTGCTAATGAAATATGCTTCAGAGAAATTGTCCAGTCAGTTGTTTTTTTTTTTTCCCCAATCTACTTTTTTATAGGGGTAGTTTATATCCTGTCAGCTTTTATTTTCAAATTTTACCTCACACATATGAGGTATCAAATATGTGGTATATTTAAATCTGTTTGTGTCATTGCTCTAATCTTTATGCACGTAATTGTCCATTTAAATTAGGATTATGTGAATCTACCAGTTTTCCTGAAATGTGTTACTTCAGAACACTTCAGTATTTTGATAAAATGAGTACTACCTACTACATTTCCACTTGTTTTTTCCATATCTTCCCTAGTGGAATGAAGCGTGTCTAAATTCTGTTGGTGTCCATAGCTGATGCTTGACATTGTGAGAATCTGGGTACGTGAGAAGGACAGATTTTCATTGCAGTGAATGTACACTCTTCCTTGTCAGAGGACTACCCCAGTATCAAAGTAAGCTCAAGAAAAAACATCATAGAAGACAGATCAGGTTGAGAGAGCTGTTAATCATTATGCTGGTCTGGACAGAGTTTTCATAACTCTCAAAATATTTAATTTCCTCTAAGCACTGTCAATTTGATATAGCATCAACTACTCTAGCATTGCTGAGAGGGTAAAAACTAACAAGTTTTTTAAAGAAAATAATCTTGAGTCAACCCAATAGAATTTTCATTTAAAAAAAAAAACAAGAAAGCAATTTGTATTTGTGGAAGGTGAATATGTAATCAGAAAGGCAAGCGCTGTGTGCATCACCGTATGTCCTTGTCATAGTCCAGAAAAAAAGACAGGTGGATATACTGACATGCAAAACCAGCTCTCAGGTAAAGGCAGTTCAACCATATGTTTTGTTATACTAGCCACTTCAATTAAAAAAAAAAAAAAAAAAAAAACAAAACCAAACATGGTATTTGCAGTGTCTGAAACAAAAGAAGAATATTTCTTTTTTTAAGGGAACTCCAAAGAATCCACATTGACTGTCAACAAACCCTGACATGATCACTGGAGCCTTACACAGGATTGGTCAGTCTACCTAGGCTATCTTACATAACAGCAACCTCACGACTTGACTCACTACATGTTCATGGAAATACCCTAGAAGCACTTTTTTTTGGCATAGAGAGAGATTGAATTGCCTGCACTTTTTAAATTCATTAGCATGGTGGTAGCCAATTCGAAAAATTAAATAAAATAAAATAAGAGAAACATGAAAAATATGTTCTGAAACATATTTTTATGATTTTGTATTCAAACAAAACTTTTAAGCAATAGAAATTTTTAATTTTTTTTTTTTTAATTTGGAATAAAACCTCACCATTTCATATTTTCTTGGATTTGGTTATTTTTGGGCACTGATTGTTAATTTCATTTTGTTTGGTTTTTTGCTTGCTTTTCTAAAATTTTTATTTGCTCTTTCTCTATTTCTAACCAGAATATTTCTTGACCTAAATGACTTGTTTCATCAAATCTGCTAAATCAGCACCCCCTTTCTAATGAAACAATGAATTTGGCCAGGTATGTTCCAGCAAAATGGTTTTAACAACATGACATTTAAAGACTGTTTACAAAAGAAACCCCTATCAAATGGAAAAAGAACATCATTATGTTGTTGCTCACTCACCCCTTTTCTGCCTTCGGTCATGTCATGGTTGCTATCACTGCATTGCTCTCTGATTCTGGTTTGAGTGGCTCACACTCTGCAACTTGGTATCAGTCCATCCTGTTTGGAGCCTGGGAGCTGTTTACAATAAAGAATAAATCAAATGTCTGTCAGCAGTCTGAAAATCCATGCTCTAGCCATAATGATTCACCTTCATGGGTATATGAGACTCTGAAAAAATCTTATGCCAACGCTATGACAAACTACTTCAGTGGACCATGGTTCAGTTTCTAAGCCAAGAAAGAAGTTAGGCTCCAAAATGCAATTGACTCCAGAATAATGAATGTGTGGGAAAGTAATTGGTGTTCAAGTCGAATATGGAAGAATTGTTTCTTTTGGTGAATGTTCAGTTCAATCTTCATTGCTTATTCCACCCTTGGTCTCCCGAGATTAGACTTCTTTCAGAGCTGCCAAATAAATTGAAAATGACTTGCAATTTAATTAGAAGACAAGTACCCCTGACTTGGGTTGGATTTGAAATGGAGTAGAGACACAGAAAATAAATACCAAGATGTTCTAATAACAGCAACTTCCTGAAAAAAAGTATCCACACTTATTAAAATACACATTTATCAATTTGTTCCTCAGACTGCAGAATAAGCTTACGTATATTTCTGGAATTTGTGAAGCAAATTGTAATGCATAATATCTGTATCTTAGCAAAATATTAAGTGAGTTTTTTCCAGCAGAACTACATATTGCGTGCTCATTAGTATCTGCTATAATAAAATTAATCCCTGAATGAAACCTGGTCCTAACTGATGCCTGTTTTTCTAAAGAGTTTCAAGTCCATTAACTGCAAGCCCTGTGTTTTAACATGTGATTATCCCTCAGAAAAAAAGCAAATGCAAAGCAAATCAAGCTTCTTTTTTTTCACAGTGTCGCGTTCCAATGTGGGGAACTGCGGACAGTTCTTGTAAAAATGGATGGTCGGGAACGGAATGAAGCCAAACGAGGCAAACATTGTATCTGAGTACTGTTTACTGATAACAAAAGGAGAAGGAAAAGGAGTTGCCCGAGAGAAAGATGGCTAGAGCAGACAGAAGAGAAGAAAGGAAAATGGAAAAGGACTGGGGGAGAAGAGAGCGAGGGGACAGAGCAACAGAGAGCGTACCACCAGCGAGGCAGGGCAGCGCTGTCGGTGTCCAGGCGGGCGGGGCCAGCACGCTGCCCGCCTGTGGGAGGGGCGCGGCTCCACGGGCCCGGCTCCCGCGGTGACGCCCCGGACAAGCGGTGAGTGGGCCCTGGGACGGGACGAGCAGGAGCCTGGACGGGATCGTGGTGACCGCCTGGATGGGGACGGCAGGGACGGAAGCTGGCAGTCCAGGCAAGGACGCGGGGCGAAGTGGCAAGGCAGCGGTCAGGGGCACAGGAAGGCTGGACAGGTGCGAGGGCGAGCCAGCGAGGGCAGGAGAGCCAGAAGGCAGGCTGGGGCCAGGGCAAAGGAGGGAGCGAGCAGGAGCAGCGAACGGTAGCAAACGCCCCCAGGGAGCAGCAATGCAGTTGGTTTTTATACAGCCGTGCCCCCCAAAATCCGACCGAGGAGAGGGAACAATTGGCCCAATGCAGCCTTTCTTTGCTGTCCATTGGTAGAGACCTCTTCACGACCTGATGGGAGAAGCCCCTCTACAGTGTCTCCTACTGCCTGCCTCATGGGACGTGTTGCCCGGCGAAGTCCTCCCAGAGACAAGGCTTCTTCTGGTTGCCTTCTGCATGTGGCATATGTGCCCCCCTCCTCCACATGCCTCTGACAACCATTGTTGAGGCATAACAAAACTGAATTGTCTCCTCACAACCAGGAATCCACCAAGATCCATGCCTTTCAGATCTATAGCTTCCCTTACTGGAAGAATGCAATACAAAAGAAAATTGACAAGCAGCTACCTCTTTTGACTGAGAACTCAGTAAGCAGATTTCTAGGCGTACTGATTTGAAAACATATCTATACCCTTTATCCTGTGTTGGTTCTGCATGGACAGGTTCCACTTCTGCTGGAATTTTTTTTCCCTCTAGGTTTTTAGAGATAATGGCCTCAGACAAGGCCTGTGAATCTGCTATCAGAGCTGTAATTGCAGGATTGGGGCTCTTACTGCTCTTTCTTTCACGCTCTTTATTTACAGATACATAAACCTGCTTGAAACACTTGTTAAGCAGAAAGCTTATCTGCTGTGCTTTAGCAGTACAGCACAGACATTATTACAAGAGGGAAGTTGCAACATTGGTTGGAATACCTTGGAAAACACTAAAGTTGGTACGAAACGGTAACACCTGGGATTCCATGTCCATATAATTAGTCATGTCTGAGATAGGTAGGTAGATCAATAGATACAAATATATATATATATATATATATATATAAAATATATATATATATAAAATGTATATATATATATATATATATAAAATGTATATATGTTCTTGAAAGTAACATTTCGTGTTATAATAAATGAACACATGGAAGTTCCAAAAATCTTTCAAGAAGTAACAATACATTCCAGGGTAATGACAGTGCAGTGAAAGCTCATTTTGAGTTTTAATGCTCAGTAAGTTGCTCTCTAACAGATTTCCATTTAAAGATGTCTTCAAAAAGCTGATTGTTTTAAATATATGATAGATAATATTCTCTATCTAAATAATTATTTTACAGATTATTTCCTCCCAAATAATTTTCATAAGGAAGATTACACACCTATCTCTTCACAGGGGAAAGAAATAGATATGGATTTACAAATGACAAGAAAAAAATTCTTGGCTATGCTTGTAATGATTTAGTTTCAATTTCATTAAAACTTAATAGAAATACTTTCAGTAGTGGAATTACAGATCAGAGAATCATTGCTTTAGGTCACCGGTCTGGTTCCAGCCAGAGCTCAGGAACTCCAAAACTTTCACTGTTGTTTTTGTCCATGCTTTGAAAAGATTCAGGCCACTGTAAGGACATATCTCTTACCCCATTCCATCTTTGCTTTCTGCATTTTACTTAATTACAGAATATATCCAAAGAAGGCTTGCAATAAATTAAAGAGGAAAAAAAAGTAAGTGGTACCACTTTTTTGAATTACTTTTATGATTACTCAAACACTGGTGTTCATAGCATGAAGCTGAGTCAGGGGAGGTTTAGGGTTGATATTAAGAGAAGGTTTTTCACGCAGAGGGCGGTTGAGCTCTGGAGGTCCTCAGGGAAGTGGTCACAGTACCAAGCCTGTCAGGCATATGGTGTGATTCTTGGGATGTCCTGTGCATGGCCAGGAGTTGTACTTGATGATCCTGATGGATCTCTTCCAACTCAGCATATTCTAGGCTAGAATGGCTCTTGTGAATTTATGGTTTTTGCCCTCAGTCAGTGAGTCCAAAAATGAATTTTAGCAGCCAAAAACTAGTGAAAAACAAGGAAGCTAGAATTACAACCTATTCCATGTGTACCTTTTCAATGCCAACAAGATATGGGGAGGCAAATACATTGCTGTGGCAACTCTCCATTATCAGAGAATCCCCTCTTTACCGAACTAATCCTATAGTGCCTGTTAAAATGGCTTTATGGTTTTAATGTACTGAAAAGTTAAGACCAATGTGAGTCTGGAGATTTGGAACAGTAAAACCTTTCCAGATGGAAAAGCCTCTATGATATATCAAGTTCTCTCAAGCTAACACACAACTTGTTCATGAGAGAAAAAAGAAACCTCCACAAAAAGAAAAAAAAAAAAAAGTGAGGGAAAAGAAAAGCGAAAGAGGAAAAGAAGACATTTTGTATTTCGAATTTTCATTTGAATCTTCATTTCACATTTTCATTTGGGGTATGTGATTTAAAACTTCATTTGAGTAAAAGAGGTCACTAGGGAGAAGGGATTTTCTCAGAGACACTCAGAATGGTTTGATCATCATTCAAATACTGATGAACTAAGAGTGTTTACTTGCCCACAAAGAGAATATTTTGGCATTCACCCGGCTGTTAAAAAAGCCCCTAAAAACAGAGTCCTTTGAATATAGGAATGAGTGCGGCAAGGATAGCAAACAAGATGCTAGTTTGCATTGCTAGAAATAGCTAATTTAGATGGAATACATCTTTGAACTCTTTTGAATAGATTAAAATTTAAATTTTGAATTTTAAACTTGAAGTTTCTTTTAATTTCTTCCATAAGATGAGCCTACATTCCTCTTATGAGCACAATACTGAAATGTACCTACTTACATCCAAAGTTATTACAAACAAAATCTAACACGAGTCAGTCCTGTGTGCATCATACAAGTTACAGCAAACATGCATGCATTTGTGTGGGGGGTCTGTGTTTTGGTTTCACCCCAGTCATCAACCAAGCCCCACGCAGCTGCTTGCCCACTCCCCCACCAGCAGGACTGGGGAGAGAATTGGAAGGGTGAAAGATAGAAGACTTGTGGGTCGAGATAAAGACAGTTTAATAGGGAAAGCTAAAGCCACTCATGCAAACTGAGCAAAACAAGGAATTAATTCAGTGCTTCCCATGGGCAGGCAGGTGTTCAGTCATCTCCAGGAGAGCAGAGACCCATCACACATAATGGCGATTTGGGAAGACAAACACCATCACTTCAAATGTCACCCTCTGTCTTCCTTCTTCCCCCAGATTTATAGACTGTGCATTATTTTATATGGTATGGGAATATTCCTTAGTTCACCTGCCCTGTCTGAGCCGCCTCCCAGCTTCCCATGCATCCCCCATCTCCTCGCCAGCATTGCAATATGAAAAGCAGAAAAGACCTCGGCTCTGTGCAAGCATTGCTCAGTAATAACAAAAACACTTCTATTATCAACCCTGTGTTCAGCACAAACACAAGTCACAACCTCATAACAGCCACTATGAAGAAAATTAACTTTAGCCCAGAAAAAAACAGCACAGTCTGTAAAATCTTATATTTCTATTTTGCACTGGGATTCTGTTGTGAATCAATGCATATTAAAGATTTTTCTTTTGATTGATGTATTTAACAAGTGTTGAATTCAACTCATCTAATATACCAAAGTTCAAGATACCGTTCTGTACACAAAGAAGGAAATCCACCATGTATTCCTCTTTATTATGTAGTAGGGATGTGCAAACTTCTTGGACCTAAAACATGTATAGAATAATTTTAACAGATTGAAGTACCACCGTGATTTGTATAACCTAAAGTACATTTTAGGGAAAGTACAAACTAAAGTACATTTCAGGGAAAGTACACTAGTAACCAAAAAAATGGAAAGAAAGTAAGCCCCTCCCATATTATTTGTCATGAGCAAGTCATCATCTGGATGAGTTGTTGCTCATCTTCCCTACTGCTCCAATAAAGCTTCATTTTATAAAGTGTTGTCAGAGTCCATCACTGTTTGGACGACACACCAGTGAAAACAGTGATTGAAAATATACTTACATATTAAGGCCTTTCTTTTTTAAGGCTGTACTTACATTTTAAATGGAATCAAATGCTGGTAGAGTGCGATTTTCAAACCTAAACTCCTACATTCTCTTTGTAAAGAATGTTACTTTACCTTGCTATGGTAAAACATGCATTTATGGGTAATCAGCTGGCAATGTATATCTAGCTTCATATCTTTGCATTCATGTTTAGACCACTGATACAGTTACAGCTCTAAGATGATTATAATGGAAGGATAGTTTAGACATATCTGTGATAGTTTTTGTGGCTGAACCCTAGTCAGCAACTAAGTGCCATGCATCTGCTTGCTCACTCCCCCCACTCCCTGGTGGGATGGAGAGAAGAATCAGAAAAAAATAACACCCATGGGTTGGGATAAGAATGGCTGAATACTTGAAATAAATCAAAATAAACTAGAAATATTAAATACTAATGTTAATAATACTAATTGCAGTGAACAGGAGAGAGAGAAATGGAAATCGAGACGGACAAGTGATGCCCAATACAATTGCTCACCACGCACTGACCAATGCCCAGCCCATCCTGTAGCATCTATTGGCCCTTTCTGGCTCAATCTCCCCAGTTTATATACTGAGCATCAAGTTCCATCGTATGGAATACCCCTTTGGCCAGTTCAAATGCTTCCTCTCATCTTCTTCTGCAGATCTGCACTGGCAGAGCATGAGACACTGAAAAGTCCTTGACTTAGGATAGGCATTGTGCAGAAACAACTAAAACATCAGTGCGTTATCAACGTTATTCTCATACTAAATCTAAACCACAGCACTTTACCAGCTACTCAGAAGAAAATTAACTCTATTTCAGCCAAAACCAGGGCAATAACTTTGCACTAAAAGCTCACTAAACACTCAAGTAACAAATGTGTGGTCACTTTGAAATCACTGAAACTAGAATAGATAGTTTAACATTAGCTTGAGTGCATCGACACAATGCTTCAGACACAGTGATGTAGGAATGTGCTTTATACATAGTTTATGGTCATGACCACTCCTATTGATCTGATGAACATGAGGTGAAAGCCTTGGGAAGAAGAATCTAAATGCTTCCAAATGAAATTTTACCCCATTAAAAAGATATGGATCAAAAGTGTTACTTTTAAAGGGCCTTTGCATATTTCTTTCTGGAGAAAATGCATACAGAAACAGTACAAAAAATCAGAGAAATTAGTAATGTGACCTAGGTTATTAAAAAGGTGCTATCAAGAGCCATAGAATATAAAAATATTCTGCCCATCTTACCAATACACTGAAATAACCTATAAAAAATGACTACAGCTATTCTTGTTTCTCTCCTCTTTTGATAACAAATACAGATTGATGCATTCTATTTCTTGTGATAAAAGTAACAATATTGGCTGTAATGGTCAATCGTTAGCGGTACCATTCATCAGGTTTGAATTCTAAAGGCAAGCTGCCTTTGCATCTGACAGAGCAATTCTGCAGCGTTGTGAGAGAAGTGAGGCTGCGGTCAGCAGGAGGAGCCACAGCATCAGAGGGGAGATGGTACCCATGGAAATAAAACACACTTGCAGGCTGTCTAGAAAGAGCAATTGCTGTTATACTGGAGGCAGGTGAGAGGGAGAAATAAGCTGTAGTGGCTACAAAAAGCCTGAGCTGTGGAGGCTCTGGCATGCATTTTATTTTCAGGTTCATTCTTTTTCAAGAGAGAGAGAGAAAAAGGGGCTAAAAGTGACATGAAATTTAAAGTGTCTCTCTTCCAGGAAATTTGGACTTCGTAACATTAGTTTTCCTCACATTTGAGTATTACCGTAGGTAAAGAAAATTACAGAAGAAAAAGTACAGAGAACCGAGAATTACTGGCGTCACCCTTTCCTTTATGGTGGACGTGTATCAATGAAGAAATGCAGTTCTTTCTGTGGAGCAGAGAAATTTCACTGTGATTATAGACCAGGAAAAATGTAGTTAATAACTATGCCAGATGGAGCTTCATCTGCTGGGGATTTACTTCAGAAATGGAGAAATTAGTGGTAAATATGGGCTCTGTCTTTTTAAATTTAAGACCTTGGGAAATACTGACATCCAGTTCTGATGTTTAGCCTGAAGAAACAGTTATCTTGAGGGATAAGGTGATAGGAATGTTAATTTGAGCAGAGACATCAAAAGCTATTTGCATGCTAATCAAGTCAGCATTAGCAAAGCCTCCAAATTCAGTGTACATCAGCTGAAGTTCTCACATAAACAGGTTTCTGCCTCATGAATGCTTGAGTACGAAGCCGTACAAAACTGAATAATTTGAAACATAATCTTGCACTTTGGCTTTGAAGAACAAGAGGGAGATGAGTTATTGAGTAAAAGATGCATCCTATCCTTAGATATGATAGTGTTTCTGGGAGCAGGAATATTTTCAAAAAAACATCAGTTTTTTGATGGATAAATTACTGAAATCAGCTTTTCTTGACAATACAGTTTAGCATTAGATATTTGTGTGTTGACAGATAAAGGCACCCGAAGAAGGGAAAAAACCACAAAATCGTTAAATGCCGATAGGGTTGGATTGTTTTCTAGTATCAGACTCAGTCCCAAGAGTCATAAATCTACAACTGGTTTTCACTCAAAAGGCCCAGGAGGAGCAAGGGAGGTTAGATTGAGTATTAGGAAAAATTTCTTCACCGAGAGGGTTGTTGAGCATTGGAACAGGTTGCCCAGGACAATAGCTGAGTCACCATCCCTGAAACTATTTAAATGACATGTAGATGTGACACCTGGGACATGGTTAGTGCTGAACTTGGCAGTGCTGGGTAATGGTTGGACTCAATGATTTTTAAGGTCTTTTCCAGTCTAAAGGATCCTAACTGTCTTGGTGTAATAGAACTGGTGAGTACTGCAGATACTGTCATAAGAGTAGGCCTACAGCATTAGACCAGCTGGAACCCTTGTATCCTTGCTGTTGTCAACACTGCAGGATTGTCCCTCTGTTCCCAGGCTCTGGAAACACAACTCAGTGCAGCTCTGGAGATGGCGCCTTCCCGTGGTGCCACAGGCAATTGCTGCGACCACCTCGTGCGTTGACATATGACCTGAAATTTGCTTGACATGACAGGTACATTGGGTAGGTAGTGAGTACTGTTCTAAAACCCACAAATGTACGCCCAAATCAGAGTCCAGACACACCAGTTCAAACTGCAACTTACAGACATGTCATATCTGCAGCTGACAGCTTGGCCATTACATGCAGTGTTTGGTTCTTGGGCAGTAGCTTTTACAAAGCACTCAAAATTACGTTTGGTATCTGTTAAACCCTGAGCTCACTTGGCACATGTTTTAAAGATGCTTAGCTACTTCAGTTCCCTTGGCAGTGAATGGGAGAAGACAACAAACTTCTCAGGATGTTGAAATTTTACTTGCAAACTTTAGAGAATAAGGTACTTGGCAAATTTTAAAGCATCATCCAGTCACAGTAAGGCACTTTACAAAGCACTGACTTTGCAAACTCTAACAGATCCAACTTTAAGTTACCCAGATTTCAAGAAGAGGAAGTTAGGAGAAGAGAGAGAAAGGAGAGAGAAAGATCAACAGTCACAGCCCTGGATCCAGTATGGTCTCAGCTGCTATGAGGTCTGAGGCAATGGGGTACGTCAGACCAATGTCATGACCTTTATCTGCTCTGATCTCTCCCCAGCTGGGATTTTCTTTGTGCCACTGGCTTGGTAGCAACTTTGGGTATGGACCAGAGATTCCAGTGGGTGGGATGTGAAGCAGTGGTCTGCCCCACCTACGCAGAACTTGTGCTGCCCTCACCCCCACATATTAATTGTTTTGAGCCAACAATCATTTCTCCTGGCTCCTACAGTATCCTTACTGGAGGGGTTATTATTTCAACTCTTCACTGTTTTCTTTATTAATTTTTCAGAACAAGTCACATGTATTCATTAATCACAAAGCCTCAAGTCAGTCAGCTTTACTATGGTTTTCATTATCTTCTGTCAAAAATGCTCCAAATTAGAAAGTATTATTTTTGCTATTCCGTTTATTCTAGATTAGTCTGAGCAGCCTGAGATGCACAGATGTGGTCAGGTAGCACTTGGCTGGGTGCTGCCCAAAGGCAGGCTATGGCCACTGACAAATGACCACTAAGACTAGCAGCAAGTACTGCTTTCCCATCTAGTCACCTCTCTGTGTCTCAGCAGGCCTTCAAATAGCCACAGGCATCTTCATCCTACATCCCAGAGCATGCAAAGTAGACTCTGATTTTGTGTCATATGCAATCTGTTCGTAGTGGTCTTCAGCTAAGCTTCACATTACTTCAGAAAAGTGTCAGTAAAGTGTGTGCAAAAGCAGTAATTTTGTCATAAAGTCACTGGGGTTATCACATGGGGTAATGATGCACAGTGTGGATACACTAACATGAAACACAAATCCATTTCTACCTCTAGACCTAGACTCTCTCCATGTGGTAGATAAGGGATGTAGCCATGATTTGCCACTTGAAAACATCAACATCAAATAAAAAAAGTTATTTTTCCATGCAGAATAATCCCACTAATTTTCTATCATTTGCTTTATCAGATTGCCATTTTCTTTTAATTGAACTCCGCAAAAAGGGAGATCACTTGGTGGTGCCTAAACTTTGAAATACTTAGCAATTTAGCAGTTTAGCTAAAAACTGAAATTCCTGTAGGTGTAGTTCTAGATGTAAACATGAAGAAATAGTCTTTCTTCATGGTCATAATGAAATAGCTGTTTTTGTTGCAAATGAAAGCTGAAAGGACAGATTAATGTAGAGAAAATAAAGTAAAATAGGAGAACAGCTAGTGAACAGACAAAAAACATTAAAAAAATGAGAAAGGTACTATATACCTAGGTAATGTTTAAGGAGAGCTGCTGTTTGTAGTGCAAGAGCAAATTGTTCATCCATGATTTGTTTTTTTTTCAGATGTACATATTGGAACTTGGAATCTTTGAAAAAAGGAAGAATAAAATTTTCCTGGTGTGACAGGGGTAGTCAGTGGATAGAAATTCCTTTTCTATAAAACACTATCTATAAGTGATGTCCTGAGCAGACATTGTATTTTCTGATTTGAAATGAGTCATATTATTAGAATTTTTTAATCATCATTTTACTCCATATTTATTCAATTGCTCTTCTTTCCACATGAATATGTATCTGTATCTATATCTATAGCTGTACATAAAAAGAAATATCTGGAAGGAGAGTGTTTTCAAGATAAAAACAATAACTAAAACCAGGCCTGTAATGTCATTTTTTATACATTTTTAAAATACTGTTATTTTTCTATGAATGATCTTGGGAATTACAGTTGAAAGATACTGTAGTACAAGACTTCTACATGGCTTCACTGGCTGTAAAAACTGAGGAAGATATTAACACTCTTACTAAGACAAGTAACTAATTTTTTCATAAATACAAAAAAAAAACAAGAGAAATGAGAATTTTTACAAGTTGGTTTGTTAGTTATTAACTAATTAAGGCTTCAATACTTTGCACAGTCAATATACAGAGCTTAATAAGATTTTTTTTGCATAGTTCAAGGGAGTTTTGATTAGTTACTGATGTATATTGGTGGGAGTCTAAAAGGAATACAGAATGCATCAAACCATGCCTACTCTGTGTCACTATTATAAAGTTTAGTCCTTTAGAGAATATATGAATATAATTTGACTAAAGAGTATTCAAGTACAAGTGTTCCCATATGTAAAGAAGTGATAATAACTATAAGTCAGTATTCAGAAAACAAAATTCTTTTTGAGACAAATACATGTAATAGTAAATAAAAATCAGTTCTTATTGACTATATAAATGATTCATGTTCCTTTATCTTTCTTCATTTCTTTTTAATAGTTTCTGTATCTTTTTTAAATACCCCAAGTTTGTTGAAGAGGGAGCCAAGAGAATTGGTGATGCATATATCTGCAGGGAAGCATAATAAGGGTCTATTCTGGGGTACTGAGAGAAGTAGAAAAAGATGCCTTAGGGAAAAATGTATCAAGTAGTTACAAGTCTGAATGCTGCTAGTTTGCAGATTTAGGATCTTTTTTAGTAAAAAAACCCTATAAACTAATTTTCCCTTAAAGAAAAAAGGATTCTAGATACCACTGACGTTTTGGTCAGAGTGGGACATAAACTGAGGTGCCAAGTATATTACCAAGTCTAAGCCATATGCCAAATTTAACTTTTTTTACTTATTGACAAAAAAGTAGAAAGTGCAATTCTTAGGCATTTCTTAATTCTCAATGCTCCATCTAAAATGGCTTGTCAATATCTCCCACTGTCTTCCACAGTGTACCTTGGGTCATAGGTATGAGTCACTGAGATCTCAGGGTTTTGTATGTTGCCAGCCTCTCTCCAGTGCTGTCAAAAGGCACATCTGCATATAAAACAGAAATGTCTTCAATTCATTGTCTTCTTTTATTGCCCACTCACAATACATATTTTAATTTTTTGTTTTATGTCTCTTGAAATAACACAGAATATAAACAAGAAGCTTGAAAGGCTAAGTAGGAAACTAGGAACGATGAAATGCATGTGAGGCACTTTTTTGTGAACAGATGGATTAGTGCATAGTGACATAGATGGCAGCTGATGTAAGGCTGTGGTGTGATGTTTTGTATCCTCACCCCAGGTATTTCCCAACTGACCACGGAAACATACCACTTAATTCACTACCTGTCTTATCAGAGTTAGACAAACGGTACTAAAAGCAACTTTCTTGGCTTTTTGAGGGTTTGCAGGGGGTAAGACCCCTCCATTGTGTATTTTATGAGCGGTGAATTCACCAAAGTGCATTAAGCTATTACATTTCAAGAAGCATGTGTATCATATGTGTCCACTCCCTCACATCACAGAAAGTAAATGTAAAGAAAGGGCTTATATGCAATGATACAGAAAATAAAAAAGTGCTTATTCACACCTTTAAAATTTCTACCTGTAATAAGATACAAAGATAAGGTCCATAAAAGCGTTATACATATTTTATGTGAATTAGGCTAGAACAAAGATATATTGGAAGAGACAAAAGGTTCATGGGTGTGAGATGATTTTCTCCTTTTCTCATTCCAATTTCTAATTTCTGATCCTAGTTTTTTAACTCTTTTTTTTATGGGCTGGCTTTTATATCTGCATGTCATGAAAACTTCTAAGAGCTAATTTACATTTTCGGCATGTGAAAAGCTTGAAAAAGGGAAAATATTTTAGCTGGTATTTCTGAGCATATATTACTGCTGATCCCTTCTTCAGATCAGGCACTCACATAAACAAGTCTTGTATCTTTTTCCCAAAGTAATATGTACTGTGTTCTTAAAATATAATGCCTAATTGCTGATCTCATAGCAGTAGCATTCTGTTCATTGGTTAAAAGGAATGGAAGTATTTGACAGAGAAAACAGTAGAAAAAATAAATGAGAAACTACATTTTATGAATAATCACTTTTATAAAACACCCAATTTTCTCCTTTTTTCTGCATTCCCAGACTCTGGAATTTGGTACTTATAAATAACCTTGGAATCTTTGTTTAAAAATGGAGAGATAATCCCAAACTTCTTGGGCATTCAACCTTGTTAATATGTGTTAACCTTACATGTGCAATAGTGCAAGTCTGGAGCCTAACTGTATTGCAGAAATTCTGTATTTCCCAAAAATATAGGTACACCAAAGAAGGCACCAAAGTAAAAATCTGATAAATGGCAAGTTATTTTCCTGGTGTATATAAACCTTTTCAGAACATGCAAAGAAATTCTGAGTGAAATCTCATATGCATGGATATAATGACAGAAAAGAAATTGTGAAACCTTTACAAACTAAAGTGGAAAATTGGGGTGCACTCTGTTTATTTTTTATTGTACTATGCTATTTTGTGGTGGTTTATTGAGAATAAAATAAAAAAAATATATACTTCAAGCCAAGCCTAAATAGTCCATTGCATTCTGTAGAGTCAGATTGATTGTTGGTGAACCCTTTAGGTGGGTAAGTCATCACAGCCAGCCTTCAGGAGTCAGGGAGGGAGAACCTAGGTTTCTCTTCTTTTTAGTATGACAATTTTTGGATGAAAAAGAGACCAATGGCTGATAATTTTATCTGTTTGTGTGTTTCACATGTCGGTGTTAGCCATGCCTTCTAAATGTGAATTGCCATAGGCAAGAAAACATCTTTCGAGTCTGCACTGAGAGCAGCAGTGTGCCACTGCACTCGGGAGCCTGCTGCCCCAGCACAGGCTCCCCTGCTGGAGAGCCAGATGCTGGCAGTAAGACACAGCCCATCTAGCTCAGCCTTTCACCACTTCATAAGTCCTTTTGAGCCTTATGAGCATTAAAGTAGGTCTCATACTGATAACAAAGGTTAAGGCAATAATCTCTTTCCCTTTGCAGATAAGGAGTTGCAAACTGCCTTTGCAGTCTCTCTCTTCTGTGCTGCACAGGGACATTTCTGCAGCCTTCGATTTCTCTTGGTTTAAGCAGTATTTATCAAATGGAAACATACGTATGTAGTAGGGAAGTAAATATTTGCCACACTTTGAAGAGGAGCTTGCTTCCCTTTTGTTTTGTTGCTGTTTTTCCTGAGCAGAAGTATTCTTGAAATATACATAGGAACAGAAACATAAAGGAGCTTAATCATTTCAACTCCCCTTGAACCATAAAACAAATGAATTCTTAATCATATTGCTTTATGCTTACTTGTAGGCCCTACTGAGAGAAGTATGGAACATCCTGAATTTAGACTATGCTGTATTGTTCCTAACTGCTGTTTTATATATACCGAGATTGTAAAACATCTTTGGGAATAACTTTAAAAAAATTAGGGAAGTCTGGCAAATTTCCAAGCAGAGTGAACTAGATCCCCAACTAACCCGGGAGTATTTAACTTACACTCTGCAAATAGCCTGTGCTTGTAAAAACTTTTTGGGGTGGTTCTTTGTGTGTGTTTTTTTGGTTTTTGGTTGGTTGGTTGGTTTGGTTTGGCTTGTTTTTTGCTTGTTTTGTTGGTTTGATTTGTTAGGGTGTTTTTTTAATGTGTGTATAACTATTCAAGAGCTTTTCCCACAATTTGTGGTAACACTTGTGAGGCTGTGCTTTTATTCTTCTCTGACTTCCCCTCCAACATACCGGTCTTTTTTATTTCCACTCTTGAACCATGGGTTATTTTCAGAACTTCATCACAATTACCAAGCGCTAAGTAAAATATAAGGAGTACAACATTCAAATGTCAAACATAAATAATTTCACCTATATTAATCATAAATATGAAGGACAAGATTCTCAGATCCCAGTTTTTTCAACAGAATAAGTTCCACTGTAATGAACTATAGTGGATCAAAAGAATATCATATGTATGACTTAACAAGTGCAATCACTGTTCCATTATTCACCTCTGTTCCATTATTCACCTCAAATAATGGTCCAATGCTACTTTTTAAATCTTGCAAATTTATCAGCAGCTATTGCTTTTTTGACACTTCATCTCTAATCCATCCTACTCAAAATTTTATTCTTCTCTGAAAGCTTTGGGAAATCCGACCCTGTTCAGTTAGATAGAAAATCAAGAGTAATTTGAAGGTACAGGCAAAGAGTCAGACTAATTTATTTAAGACAATGTAGTTTTTTTCCCAGCATACCCATTTTAGTACATATGTATGTACTAAAATCAAAGGACCCTTAACTAATATTCTGCTTAAGATGGACTGCAGGAAATTTGTATTCCTTTTGTGGAATTTATTTATGCATTGTGTTAAGGTGGAAAGAAGCATGTGACTTTCTCTGGTACATATTATAAAGCAGGTAGTAGTCACATCTACTTAGTACCATTTTTGAGCTTGTCAGTCAGTTTTAACTTAGCCAAAGGTATAGTTGGGTTAGCATTTACTTAAGACTCCAGGTAGGGGTATGTACCTGAATACAGGGAAGTTGCACAAAGTTTTACAGCTTTCTCCACATATGTCAAGCTATATAGCTAGTGACAAGTCTCCTCTTACATTACTCTGATTCTGAATTATGATAAAAACAGAGACTGAACCTGAATAAAACCTATACAGTGAATGGAATTCTCTTCTATAAATCTAACCACACTCAGAAAAAAAAAGGAAAAAAAACAAGGAGAAGACAATTTAACAATTTTTGAATTTTAATTGGGATTCAGAAAATTGATTTAAACTGTATCAGTGAAATAACTCTTTCCCATTATATTCTCAGACTCCATGATAAAGAGGTGCTATTGCTATACTGATAAAGGTTCTTAAATGGAGAAAAGCTTATGTGAAAACCAATGAAGTACCTTGACATTTTCATTACTTTATATGCACGTGCGTGCAAAATTTGCAAATCATTCTTAATTTGTTTTCCAAGATGATTTTGGTAACAGCAGAATGAGTCAGGCAGGAAATAAACTTTAGGAATGTATTTTTTAAAGGAAAGTCTAAGAGACAAAGGCATATTGTTCTAGGTATATATTGTCATATTTCTGAAACAGACATTGGAATAAAAGCACAAATTATTTCAGAATCTCACCATGTACATTTGAGACGTAACTTTCTATTTCAGATTTCATTTCTATTCCAAGGTCTTTTTGACTGTTTCTGTTTCTTGATTTTTTGTCTGTAGTTTCCACTGAGTTGTCTTTAGTCAGAGGATTCTTCAAGCCAGTATTCTGTACTGCCTGAAAAATTAAGACAAATATTATTTAGGTTCTGAAATAGCCATTCATTCCTTCCTGATTCTACCAGCCTTTTCAATGGCAATGCTTTTCCAATTTTGCCATAGAGCTCCTTCAACTTCTCCGTTGTTTTTTCAGGAATTCAATGTCACAGTTCTTGCAATAAACAAAAAAACCACCTGAACTCCAGCTCTAGCCAAAATAATGGGAATGTCAAATGATTCAAGAAAGTCTTAAAAGATGAGCTTGTAATTGGTGCAAGTGTAACTTTCTGGCAGCAAACAAGTGGCAGAAATGTAGAATATATTTTAACTTAAAGGCATGAGACCCTACCCATGGACTGAGAAAATTAAACAAAAATTTCTCGTGGTAAGTTAACTAAACTTTTATGCCTCCCAATTATTATTTGAAAGGTTACTTACCAAAGAATATTTTCAATAAAGCAGCAGCAGAACACTCTAGGTAGGTATAAGTCTAGGTGATCTCTGACTCTCAGAGTATAACCTCATCTATAACAATGTACAGTGTCTTCCACTGGAATGAAATGTTGAAGCTGACTAGCTGTTTCGCCCCCTCCCACAGAAACCTCCATTCACTATTGCCAAATTGTTTGTTATTAAGCAGGGAGGCATGCTATCTACTGAACTGGCCTGCTGTCCTGACTTGTTGGCAGATTCCCAGATTCTCATTTCCTTAACTTACCTCAGGGCACCAGCAGTTATGTCTCACTCTGCTCCTTAGGTTGTTAACCCATCCTATTCCCATCCCTTGGATTGTGTCATCTTACAGTACATTTTTACTTTAGTTTATGAAAACTAGCATAGAGAACTAATGCGAACCCTTCAGTCACAGGAAACTTAACTGAATTCCTTTCTCACTCAAATTATGTAAGACAGAATGATTAAGGTGCCTGTCCTGATGTGTGTACAGTTTTCCCCTTATGTAAGCAGAAATTTGATGTTAATTTGGCTTCCCCTGAAAGATTTCAAAGCTAACCTTCTTTTCCTCCTGCTCATTATACCATCAGTGCCATCTGGTTTTAAGATAAACCTGCAGCCTAGAAACCCCAAAGGAACAGCAATACCCACAGTTCTGTGCAAACCAGAAATTAATAGGTCTATTGGATATATATATCAATAGTCCCAGCTAATAACAAACTGGATTCTCATAGGTAGAGTGGGCAAGTCTTACATATTTAGAGGAGTGACAAATAAATGAGTGCCACAAAGGAATTCAGTGCTGGAATCTGCCCCTAGTTTATCTTGTGGTAGTTTCATGCAGATGTTACCACTCCGAGAGTTAAGACTCAGAGACTGACACTGCCCTTCAAAATGGCACTTTTGTCCCCAGCATGCTTCTTGCTGAGAATGCTTAAAATTGAACCCAACAGTCCTGCTGTACACACTTCCAGCACTATCCAGGTTTTTGCATTCTCAACCTCAATAGGAGTGCATATGTCCTGTACAATGCCCGTCAACGTCTCCTCCACCCCAATTTTTAGCAAACTGCCTATATTTCCTAATATTCCTGACACATGAGTTTACTGTGTATTTTAATTGGATAAGCAATAGTTTTTATTTGCTTATTTCCCATTTGTTCAGCATTGATTTACATTTCTACATGGAAGCACAAGAAGGATGGAAATAGAGAATTAGGGCACTACCCCATTTGAGAAAAAAACCTGCAATGAAAAGTGCTAAAAATGGTTCAAATTCTTGCTTCTGGCTTGTCTTCACAAAATTAAAAAAAAAAAAAAAAAACCAACCGCAATTCCTGAAGCAGAGATCCTTTAGGAAGAATTGACTGTGTAAAAGAAGGCACCTTATCAGTGGAGACTAGACTTGTATGTATGCTCCAGAAAGAAATAAAGAATACAGAATGACACATTTGTAAAGTTTTAGATACATAATAGTGGAAAATAATTACAGAAAATAATGGAAAAGATTTGAAGGTAAGATAGTTTAACAACTCTAACACTGTCAGGATTATAAAAGTCTCACAAACCCAATGTATTTTGAGTTACAAAATGCATCTACTTGCTGGTATTAAAAAAACCAAAAAACAACAAAACAACAAAAAACCAAACAAAATAAAACAAAACCAACAGAATAAAATAAAACCAAACAAACAAAAAAGGAGCAGAGAGCTGCTTACAATTTCTACTAGCTAAGTGTCTGTGCTCATACTTTTTTCTTGGGCATATAATTTATTGTTTTGCTGTCCGGGACAGTGAATAAGCTTGTAAATGCACTCTTTTCAGACAGATATACTGTTGTATCCACTTCTGTTCTCTGAACATTACTTCTACTTCAGTGAAGTGAGTTATTGAAAGCAGTATGCTATGACTGTTTGATAAGGAAAGCTGAATAAACAGAGAATAGGAGTAAAGTGTCCATTTTAAATAGCTTCTCAGCGTCATGGGTGATGTAAGAGTAATCCAATGATTCTGTCTTCACATGGCATACCACAGATAAAATGTCCTAATGTGGGAGCTTCCTAGGGCAAAAGACTACTATTATTATCATCATCATTATCATTACTACTTACTGTGTTAATTTTTTAACTTCTCTCTGGTTTTAACATATGTTTGGAAAATCTTATTCCCTAACCATGGTATTAAATTAGTCTTTATAGTATGAAATTGCATAAACTTTCTTAAAAATACAAAAGTTTATTAACTTTCTTAAGATACACATAATTTACATTGTGGACATCATAGACATAATTAAGCAAATATGCCTAAAGGACCCCAGCTCATTGCAAGGAGGGAGAAGGATATCCCCTATCCTTAAGATAAGGACTCTTGTTTCTTAATATCTTAAAGCCAACCATGAAAACTAAAGGGTGCTCCTAGGCTACTGAGATATATCAGCATCCTAATCTCTCCAACATATCTGTGAAACCCTCCATGGGCATCTTATTCAACAGCATGGACAGTGGGATTGAATGCACGTTTTGCAAATTTGTCAGCGACATCAAGTTGTCTGGAGGCAGCAACATGCTGGAGGAAAGGATGTCATCAAGAAGGGTTTACCCAAAAAAAGCCCCATTTTGTATGGTTACTTTAAAACCCAGATTGAATCAAGACAAAACCAAACAACTAATGGCACAAAACAAACCAAACAAACAAATAAGAAAAAAAAGAGAACACCTTGCAGGCTTCAAATGCTATTTCAAAGCATTAACACCTTGCTGAATGAAATTTCCATGCATAAGCAGCATGTTCATTTTTCATATCTCTGTATTTAATTACACTGTGATAATAGTGCAGACAATGGGAGATGATAGTACTTTCTGCAAGACAAACACACCATTTTTCATTAAAAACAAAGTGCCTGTTCTGCACAGGAAAATGCTTTTTGTTTAACATACAGATTTAATTGAAACACCACTAGCAATTTTTAACACTGATCATAAATGGTCTAAAGTTGGTTTATGGAATCACTCATCAAAGTGAGCAAGGTGCACCATGCACCTGCAAATCTGTTAATTTAAGTTTTTTGACGTATCTCCCTTTTCCTGTTGCTTTAATTTTTAGCAGAACTGATCATGACATTTTATTGGAGTTGCAAGTGGCACTCAGAGTAGGAGTGGAATCCAAACATCCTCACCTTACTATTTCTGCACCAAATGCACGTCTTTACCTTACATAAGATCTTCAATAACAATAGTATTACATCTATTTTATGTTCAGTTCTTGCCAGCTAACCTTTTCTTCAGTTGAAAGTTTGTTTTTTTTTTAATTTTGCATCTTTAATTTTCTATCCCATCATTTTCATGTCTGCAAATATTTTTTTCTTTAGCATTTTTCACTGATCAGTATTATGGTGTTTTGTATTTTACTTCTTTTTATCATTTGAATTGCATGCTTTGGAACCTCTGAACTTATCTCTATGGTAATGGCAACCTACTGTGTTTGCAGCCTTGGCTATTTAAAATACACTGACTGTTGCCTGGTATTTATCTCAAGAATTTCCCTATTTTGGAGCAGGTTGTAAGATCAACTTTACAGCAACAATAAAATCTTTTTATTTTTCTTTTAATTACAATATATTTTCTTCTCTCTGAACAGAATTGTTGAATATAATTAAAGAGCAAACTCAAATCCAGCTGAAAGTTCTTTTCTACTTAAGTGTTATTGGCTGTTTCTTTGAAGGAAGTGGCAGAAGAAAAAATGAAGCAGGGCAGTTAGAAGAGGGAGTGAGAGGAATAACTGACTAAGATATAAAAAACAATGAAGGCATGTTATTGAAAACAAATCACCCACTTATCACCCTACTTGGTCTATTTCTCCAGTACTTTCTACTTAAAAAGAAAAAAAAAAAACAAAACAAACAAACCAACCAACCAGAAAACCACAACAGACCTGGGTACAAAAATAACAAAAGCCATAAAATGTTTAAATCAGAGGTCTTATGTTTTTGACAATATCAGAAGACATTTGCAGTGTTGACCTCAGAAAATGAGAAGGCAGTGGACTGACAGCTCCTCCCAGGGAAGAACTGAAAAGGCTGCAGGGACAAGATTTCTCTTAAGGCATGTAGTAATTTGTGGTTGAGGAAATGGATTTCTCCAGCCAGGTTGAATGAACAGTCAACTGTTCAAAACACTCTGCTCAGGTAACCTTTCTTTATGCAACTTACCTTTTCTGGCAATTGACAGAGAGAGAAACAGCTACTTTAGTGAAGCTCTTCATTCAGCATAAGGAGACAAGGACTGCTTGATGACCCTTATCAGTACATAATTGAAATCTGAAATTTTTAGATAACATGGGGGGAAAAAGCAACTATATTACTTCGTTAACTTGGCAGGGATTTGTCCCTTGACTGCAAAGAATACAGGTGTTTTGCCAAACCTCTGAAGGAGTTTGAAGAAGGGTTTATGGTAAGGCACTTTTTCACCAACTGTGACAAGTGTTTGTAAAAGTGCAGTTTATTTTCTGTTTAAAACACAATGGTTCACAGGCCTCTGGGACATCTTTAATGACATATACATTTGCTATAAGGGATTACTGCAATCAAAGAATAAAATTTATTTAAAAACATATTGCTCCTCTCATTTTAAGGCTTTCACCATAATACAAAATGTTAGACTTCCATAATTAATCCAACTTAAACTAGGACTTCTCTTTTATATTTTAAAAAATAAAATAAATTCATCCTCCATTTGAAGGGAAAAAAAACATTGAGTAAAACTGCCGTAATATTTTGTATTTAATTCCAGTGGTTACTTACTGTGATCATAAAAATTTGCTAATAAATTTTAAACATAGTCAAACTTTGTCTGACAGTAAACCCTAGTACATTACATTATATGTTTAACTATTAAAATAAATATCCTCCATTGTCCATATTTTATTTTCTGCACAAGTACTTCTGGATAAGGATCAGGTTACCCCTTGTTTTTCTCCTGGGTAATGTTACCTGTATATATTGGTGTTTCTGCCTGATATTAATAGGAAAGTAAAAGTTTAAACTGTAGAGAAATTGTAAAGCCCCAAGAAAAGAGGACTCAACTTTATGGAGAAAAAGTCCTTTAAATGTAGGATTGGATAAGAAACCTTAGCAAATTTCAGGTCTTGAATGTGATGGACACCAGACACCATCCTGAGTAGGCAAAATAACTTGTTACTTCTCACATGCATTGTTTTATAAAGAACTTACTTATATGAAATAAAAATAGATAAGTTCAACCAGAATTATTGAAGAAAAGCTACTTAATGAGAAAGAGCTCACGAAGACTTACTAGGGAAGTTAGGGTAAGCAATAATACCCAGAATTCATTATACAGCAGCTCATACCCTGCATTCATTGGGCAATTCAGCCCCACCCAGTTGCTTGCTCACTTCCTCTTCCAGTGGGGGAGAGATAAAAAGGGTAAAAATTATAAAACTCTTGGATTGGGATAAAGACAGTTTGATAAGTGAAGCAAAAGCCATGCACATAAGCAAAACAAAACCAAGGAGTTAATTCACCACTTCTCATTGTCAGGCAGTTGTTCAGACATCTCCAGTAAATCTGGGCTTCATAACATGTAACAGAAGGTTGGGAGGCCAAATGGCATCACTCTGAACCTGCCCCACTTCTTCCTTCTTCCCCCAGCTCTATATGCTGATCATGTTGCTGTATGGTGCGAAATATCCTTCTGGTCAGTTTGGGTCAGCCATCCCAGCTGTATCCCCTCCCAACTCCTTGTGCAACCACAGCCCCCTTACTTGTTAAAAATCTCACAAGGGGCAAGGAGAGAGGCAGAAAATTCCTTGCAGCTGTGCAAGTGTTGCTTAGCAGTACTTCTAGTCTCAGTCACCATGGGGCTCCCATTGAGCTCGTTTGCCTGTGTGTGTCCTTACTGTGTTGGGGTGCCCAAAGCTGTAGGCAGTATCTAGACTTGCTGAGTGAGGAATGCTGCATTTCATTTGATGCATCCTGGGATATTTTTGGTCACCTTCCCTGACAAAGCTCACAGATGGCTCATGTTCAGCCTGACATATGCTAGGAACCCCATACACTTTTCAGCAAATCTGTGTCCCAGCTTGTCCATCATGCATATATATCATATATAGTTATAATTTATGAGTCTATAAATTGGTTATTGTGAGATAAAAGGATGTTAAAGAATAACTTTTTTTGATTGCTTCCCAAGGTGACATTGCATCTTGCTAGCTTTGTTCTGGTTTGCGATGTAGCTATTTTGAACGTGGAACCTGTCCTTGTGAGAACTAATCTGCAGTGCTTTTAATAGAGAGCTATAATTCATCATTTGTTCAGTTATATTCAAAAGAAGTCTGCATAATAGACTTTTTTTTAATCAAAAAAAATCAAAATTAAATGCAAACCGAATTCCACTAAACATAGAAAATAATGAGTTAGACAGAAGTGTGTTTTGATCTAAGCCAAAATCCTTACAACATTGTCTTTCCCAGAAAATATTTTCCTTCTGACTTACTGGTTTCTTTAAGTGAATTTGAGAATTTAGAATTGTGAGTAGGAATGTTTTAATATACATTTGTTATATTTACTGAGATGGTTTTTTTTTAGTTACTTAGCAGTTGAATTCCATGACCAAATGCATTTGCTTCTGGATTATGAGTTTTAGCCAGTTTCCTCTTACTGTGCTTCCACTATTAATGATCTGCTTTTCTTGTTTTGCCGCTTTCTGAGATTTGAGTTCTTTTCTTATGCTAAATAATGAAATAAGATTTTACCCTCACATCATTTCTGAGATAGTCTTCTACATCTGCAGTATAACACAGTTGTGGTTTTGGCAGCGGTTTTCCTCGTATTACTGAATATAAATTTCCCTATTCCCTCCTCTAACTTCCTCTATTGTGTCTTCCCAGAATATACAATTCATTTGTTAGTGTTTTTTTATTTTTGAAGACTTCGCAGTGAAAGCATTTGTCCCTTTGTTGATTGCCATGTCACTGCCAAGAACTGCAACAACCCAGGCTTTAAGCCACTGAAATAAGGGGAAATGTATTTGCCATGTACTGGAAACACAGCAGTACAGCAAAAAGCCTTTGGAAAGTGCAGACGTTGCAAATGAATGCGTGTTAATTGACTGCATTTCTTTGAATCACAAACTGCATCACAAATTATTGCAAACTCATAGTGACCAGAAACAGTTGGCTGAACTATGGGAGAAGGACTACATATTTTAAGCTTACCTCCAAAGCTATTGCATTTTCATCAAATGAAGATGTTGATTTTTTTTTAACATGATTTGTCTAACCTATGTGAAAGTTAAAAAATGTTATGCCACTCTGCAGAGGACAGCAGGGTGCCTGAGGTTACCTCACTGAAACAAGCCCTCCTCTCATTCCAAAAACTTACCAATGCCAAAAGTTCACCCACAGGGAAGTAATCTGATTTGCCATCTCTAATACAGCATGTTGAAACTGAGATAAGTTGTTATGTGGGATGCTTCTTCCCCACAGTTACTCACCCAGTGTTTGCAATAGACTAAGCTCAATAGTGAGAGGCATTGCATTCTGCTGCAGATGCCAATATTTTAGAGATACTTGGCACATTTCAACCTACTTTAGCATTCACAACCAATCACTGCTATAATGTGATCTTTACATGATGCTTGTAGCACTCATATAGCTTGTTAAGGTGCTATTTACAATCTAGGCACTCTTGTCAGATGACACCAGCATTTCCTAGATGATAGACAAAGACCCATCACATCTGTAGGCTTAACATCCTTCCTTTTTCTCATTCCTTTAATCTTAAAAGACATTTCCTCATCATAGAATAATTTGTCTGATTGCAGTACTTAGAGGATGAGTCCTATTCATCAGCTTCACTCCTCTTTAACAGAATTGTTAAGCCTCCAGTTGCATTTATAACTGGTATCCAGATTTAAGATGTTCAAACTAAAGTGCAGAGTCTATGAAGAAAAATTATCTGATAGCTATACAAGTGGTACTTGTTAAAAACCTTGTCCCAGTTTTCATGTTGTTGTTGATACTGATGCTTTGATTGACTTGCTTCATTTGACAGTTCATCAGCATTTGCTGAGCTCTTACCCTGCTGTTTTACACTAAGGTCGTTAAAAGATATTGAAAAGATACTGAAAAAAAAAGTAACACCCAAGTATCAGCCATTGATAATATATGTGGAATTTCAAGTAAGGTTTGGTCTGGGCCCCCTGGAAATTCTGGGTATATTAGCTTGTTTGTTAACAACTCTACTCACAAAAAGGAAAAGGAAGAACTACTCCTGAGTGTCTTGATGAAGTACTTAACTTCCTTTTCCACACTGAAGAGTCATTGGCATAATAAAATTTATGGTTCTCTTCCCCTTAAGAATCAGAAATTAAGAGCCCTTGCTGCAGAAGTACTATCAACATGAGAAAGGAAGTTTACTACTCTCTTAGCTCTTTGATCCCAACAGTTGCTCAAATAATCTGAGCCCGACCACAAGTATTACTGCAGAGAATAAGGGAGCTCTAGAGAATAATTGTGCACAGTGATGCCATCAATGAAATAAGCTTTGCAATGTTCCACAGAAGCTTACATTCCCAAAGCACTAGTGGTCTCCTAGAGAACTGTACCAATCTAGCACACCTACCTATCTGCAAGGGCAGTGTTGAATTTTCTCTCTCACAGTCACTTTGAATTTATGTCCCTGCTACTGAGATTCTACAGCAGCTCCAAAACCACACCATATAAAATTCTGAACAGAAGAAATGTCGCTGGCTTCAGGTACTTAAGCATGTGTCCAGGGTTCATGCAGGCTTCAGGAGAGGAGTATGAAAGGCAGAGACATGATTGGGAGTTGTGTGGCCTGTCAGCCCATATGTCAGCAGTGTCTGCAGCAGACAACACAGCATCTCCTGCCGCATCATTAAGCTTAATTTTCAATGTTTTTCCTACACAAGGGTTCCCTGAGGAGTGGGAGGGCTGAGCGCTTGCCCAGTCGTGGGGCTAGGGCTGTGGGGCAAGGGGCAGCACCAGAGAGACCCAGAAGCACCAAGGGGCAGCACCAGAGAGACCCACTTCCCACTGAAGTAGGACCCATGACCAGGGAGCTGTGCAGCCTCTGTCCTGCTACTTGATCTGGCTACTTGTAACAAACATTGTTTAAGAATCTTTTTTAGGCACTAATTTCACACTTTAACTAAAAGGAAAAACAGGCAATTCACAATGATTACTGAAAATTGAACTAAGTCCCATCGATGTGTGTTACAGCCATGGTTAAGATGCTTAATCTAAATATGGGTTTTTACCCTATAGTTAAGTGATTTTCACTCCTTCATGCAAGGAATGATTTATTTTCTTTATTCAACTGGCTGAAACTGCTAGCACAAGTATACCTCTGCATTCCTGGATACTGAGTACATATTTTAGTTGTTTGCCCAGGGAATTTCTGAATATTTCTTTTATTTCCATTGTCAGATGAATCAAACACAAATGAAATTGCCAAAATGCACAAGCCTTAGCCACAGAAGTAAAGGAGAACAAACTAGAGAATGAAAAATTTGCAAGGGTCACCACAATAAATAGGATTCAAGTATAATTCAGCAAAAATGCAGCTAATAGTGAAGGGTTTTTTCTGGCATGCCACTCGGTAAATGTTGGGCAGTAAAGCTGGTGAAGGGTCTAGAGAGTAAGTCCTGTGAGGAGCAGCTGAGGGGGCAATGGTTGTTGAGCCTGGAGAAAAGGAGTCTCGGGAGAAAACTTATCACTCTCTACAGTTATCTGAAAGGAGACTGTGGCTGGGTGGGGGTCAGCCAGTGACAGGACAAGAGAACACAGCCTCAACCTGTGCCAGAGTAGGTTCAGGTTGGACATTAGGAGGAATTTCTTCACTGAAAGGGTGGTCAGGCATTAGAGTGACCTGCCCAAGGAAGTGGTTGAAGTCACCATCCCTGAAGATATTCAAGAAATGATTGGACATGCTACTTACTGCTATGGTTTAGTTCACGTGATGGTGTTTGGTCAAAGGTAGGACTCAATGATCTTGAAGATCTTTGCCAACCTCAAATGATTCTATGATTCTATGGCTCTAAATGTGGCCAGAACATCAAACCTGTAAAATAGAAGTGTACAGGTGGCCAAATATAAAAAATAATGTAATTGTGGTAGAATAAGAGTTGTGTCACTATGAAAGCATGGTGGAACAACTCTCGTTCAAACACCAGTACTTTATTTTTGGATGTTAAATGGTGCTATTGAGAATTAAATCCCAATGTCATTGTCTCAATAGAACCTCTGCACTGGTTACCAGAACAGCAGTTTAAATGGCATGGGAAGGAGAGCCACACAGATAATCTAAATTACTGGTTTAGCCCACTTAAGGAATCCCTGACAAAGGTATTGGCAAAAGCAGGTTTAATACAAAAATGAAAGTATGACAAAATTTGTTGGCAATGTTCATTCTACTACTTACTAGATGGTTAAAGCACACAGACAAAAAACCCCTAAAATCATAATCAATCTAAAGCTAAAATCAACACAAAAATTATCTACATGGAGGCTGGGTTGAGTGGTGACCAGGAAAAGGGTAAGGATAGGAAAGGGTAAGGATATAAAGAAATAAGGGAGACCTTCCCATTGATGCATAAGGTTCACTGTTAGGCCTAAGATTTTAACAGTACTTAATCATTAACTTACATTAAAAAATGTAACAAAAAATTCTTAAAGCATTTACTATATGATAACAGTAGCTCACTGATAGGTTTAACTTACTTACATATCTAACATACATAAGAATCTAAGAGCATAGTTTATACTACGTTTGCTATAGCATATCCACACTCACATGCACGCAGACCTAAATGGGTATGGAAAAATTATACCTGTGAAAAATTTCCCCCCAATTCAGTGAAGAACTCCTGTTGGATATCTTTGCATCTTCTCAGTGGGTGAAGGGTTGAACCTCTAGGAGTGGGGGTACCAGCACAGGC
Organism: Coloeus monedula; assembly: GCF_965178545.1. NCBI lineage: Eukaryota > Metazoa > Chordata > Aves > Passeriformes > Corvidae > Coloeus > Coloeus monedula. The sequence goes on from NC_138783.1 coordinate 96,640,912, forward strand.
TCTCTGTTAGCGTTCAGCATTGGTCCTCCAAGTATAGCAAACTTGAGAGTTTGCTGGCTCTGAGAAACATCCCACCCAGAGGGAGATTGCTGGTTGCATCCTGCTGCATTCCAGGAGAGCTCAAAGGACCTCACTTAGGATCACATTTATAGAGTCATTAAATAGGTCACTAAAGTTGACTTTAGTCATAATAATTTTTCATCCTGGATGCAATTCTGGTCAGTAATTTTCTTTTAAAGTTCAATAGCAAATTATTCCACTTGGGTTGTTATTCAGGCAAGAAAAATAAGTTTCCAAGGCTGTTCATTAAAAAATAGGAGCTCATTAGACAGCATAAGTTCCTAGGAGCATACAGGGTTTCTGATAAGCTCAAGAGGAGCTTAGTCTGGGTGTCATTGATCAAGGCTGAGGCCTAATGAGCATTTCTGAGATCAAAGAGCATCCCAAGGAGGAAAGGAGGGAATGTACCACCACCGGGAGGAACACTTTCTAATGATCCTCAAATATTTTGCATTTCTGACTGGTCCAAACCACACTATGTAGCATAACACCCACCAAGACATGCAGTTTTTGATATGAAATAAAAAATGGAGAAGAGTGAACTGGTACTTTCAGTCATTACATTCACAAACAGATGGGCCTGAAAACTAATGTTTTATAGTGATTCCAGTTATTGCATTCAAGAAAAGGTATACTGGATTTGACAACCACAAAATTTCACCCAAACATCTGGAAGCACTTGAAGCATGTGATATTCAGCTGTCCCATGCTCAGCTCACCGTAGAATTGCTTTCCATCACCTGCACTTGGATATTTTCATTGCAATTGAATGCTTACTTTGTTTTCAGATTGTACTCAGAAATGCAGTTCACTTATACAATTCTTATCAACACAGGATGGTCATGAACACATTGCTTGTGAGTCAAGTCTATACATTTATTCTTTTGTTGCAGTGTATTTGTGGCATTACTAAATGGAAGAAACATGTCATGGTGAAAAATTTAAAATCTTCTGGGACTGTACTCAAATCCTAGATCAGCTGTAAAACAAGGAGTTGTGTAAACTTTAAACAGAAATTAAAAATCCATAGAGGTAGGTACATTGCTAGAAACTCTCATGAAAGAACCACATGAAGATGAAGCACTTAATTTAAAGACTGGGAAAAGACAAAATAATTTAAACATTTCCTCATATCTTTGAAGGTAATAGCTGAGGAATGTAAAAAGACCTGATAAAAATGCTCCTTAGGTAAAATAAAAATAATATTTGGGCATATTGGTTTTGCTCGGCCTGGTTTTTGGTAGCACGGGGGCCACAGAGGTGGCTCCTGTGAGAACCTTCTGGAAGTTTCCCACCATGTCTGGGAGAGCCAGTCTCTGATGGCTCTGAAGGTGGACATGCTGCTGGCCAAAACGGGGCCAATGAGAGAGGTTGGTAATGCCTCTGTGATGACATATTTAAGAAGAAAATCAAAACAAAGTCACAAGGTTTTGGGATTCTAGTCGGAGAAGAGGAGGAGGTGAGAACATGTGAGGGAAAACAACATGGCAACACCAAGATGACTGAAGAAGGAGGGGGAGGAGGTGCTCTAGGCCCCAGAGCCGAGGTTCCTCTGCAGGTCATGATGAAGACCATGGTGAAGCAGGTTGTCCCCCTGCAGCCCATGGGGATCCACGTGGGATGCAGAGATCCACCCGCAGCCCCTGGGGGAGGTGCCCATGCCAGAGTGGGTGGATGCCTGGAGGAGGCTGTGATCCAGTGGGAGACATGGTGGAGAGAGAGGCCCCTGCTTCCAGGCTGGAGCAGCCTGTCCTTGGAGGACTGTACCCCGTGGAAAGAGAGACCCATGGCGCAGCAGTTTTGGGAGGGCTGTGTGCCCATGGGAGGGACTCATGTTGCAGCAGGTGCGGTGTGGCTGCTGCTCCTGAGAGCAGACTCATGTTGGAGAGGTTCACAGAGAACTGTCTCCCGTGGGAGGGACCCCACAGCCTCACACAGGAAGGCTCCTCTCCTGGAGCAGCGGAAGGAAATCATGGTGATGGACTGACCAAACCCCCATGCCCTGTCTCCCTGCGCTGTTGGTGGGAAGGAAGGAGGGGCTGGGGGGAAAAGGTGCTCTAAGGGCTTATTTTATTTCTCATTATCCTCCTCTGAGTCTGTTAGCAATACATTCACTTTGTAACTTTCAGCTGAGCCTGTTTTGCCCTTGAAGTGTTTTCTCCTAGTCCTCATATCAACTAATGAAGCTTTGTTAATTTTTTTTCCCTCTCTCCTCTGCCCAGCTGTGGCAGGGATGGTGAGCAAGCGACTGTCATGGGTGCCTGGCATCAGGAAAGGAAGTAAGGTTCATATATAGATAACATCAGCTGAGTTTAGAAAGGAAATGTGATATTATGCTGATGCTATAGATCTTCAGGGGAGGGAATCTAGGAAAAAACTTTCCAAAAACTTGCTGTCTTGGGCTTCTGGCTTGAAAAGTAAATGTTCAAAGGTATACCTGAATTGTTCTCCAAGTAAACTATCAAATTTAAAGAAAATTTCCTCTTGGGCTCTCAGAGATAGGAAGAATGACAGAATGCTGTCAAAATTATTTTGTGGATCCACTGATGGAAATCCCTAAAGGAATAATTTCTGCTTGTAAGTGTAGGTTCCCTCCCTCAGTATTCTGAAGTAAGGTGGTAACATTTCTTTTGCAGTGGACTGTTGAGCAAGCTACAACTGCAGACACGGTGGAAAAGGCTTTTTTCTCTCTAGATAGTCCCAGTGAAGATTGAATCTGACAGCTGTTCTGAGAATATTCAAAGATGTGAAGAGTTAAACAGCAACAAAAGAAAATACATTTCTTATGAACTCAGTCACCTGGAATAGTAGAACAAATGAAACAGATGATTAAACCAACACTAGAACAACACTGATAAAATAACCAGATGAAAAAGGAAAATTGGGATTTGATAATTCCCTTAGTTCCAACAGCTCCTCAAACCTCCCTTGCTACTAATAGAAACTCCCTTTGAGAAGTCTGAGGCTGAAGTATACTCAAGATGGAGCATCTGATGTGGTACAAGTGCTCTCAGATACAAGGGTGAAATCATTATGAAAACATTGTGTTAATTTCGGAATCAGGTACATTTGTAAGTAGCTACTAAATTACAGAAATCCAGGACTAGAGCAAAAGCTTGTTTTTACAAATTTCAGAGAGAGAATACCTGGGAGGGTGGAGATCTGGGGATGCAATTAACCTATGCAAATCCTGAACATAGGCTGTGTCACAAATGCAATGGGCTGTAACCACGCTAAAGGCAAGGTCAACCCTTTTGCAAATTAAAGTTGCTGGAGAGAAGAAAGCAATAGATAAATTTTGCCATTCAAGTCAGCTGAAATCGTGCAAGCAAGGAAATTTTTCATGACTGTGGAGACCCATCTCTGGTGTATTCATGCAAAGATGGGATTTGGAAGAAAGGTTAATTTTTACTTCTTTCTTTCTGAGTGGTTTTCAGAGAGCTTATTTTTGTGTCCATAGCAGTTCTTGTAAAAATGGAGACTAAAACTTAGAATTACTGAAATGATCACCATAAGAATAAAATCAGAAGTTTTTAAGCCATGATGATACTATTTTAGGAGTGCATTCTTTAATTAAATTTATAGTTGTAGTGGTTTGGTTCGAAATATCCATTACTTATTTTCCTTCTGTGAGATAAGAATTAGGAGAAAGCAAAGCAGGCACAAAACTTAAAAGAATACAAAGAAGTTTATTAACAGACCTAAGAGGAAGAAAAAAAGTCAGACTAAACCTTCAGAACATTTCTCTTCCCCCCACCTTTCCTCCTTCTCCCACTGACAATGTAAAAAGACAACCCTTGAGATTTTTTCAGTCAGTTTACCACCTCTATAATAATCTTTTTCAGTTCACTTAGGGAGAGGAGTCTCTCTTGCTCATGCTATGGAGACATCTCCACAAGAAACAATTCTCTCATGGCTTCAATGTCACAGCCAGACAGCTGCCCGGGTTGGTTCTCTGCTCACATGCAAAAGTCCCTTCCCTCGTCTTACAGCTTTCTCCACAACTGTTTTTGAGGGTTCAATCTTGAGCTAATGGGGTACCATTTTAAGGATGATATGTTCAGAAACAAAGGTTCTCTTCACCCATCTCTGGGAGCATCTTCGTCTCTAGGAACAGAGGTCTTCTTCTTCCCTGGGAGCAAGGGTCTTCATCACTTTCATCTCTCTCTGTTCAAGCTTCTCATCAAATCACAGCTACTTCAACATTTGCTTATTTTAGCACAGGTACTTTTGCTCACAATTGCAGTTTGAACGCTCCACCCCCCCATGCTTTCATGAAATTTCAATGGGTACTCTGATGTATCACAGTCCATCACCATAGCTTTACAGCAGATTTTCAGCTTCTAGGTTTGAAGCATCTTCTCTTTTTCCTTTCTCAGGGTTTCAGCTCTTCCTTCTTCACTGACTTCTGTGTCTTTATGGTGTTTTCTTCACGTGCCTTCACCTTTCCTCTTCCTCCGACTCGGGAGAGGATTGATGTCATCTGTTCTGGAGAATCTTACAGCACTAAGAGTTAATCTCACCCGGGCCTTGCAGCTGGAATTCGCCTTTTGCTGTTGGTCACCTATTTCTGCCGGGTGGCGGCTGGAGCTCGTTTCGGTGTAGCATTTTATTTCAGCGTTTATTTTGGTGTAGCATTTTATTTCAGTGTTTATTTTGGTGTAGCATTTTATTTCAGCGGCTGCACTGGGAGGGGCTGGCCGAGCCGCAGGGAGCAGGGCTGAGGATGGAGCAGGGCTGTGGATGGAGCAGGGCTGCGGATGGAGCAGGGCTGCAGATGGAGCAGGGCTGAGGATGGAGCAGGGCTGTGGATGGAGCAGGGCTGAGGATGGAGCAGGGCTGAGGATGGAGCAGGGCTGAGGATGGAGCAGGGCAGTGGATGGAGCAGGGCTGAGGATGGAGCAGGGCTGCGGATGGAGCAGGGCTGCGGATGGAGCAGGGCTGCGGATGGAGCAGGGCTGCGGATGGAGCAGGGCTGAGGATGGAGCAGGGCTGTGGATGGAGCAGGGCTGAGGATGGAGCAGGGCTGAGGATGGAGCAGGGCTGCGGATGGAGCAGGGCTGTGGATGGAGCAGGGCTGCGGATGGAGCAGGGCTGAGGATGGAGCAGGGCTGAGGATGGAGCAGGGCTGTGGATGGAGCAGGGCTGCGGATGGAGCAGGGCTGAGGATGGAGCAGGGCTGAGGATGGAGCAGGGCTGAGGATGGAGCAGGGCTGCGGATGGAGCAGGGCTGAGGATGCAGCAGGGCTGAGGATGGAGCAGGGCTGAGGATGGAGCAGGGCTGTGGATGGAGCAGGGCTGCGGATGGAGCAGGGCTGCGGATGGAGCAGGGCTGAGGATGGAGCAGGGCTGCGGATGGAGCAGGGCTGAGGATGGAGCAGGGCTGCGGATGGAGCAGGGCTGCACGGCTCCAGGGTGGCTGTGTCCCGGCCCGCACTGAGGGGCTGTGCCGGGTGTCCAGCGAGCAGAAGCGGCTGAGATCTCAGCCGGGCCGCGCTGAGCAGGGCCTGGCCTGGCCCCCAGTTACCTGTCCAAAAGCCGGCAGCAAGAGAGCTTCCCTGGGCATTTGTTAGGTCTTAAATGTGGATCACAGAGGCCTGTCAAGCTTCTTAAGTGGCTTAAAAAAGTTGCCAATATTCAAACTAGTCAGCTGATTGGTTCTGTCAGGTCTAGAGGAAGCTGTAAGCACCTCTTAGTAAAGAATCACTTCCGTGGCTGATGAAGCCCCTCCTTAACTAAAAATCCACACTATGCTAAACCATGGCAATAGTTTTAAAAGCCTAGTTCCCGTTAGAAAAGTGGTTTAAAGTAAGAAACCGATGTTGACCCCAAGATATGAGCTGAGAACAAAACAAGGCCAAATCCTTGATTCAATGAAATCAAAGTATTAGCAGAGAATTGATTTTAAAATTGCTCTACTGAAAATGGTAGTAATAGAATTCTAGGAATTGTTCAGAGTGATGTAACTGAAAAAATTATAGAAGTAGTATAGCCTTGTAAGCATAATAGAAACAAGAGCCTGAAGAATTATACTCTCTTAAGTTTTCAGATGCTAAGAAATATTTATAAGTGGCTGACCTGTTAGGTCCTCAAGGTTCAGCTCTGTGCCAGAGCATTTTTCCAGGGAAATAGCTCATCTCTTACTCTGTAATTGTTAGCAAAACCTTTAATTAATAGCCGTACTTAAGTTATCACATGTTTTTGGACAGCCCAGGCTTAACCGTTATACTAAGTTTAAGTTTTTGTGGTTACCTAAGACACTCTGATCTTCTGTGGTCAGTTCTCACTATAATTTTTTCTCCTGTTTTCTTGCCTACAACCTGACCTGTGGGTGATCACAATTTTCCTAAAAGTCTTGAAATGAGATAAGGGCTTAGACTTTCTATTCATGGGACAGTAGCACAAAGTCAGCAATAAGTAACCTTAATTTATCCTCAGTAGTGTCTCTTCTGTTTACACGAGCGGAGTTATCCATCTCAGACCCCAAAGCCCTGTTCACAGACACTGCTTCCCTGATGATTGTCTCCAAGTTCCAAGCACATTTGAGTCTTTGACTGAAGATATAGCACTTCTTTTTCTTATATTAGATCAAATAGTATTTGCTTGTAACCAACTTACCAAGTGAGCTGTGTCCTTCCTTGAGAGTAGTTTGACCTGCTACACTCATTTGAAACCTTCTTTCTGCAAAATGAGTTGCATTTAATCATGATGCCAACAAGTGGTAAGAAACTGATAACACACTTCTTTTCCTAGGCTCTTTTGCATCTGGATATAAATTCAATCCAAATCAACAAGCCTTGGATAAACAGGATGAGAAAGTCTTCATTTAAATGAACCCTGCTTCATATTTACTTGTCTTTTGGTCTTTGTGAACTCCTGAGCCTGAAGAATAATTCTGTAAGCCTGTGTGCACTTAGTGCTTTTACCACTTGAGAACTATAGGCATGTTCTTCACGTACTTCCCTTAACCTTCCCACAATTACAAAAATGGTTGTCAGTCAGCTCCTGATTAAAGCTGTTTGAAGAAGGAAAAAAACTGCCTAAGAGTTAAAATGTTTAATTTCAAAGATAAATGAACATTTTTTTTCAGAGAAGAGAGAAGCCTTTGACTGCAGTCTAATTTGTTTATTCAGTTAATCCAGCATTGTTATGTGAGCACATTTGATGAAATATAATTAGAGCAGTTCCCTGTCTTAAGTCTGTATATTTTAGCAGTCCATGTACCTCTCCTTCTTCCTGACAGACTTGCAGTGTCTGCCTAGATGAAGTGGGTGCTCATTGTTCCTTGTTCCTCTCTTTTTGGCAAAGAGCTCCTTCTTGAAGCCTCTATGTTCTTATGAGTACTGGAAACGTTTTATCAATTCACAATAAAACTAAATAAATGGGTTTCTTCTTCTAATGTGGTAAGAAAGGACTAACCCAAGTTCGATATATTGGAGTGATGTCTTTGTTCTTGGATAGCACAGGAGCACAGTCTATTTCTTTGTCACAGAAGCAACCAGCTAGATAAGGTGAATTTCACACAATACTGTTCCCATTCCATCTTGGCCTGAGAAAATTCCTGCTATTCCTCTTATTGTAGTGGTCAAAGGGAGCCTTATGTATATGTAACATAAAATAATCCAGTAGGAAATCAAACCCCATTATCTTTAACAAAAGCAAAAAAAGGAAGCTCAAAAATATGAGATACCAGAAAACAGCTTGTCTGTGCAGTGACCACACATCTCTATTTCATGTCTCTTTTATTAGCATGGTCACATTTACATGGGATCTTCCCCATGTGGTGTCTGGAAAGGGTAGTTCTCACTACTCAGCAGCCATTCAAATTTCATTTTCTTTGTGGTTGTTCCATGTGTTTTCTCAATTCTTACTGATTGCCATTGGGAAAAAAAAAATAGCCCTTGGCCCTTTGCTTAAGGCCTCTTTCTTGCAGTGCCCAGAACTAGTATCTTTCATTGTTTCACAGAATCAGTTTTTATTCTATAAAATGATAAAACAATATGTAATGTGTTCTGTATTCAAATAATTAATTGTTTTAATTACCTTTATTTGAACACTCACTTTTTGCCTTAGTAAAGCTAGGTATTCAAGCTGAGATAGGGCACGTGTCAAAGACTTGTGATAGGTTCCATTTAACACATTCCAGAGTACTTTTGACTGGTCTTCAGCTGCTCTTTCAGAGTCAGAGCAAGCCTCAGATAGATCCTATGTCCTGTCTGTTGGACCATGTGTATTTCTTGTATACCTAATGGCACCTCAGATGCCATAGACACCAATATTTAAGCAAGTTATGTCAATCACCTTATCAATGTATTCACTTCAGTCTCAAAACTATTCAGTGTACCACATCTTGACACTGGCACAAATATCTTCCTCTCAGAAAAAAACCCGTAATTTTATACCTATATATTACACAAGAGAATCTCTATCAATTACTTAAATTCAGTGCTGGACTCAACCAGACATGTTATGTCATCAAGTGATACAGTGGATGGAAAATTCCATATACCTTTTAGCCCCATAGGTGATTTCTTCTATTCCTTCCAGTCTATGTAGGTTCAACTTCAGCATCTCCTCTTTTAAAGCTTGTTACCTCATTATCATGATACAATTAGTTTTGTGTTCCTTTTCTTGCAATCTTTTTTACCTCACTTGTTGGCTCTTTGCCCCTCCTGTGCTAGTGTTCTATAGCTGACCAATCTCTGGTGTAATTCCATTTTCTAAGTTCTTATCCCATTCAAATCCATTATTTCCCTCCTGGTATCCACCTGACCTTACCTCCAAATTTTTTTTTTTTTCACTACCTTCTATTCTTAGTCTAATATTTAGATTCCTCTTTAATCTCTTCATCTTTCCTTAGATTTTCAAGTCCTTTTATTTTTTTTAAATCCTCTCCTCAGTTATTGCCAGTTGTGCTGTCATCTTTTCTTTTTATGCATCATCATCATCTCTAACTCTATTCTCTTTCAATTCACTTTTGCTTTTATCTTCCCCAATTCTCAGTGTTTTCAGTGTTTCTGAATTTCTTCCCAGTATCTATCTTCTTTCCTCAAGAAACTTGTTATCAACTTGCCTCCATTCAGCTTTATGTTCTTTGTCCAGCTGTTCTCAGCATTTAAGAATCATATTTTATATTTTCATGCCGAGTACCCTGTCCACTTTTGTATTTGGTTGCTTTCTGACCTGCATCTTTTCATGTTATTATTCAAGTTAATAGCCACTTCTTCCTCCTATTCTGATGAATGATGGTTGCTCTCAAAACATGGTAGGAACATTGGTTTTAGTTTGTTTGTCTGCCATTGGATTCCAGATCTTGAAGACCAGATCACAAAATGTTGTGCTTAGACAAACAGTGCAACCCACAAATGTGAATGACATTTTTCAAATGTATGAATGAGTTTAACCAAACATTCATTAAGCAAAGGAAATTTTGATTTCAAGACTTTGTAAATTTGCTAGGTATGTGTAAATTTCCACAGATTTTCAGTATCATAAATTGTCTGCCAAAAGTCAAGCTCTTTTTCTAAAGACAAGGAATATGAGGACAGCAGTTTTCTGCAAAATATGATTTCTATGTAGCATAATTTGAGAAATTAAAGGACTCCAGATTTGTGTAAAAGAAATTTTATCAGAAGAGCTCAGACAATTGTGTACAAACCTGAAAATTTTCTACACCTGAGACTTTGCACAATACAGTAAGTCTGATTCAGGATGCAGATAACTAATACCATTCAGAATACAGAAGAATCTTTCAGACTCTCATTAAACACTATGGCCCAACACCATTTCTGTTACAACCTATTTCCTATGCTGTAGGCACAATGGAAAATTTAAATGTGGTCACAGTTCAGATGGTAGAACATCAAGGAGACTCAATTGGAAGAGTTGTAGCGACTAGACTGATCAAAATTTTATTTGTGTGCTCTTATCCAAAGTTCACTGACTTTTCAAGAGTCTATTGACTTCTGTGCCCTTTAAAAAGGGTTTAAGTGCCTCTTTCTGAGAGATTACTGCAGGATATTTTGCTCTTCCATGGTAAACTGTTTGATTTTTCATTGAACAGACTATTGGAACTGGAAGTAAAAATCTCAAGCACCTAAAATATAGCAGCATTATTTTAAAGCGAAAGCATTATTCAGAATAACTCATTAATGCAAAAGCTAAATTTTAAATTGTGCATGGGCATTTGGAAAGAACTCAGTCAATATCTGTCAATTTCAGGTAAAGAAATAATTTCTGAATTTCAGATTTTCTGGGAGCATTTTAATGATTTTATGGTTACACATGAGAGATCATTTCAAGATGAACCGATTACATTTCTATTCATCTATTATATTCAAGACCGTATAGACATGGCTCAGCTAGTTGAAATAAATTTGTATGCATAAGGCTATATAAAAATTCTAGATAAACATTCTGTGTAAATGGATTTGTATATTGGCAAGCAGAAGATAAATATGGTTGAGCTAATGTGATCAGTTGCCACAGCTGTCATTGGCCTGTGGACATTAAGATACAGCTGAGTTCAGGGGCCGTGGCTACTACCACTCCTCTTCATCTATAGCCCTTACATCAGCCAAATAAATACATACAGTCAAAGTGCTGCTGAACCCCTGACTGGATATGAGTTATTCTTTTTGTGGTTCTGTGTGATAGATTAAAACCTCATTCATCATGAAAAAGGGTTTAAACACACACACAGAAGGCCACAATCTATAAATATAGTTTTTTAATAACCATATAAAAACATTTTTGTATATAAAATTTAAACCACCTATTTCCTGTGACTTTATCTTTGTACTTTTGCTAGGCAAGTCAGTGAAGAGCTAATCCTAATGACAGGGTAACGTGCACTAAAATAAACAATTTTTCAGGATTATCAGATACCTGAGAGATAATACTAAGATATTGAATAATAAAAAGTCTCATTTTTCTTATTTAATGATTAAAAATTATTATAGGAGGATATAGGATAGATTGATAACATTTTGAAGTACAGTGGTTCCCAAAAATTATTTTAAAATAAAACCACCTAAATTCTTCACCCTTGTTTAAAAATCATCCTTCAGCCCAGAAATAGAAAAATCTTGGAAGTAAATATACACACCTCAATGCTTTCTTTATGTTGTGTAAGAAATAGACAAAACTGGTATTTACATAATTGTGATCTTATTTTGGCATGAATGGATGGAGTACTGGACATTGCACTGTCTGGAAGATTTTTCTGAGGTGATGTTGTCATCCTCGTGATGTTGAAAGACTGAAATTTTTATAGCCATTCAAAGAGAATGTGTCAGGGGACATGTGGGAGGCACATGAATAGAAGGCAATATGTGAGTTCGAGAGGCTGAAGTTGGAGAGGCACAAAGTTCAGCAGTATCTAGGAAAATTAGCTTACAATTCCAAGCTAATCAGTCTTAAATGTGAACTTTCTGCATGTGGACACTGAATTAAGTTTTCAGTGTTAACCTTGCATGGATTTTCTGTTTTAATATAGATAAAAGGCTGCTTTGTGACATTGTTGTATAGCCTTGATAACATTTTTAACTTTTTCTCCAGGGTCTTAATATATTCCATCTATCTCAACCCTATAATACTAGAATTTGAAAAGCAGCATGTTAGTAAATAAATAGTACAGAAATTAAAAATTGCTACTTAGAGAGTGCTCATCTACCTAAGCAAAAGTGCAAAAAACTAGGAGCCTGAAAATTTATGTATGTATTCAGAAATGTCCCCGTCTAAAGCAGAAATGAAAATATTTTGCTAGCTCATTTTTAAACTCATTTTTCACATCTAGCATCAGCTTTCCTTCTATGCCCATATGGAAGAATACGAGCACTGAGCCTGGTTGTGTTAGACCACATAAGCACTTCTGATACCTGTCTTGTAACTGACAAGCCTGTGAAGGCTTCTAAGTACACACACAGACACACATTATAACCATAACATTACAGTCTTGGGATTTGGTCCATCTGGCAGTAACTTGGCAATTTGCATGTATTTTGATGTAGCTCGAAGTTGTTCACTGAGCAGTAATTCATTTTCTCATCTACAACATGTGCAAAGCCTAGGTTTGTAAGTTTCAGTTACTAATGTCTTTGTTCCCATGTTTAAGAACAGTGATCTGACACAGGTAAAGGCTTACAAGATGAAAAGGAAAAGCTAAAGACAAACCCCCACATGTAATATAGAAATATACAAATAAAATCAGCTTCTGTGAAATATTTTTTTCAACTGGGATGTCATTTGACATGCAGGAGTTTTATCTTCTGACTAGAAATCAGAAGATCTTCTGTCACAAACAGCTCTTTTGTCATTATGTTGTGGGTTTGTTCTGTGACCATGGTCCATTCTTCTGGCCTTACTGACACAATTTTCTCATCAATACAGTTTGAATAATGTAGCTATCTAGCAGAAATATCCTAAAGCATTCACTAATTTATTTCACAATGCATAGAGATAAGAAATGACAGCCAGATGTTTAAAATTACCCATATCACATTTAATCTCCATTTGATTGCAACAATGTACAACTAAGTGCTATAATTGGAGGTACACTACTTTTTCCTTCCTTTCCTTCCATGAGTCAAATGGTACAGTGAGGGTAAAAGTTCAGTCTCAAAGTTGCGCATTAGTTTTTAACTCAGGGAAAGCAAGAAGTCTGAACTCCTCAAAATAAGATCTTATTGTGTAAGAAAGCTAATGTCAGATGCACTCTGGAAAAGTAGTTGAGTAGTTGCATAAAATTAACTGTTTGCAACCGAATTAGGGAGTGTTGCAATAACTGAAACAAAGTTCAACCTGGTTGCATCACACCAAGATATGTGTGTTCTCACATTACCCATGTGAAGCATGATGTACCATGAGAATATTCGAACAATATAATGTTCTACATAGTGCCTGAGAGGTATGATTGGTATGATGTGCTTACTATAGAGCATTAGTAAAGACACTAGGCACAGTGTGTGCCTAGTACCTGGGCAAGATAATGAAACACTTGAGAAAGGTATTCTAAAACCAAGGCAAAAGCTGGTAACCTGTATGAGAAGAGAGTGCGTGCAGACTTTTAAACCAAGTGTTGTTTACGGAATCAAAATAATAATGAAAAATATAGGCAGGGACACAAATAAAATTTATTAATGAGCATATATTATATAGAAACACAGCAAGACATAACAAAATAAACAGACTGACAGACAATAAGATGATTAGTGTACTTGCTCTCTTGGAAGTCACCATTCAGGTGCTCTCACGCAGCAGGGGAGAAATTGGGTACTTGCTCTCGATCCTCTCATTCTTTTAATATGTGTCTCTGGGTAGCAGCCATCTTATTTACTTGTCAACTCTCCTTAGCATCCACATGGCCAGTGCATGGCAGGCAAGATAATAAAATCATCTTAATTTTAGGCTACCCTGTACTGGTTTTGAATCAAAGCTTTTCCTATCAACTTCAAATTAATACAAATAATAAATAATACAAATGCATTAATACAAACAGTACATTCAAATAATCAACTTTTCATATCTGCTTCAAATTAATATGAATAATATAAGAAATTAAAGTACCAAAATTCAGTCTGATATTTTAGAGCAGGGGAAGCTGATATTTATTTGCAAAATTTTTAAGGGAATTAATTTCAGCTAATCACACTCACTCTCCCATAGATTTTGTTCATTCACATACATATTTTCACACCTACATATTCAAGATCATCAAGATATGCATGTCCACATTGTCTGTCCAGGAACACTTATGTGTATTAAAGACCATTGTCTTGGATTCTTCTTGACTGACAACAATCAACCTTTTTTTTTTTTTTTTTGGACAGAATTTTAAATACTATGCAAAAGTCAACAGGTGTTATTAGGCAGTCCTCTGTTTCAGTATGTTACTTCCTCCAGCCTCCATAAACCTTAGGCAAGGTTGATGTTCAGAGGGTTTGTTTTTTGCTTTTTATTTTTCTCTGTGAGTTTGGAATCTGCACATATATCTGGCTATAGTTTGTTTTCCTGGAATGGTAACATTATGTACTATAACCTTGCTTTCATCTTTCTGCTGTTTAGGGTGCATGACTTTCTGTGGATGAGTTGTTTGTCATGTGGTCTAGTCAAAGAGCAGGCCTTTTGATCTTGATGAAAAAACCTTCTGTTTTGCTTAGTTTTATTGCTTCTGATGGCATTACTTAGAACAGCACTGCATTAGAGTGGCTTGTGTCTGTGGAAGTCTGTATACATCTACGACAAAGACTTGACTGTGTTACAGCTGGTTCTGGCAATGTATTTAAATTGTATATCAAGGGGAATTAATTATATTAATTTTTTTCAGCTGATTCAATTAGATTCTTATATTAGTGATTATGATTTATAATAACACCTGGATTTTCTTGCTAATAGCAGCTTAATAAATGGAAGATTATCTAAGAAATATTAGTTGTGACCCATATCTTCCCCATCTAGATCCCCGAGGAAAATGGCACTTGCAACAGCAGCCATTTGTAGACAGTTGAAAATGTCTGTTTCTTGAAATGCCCTAAATTATCAGAATATCTAATTGGTCTTAGCATTACAGTAGTCCTGAAACCTTTTTGCAGTTTGTGCTACAGAGCAGCTAGTGTTAATAGGAGAAGAAAGCTCTGGAAAGAGCTGTCAGCAGCTCATTCCTCTGCTAACTTTCTTTTGCAGAAATTGACCTTTTGCTGTTCTTTCACCAAATCTCTTTATTTAGCAGACTTTGAGTGTAAAACCACAACTTATTTACAAATTCACACCAGCAAGTTAGACCAGTTTCATTCAAAAGCATGGGAATTTTCTGGAAAGTTCTTGGAATAATTTCTGGACAATATTGGAGACAAATAGATACAAAATTTAAACCATAATGAATTGAATAGTGAGAATATAATTATTGGTAGTCAGCATGATTTACTGGAATATAAATCTTGCAAAGTAAATCTGGTTTCACTGTCAGGCTTCATGAGATTATAGGTTTGGTAAATAGAGTTGAAATTACACAAAGTATTTAACTTAATACCATATAATGTTCTAATGAAAGGAATCACACAAGTAGATCATCAGTTGCTTAACAGACAGGAGTTATTGCTCTGGTTTGTTTTCTATCATGTTTCACAAAGATCTGTACTGGACATAGTTCTGTTCAGCATTTTCATCAATGACTTGGTAATAAATATAAATCACTACTGAACAAAATGCACTGGAAGGAAGACACACAAGCCATAGAGAGGAATGATGGAAAAAGCACAGCTGACTGAACTTAAAACAATGTCTTGGAGCATAGTAGCAAATATGTACTGTTTGCAGTGGTAATTGTGTAAATAGCAGCAGTAGAATAGTAAATACAGCTGTGATATACCAGTTTAGATTTGTGTGATTAGTATCGCCATTTTTTAAGATAATGCTATAAAAGTTTTAAAAGGGGGAAAGGTGATACATTTGACAAAAAAACAACCTAACATTGATGATTGTGAAACATAGTATTTAGTTTGGCTGTCTTTAAAATTCATAGAATCCTAGAATCATTTAAATTGGAAAATATTTCTAAGATCTTCACTCCTAACCATTACCCAGCACTACCAAGTCCTCCAATAAGCTGTGTCTCTAAGTACCACATCCTTTGAATACTTCCAGGAATGATAAGTCAACCACTTCCCTTGGAAGCCTGTTCCAACACTTGATGACCCGTTTGGACCCCAGCTCCCTCGGCTGCTCCTCCTAAGATTTGTACCCTAGACCCATTACTAGCTTTGTTTCCCTTGGACAGTGCAAAAATAATGGTATTGAACAACTAGGTGAGGAAAAATTCAGAGACATTGAGTCCACACTAATGTTTAGCTTGCTTTATGGGTGGCAGTTTTAAAGTAAATCTATTGATTCTGCCCCATCACTGTGCTTTGGATTACACCACAGGGGCATCTCAGGCTGCGTGTGGATGGATGCAGGGATGTAGATTTGTGCTGGGAGTGCAGAAAGTGTGCCAGATGTTAATGAGCACACATCCAGCCTAGAGCTTGCTCAGTGTACAAGTCCCCCAAACACTTGTACAACAGATTACCCTTAAGCAGCTGTTTACCTACGAATCTAATCCTATGTTCTGCCCTAATGCGAATACAGCCATAGTTAGAAATTACTCAAGCATTTCTTTCTGTTTTATCAGACCCAGTTTTCCTTCCACAAAACTAAAACACACTTATAAACCTCCCCAAAAACTGGTCTATTCCCCTTAATTTACAGATTTTTATTTTCATACCAAGAAAAAAGAAAAAAAAAAAAAGAAAAAAAATGCATTTTTTGAAATGCTGGCCTGAAATGCTGAGTGGAATATGTTAAAATTTCTACCTGCAGAAATGCAGAAATGACAACTTTTTTTAAGATACACTTTACAGCTTCACTTTAAACATTTATAAAGTCTTTGACTTAATATTGGAAAAACTGGTAAATTGACAAATGTATGACATCAAAGTTTCTGGATAAATGGGTCATTTTCTTGTTAAAAAAAAAGTGGTTTGGTCCAAAATACTCATTACTTTTTAACTTCTGTGAGATAAGAACTAGGAGAAAAGCAAAGCAGGCACCAAACTTGAAAGAATATAAAGAATTTTATTAACTGACCTAGAAGAGGGAAAAAGAAAAAATAAAATCATACCACACCTTCAGAACTCTTCTCCTCCCCCCACCTTTCTCCCTTCTTCCCCTGACAGTGTAAAAAGACAGCTCTTGAGATGTTCAGTCTGTTTACCACTTCCATAATAACCTTGTTCAGTCCATTTAGGAAGAGGAGTCTCTCTTGCCCATGCTATGGAGAAACTATCACAACGAGACAGCCGCCTGGGTTGGTTCTCTGCTCACATCATGTGAGAGTCCCTTCCCACGACTTGCAGCTTTTTCCACAGCTGCTTTCGAGGGTCCAATCTTGAGCTACTGGGGTACAATTTTAAGGTTGAGCTGTTCACAAACAAAAGTTCTCTTCACCCATCTCTGGGACCATCTTCATCTCTAAGAACAGAGGCCCTCCTCCTTCCCTGGGAGCAAAGGGTCCTCCTCATCTTCATCTCTAGGACCATCTCTGGGAGCATCTCTAGGAACTGAGGTTTTCTCCTTTCCCATTTGGAGCAAAAGTCCTCATCACTTCCATCTCTCCCTGTTCAAACCTCTCATGAAATTACAGCTGCGTCAGCATCTGCCTAACTCAGCACAGGTGCTTTTGGTCACAAGTACAAGTGAACGCTCCACCCCCCCATGCCTTCATGAAATTACAACAGGTACTCTGATACATCATAGCTTTACAACAGAATTTCAGCTTTAAGCATCTCCTCTCTCTCTTCCCTCAGGTTTTCAGCTCTTCACAGCAATAAAAAGGTTAATCTCACCTAGGCCTTGCAGCTGGAATTCCGCTTATCACTGTTGGTCACATGATCTCACATGATCTGTGCCGGACAGCAGGGCAGCTTTAGCTGAATCTTGGCCGCACTGGAGAGGGAGAGCCGAGCCGCTCCGGCTGCACATAGCGGGGCTGTGCGGGGGTTCCGTGGGTGGAACGGGGCCCATCGGCTCCAGGATGGCCGTGGCCCGGCCCGGTCTGGCCCGAGCAGGGCCTGGCCCACCGACCCCCGCACGGGGCCCACAGCCACCTGTCCCAGCACCAGAAACGAGACAGAGCTCTGCCCGGGGTTTGCCTATTCTTAAGTGTGGATCACAGAGGAGGTCACAATTTAAGTGGCTAAATAACTTGTCCATATTCAAACTGACCAGCTGATAGGTTCTGTCGGGTCACAGAGGAGCTGTAAGCACCCCTTTGCAAGAATGTCACTTCCGGGACTATGCTTTGCTAACCCATAACAGAGTGTTACTGTTGGAGTTGTTTTTGTGGAGATAAACCAGTATTTAAGGCTAAGGAGCTTCAAGGTTAGACCTTTTGCTCCGTATTATTACCCTGCAATATGACCTTTTAACCACTAATTTTTTTTAAAAAATTACACATATATTTACTAAAGCCTGTTTGAAAATATATACTTAACTGAAAAATAAAGCCCGTTTTTCCTTTTTAATCTCTTCACGTTATGAGTACTATAAAAATGTATTTTTCAAAAGACACTGAAGAGGTTTGTTTCAGTTTTCCTTTGGATAAGATTTCTCATAGCACTTGAATATAAACTAATAGGATGAGAAACAGGTGGAAGGATATCCACCTTTTCTAAAGCTATTTAGTGTTCTGGACAGCAAGTGGTGCTGCTGTATGTAGAATACATAATGGTTAAAAACCAAAGAGAAATGAAATCCATATCAAGAAAATACTGTCCTCTGTCTCAGGAAGAATGCATGTCTGAAGCATACTTACAGTATCTCTGGAACACTACTAGAATAGTAGTATGTACACTCTTCCTATATCAAACACTTAGAAATATTAAAGAAACTCTGACAGGAAAAACAAAAATAATTTTTTTTTGTCTGATTTACTTAAAAATTTTAAGTTATTTACAGTTGATTTGAAAATTATTGTTTCTCATGTTAATCCATGATATATGAAAATTCTTAAGCAGCAACAGAGAGATTTTAATCAAAATCATCAGCTTACAGTTTCATTAGGCAGAAAACCTTCTTCAATGGTGAAAATTGTAGTATTATTATATTATTATTATTACAGTACTTTAAAATTAGCAATATTTTAGTTTTAATAGTTAAAAATATTACTCATACTTGGCTAATTTAATATTGTAGTTTTTTCTGGTACTTGTATAAATGATTGTTCAAGATCTGAAACAGCTCTGCCTTCTCTTTTATTGTGTTCTTACTTATACTTACTTACTTACTTATACTTACTATACTTACTTATAGAAAATTAGATTAAGAATTATGTGTGTGTGTGTGTATACGTGTATATATATACATATATGCACTGAGTTTTTCAGAGAAACAGTTTCAGTGGCATCGAAGCAATTCTCATACAAAAAATGTGTCCTATTAATCATCCATGATATTTTGGTATCTTGGTATTCCATAAATTTACATAGTAAGATATCAAGTTCCTACCTGAAAAAGTTGTTTTAAGTCTGATATTTGTACAGCTAGAAGGGAAGAAGATTTTTTATTTTTGTTTCTGCCTCGCAAAACAATGAAGTGCATAATGTTATTCTCAGCTGTCTAAAAGTGTTATTTCTTCACACACGTGTATTTTGATCTATGTTATTTCTACACAGTAAGTTTTGACATTTTTTTAATCTTTTCTTTTTTTTTAATCTACCAAAAATTACAAATTATCTGGACAATAGAACATGAAGCACAGAAAAAAGCTGTGCCCCTTATATATTAGTACTCTTTTCAGATCCATATTGTCTGCTCTCTAAAGCCAACATAATGAATTTTTTACCTCTGAAAGTTTGTACAGATGGAGTCCTTTCAAAAACAATGGGGAAAGAAATGTGAATAGGATTTCAATTTTTTATGGCAACTTGATTCAGAGCCATCAGGCACTGACGGTTCAAGTGGAAAACAAAACAACAGTGAAATTCCAGGGAACATTGCATCCCAATGAGGGGGAAGTCTTCCTGTTTTATTTTCCATTGGACTGGGCACTGGTTACCAGAGCAGCGGGTAGGAGAAGCTGTATGGTACCAGCTTCCATGCCAGAGATCATAATTGTTATGTAACTCTGAAGCTTAGAAGTAGAAATTGAAAAGTATTATTGTTTTTGAACTGTGCACAGAGATGCAGAGGAAAATGTAATAGCCTGAGCAGAGAAGATTAGGACTCATTTCTGTAATGCCTGTAAATTAACCTCTAGATCTGCTCCTCTGCAGTATTTCTTTGCATGCCAAAATAGTTTCTTAACTGGAAGTTTTGCATTTTTCTTGTATGGTGTAGAACAGGTATAGAAGAAACTGTTCCTGGAGAATACTCCCTAAACTTCAGATTATGAGACCTTGTCCTGAGGATGTACTCACATATTTAGTCTGCCTGTCCACACTCTAGGACTTTCCTGTGTTATCATTCTACTGAATTCTGAAAAAAAAGATGTATCCTCAACTCCTTTCATTCTACTCTTTGTGATTTTCCCCTTTAAGATTGCTTTCATGAATGGATGCCAGGCTAGAAGGGCAAGAAGCCAAAGTGAATTCTTCAGTTAAAGTCCTTTATCTTTTAGTTATCCATCTGATAATAGCACAGAACCCTGTCTTTTCTTGGATATATCATCTTGGGTTACAATAAGAGGAAGTGGTTAAAAGAGATGAATACATAAAAGAAAAAACATAACTAATCAGGCCTGTGAGAAAAAATACAAAGCTGTACAGAATTTCTGCAATGTAGATAGATTGAGTTTAATGATAATAATCTTTCATTTCCAGATCATTTCTTATATTATATTTAGAGAAAAAGGATGAAATATCCCACTTTGTCAAGATGCAAGGTTTTGAACAGAGAATATCTCCCAGTCATGTTTAGGAATGTTGGTTGAATGAGCAGATAATCAAATGGAAGAAACATCTCACAAGAAGAATATAAACAGAGGTGACCAAAGTTGACTGCTGAGTCTTTTCATGAATAAATTACAGTCAAAGTGATTTTTTTACTGAGGAGGAAATCCCTAATCAGTTTTCAGTATACTAGCTTGTACCTCATTTTATTTGCTGAATTCTGCTTGTCTTCCTTTTGAATTGGGACTATGAATCCTCCCACTAAAAAGTAAATAATGATATTGGGGTAATGAATAGTGGAAATAACTCATGTTCAGTATTTATTCTTATTGAATTGTTGTTGCAATATGACTGTTTTTCCAAGTCCTTTTTTAGGAGTAAGAAAGTCAATTATCTTAGGTAAATATTGATAGTGGACATCTCTCTCTTTCTAAGATATTGCTAACATGTTGCAATATAGGATTGCTCACAAAACTCCGTTCTGAGGCAGAAAGTGCTTCATTCAAAGTTATTTTGACCTTTGATGACTATGGTAGACATTACCTATGGCTTACTACAGAAAACTCCAAGGACTAACAGTAGCTCAGGATAGTTTTGGCCAACATTTCTGTGTTGGAAGCTTATGCTTTTTCTCCAACCCATTGTCAATATGTTGAAGGAAAAAATTCCTCTGGAATGAAATAGCAGGAAACTTGATCATGACTCCTTCACTTGTTTCCTCCAGATGAATTAATAATTTCTCTGTTGTTAAGGGAGAAATAGAACTCAATAGTCAGCATAAAAACAGAAAACAGTTCCAGTCTCAGGGGGAAACTCCCTCTTACTCAAAGATATAAGGAAGCCCATGTGTTTTGGCTCTTCCTGCCATGAGCCTACGAACCAGCCTGGGTAGATTTTTGTAATCTTTCTTAAATGATTCTTGGAAGAGATGGACTATTGAATAAAGGCATAATTGTTATTGCAAGATCAACAAACAGTCATAGTGATAGATTACAGCAGTTTACATGACAAGGAGAAAGTTAAATTGCAATTTAAACAAATTCCTTAAACTCACTCCTTAAAGGAAAAAGAAAAAAAGTGAGAGAAAACATATTACCCTAAATTGAAAGTAAAACTTGTTAATTAAAGGAAAAAGGAAATTGAGTTAAAATGGAAGAGACTAATATAAACTGAGCCAGACTTCCACATGAATAGGGTAAAATAATATACTTAATTGTTGGTTTACCTTGTTAGAAGACTGCTATTCAGAACCACTCTGTGTCTCTTGTAAAGATAGCTGTCGTAATGGCTTACAGGATTAAGACTTCTCAAGTTTCTCCATTCTTATCCTTGTGAGTGGTGTGAATTTTAACAGAATGAAGATGTCTCCTCAGAAAGCACTGAGGTGTGAGTGGCTAAAATCCTCTGATCTAACGTAGCCACAGGTCACATCTCTTAGTGTAGTTCGTTTTCATAATCACATATATCTTGAACACAGATACACTATTCACTATAGATAAATTCAAAAAAATCTGAAGATAAAGAGGGCACTTGATTGCCTAAAATGAGCACCTGCACTATACAGACTATAGAATTTCACTAAAAAGTTTAAGAGTCAGAATAATTTTTTCTGGTGTAACTAATTGGACTATATGATTTGCTCTGGAGATATGAAGGACTGGACAAGTGAGTAAACCTTTTGATAAAGCATTCTGTAGTAATGGTACCTCCACTGTTTCCCATTTTCAGATTGATTTGAAAACTTAAATAGAGTCACTGTTTGATGACACATGTAAATCATGCTATTTATTGGTTTTACTGGTTTTTTTGTTTGCTTGCTTGTTGTTTTGCTTTTTAGATTCTGGCTCCCAAACAGGTCTGTGAGATGTTGAGGACTCTCAGGGCCAGTCTGACAGCTGAAGGACAGGCCTCTTTAATAAATGGTGAAGAAATGTTATAGATCAATTCTAAGCACAATTATTTCTGTCTGACCTTATTTTGAGTTGTGCCTCATCTTTCTTTTGAGCCTTTACATTTCACATGGGTTTGCATAATTACACTTATTTCTCATACCACATTTTTATGTTCTAGTAGGACCTTGATGTTTCAGCAAGCACATAACCCAGAAGGGTAGGTGCTATATGATAGGTATAGTGGTATAAACACCTACATCAAAGTTCCCTGAGGGATTTGTTTTGACAGACAAAAATTTTTTTCAGAAATAGAGCTCCCATGAATTATTTTAAACTGTTTTTTATAATCAAGTCACTTCAGCACTGCTTTCTAGACTAACAATGGTTTGCAATGAAAGTTCATATAAGGTCACCTGTTATATGAAGTCAATCCTAAAAACCAACGTCTTTGAAAAATGTTGTAGGTGCACAATCCTGTGTAACAAATTCTAGTTCTATCTTGTTTTATATACCTGTCTAAACCAATTACCTGGTGTAAAAGGTCATCAGCAAAAGAAGCCTTTACTGCTGATTTTTGTCATGTTTGCTTTAGGTTTATATATAAACATGAGAGTTGAGAGGGAAAACCTTATACTTAACCTTTCTAACTTTCAGGTTCAATATTATTTATAAAACTTAATGTAGATTTATTTTTGCCTTGCAACTGCAATTTAACTTGAACAACAATCATATAAATACAGAATATGCTCAAGGTCTTAATTCCAGACACGAGGTATCTAGAATGATACAGAGATGAGATGCTTCTGAGATGCAGGGATTCTTGTGTAGTAGGTTGACACGGGCTGGATACCAGGTGCTCACCAAGCCATTCTATTACTTCCCTTTCTCAGCAGGACACAGTAGGGGAGAAAATAAGATGGAAAAAACTTCTTAGTTTAGGATAAAGGCAGTGTAATAAAGCAAAAGCAAGGGTTCTGTGCATGGAAACAAGGAAAACCAAATATTTTATTCTTTACTTCCCATCAGCAAGTGATGTCTGGGTACTTCCCTGGAAGCAAGGCTTCAGCACCCCTAGCATTTGCTCCTGAAGACAAACATCGGAATTTCTGGAGATCCTGAGCATCTCATTTTGCTTTATAATAGTCCTGTGTGCAGGGACAGTGATGGAGTCTTAGTGCTGTTTATTCTACATCACACACATCCCCGTGGAGAGTGGGGAGCAGTTTTCAGCAGGGAATGCTGAGGCATCAGAAGCAGAACATTTTTCTTCCCCAGTCATGGAAGAGAGTGGTTTTGTCCCTTTACCAGCCGTGGAGGGGTCCTTTTCCTTTGCCGGGCTCACTCGTGTTGCAGTGGGGATGGGAGTCTCCCCAAAAGTCCCCATATCCCCACTGCTGGGGAGCTGTTCCGCAGTCCCCAGCCACCACCTGAGATCGCCACCAACAGGGAGAGCCCCAGCTGGGTGGCGTGGAGCAAGCAGCTTGGCAGCAAAACTCCTTTCAGACAAAATAGCTTTCCAGGTTTTGCTTTGCCCGTTTTCCACGGTTTCCTGACTGGGGAAGGGTGTTAAACGATGGGAACTCATTTGCAACATTGTTTCCTTGTTCATTTTTTCCTTCCATTGTTCTCTGGAGCTGCATGGTGTAGTGAGAGACCCCCTTGCCATTTCGTCTTTATTCCCAGGGCAACCTGTGGCACAGCTGTAGTGAATACCCTTTTTTATGGGTAAACCATCCTCTCTGTTGTTCAATCTTTTATTAATATTGTTGTGTTTATTTAAGATTTATTCAGTAAATTGTGACTCCAACTTAATCTCTCCTAGTATTTTTCCTCTACTATCAAAATGGGGTGATTTGAGTGGATTTAATTTTCCTGATGAGTTTTAAAAGGGGCACAATATTTTGATCAAGTTTTATGTAAGTTGTTTTTAATGTGTAATTTACTTGCTTTATACTTGCCCAGAACTTCATACAGCTTTCTGGGGGAAAAAAAACCAACAACATGCACATGATAAAATAGCTATGCCTTGCTTACATATAATGCAGAAATAAAATCAACACCTCCATTAACACTAGAAATAAAGATTGTGCATTTCAAAATTCCCCTTACATACACTCACTCTAACTGATTTTTTACCTCATTTCCAAGGAGACAAAGGAGGTGTCAGACCTCTCTGTAAACCTCATCTCTTGTTGACCTATCTGCCATGGTCAACTGCATGATTTGGGCCTGTGGTGCACTACCATAACTTCTTTTCAAGCTTCTGAAAAAAAAAAAAAAAAGTGGTGTGAAGAGTTTAATAAAGTATGCCTGCCTTTTCAGCTCCAGTCCTTTTTTGTATTCCTACCCTTGTCACATAAGTCCCTGTCAGACAACTGGCCTGACATAAGACTATTGGGGAGGGCACAAAGCAGGGAGGAGAAGATGAACACTACCTCAGGCACATCAAGGTTGTCCTTGAATAGGATGCGAGGCTGTCCTTGAACAGGATGCAGAGAAGTTTGGTCGATGCCCACAATGTTCATAAATATCAGCTCAAGAGATGTGAACATCATGGTGTACAGAAAAGCTAATTTATGTTTTTTTCTTCCTTGGAGGCCTGTGGCTGTGGATAAATTTTGCGTGAAGCAGACTAGTTTTACAGATGACTGTATTCAGAGCAAAACTCTCTGAAGCATTTCTATAATGGCTTTACTTTGTAAAATGTGGAATTTTTCAACAGAATATGCAGTTCTGCAGTATAAAGATTTTATTGCTGTGGGTTTGGTATGAACTGTATAACTCACAGCTTCACTATTCATGATGAATTTACTGACTTCTTTATGTACACAGCCTAGGAAATATTTGGGGTTGAAAGATTCCTTAAAACCAAATGCTATGAACTTTATCATATAAATCACAAAGGTAGCCAGTGAAGCAAAAGTTACTGAAGATTTACCTTTTGCAGGGGTCTGACCACTGCAGAACTGCTTCATGACAAACAGTAAAGGGTTCAGTTTCATAGAAGAAACAACAAAAAGATCAAGGGGAGGTTGCTCAGCGGAGATGAAAGAGAAGACTGTCTTTATGATGTATCCCATGTATCTGGGAACTGGATATTAATCTCTCTATATATGTACTTCTTAGACAAGTAGGGTAAATATTTGTCTCCTGATTGCAGTCATATTGGTTTATACATACTTTTTTTATATGTATGTACAGGTGTAGGAGGCATGGAGTGTTCAGATAACAGCACATTATTTACAGGGGATCTGTGCCCTCCAGGGCAGCAGCTGGGGACTGGCAAGGTAGAGCAGGGCACTGGAAATAGTATGAAATACAGATGAGGCAACTGGAGTTGAAACATGTATCCCCACTGACAAGAATTTGAGGTGAGGCAGGTAGTTCACATACACATTGTTTTGTGCATTCACATTAAAGCACAGTTAGAACTCTTAGTGTAGATTTGGGATTCTACTAAAATTGCAGATGGAATCTGGTATTGGTGGTGTCAGTTTATTTCAATTTATGCTAAGTTCCCTATACTGTTAAAATTATCCAAGATTAATCAGGATATTTCAGCAACATCACAGCTTGGACCCAGGGGTTGCATTACATCATGAAATTAATAGAATCTTTGTAGTGGGAATTCTCAGTGCTCAAACACTCAAAATTATGATTAAACACTGTATGACCACAAAACTCTCAACAGCTACATTTTATCTGGGACATTAGACAGAATAGCCTTTTATTTTTTTATGTACTCTTGAATGATATCCAGACACAACCACTGAAGACACATAGAACTGCTTCTTGTACTTACACATGCCAGTAACAAGAATCATGCAGCATTTAAAATGTTGACTCATTGGTCTCTGGCATAAAACTGATTAACAGCCTGGGCTTTATTTTACACGGGAAATTTAGTCAAAGCTTATGCAAAGTATTGCATTGTAAAACTGTGTTTTAAAGGCTAATTGTGAACTTAGCAAGCTTGGATTGACAATGACAAAGCCAGAAATACTCACTAAGGCTGCAGACTTTCTAGAAAATTTATTTTCTGTAATATTTTTCAGTTGCAAGTAGAATACATGCAGTGTTGTCTTTTTTCCATAGGTTTGGAATAAACAACAGTGAAGCAGAACACAAGACTTTTTGACATTCTTCTCTGCTCCTCAGTTACTCACCTTAAACATGGAAAAG
The DNA here is from genome assembly GCF_965178545.1 of Coloeus monedula. Taxonomy (NCBI): domain Eukaryota; kingdom Metazoa; phylum Chordata; class Aves; order Passeriformes; family Corvidae; genus Coloeus; species Coloeus monedula. Next base: position 96,667,469 of record NC_138783.1, read on the forward strand.
GCTTGACAGTACAACTTGGCCATTGTCAATATGATGATGGGATGAAGCATAACTCCACAAAAATGGATCAAGACTCTTATCTTGGACTGTAAAATTAGACTCACACCAGTTTTCACTGAAGATTCTTATAGATTGAAACATGAAATGGTATCCAAAGTGTATTCCAGGAAGTTTAATTTCAGATTTTATTTTTATTAAAGCTTCCACCTTATTCCTGTAGGAATATATCTCAAAGGAGTTATTTCAAGCCACTTTGCATTTTTCTCACTCCATGTATGGTCCTTGTCCTATTTTATTTCATACTGTTCAGATATTAATTATAAATTTAATAATTATCTCATGGAATTTTCTACCATGATGTCACTATGGAATTTCACAGCTTCATAGCCATTTACTAAAGTTTCTTTCACAATGAATATGGGGATAGAAATAATGAATAATAAAGACTCAAAAATATTAGCACTAAAGCTGTTCAGTGAGCTCAAATGTCTATGCTCTGATTTTTAGATGATTCTTTTGGCACTTTCCCTTCCCAAAATATTCCCTGCTAAATGGCAGTTGTTGCTACTAAGCATTCAGCATGCCTGCTAATTTGATTCTCAGTTCTCAGTGGTATTCAGAACATGGAAAATATACAGTTAGTGTGCATCTGAGAAAATGTTCATTTACATGACTTGCCTGTCATCACAGAGACAGACCTGAACTGAAAGCACCAGACTGCTGATTATCTGCATTATCTGGGCAAAGATCCTTTTTCCTTCTGCCGTTCCTGGCTCATTCACTGCAAAAAAATCCAACTTCTGCAGCAGTTGAGACAAAGATCCTAGTTTATTTCACAGTTCAATTTTGGTATCCTGTCGAATACTTCGTTCACTTACAGAGACACAATCTGTGTGAAAATACCAAGTGACAAGGTAATTAAAGACTTAATCTGAGTGCTTATACAAAACATCTTAAATTAGATTATCACCCCTTGTTACCAGTATGAATGGGTTTAAACTACAGTCTATGCTTTCCTATTCATTGATTGGATGCCATCAAATGTCATGAAACAGAAAATTACAGCCTGTAGTGCTAAAGTTTGGCCAAATTACAGTAAAATATGATGTATTATGCTAAATTAAAGACCAAAATCACCACTTAGAATACTAGGGATTTTCCAAGAACACAAAATAAAATAATCTTTTCCCACATTTTTTTTCCCCCCCTCAAATAAAATCTGATTCTACATATCTACTGTTCTCAGATTGACATTTGGGAAGTTGTTTCGCCTCTCTACCTGTGGAAACCACTATTCACTTTTCATTTGGATGTTGTCCTCTCTGGTTTCTGGTTTTGCCTAGCAATCTTTTTTTTTTTATATTGATTCTTGGAGATTTTTCATTGACTACATAGTGCGGGGATCTGAATTGCAAGGTTCCTGTGGTGGTATGTATCTCATGGAAAGAACACATTTGGGATCAGTGAATTGATGTCATTTTATGACTCAGAAGTTGCAGAAATATTTAACTCGAAAATAAGGTGTTGTACTTATCTTCTAAAGTGCTTACAGATATTCTAAAAAAATACTGTGGCAAATTGTTTTTGAAATATAACTAAGTTGCTAAACCTTGCTTGTGGTATTATTCAAATGTACATGCTAAAGAAAAGAATAATCATTTTTTAAGGTGCATCATCTCAAATTAAACAAGGTGAAAGATTAAATAGCTGTGTCTGGAGATATATGTGCATGCATGTATATATTTAACTGAAATACTATTCCATTGATGGACATACATATATAAGAACATTAAGGAATACATTTGACTTCAAAGCCATTCAGATAGGTGATAGCATAGATATCATACAATTTATAGCCAAATGTCTATAATTATACTGTTGGTAAATCTGCATATGATTAATCCATAATTAACAATTAATGATTTCATTGTTCTATTTCTTGCCCAGCTAGGTCTACCCAGTTCTTTTTGTTTGTTTTCATTTATTCTATATTGTTTATTTTTCCTCTTCCTTTAATTGAGAACCAATAAGTAAATTCTGTTAATAAAAAAACCCCACTTCTTCTATAATTGCTTATGAATTACAATTAATTAATTGAAATAAAGTTTCTAATCCCAACAAAAACAAAATTAAATTACCATCATTGTAGATACCACTTCCTAAGGAATATTCAGCCATGAATCTCATCTAGTTTCATTGGGATGAGTTAATAGAGGAAACATTTCTAGGTCTTTTTGTCTGACAGTTTCCTTAATAGTTAGAATTCTTGAGGATGAAATACATAAATTTAAAATACTCAGAGTATTATTTTATGTAAAAAAACCCCAGATGCCTATTCACCACTGCTCACTGGCTTTTTGCTACAGTTGTCTCCCTTTTTTAAACTGGTTCCTTCCAACTTCACTGATTTATATTCCATATGAGGTCTGTCTCACAATTCCTTTCTATTGTTAGCTGTAGGAAAGCAGCATTTGACGTTTGCATTTTACTGGAATTTACACGGTATATTAAACTAGTCTTCTCATCAAAACAACAAACTTCTCTTTGTTACAATTTAAAAGTATGGAGGTCTCTCATTTCACAAGACTTCTGTGTTTCTGTTGAGCTGTTCTCACTTTTAGGTCCATGGATGTCTTCTTTGATTTGTACTCTCTGAGTTGCTTAGAAGGCATAGAGATAGTAAAATTTGGGTCAATTCTTCTTTATCCAAATGAACGGCGAGGTGTTTTTGCAGAGCATACATGATGCTTGAGGGGAAGCTTCCATTTTTATCTGTTGTTTTCTAGGAAAAAAGTTATAGTCATGGGAAAAAAACCCCAAAGAAAAAACAACTTATTAATGTCTCCCACTGCAGTTCTGACCTGAAGGTACCTGCTGAAGACCAACACAATCTTGTTTATTGCTCTACTAACTCTACAGGAAGATCTGCTGTGGCAGTAAGGCAAAATTAATCTTTAAAAAGAAAGAAATAAAAGCTTTCGTTTAGTGAGACACTGACAGTGTACACTGCATTTCTCTGCTCTCTTGTATTAATAACAAATGTCCAAACATATTGGCAGTTTGTTGGTACCCTGGTCATAGGACACAGAGTTATTGCTTGTAGGAAACACAGTTATTACTTAGGTCAATATATCAACTTGGAAAAATGAAACAGGAGGAAAAGCGGACGGCCCAGCATTTATCCAGAGCATGGAGTATCATTATGCATCCTTAGATATTTAATATGCTTTGATGGAAATACAAGGGAGTCCTGTGAAAAGACAGGTTTATTTTTTGCTGGTAGTTTATGGTTTCAAGTTCAAATCTCATTGACCTTTTCCACTTGCTTTTTTTTTTTTTTTTTTTTTTTTTTTTTTTTTTTGCATTTTATCTAAATTCTATAATTTTTTTAATCACTCCTGGGGTGGTTAGAAATACAGAATAATTTTGTAATGGTTTTATATTTTTAAATTCTGTTCAACAGTGTTTTTTCCACTGCACTCCAAAAGACAATATATTCTATAATAGTCACTGTATGCTATCAAACAGATAAGTTTTTAAGAGTGGGGGGTGGTTTCCTGTGGTATAACAATAAAAACCTGTGAGTAGAAGTGATCTGAATATAAATGACAACTCTTAATTCATCAGTCATTGCTAAATGCTATTTCACTGTTTTTCCTTTAAGGGGAGTTGTGTTTTTCTTGACAAAAATAGTAGAAAAATACTAGATCCTTCTCTTTGTGTTATTAGGACTTTGTGTGTCTCTACCTCTCTCTGTTTCCATGTCTCTCCTTCCTGTCCCCTCCTACCCCATCCCAAAAGAGATATATATCTTTAATGAGGTTTTTTTTCAGATTCTGCACCTGCTGTAGGAAGAAGTCCAAAATACCTACAGAAAGTAACTTAGAAGGAAAATCAATTTTATGTAAAAGAGAGGCTTTTGGTTTATTTGAGTACATATAAAGACAGCAGGGGGGAAAAGGAAAAAAAGAAGGAAGCACATTACAGTAGTGCATACAGAACAGTGCATTTCCCAATAGTTTGCTAACCCAGTCACTTCTAGCTACTATCTAACTAGATATTCCTATACTACCTGATGGAACATGATGAACAGAAAGGTATGCTGTCTGTGAGCAAGTTTACTCAAGAACCCTGAGTAACAGCTCTTCATCAGCACAAAAACTTAATCAAGTCTCCCTAGAAAAGTGGTTATTTGCCCAAACAGCTTCTTCACCTGCTTTTAAAAGTGTTGCATTATATTGCCAGATTTCATCAACAACCTGCACACATTTTCAGTTCTGCTGGCAAGATCTCAGTTTTACATGATTAGTACCTGCAAAACTTGCCTGAACACTAATTATATTGCTTCTACTAGAATAGAATTATTATAATAGAATTATATTGTTTCTACTGTGCATTGCAAAACCTTTTCATAAATTGAGCTGGATGGAGATTTTCCCTTTAGTTAGGATAATGAGAGGCTCAGAAATGTTTTCTGTTTTTCTCTTCTTTTAAATAAAGAAGGAGGAGAGCTGAACAGAGAAGCCTGCACTCAGAAATGCTAAGTGGAATATGTACTTCCTTCTGTCTAATAGTCTCTCACATTCCTAAGATGATTTTTAATGCAATAAGTATTTAAAAATCAAGAAGCAACTTCACAGGTTTAAGAAATACAGTGCATTAAGGGATTTTTTTCTAAGGCCAGTGGACTAAATATAACATCAATGCATTCAAGTTTTATTGGCAAAGAGTCATATCCAGTTGAATGAAAGACGCACAATTAAATGAAGCTGTTAACTTCTGAGATTAATTAATTGTAAAGATGTGCTCAGAATTTCTTTGGAGAAAGAAGATAAAAGAAGATACTAGAAAGCATAGACAAACTAGAAACTTGGTAGATTTTTGAGCAACAATTTTACTTAAACAAAAGGCTGCTACTCTTCTTAAGAGATGATAAAATGGGAGAAAACTTTGAAAGCAGTGAGAAGACTGACAAAAAAAAAAAAAAAAAAAAGACTAGCTGCAAGATCAGCAGTGTGGTTATTACCCTTTAAGGGTAGCCAAAAATTGTATGGACTTCATTAGCATTTTAAGGCCCAAAAAAACCTAGTTGATGAGGCTTTTAAAAGGGCTTGCAGTTGTTCATGTACTCTGGGTTAGATGCACAGTAGAAATACCAACAAGATTCTCAAGAGATCAAAACAACAAAAAAGGCTTTACTGGCAAATCAAAGAAATTTGGCAGAAGGTTTAGAGCAGCAGTCAATCAACATAAAAAGCTTCTCAACACATTAACTTATTGTGTTCAATTTAGCAAACTCTAAGCTTGTTTTAAGATATTCAGTAATTCCAAGAAGAGGGAATTAGAAGAGAAAGAAAAAGAAGAGAGAAAGACAGAAAGAATATAGAAAAAGACATATATAGCTACCAGCTGGATTCCAGTGATATTCAACTGATAGAAATTCCAAGAGGAGGTACAGTCAAGATGTGTGGTAGCCTTAAATACCCCTTGGCATTCCTGGGCCCTTTCCCCAATTGTGACTTGTGGTAATTTGGCCACTCAGGAGCTGGGTTAGGGGCTCAAGGCAGGTGTGGAGAATTGCCTCCTGTGTGCCAGTAATTGGCAGCCACTGCCAGGCTGGGATATAGGCTTTAGGGGCTGGAGGATGTGGGGCAGTTCACTGCCTTGCCACGCACAGGCACCCCAAAATGTCTTGAGACATCAATCCTTTCCAGTCTCTCACAAGTGTGGCTGATGATATCCTCATGATATATCCTCATACATCAGATATAAGAGTAGTGTTTTGTTGCAGCATTTTGTAATTTCATTCTTAAAACCATAACCCAGTCTTCACCTAATATCACCATCTTGTACAGTAAGAAGATTGAGATTTTTCCACCTCTAAAAGCATACACTGAAAAATTAAACACTTTCTTTCTTATTACCTGAAGAAAAGGAATTGACTGTTTCATCCATGAAAGCTGATGACATATCTTTCATTACGTAAAAATAAAATCATCATACCTCAACAATCGTTCACATTTCAGAAGGAAACATACTATAGCAGTCAACTTTCACAGGTGAGGTTACACTACCCAGCATGTCTGACACCAGAGTTTAAAGTCTGTGTAGTAGAGAGTTTTCATAAATATCCTGATTCACCAAGACAAAGCACTTTTATTCACAAGTTAATAGCTCTCTGCTACTTCCTAGGCATCTTTCTTAGGAGGGGTGGGACACTCAGATTCAGTAATCTGAGCTATCCTCAGTTTGCAAGCAATATAAACTCTTGGGATGGAAATAAAAAATTATGCAAGCTTTGAGTCTAGATTTCGACTGGCTGTGTGCAGCACTCTGATTGTAGACAAAAAATTCTGTGCTCAAGGATGGAAGTGGAGGTCCAGATCAAATCCTCACTGGGATAAAAATCTCCTGTATTACAATTGTTAAGGGCTCTACTTCCTTACTGTTAGTAGTTTTACAACAACTATTGGTTGCTCGTTATTTTCCTTTTGATAACAGTATCAACATATTTCTCTGGTCATTGTGATCATATATATAGGATCATTGCATATCATAACATCATATGCATTTCAATTTACTTGAATTATACATGATACTTCTTTGTATTTTCTGATTAAGTCGTTCATGTTGTCTCCACACATGAGGATCCAACCACTTCTCAGATATACTGAATAATAATAACAATAACAATGACTAATAATAATAATAATAACAACAATAATAGTAATTTTGAATGGTACTCACTGTTTTGAACAGCTTAGCAACTTTTGTTCCTCTGCAGAGCGACTTCTGTGAATCTAAACTGGTAACTACTTTAATTCTTATCCTGCTTTATTTTTCTTCCCTTTGTATTAATTTTTCAGATTAAAACCAAACCAAAAAGGTAAATTAAGGAACAAAACCGGGTTGTTTTTAAAATTACTTTTTAAAAAACTTTTTCCTTCTGACCAGACTGTAAGGATTCTTTATTTTTAATATAATTCTATGCGCAGTTAAAAAATTGTCCTGCTGTCTTACAGTAAATAACAAGGAGAGAAGATACATGAGATACTATATATTTATATGGAGGGTATATATTTATAGAGAGAGCTTTGTGAACGGATCTAGTATCAAGATCAGATATATAAATGTAGATTCATCACAACTAGCTCAGGTATGGCTTTATTCAAGTCAGACTCCTGAAGTCCAGAGTGAACTTAGCTTGATAGCAGATGGAATCACCATTTCTGTTTTCTTAGGTTGTAGTCAGAACAGCCTTTTTTCATCCTACAAAATGTGCTAGATGTGTTTTCATCCATTCACTGTCTGAGGACATGTTTTCAGTGCTCAAAGGAGTATTGAAAATTTGCTAAGGCAAATTTTTCTGTCATATATCATGTATCATCTGTGGGGTGTTGTAAACAAGTGAAACAAATAATTTTATTAAGTAATTTATATCACTAGTGTATGATAGTGTATTGAGTCTGGAAAAATTTTCTTCTTCTCCTTCTGCATTTGCAATGGTTTCAGCAGCTCCAATATCAAGAGTAAATTAAGGACCCAGCAGCAGAAAATGAGCAAGTGTTTGCCTCTATGCTATGCATCTGGCTGACTCAGATGAAGTTAAAAATAGAGATCATTTCAGCTAAAATAGCTGCAAATGGAAAATTGATCACTGGATTCAAAAATTCAATAAATCATAGTCACTGTAGTTATTTAGTCTCTGTGGCTATAAAATCCTACAGAAATGCATTACTAGCACCTGAATATGCTAGTATGTGAGCAGCTTTCTGGCTCTAAACACTAGCTAAATTTTTGCTTCACTCTTTGGAAAGAAGTTGGTGACATTTTCCCTTGCTTTTTTTCCCCTGAAATTGAGAGACTTGGCAAATTTGGAATGCATAATTTCTGGATTATACACCTGAAGAGGGAGGCATATTGGGTTACTGAGACACTTGTAAAGCATCTTGAGGTGGCTCTAGATGGTGTGAAAAGTCCTTATTTAAATACAACTTTTAAAAAAGAGATTGAGAAACAGAAGAGCATTTCTATCTTAATTATTCCTCAAATCTATAGAAAAATGGTAAAAGTGTAGTATAGAACTTCTAACTTTAAAAGAGATTGCATATTGTCCTCCTTATCTGGTTCAAAATAACTGTTGATGTCTGAGATTTTACTTACAAAATGATCTGTGAAACTCTACCTTTTCATAGCTGAACAACTGAAAGTATGTCTTAATGTACACTCAGATGCTTTCATTATCTTTGACTCCCCCTCTTCATGCCCTCCTGCCCCCCTCCTGTTTTCAAAGCTTTCTCTTGGTTCATGGGGATCTATTTGCAAGAGTGTGTTTCACTTAAATGAATTGAGTATCGTTTTAACTAAAGTTTAAAAAGACTATACAGCAGAACGTTAGGTGGAAAAAATAAAATGAAAGTATGGTGAGTTAAATGCAAAGCATGGAACTCTTTTGAACCAAAAGGGTCAAGTCATAAGAAAGAAAACAGGTGAAATATCTTGCAGTCCTCTTACAAAAAGCAAATTCGCAAACCACTCTAATATATCTGATGGAATTCATTATTTTATTCTGGTGAAATCCAAGTGTTCAGGTAAAATCAATGTAGGCAGCACTTTATTCATAGAATCACAAAATGGCAGAATTATTTATGTAATTCATATATATTGTTATATAACATATAATATGTATATAAAATTATTAATATATTCATATTAATGTCCCAATACTGTCCTAATTTGATAAATATTGATTTCTAATATTTTTCCTTTTTAGAAAAGAATTTGGAAAAGGACATGAATTAAGTAGGCAGGCTTGATGGTAATTTCAGTGTAATTTAATCATCATTGTATCATAGAACCTTCAGATTTGGTATTTAGACCCAGAATATGAAACAGGGGAATTACCACAACCTCTTGATTTAATCTGAGAGAGAAGTTACTCCCAGAGAGTGTGCATTCCTTTTGCACTGCAGGTGTATGAATACTTCTTACACCTTAAAATGTCTTCAATAAAGTGAACATTTTCTATGTTCACAGTCTAAATGCACCACATAAATCTATTCTATATTAGATTGGTGTGTGCATATTCTTTTTCGCCTTTACTTTTTATGAATCTGGGCATATTTGTTGTATTTCAAATTTTAAGCTGGTCCTATTTCTTTAACTTATTATGACCTTTGAAGCAGAATACAGGTAACAAATTCCTGCAGCAACTATTTTAAGGGGGAATGTGCCAGAGGATTGCCTGCTCCCACTTTGGAAGCTATAAAACTGTCTTGAATCAAGAGAAATCTGTTCATTTCATCAAAACATTCTAGTTTTTAAGAAGAACATTTGTTTAAAAAATAGTGTTTGGCTATTAAAATGCCATAAAATTTTGTATTAAGAGCATGGAAGAAATATACGAGTCGACTGGTAAGAACTGATATGATTTGGAATGTATCAAAGGAAGATTTTTATATTAAATGAAGGATTTTAAAAAGATCAGCTCTTTCAGAAAGAATTATAGATTTCTGCCTACTATATGCATATATAGTATATTAAAATTATTTTTTTTTAATTTGAATTTACTACACAAAGAAAAAGTATTGTGTCTGTTTTGAAAGATACTATCACTGAATGGTGAAAATATTTAAAGATATGATTATGGCTCAATTGCCTACTAGGCTGGTCAACCAACATTATTCATAGAATCATAGAATTGTTAAGGTCACCAAGTCCAACCATAACCTAGCACCACCACCATGTTCACCATTAAACCATGTCCTCAAGTGTCATATCAACAAGTTTTTTGAATGCTTCCATGGATGATGACTCCATCACTTACCTGGGTGGTCTGCTCAAATGATTTAAAACCCTTTTTGTGTTGGTTTTTTTTTCCTAGTATCTCATCTAAACCTCTCTTGGTGCAACTTGAGGTCATTATTTTACTCTGTATAGAGGATGGCTGAAACAAACGTTGTTTACCATTTGGTCTTTAAATTTTGGTCTTTTTGTTAATGTAACTGTATTGAATCATCTTGGTAGTCAGAGAAGGGGCCCAGAGCTCCAATTTTATTTTCTGATAACCAAACCTATTTCAGAGTGTTTGTGCTATACTGCACTGAAAGTGTTTTGGTCTTTCTCATGTGATTTATCAATTTTGCTTTCTATAACAAGCAAGATTTGCATAATCCTTTTAAACTCAAATATTCTGGACTCCAGTTTAAGAGAACACTTATGAAAAAAACCCTTTAGTTTCAGGCAATATTTTGTATTTTCTGCTAACCCTCTAGCCAAAGTCAGCCCAGGAGGATGTGGAGTTTGTCTTCTAAAACAGAGATACTTGATTTCTGAGTGTAGTTTTTTTCTCTTCTAGCTGAATTTATTGATCTGTGGTAGCTAACATGATGGAAGCAAATATTAAGACAGGTTTTCATGTCTTTACAGGGAATATGGCACATACAGCTTAAATAGAAAAATTTATTTTATTTCTCCAATCCATTCCTATCCTGTTAGTAGGAAGAGCAAAATATATGCCAACAACATTTTAAAGTCATGGGGGAAAGATCAGAGTACTGCCATTAAGAAGTTCTGTTTATTTGTATTTTCAAATAGGGCATTCACCAGTCTTTTTACATTGACCACTTTTTCTTTAATATCTCTTTTTATAGTAGCTGTGAAGACTTGTCTATTTCCTTTTTGTTTCTTTCCTTATTGTGAATCTTTTTTTGACTAGACAGGTTTCAATTGTTGCTGTTCCCTACCTTTTGTTCTCACCTTCTATTTTAGGATGAAAGAAAAAATGATTAAAGAAAAAATTTCTTGTGTGAAATGTACACAGAAAATGCACAACCTTCTTGTGAGCTATTCTTCATATTCATAGGTTTGGAGAATCTACAAGCAAGAGAAATATAAGGAATTAATTTTTGACAAATGAAAAGATAAAGAAGACTTATAAAAGTGCTAGTCTACTTTTATCATTTACTATTACCCAGAATTTTAACTCTTCTTGCCTGTGAAACCCTTTAAAACAGAGTAGACCTTAGTCTTTAAAATAGGCTTTAAAATAGTTATTGCAAATAAATGCTTCAGATTTTGCCTTCTTCACTGTAATTCTTTAGAAATACTCAGCTGCCTTTTTTTTTTTTTTCCCTAAAGTGAAGCAACATACTTTTCTGCTGTATTCATTTTCTGGGCCCCATTTTTGGCTGCAGATTTGAGATGTTGTATCACCTAATTCTCAGGCTGAAAAGTACAGCATCCCTACCAGTATTCAAGAATGATTAACCCACAGTTCTTTCCACTGTGGAGAGTTCCCTACCCAAAGATGCACAGCATATTCTAGGACTGAACAAAACATTTCCTGGTCTGCAGTCAGCCACCTTGCTTTGCAGAGTATGAGGGTTTAAGAGTGTGGAAGGATGCCATTCAGTGTCAGCTGATCTAAGTGCCAGAGAACAGCCCTGAGTACATTTAACTTACTAATGTAGACATATTGTATGACTCTCACTTTCTAGCTGAGGGAGATTTCTCATTATGATACTGTCAGATTCTCTTCTGTATTCAGAAATATTACGTTCTTGAATATAAAGCAGCCTGAATTAATACAAGGATTAACTTGGAAGTAAGAGGCATTTGGAAAATGCACTTAGTAACATGCTTTACCATTTGGTCAGCCCTGAATTGGTCAGACAGCTGGACTAGAAGATTGTTGTAGGTCCCTTCCACCTGGAACTATTCTATTCTATTCTATTCTATTCTATTCTATTCTATTCTATTCTGTTTAGATTGTCTTCACACTTCTCTTCTTGGTGTTTCTTGTCAATTACTTACCACTACTTAATGATTTACCAATCTACCTCCTAAGAGTCTTGTATTTTAAAAGAAAAGACACTTGTGATGTTGAAAATGTCAAATACAGTGTTTAGATACCTAATTTCTTATGAGTAAATTTCCAAACGTGCAGGATCTTTTTTAATTTTCTATCAGAGTCCTTTGAAACAAATGACTCAAAGCTTTATAAAAGAGTTTGTCCACAGCAAGGGACCATGCTGATTTCATTGAAGAGTATTTATGACCCATATGAATAGACATGTTTTTATTTGATTTTTCACTCTGTACGATCTCCATTTTTTAAAAATAAAATTAAATATGAGCTACAATATTAATGGAAATGTTACCTTGCCAGGATCTACATTCGGTGTAAGACATCATGATAATATATCAGAAACTATGGATATTCACTGAATGTACCAGTGAATTTGAACAGTTTAAAGCCTTGCAAAAATCCAATATGATGTTCCATTTTCTTGTCTGAGTTCTTCACTGTTTCCATTTTTCTAAATTTTATTTTTTTAAAATTTTCTCTCTGTCTGAGAGTTTGTATAGAATAGCACTCATTTTAGTTCTCTTGACATATATAGGCTTTTATAAGTCTCTTAAATGTCAGCATGTTCATGCTATTGTAAAGGATAAAATGCAGGAAAATTGAGTATGAATGTCATAGCAGAAGAAGAAGAGTATTTCATCATAAAATCAGATTAATACTAGTACACATGAAGGGAAGAAAACATACCCAAAGCCTTTAACATAAAACAAAATTTATATTTGTACAGTAATTCCAGTTTCTTTGTTGTCATCCTTTGTATTTAAACAATCAAAGTATGGTATTCTCTGTGGAAGTAAAGTCAAGGATTTTGTCCTACAGATAGGGTTGTTGTAGTTAATCTGTTTTACAGATAACAGAGATAATATAGCTTTACTGCTAGCCAGAAAAGATTCACTCCTCATGTTCATATTTATCTTCAGAGGGGCATCATACAAGAAATAGAGTTAGATCAGGGCAAAAAGCATATTCTATGAATTGACCTGCTTTCCAAGAATGGGTGGCCATACAATTGGAGTTCTAGATGTTCTAGTCCCTCTATATCATAATTTTAACAATGTGAAATTGCTGATTGCTTTAATATTTTAGCAGGATTTTAAGGAACAAATGCATTTCAGACAATGTTTGGCTGGCAAATTTTGCCTAAAACTTTTTTTTTCCCCTAGAAAAAATTTTTATTGCCTAGAAGGTGGAAGCAGGTAGTTGACTTCATTGTTTTCAGAAAGACTTCTTAAGTAGAATATGAAGTGGTTCAGGATCCATGGAATTGAAACAAAGTGCTACATCCAAATTTGTCAGTTGACTTCACCATCATTACTTCTTTTCTAAGTGTTAACTCAGATATGGATGCATAGGACAGCTATGTGTGTTACAAGCATAGTCTTTAAATTGTGATTGGCCTTCAGTTTTAAGGTCTGGTTCATGAGTCTGTGAGAACCAAGCCTAAACTAAACAATTGACTTTTCACACTAATTTACATGATTTTTTTTTTTTTTTCCAAATAGTTATCCAAAGTTAGGAAAGAGAGGAGAGGATGGATTGACTTGTCCACCGTTTTTTTTTTTTTTTCTTTCCATATTTAAAACTTTGTTATTATTGTTTTGCTGGTGGCCAACCACAGACTGAGGAACAGTTTTGCAGTTCTCTAAAATTTTCTTGAAGAAATAAGAAAAGAAAAAAAGTGAATGTTATCAGCAAAAGTGGAAAAGAGTTTCATAGATGAAAATTTTTCTCCATTGTCATACTTATCTCTGCCAAGTATTAGAGAATAGATACAGGTAATAGTATTTCTTAGGCCAGTGTTTTTTACAATGAAATAACTGAAAAAATCTAAATATACAAGACAATTAACTGTAAGTGTAACATTAATATATTGCCTGACCTTATCTCAGCTAGTTGTATGACACACTTTGGTCAAAGAGGACAGTTCTCAGAAGGTACTTAGCAGCAGAATACGCCCACTGTGAATTGGCTCATACAGAGATTGACTGAAAATCCATGCCACTGGAATTAAAGCATGTAACAGGGATTGATTCATAGAATGACAGAATATCCTTAGTTGGAAGGGACTCACAAGGATCAGTGAACTCCAACTGGGATTTCCCCAGTATTGTAGAGAACCTTAAAAGATATCACTCTGTTTTCTAAATTCTGACCTCTGCAGCAGTGTACAGCTCTATGCATTAGATTTATATTTTGTTTAAGGGGTGAAGTGCATGGGCTCTGGTGTAAATATGAATATATCCATTATGATGCCAGATCAAACCTGTTATCAATAGTAAGGTCTTTATTTTGCTATGGTTGTCTGTCAAAGTAGGTGAGGAGGTCTGAGTTAAACCTTTTATTGTACATAAGTAACCATTTAGTATGTCTTTGGATTTCCCACTGCTAGTAATGATAATGTGCATTGACAGTTGCAAATTTTCATCTTATCTTTAAAATAGGACAAAGTAGAGTTATTGATTTTTCTCAAGACATACTGTACTTTTAAAGCTTGCTTTCTAATTGATAAGCAGTTCATGACATCAAAGTAAAAGCTTAATGTCAAATTTCTGAACAGTAATCTGACATGAACTACTAAGACTACTGCATAAGCACTGCAGTTTGTCTACGCCATTTCTCTTATGTTGATGTGATTTTTCAAATCCATTAACATTGTAAGGGACAGCTTTAATCACAACAGACATCTCTTCAGAATTCTTGAAAGAATCAAAATTAGAGTGTATTTACCTATCTTGCTAATATAATGCCTTCAATACTGACTGTTTAAATATATGTACAGTAGAGATTTTTTTCTTTGATCAAATAAAGTAAATAAATATTTTGTTAATTTCTTTCACCTAATATGTCAGTATTTTAAATAGTATTCTCACTTTTGCATTGATAAGTCAAAGTTTAAAAAATTCTTCAAGTTTCTTGCTTCTTTAGAGCATATATTCACCACTGACTTCTGTTTTCTAGAGGTAGATTGTTGGCTAGATCAAATCTGTCTTCCAGGCCCCAAAGCTGCCTGAACAACAAACTCAAGCCAATTGGCACAACAGTTATCAAAAGGGATTGGCCAAGCCTAAATAAACTTAGTTCAAATAATGTGTTTGTGCTTTATTAAAGCTCTTTAAAGAAGTTACCTAGCTGTCTGATCAGGGCTAATTTACAACCCCATCCAAATTTTTGCTTTGACATGAAAGCTTTGCAATATTTTATAGACCAGTTCAACTAATACTGTAGATATCAATGCAGAACATTTGATTAGTTCTTTGTAAACTGGATAACTATAATTAAGTTTCTTGTTACTTTTGTTTTCTGAAATACGGGGAAAAAACCCAACAAAGAATATAAACACTGACAACTTTGCAAAAGCCATTTTGTATGTTTGGCATCTTGTATGTTGGCTTTCATCTTGGGAACTTTAGCAAGCATTCACATTTGTCTTGTACTTCATCATATTAAAAAGAAAATAGTCAAATTGTCTTTCAAATATATTGTATCTCTCCACAGTTGTGAAGAAAGGAAAAGTTTTGTACATGTGCATTTTAATTAATAGCTTATTTTTAAAAGTATTTGTAAATTAGTCTTAAAAAATTTCATGTCACTTAGCAGTTTCAGCCAATGAACCATTGCCCATCAAAGCAATATGGTTTTGATCCTTAATATACTATATTCTTAAGATATGGAATTTCGTTTTTTTTTTCTTTCCTCCCCCCCTGCCCACCCACCCCCACCCCTGCCAGGAGTAACAGGAAACTGCAGAGAAAAAAAAATGGAGAAGAAATACAAAAACATTAGAAGAAAAGAGGAGTAGTATAATGATTATTTTATAAATAAGTTTGAGGAACAAGTTATGCAGTCACCAATAAAAGATGAAGTAAAACAAAACCATCAAATGAAAGTAAATGTTAAAAAGTCCTTCTTGATTAGATTCTGGTAGGCACTGCTGCACTAGTCAGTCTTGAGAAAGAATTCAGTTAGACATTGCTTTTATGAATTCGTGCAGTGGTGAAGGTCCTCTATGTGTGTCAGCATAGCAGAAAGATTAAATAAATAGCACTGAGTTATGGGGTGTTAGAGAAAATAAAAATAAAGTCAAGACTGAATTAAAAGGAAGTGGAGTAGCTGAAAGCTGTGTTTCCATCTTTAAACTTCAAAAATAGGTTGAGGTCATACAAATTGGAGTTTAACTCTGTACAAAGGATTTGACTGTTTTTGTACACACCTGTTTTCCTTTCCATTTTATATTTCCATCCTCAAGCACCTATACAAACTTAAAGAAAGTAATTTCCATGACCAAAGGTAAACAGTGAGGTTTTATAATGAAGATTGCTTTTAGATCCATGTGTCTGTGTGGGACTTTCCCACTTGCAAAAGAATAATAAAAAAATAATCTTTTATATTAAGCAGGTTTGCTTATTAACAAGGAAATAATAAACCCCAATACTAGACAGCATAAAAATTGAGAAATTTCAGACTTATTAATTGTCTGGTGATTGTTTCAGCAGCATTTTGCTCAGTACAGCCACTGTTTTACTGGAGTAGTTGAGATTAATCTCATTAATAAAGTGATTTCTTGCAGCTGGGTTTTGCTGTTTTCTTTTTTTTTCCCTAGATTGAATTTAGAGAAAGCTAATGTAGATTTCATTGGACTACCGATTACATTTTCTTTCCAAATGAAATTGTGAAGGAAATGATTTGATTTACTGGCTTCAAAGATGAGATGTCATGTACAATTTGTATGTTCCAAGATAACAGCTTTATGGGTACACATAATTGAAATTATAAATGTTCTAATATTGATGTGTAAAGACTATACAATGGAAGGACATCAGTGACATACTTCTCATTCAGTAAGGTCTATGAAAACTAGTTGAAGAAATACACAATCATAAACACTAAAATTAGAAAATAAAGCAAAATAGTCACCATTAGAAAGTGGGAGGAAGACAAAATAAATTATATATTCTTAAGTTTTTCCTTTGAGTTCTGAAGGAGGAAATTGCCAAAGAAACAAGACATGATTTCTAATGAGAATTTTAAGTACCAGCAGCTGTGAATGCTTTTTGGTGACAAAGGGTTCATCAAACACACACCTTTGTCATTCCATAGCATTGGCTTTGCTTCACACATTCCTTTTATTTCTGTTTGCCTCACTTCCAAACTCCTTTTTATTCCTCAGAAGTCCTTCCAACCATCATTGGCTACCTCTGCAGAGGCTCATCTGATGACTTTGGCTTGTGGGATTTTCTGCACTTTCTCTGTACTGGGGATTTTATGTGTTTAAATGACAGAATTTAAACATTGCCTGCTGTAGAAATTTTCTTATAAAAGGCACAAAATTCTGGGCAACAACCAAGTACTGAAAATAGAGTGCAAGTAGAATAAAAGCATTGCTTCAGCTGTCATTCAGTTTCTGCAAAATTGACAGTTGATATGATAATGTAATGATATATCACCCATGAGAAGAAACTTTCATAGTTGAAATCTTCAACTGTGCTTTTACCCACAGTCATTAATAATAATTTTTTCTTCAACACCATTTTTATCCAGGAAGTAGGGAATTCTCCCTCTCACAGACTGTGCTAGTCCCTTTGTAGAGGCCTTTGAAATGAGTCTGACTTCATGAAGGCCAACAAAGCTGGAGACTGTCATGAAGTCATAGCTGTCAGCTGGAGAAATTCCACTGGAGTCATTTTTATGCCAAACTTTGCCTGAAGTAGTATGTCAAATTAGCCAGAGATGAGGGCACAAAACTTGCTGATTCCACATTTTCAGATTTAATGCTATTTAAGCACAGCTGTGCTGAGCCAGAGGTGTGGTATAACTAGGTGATGTGGATGGTCAGTCAGCTGCTGCTATGCAGTGAGCACAGAAAAAGACAAGTGAATGCTCTAGCTAAAGAGAGAAGCACATTTTATGTTACCTACGTTTATTCACCTAACAATATATATGTCCAACAGGCTGTCCTAGTTTCAGCTGGGATAGGGTTAATTTTCTTCCTAGTAGCTAGTACAGTGCTGTGATATAGATTTAGAATGAGCATAATGTTGATTACACACTGAAGTTTCATTTGTTGCTGAGGAGGTCTTATCCTCAGTCAGGGACTTTTTAGCTTCCCATGCTCTGCCAGTGAGGAGCTGCAAAACAGCTGTGAGGGGGCATGGCCAGGACATCTGAACTGACCTGGCCAAAGGGGGATTCCATACCATAGAACATCACGCCCAGTATATAAGCTGGGGAAAACTCTATGGGGACTGATCATCACTGGTCAAGGACTGGCTGGGTATCCTTGTAGTGGTTTGGTCCAAAATACTCATTACTGTTTATCTGCTGTGAGATAAGAATTAGGAGAAATGCAAAGCAGGCACCAAACTTGAAAGAATATAAAGTTTATTAACAGACCTAAAAGAGGGAAGAAAAAAAATTATACCACCTTCAGAACTCTCCTCCTCCCCCCACCTTCCTCCCTTCTCCCACTGACAATGTAAAAAGACAACCCTTAAGATGTTCAGTCTGTTTACCACTTCCATAATAACTTTGTTCAGTCCATTTAGAAAGAGAAGTCTCTTCTTGCTCATGCTATGAATGAAAACATTATCACAACGAGACAGCCGCCCACTTCCAAATATTGTTCAGTCCATTTAGGAAGAGGAGTCTCTCTGCCTGCGTGTGAGTCCCTTCCCCCGACTTGCAGCTTTTCCTGCAACTGCTTTCGAGGGTCCACTCTTGAAGTTTCTTGGGGTACAATTTTAAGGTTGATCCATTCAGAAACAAAAACAGAGGCCCTTCTCCTTCTCTGGGAGCAAAGGGTCTTCATCATCTTCATCGTTGGGACTATCTCTGGGAACATCTCTAGGGATTGAGGTTTTCTCCTTTCCCGTTTGGAGCAAAAGTCCTCATCTGGTTCATCTCTCCCTGTCCAAACTTCTCATGAAATTACAGCTGCATCAGCATCTGCCTATCTCAGCGCAGGTGCTTTTGCTCACAAGTTGAACACTCCACCCCCCATATCTTCATGAAATTACAACAGGATACTCTGATATATCATAGCTTCACAACAGAATTTCAGCTTTAAGCATCTCCTCTCTCTCTTCCCTCAGGTTTTCAGCTCTTCACAGCAGTAAAAGGGTTAATCTCACCTCAGCCTTGCAGTTTTGCAGCTGGAATGTTGAATTTTTCTTATCGCAGTGGAGAGGGGGGAGAGCCGAGCCGCTCCGGCTGCCCACGGCAAGGCAGTGGGGGGGTTCCATGGCTGGAACAGGTCCATGGCTCCAGGATGGCCGTGGCCTGGCCCAGCCTGGCCCAAGCAGGGCCTGGCCGGGCCCACTGGCCCCCACACGGGGCCTGCAGCCACCTGTGCCAGCGCCGGAAACGAGAGAGAGCTTGGAGGGGGAGTTTGCCTATTCTTAAATGTGGATCACAGAGGTGTTCGCAACTTTAAGTGGCTTAGAGAATTGTCCATATTCAAACTGGCCAGCTGATAGGTTCTATCAGTTCCCAGAGGAAACTGTAAGCACCCCTTAGCAAGGACATCCCTTCCGGGACTATGCTTGCTAACCTATGACAATCCTTCTGTGGGTGGTGAGAAATTGTATTGTGCATCACTTGTTTGTCTTGGGGTTTATTCCCCTCTCCCTTTCTTCCTCTTATTTTCATTACAATTTTTATCGGTATTGTTATTATTCAATTATTAAACTCATCTCAACCACAAAGTGCACCTTTTATTTCTGATTCTCTTCCCTACCAGCTACTAAAAAGAAAATTATTTGAGTTGAAACCAAGACACAGGCTTAAGGCATGCATGCCAGCACTGACACTCTCAACCATGAAGAAGTCAGTATGATGGTGATACTATATTTGCAGCCCATGCTTTGGACAAAAATTCAGTATTTGTTGCTTACCAATTCTCCTATCTAAAAGTACTTTGCCAAGTAACACTGTCCACAGAATATGAACTTAAAAGGTTTGGTGTGTACATGGAAGAAACACTGGATTTAAAAGAAGGCAAAACCAAACCAGAGACGTCCAAAAGAAAGTGCCTAGAAACTCAAGGTGAGCCTTCCTAATTAATATAGAACATGTATTCCAAAACTCTTGTCCAGTACTGAGGAGTGAAGGTAATGGGACAATAGTATATAAGAAAACAACCCCATAAAAATGCCTTAGGTATGCATTGCTCATGAACTGATTTCATCCCACATTTTGTGTGGAAACCTCTTCAATAAAAAAAAAGTTTGCTTAAACGTATTAGGAGCTCTTATGGTCTTTGTGATTTTTACTTTTTCTGTAGGCCAGGCTGAGAGGTGAAGCAATGAAGTTTAGTTGAAGGCCAGTGACTAGTGGTACATCCAAGGGCTCAGTATTGCGCCCAATTTTGTTTAACATCTCCATTAATGATCTGGATGTTGGATTAGATTATACCCTCAGCAACTGTGCAAAGGATGCAAACCCAGGAAGACTGTCTGATACACCAGAGGGCTGTGCAACCATCCGGAGGGATCTTGACAGACTGGAGTAAAGGGAACAGGAACCTCACAAAGTTCAAGAAGCATAGAGCCCTGCATCATGCAACTATTTCTGGCTGGCCCTGCCTGAGAAGGGAGGCTGAACCTCCAAAGGTCCCTTCCAACTGCAAACTTTCTGTCCTGTGATTACTTCCACCTCTATTTAATTTTTTTTTTAGTTTCTTTTCATTACTTGCTATTGGCATTTAATTCCTGATCAAGATGTCTTGAATCAATAGTATTTAAATAAAAATATATTACTGGGGCTTTCCCCAGTACCAGCTCCTTTTGCTCTTCCTTCCAGAAGATGAGACATCTCCAAAGAAAGAGAGAACATTAAATGCTATACCTGGGCTGCTCACAAGAACTGTTATGGTTCTTCTGCAACAATCTCTCTCAGGTTTATCATCTCACTGACAAAAGATGAAAAAACAGCAAAATACTTGTGATAAAAATAGATTATAAAAAAGAAGAAGAAAAAAAGGTGAAGAAAAAAAAAAGGAAAAAAAAAAACCCGTAAAACCCCCTCACAAAACCCAAAATACCAAACAAATTATATTTTGTATGAAATTGCCAAGAGAATGTGAATGGATAGAATTTTTGGGACTAAGAAATGAACTATGCTTCTAAACATATGTGGACTCTTTCAAGAGACTAATTGACAAGAAGAAACTCTCATTTTTTTCCCAATTATTTTCCACACCTAAATTGACATAAAACTGCATAAGAAGATACAAGATTGAGAGAAATTACTGCACTGCCATAAAGACCAGTACTGAGTTGCTTAAGTGTACAGTACAAGAGAAAGAAATGGGGGGTTCCCCCTCCCCCTTTTTTTTTCTTTTTTAAAGTAGTGCAAAACAGGAATAACTTTATGCTTCTAGTCTTTTGTGTGTCTATTCATTAACTTTAGGATGATATTCAAGATGGTCCTGGAAGTAATTCTTGCTCAGGAAAGCAGAATTTAATGCCATGTTTATGTTATAAAACATAAAAAAAAGATAAATACTATGAATTTACAGCAATGTTAAAATTTCACATATCATGCCAAAACTAGCTACAGACGTAACAAATATTGAAGACTTACATACAGACTAGGAAGTGCATCTGCAAAAAAGAAACTAAAGAAATAGAACCCATAGAATTAATCAAAAAACTGATAATGATTCTAGGCATCAATCGAAGCCTTGTTGATGAGCTTTAAAACACAAAGAGCAGTGACTTTTGTTTCCCCATTATAGAGGATCCATTTTTTTTTAAATCTCAAAGCATTTTAGGAAGGCTTTTAGTCCAGCAGTCAGCTACCAAAAAGACAATACGCTAGGACACTAAGCCTTAGAATCTTCTTTGTAGAAAATGGAGGTTGTATAATGGATTTTTCAAAGGTGAAAACAGTAAATGTAGTTATATGTCTATAGAAAAGTAAAATACATGCATTTTTCATGAGTTTTACCTTTTACTGTATTTTCAGCATCAGACTGAAGAAAGCTGGGGCATATGGATGGGAAATTCATATCCACATTAGGAAGCACCATGAGAGATATTTAATTCTCATGAGAACATGCATTGTGGACCTACTTTTATGCAAAGAAAAGAGGAAAAAAATAAAAAGTCATTCCAGTTCACAGAATAATCCATGGTTTTCCCCTGAGCCCCTTATCAGAGTGCTTTATCCATGCGAGTTTGAATTAATTTTGCATTTCAAGTTTAAAGAAAGTTATTTTTTCATTCTTATACACAGACATTATTTGTTCTCACACTGTTACGTGTCATTGTATTTCTCAGCCCTAGGGCAATTCAGCTACCTTTCCTAGACCAATCTAAGCTTTACTGCCATGTGTCTTTGGAAGAAAAGCTGCCAAGGGCTGTTCCTTTAGTCCAGAATCTTTACAACTGGAAAGAGAAGCTGTCTTTTTTTCTCCTTTCCCATTCTTGCCTTATTTATTCCCTCTGTGGGAAGGAGATGAGGTTAGGTGGATTGAGGAAAGGGGCTTCACAGGAATGAAATTCTTGTACTTGTGGTTACCTCTTTGATTTTGGAAGACATTTATGAAACACAGTAGCTTGAAGAATGCTATAGGAGATGGTTCAAACCTATTCTGCTGTCACCAGTTAAACCACAAGGGCTGCAATAGGAGTTACAGCCTGAAAAGAGACAATGGTGTGGGACATGGGTCTTTGGAGTTAGCAATTGATGTGAACAGCCAGAAAGGTGACTTGGTTAGAAGGGGAAAATTACTGAGCAGAAGTTGTCTGCACAAATACTGACAGAGAAAATACCTCCCAGTCTGGGAACTATCTGTCTAGGCCTGTGAACTAGAAGCATCCTTAAGAAGTGCAGCTGGCATCTTTGAACAAGAGATAAGTATTTGGAGATCACTAACATCCTGACATATCGATTACTGCAAATACGACTGTAATGGAAACGTAACAAAAAAAAAAAAAGAAAGCTGAAAAATAGTCTGGAAAGAGGGGGAAGCATCCTAAAAGAATGAGAATTGGAAGCTGTCATGGGCTGTTCTAACTGCAATAACAGGAAAACAGTCTGGAAAAGCAAAAGTTGGTCTGAAAAGAGAAAGCAACTTCATCTATATGTTGCCCCAGGTAAACTTAACAGCACCTGTTGGCTGCTTGAAGTGTTGGTGTCCTATGCACTCTTATGATACAAAAATGACTTATTTTTTGTCCAGAATGGATCCTCTCTCTTGGAAAACTTCCCATGTGGCTTGTTCTTTCACAAACAGCTGAACTCTCTTCACAAACTCTCTGTGATATCTTGGACCCTTGCTGAGAATTCATGGTTGACTCCAAAGTCTGTGATGTGGGTCATCTCTGAAGTGAGACTGTTACTCTACTGGTGGCTCGTCCTCATACTTCTGGGATTAGTTCAGTTTGTTCTCCCATTTCTGGGATGGTTGTGTCCTGCCCTCTGGGAATGAGTTATCCTGCTCCTTGAGATGATTCAGTCCTTTTTGAAATCTGTCAATTTTCTTGACACTGATACTGTATATCTCTCATAAGTATATCCACAGCTGTATTGTTGATAAGGTTGCTTCACTAGAGACAAGTTTGTAGTAACCTGTTGCACTGCGTAGATACTTGGATGCTGCTTTTATGTTGATTGTTGGTATAAAATGGATTGTTTCTATTATTGATTGTTTATAGTAACTTGTTAGCTTCATAAATATACATTCACTTCATTAACCATAGCTAAACTTGCAAGTGGTGATTTCAGAGAAGGTATATTTGCTGCTGGTGATTTGTATGGCACTTTTTGTAATCTGAAATAAGGTAGAGAAATTCAGGGGACTAAAGCCTCTGTATTCTTGTATATTACATAGTCCAATGAATGCACGGTCGCAATCTTAAAACACCCATAGGCTGGGTAACCCTCTAGGTCATGATATTGATATGATACAAAGAATAGAGCAGTTAGCTGTCTGAGAACCACAATTTTCACCTGTATCAGTGCTGCTTAGTGTCTTCAAGTTTTTATTCACAGTTTTGAAGACTACAATCATTTTTTTCTCTCCACTAAAATCTGAGATGATGTATCTTAGACCTGATGGCCAAGGCTTATGAGGTATTCAACCCCCGGTCTGTCAATCCCTTATGCTGGTACAAATCTTATGAAGAATAGATTTTATAACAGTTTTATTTTAGATAACCCCTTTTGCAAAAGCTTTTTATTCCCCATACTAACTTGCAGTATAGGAAGATGAGGATGAAAGAAAAGAAAGCAAAAAACTTATTTAAACACACCTTTTGATAAAATCTACCCAGCCTCCATGTATCTTAAAATAACACAGGGGATGTGTTACATGAGTTAAAATAACACAAAATAACACTTAAACCTAAATCATCATCCAGAATAATGGGACAGCAGTGTCCTGTATACTCTTAACCATAACTGTGGGGTGTGCCCAGCCACTGCCCTGGAGGGATGTCTGCTGAGATGAGAAGATTGAGCAATCGCCCAGCAGGACCCCCCACCCCCTGGGAATGCAGCTACTCTTCAGTTACGCGAGCAGAAGACAGACCCAGAATCCTCTGGGAGACCCTACGCAGATCCTTTGTAACCAATTGGCCTCTACCCTCTGACATCCACCCCCTGTATCCCTATAAAGCTAGCCCTCTGCCCCTGTGTTACGATCTGGTTTAGATCCAGAAAAGCAAAGCAAGCTAAGTCTCTGGGCATAAACTGGAAAGAACCTAGAAGGTTCAAAATATCCCCAGAAATGAGATTAAAACCAAACGAGGTTAGATGTTGTTGCCAAAAAATGGATGTATTTTATTAAAGAGAAGGGAAGGGAAGAGAAAAGAAAGAGAGAAAGAAAAGTGTGCATGGGGGGTGGGGGAACAGGGAGAGGTGACAGGGGTTAGATGGAAGCATATCACCCATCCGAGGGTCCCAACGCCGTCTCATTGCTCCCCTCCATCTGGTCTGCTGGTGAGGGTCCCCTGTTGCCGCTGTGGCCATGCTGCCACACGCTGCCACACGCTGCCACAGGCCGCCACAGGCCGCCACACGCTGCCACACGCCGCCACACGCTGAAGAGTGCAGAATTCCGTGGACTAATATACATTTTGTGCCATGTGGGAACGCCCATGTGTCTTTCTTACAGGGGCCAGCTTGACACACTGTCCCTTGCAACACTGAGGGTCTGTTGCATCATCTCTGGTGCTCTGGTGCAGGGTCTGGGGACCCTTTGGGGGGCCCCTGTGGTGGGCCATGTCACCCCCTCCTGTTGTGGATAAGCTTCTCCTCCCAGTGAGGACCCCTCAGCTGGGCTCCTCTGCACCGTTGGAGGATGGGCTCTGCACCTCTGACCAGAGACTTTTCCAAGATACCCAGAGCCTCTCCTCCCTCCACCCCTTGGTGCGAGGGTCTGTTCAAGCCTGGCAGCTGATAGCCCTGGGGCTGTGGTCCTCATCTTGGAGGTGTTAAGCCTGTGCTCAGTGAATGTCCCCAGCCCTGAGTTGTTACTTTATCTTATCTTCATCAGCGAGCAGTGTCAGGCCTCAGTCAGGGCCCCATTCAGGGTGTGGGAGTCTTCTCTTCAGCTTTTGTAATACAGTTTTAAAAGTCCTTTAAGAAAATCTTTAAGTCATAAAATATAATATTTCAGCCTCTGACACCCTGTGAGGGCAGAGAGAGATGGTCGTCCCTGGCTCCACTTTGCTGGTGTGCGGACCAATAAAGTTACTTTGTGTGGAACAGCTACACGGGCCTCTCGTCTCTCTCTCTGGTCTGGCTTGGAGGCTGCCCTGCAGAGCTGAGCTGAAATCAGGAGCTGACAATCACTAAAGAACTGACAGTCTCTGCATGGGCACTCCAGCCAGCAGCTGAGGGAAGACACCGGGCCCCGGGAAGGCGATTCCTTTCGGGACCATCTCTCCTGACTGGTCACAGCTTCCTTGGTCAGAGTTACTGACCCCTAACCAGCTGTCATAATAACCTCAGTGTGTTCGACAGATATCTGACATAGCCCAGTGCACTCTGCCATCAAAGAAGCTCCCATACAAAGTGAGAGTAAAGTAATGAGAACTGTTTCTGTAGAGTTCAGAAAATATTTTGCTATCATGTGCTTCCAAAAACACCTGAAAAGTTTGTAAGGTCTGTATTTCCACTGTTACTGATAAAAGGAATATCTCAACAGAGCACACACATATGTGAACAACAGGCGTTAGATGTCCATTTCAAACAAAAAGTACTCAGGTTTCAAACTGAAAGCTTGTGAAGCATACATAGATTCAGAATAATATGGAATGAAAATTCAGAGTATCATGGTTCTGCTAAGTAAACAACAAATCTCACCTAAATTTGTACACAGAGAAATATCAGATAAGTTTAAAACATTTACTGGCATTGGTAATTAAAGTAAAACCTCTCACTGACCACAGAAATTAAGATTCTTTTTCATCATATTGAACATCAACTGAGATGCAATGAAAACCTAAATAGCAGTTCTTAATAATGGATCTGGTAAACCAAGAAAAGAAAACAGTTTCAGAATTGTAGACACTTGTTGGTTTAGTCTTTTAAGTTCTCAAACAACTTAACTTTAAATATTTATGTTTTTTTAATCACACACTTGAAGGAAAAATCATGATCAATTTATTAAAATGAACAGTTGCCTACACAAGCACTGCCTTTCAAAGTATTCTTCTTGAGACAGCAATAAATTCACCCTTATTAATTGCCTTGCAACTCATTTTTCAAAGCCTTTGAGCAAGGTGTTTGGTTACTGTGATTATCCTGGCATTAATATTCAGTATAATGCAACAGTTGTCATGTTTATATTATTTATTTCAGCACATTAAAGTACCGATTTAATCCACATCCAATTTAAAAGGAAAACTAAAGTCACTATTACAAATGCTGTCCTTAATTAATATTTAATATTCTGGACATGTACAGATGACAACAGTTCCAAATATTTCATGAATGTGAGGTTGAATTATAATTAAGTCTCTGAATGAAATGAATAGTTGTTATTCCTCTGTAGTTCCATATTATTACATAGAACTTTCAAAATTATAGCTGTAATAGAGAAAGTTAAGTGTGAGTTTTTACCCTGAAAGAAGAAAAACTAACAAGACAAAGTAAATACAGACATAGATAATCTTTTTGCTACAAAGTACAATCATATACATCATTATAAAATATAATAATGATGTACTACAGTGCCTGAGGTGTCTTGGTACCCTAGTCGTACTAATGCTAAGGGCATGCTCTTTGCAGCTCTGAAACCTTTCAGCAGTGCTGCTGTAGCAGTGTGTTGCAGCGGGGATTTCTGCAACATGTATAGACAACGAGGCCCGTGGAAAAGAAATAGGGACCGATTCTTGGTAGAAGTTTCAGAGATCTTTATACCCTAGCCGCATGGCTGGACGACTGCTGAAAAACTGTAGCAATCATGGGACCAGTAGGGTCCTTCCTGGGCAGGGGAACACAAAAAAACCAATGGGGAACAGGATTAGGGTACATGTGACCAGGGAGCAGGGAAACCCCGTGCCTCTACCCCAGGGTCCCCTCTCCCAGGACCCCATTCCAGGGGAGAGGAATCCCAACAGCAGTGCTTTACTGAAGCCTCTATTTTTTATTTTGTTTCCATACTGTGTTGGTACGGTGGGTTATCGTGGGAAGTGTCTATGACTGCTATAGCAATAACGCCTCTTTCAATGTTTATTCTTTCCTGTTGTTTTGCAGGTTTTAGGTATTTAATGTTTTTTTTTAATCTAGTTTTCTCCAATATAGAGAAAAACAAAGAGCACACAGTAAAATAGGCAACAGTCTCTTAAATACTTGACTGTCATTATCCAATAATACTTGTGCACAGAAGCTTTGACAATCAACATTCAATGATCACACATATTGGTATATGTCAACCTATGCTAATATCATCATAAACAGGAACAAATTATAGCTAATAAGAGAGGGTCACGACACAGTTATATAGTTCTAGGGACCAAAGGCAAGGCAAAGAAATCATCGTCACTGCTGTCATGTTCTTCCTCATCACTTCTTTCACTAAAGATAACCTCCTCCAGAGGATGTGTCATGGGGTGATGTTATGAAACTGCTTTATTCCTTAACTGTCCGCTCAATGCCCAAGGACGCTGTGCCTTTAAGATGGACCTGGGGGCGGGGACATGGGACCCGAGGGGGCAGTGGAATGGGGGTCCAAAGGCTCGGGGGCTTCAGGGTCTCAACAGGGCTCAGGAGGGAGTGCATCTTCTGCAGTCGGGCTCCTGAAGGTAGAAGAGCAGCAAGTGCCAATTGACACCTTGACAGTGCACCGCCGGGAGTACCAAACAACTAGAGATGCTGTGATTCCCATCCACATGATGATTCATAAGCTAGAGAGCCAAGGGGTGGTCAGCAAGGCCCACTCACACTTCAACAGCCCCATTTGGCCTGTAGGCAAGTCAGAAGGGAAATGGAGATTGACTGTGGACTATCGTGCCTTGAATGAAGTGACTCCACCATTGAGTGCTGCCGTGCCGGACATGCTGGAACTCCAGTACGAGCTGGAGTCCAAAGCAGCGAAGTGGTACGCCACTATTGACATTGCCAATGCATTTTTCTCCATTCCTCTGGCAGCAGAGTGCAGGCCTCAGTTTGCCTTCACCTGGAGGGGTGTGCAGTACACCTGGAACCGACTGCCCCAGGGGTGGAAGCACAGTCCCACCATCTGCCATGGACTGATCCAGACTGCACTGGAAAAGGGTGAGGCTCCAGCACATCTGCAATACATCGATGACATCATTGTGTGGGGGAACACAGCATCAGAGGTATTTGGGAAAGGAGAGAAGACCATCCACATTCTCCTGGAAGCTGGTTTTGCCATCAAAAAGAAAAAAGTCAAGGGACCTGCCCAAGAGATCCAATTCCTAGTTGTATATATATGTATAAACGTGTATGTTTAAAGTTGAAATGTATTGATTTGGGCATTGAGCAGACGGTATGGAATAAGGGGTGCAATGTCCTGGGGTGATGTTATGAAGCCGCTTTATTCCTTAACCATCCGCTCAATGCCCAAGGACGCTGTGCCTTTACGATGGACCCGGGGGCGGCGCCACGGGCCTGAGTGCGGGGCAGTTTAACTGCTCAGCCCAATGGCTCACGGGGCTTCAGGGTCTCGGCAGGGCTCGGGAGGGAGTGCACTGGGAGCACTGTGCTGCTTTTTGGTTTCCTTTGTGTTCCAGCTAGCTGGGAAAAGGTTCTGTTGGTTTTTTTTCTTGTTCTTTTTTCCCTTCCTTCCCCTTGCCTCACTGCCTCCCTTCCTTCCTCGCTGGTCTGGGGAGCCTGCGGGGGCGGCCCCGGCTGGTCCGAGCCCACGTGTCTGTTCCCTCTCCAGGAATTTGTTGTATTTTGAGGGGTTTCTTTTAATCCCGTTCTACCCTGTTTGGTTTGTGTGTTAATAAACAGTTTGGCTTCTTTTTCCCACTTTTCACTCCTTGTGACCCATTTGTCTCATTGGCGGAGGAAAAGGGGAGGAACACTCATTCCAGAGTGTTTCCTCCAGAAGTTTTGTCTCAAAAACTGGGACAGGATGCTCATCTGGGACCCTGCCAGTGCTCTTCCAGGCCAGCCAGTGGTGAGTCTTTATCTTCCCTTGCCCTTGCTTTTGCCAAGTTTTCCTCCTTTTCCTCTCTATCTTCCCCTTTTTTTTTTCTTTCCCCGAAGAAACTTTCCCTATTCGAGTTGTTGTATGCTGTCAGCTGTTGCACCCACTAATAATTAACTTGACCATGTCACCTGTGGCTATTAAAATCTTAGCCTGTTCTTATGACATACTGATTTTTAAATCAATGGGCTGCTGAAGGAGAGAAAATAACACTACCAGATCTCCCTCCAAATGACTTTTATTTTAATTTTTCATTATCATACTGACGTTGTTAAAACCTCTTGGTGACAATTTCTTTGAACATTAATAAATTAGTGTTGAATTAAAGATGCCAGAGTATTTTTCCCATAAGACACACCAGAATTATAGGTTTCCCTTTGATATTACTTAAAAGAATCTAACCCAATGGAATATTAATTTCACCTAAAAATTTTTGATAAAGCAAATATTACTATTTGTATATTTTGAGTAAAATATTTTATGTTTCATTCATTTTTTAGGGTTATTAATAGGCCTAGTCAAAACCCAGGGTTATTTTCCTAGATTAAAAAGGGTGAAAAAGAAAAAGGTTCTGCTCAGTTTTGGTTGCAAACACAATAACTCAAAGATAATGTGAGGATAACCTTCAATGACCATGTGTAGGAATGTTTGGAGAAAGGTTTTAACCCTTGTTCAGGGCTGGAATGTTTGATCAGGTGCTGCTTCTCACTGTTCATTTCCCTCTGTCTACTGCAGTTATGTGGTATAATGTAGGAGGTCCTGGCCCAGTGTTTCCAACAGCATTATGATGTGCCCTCAGTGATCAAAATAACTAAGAATAAAATCAGTACTATCATGTTAAATTTTAAAATTGGTGTACTTTGGCCCAATAAATAACTAATAGACACATGTAAATAAGTACTAAGGCAGAATAAATAAATAACAGGAACATGAAAGGTGAGAAAGTGATAAGTAAAAAGCATGAATTCACCAAAGGGGAGTCATGCTTGACAAGGTTATTTGCTTTCTATGAAAAAATTATTGGCTTGGTAGATGAGGGGAGAACAGCAGATATTGTCTACCTGAAATTCAGTAAGGCTTTTGACAGCATTTCCCATATGATTCTCATAGAGGAGTTGATGATGTAAAGATTGAAAATTAGCTACGTGGCTGGGCCCAGAGGTCTATGATCAATTGGTACATTTAGTTGGAGGCTAATGACTAGCAGTGTACCCCAGGAGTCAATACCGGGTCCAGTCCTGTTTAACATTAGCATTAATGATCTGGATGATGGGACAGAATGTACACCAAACTGTGAGGAGTGGCTGACGTGCCAGAGGGTCATGTTACCATTCAGTGTGACTTTAACAGATTGGAGAAAGAGCCTGACAAGGAACCAGCCTCTGGCACTGGTACTGGACTTGCACATTCAGCAAATGTTTAATGTAATACACTGATGCAAGTGCTTGGTATGCATTCCAGTAAGAAAGGCACTCAGGCTCTGTCAGATATTTTTTGATTAAAATGTCATTTACTGGACATAACAGGAGAAGGAAAAAGGAGATAACACAGATAATCTTGCATTCCTTAAAATGGTGAGAACCCCAAGTTTCATAGGATTGAACAGTATCCTAGTAGTCAGAGCATGGCATTCTGCACAGATCTTTTCTCTGCTGTTTGCCAGCACTGTCATATTTAGAGGTTTTATAGTATTTCTTCATTAGCAAACAGCTCTCTTCATCATTTCTACTGTCAAGTGGAGGACCATTCTATGCAAACATGCTGCTTGCCTTCAAGATAAGAAGATCCATGAGGTAGTATAAAGGCCAGGGGCCAAGAGGGAGCTGCATATGGACTTTCATGATACAATTAATCAGTGAAGTTCATCTGGCAGACCACACAGCACAGACCTGCACCTATTCAGGTCAGCCATTCTGGGAATCACTGGCTCCTTGATGCACAGTAGCATTCGGGTTAGGACTACTGTACCTCAGCTTAGCTATTACATTCTCCTGTACTGTTGTGACCACTGTGGTCAAAAAGTAGACAAACATTGTCAAAGGCAAGCAATAACTTCAAGCCACAAATTAGTGTCACAGAGCAACAATATGACTGCAGTGGGGTACATCAAGAAGATGGATAAAGGGAGGATTAGGGTCAAAGGCTGCTGTAGCTCTGAGCAATGGATGCTGCATTCCCAAGAGTTCTGGGGCTTTAAAATAAAATTTATTTCCAGATGACTTATCTTGACTTTGTCCCTGAGAAAACAGTCTGTAAGGGTTTGAGGAACTATTGTCATTCTGGACTAGACACATAAAGTGTTCTCATGTTCATTATCTCAGGCATAATCCTAAAATTTTGTGCATCCTGAAATGATATCTAATTAAAGATTATTCATGAGATGGAAAAAGGGGAACATTGCATGACCAAATCCTATCAAATTTGCAGGCAGACTTCTTACTTCCTACATTTTAATGTAACAAGGGAGTATGTATTATTAAGAATTTAAATACAGAAGTGTTCAACAGTGGCACAGCATTGATCTGCACACGGTATGAACTACTACAGAGAGCACCTGTTGTGTAAGTGGAACAATTAAACAAAGGAATGAGTGTAAATTATCCTCCCACATCAAGAAAAGAGTGCTGGGGTTAATAAGATGGGAAAAATGTATGAAATCTATCCAAATTAAAGGCATTCTATAATTAGAGTCTTTCCTGCTGCATTATTCATTATAAAAGAATTAATGGGGAAGAAATGCATATTTTTCTAGATGAAAAAATCATTTTCATTCATTTCTATATCCATATAAATTATCTGACTTATGAATTAGATAATAATGTGTTACTTATCATAGCAGTCATAATATTACTCCACTGCTAGGGTTCTGAGGTCATCACCAGTAGTGACTATTCCTGCCTAGCTGGGCTTTTAGGCTGCCTAAAGGCTGCCTACAGCCTAGGATCCAATTTCAGCTTCCTGGGACTTCCCTCATCTGCAGTGTCTGAACATGAAACTCCTAGTTACTGGGTAGTACCCCAAATTCAGTTACTCTGAGTTGTGTCCCTTCTTTCTGTCTCACATGAAGGATTTCAGTGTTCCTACTGTTGCATGTAAAAGAGAACTCTTTAGCACATCTGTTTAGCTAAATGAAATCTCTGACTACTTTTCTATATATTTTTTTTCTGAATTCCACTCTTATCAGCCATATTATAGCATTACTGTGCAGCTGGCACAAACACTGTAATGATGTTCTGCAATGAGTTTAACATTTGTGCTTCTTTCTCAGCACGGCAAATTCTGCATTTCCTTCCCCCCATATTTGTTATGGACAGTCATACACACAAGGTCTGCACAAGAAGGGAAGGGGCATGTGGAGCACTGGTGGCAAAATTTTGAGTCTAAATTGTGTTCATAGTTTCTTGGGGATTTCTGAAGCTATACTCAGGAAGCAGAAAGAGAGCTTCTGCATTTTCCCCCTAAGGTTTCATGAAGTTCAGAGAAACAGCATGAATCAACAAACTGCTTAGTCATTATTGCCTGCCTAACAGCTTAGAGTCCAGTTTAGCTTGCTTACAGAAATTGTCATAGTGATTTGTGGGTAGGGATTCTCTTATCTGGATCTTGCAATCTGGTACCACTGCAGAGGTAAAATATGAAGAAGCAGTTCTGACCTTGATTAACATCTGATGAGACTATATGATCTGGAAGCCTTTGTGAATGCAGGAGATTGCTTTTCCTACATCTGCTGGGCCACCTGTGTCAGTCTTTATTTCCTCCTAATCTGACTGAAGTAAGGCTGAGAATGTTAGTAATAGACAACTTACTCTGCTTACTCTGTATGCAATATATACACATATATACATGGCTGGCCACACAGAGAGCACAGGTACATCTATAGAGCACTCAGGAACACAGGCAGTACCAGCCTCTCTGGCCAAGCAGGAGGAAGGGCCAGTATTGAGTGTCACTGTGTAATTCACTTCCACCCTGCTCAGCTGGAATATATGTATGTATATATATGAAAAAATAGTCCATATATATATGTTTGAGCATGTTTGTTTATACATACAGTATAGACCCCTCCAGCAGCTAGACTTAGCTTTCTGGTATGCCCAGTAGCTGCACCTGCAACCCAGTCTCCCCAGTGGATGGCATATAGTGGACATAAAGACTCCACTCTCTTTGCTGATAGGGACTGTCTTACCCTGTCACATCTGCAAACACACAAAAACCACATGCACCCACAGCCATCACTGGATGGGACTCCCCTGATCCCCGACAGCAACCTCCAACCCTGTGATCTCACCCTCAGAGAATTCTTGAAACCCAGGCCACCTCACCTACTCACCAGCTCACCTGGCTTGTTCTTCACCAGTGCCCTCACACTTGTACTCCTGCATTCACTCCATGTGTCTCAGCACAGGCACACGTGGCTTTGACCCCTGGAACCACCCTGGTGCCTGTCACTAGGTTTCATCCACTTAAGTCTCTACAGTTGCTGTCACCATGGACCCACGGGTCTTCTGGACCCATGGTTTGACTCCACTTGCTGGCACTCAGATCCCTCATAAACACATACATACATTGGCTTAAGAGCCTATTACTGGAAAAATAACTGAAATAGAGCCTAATGAGAACACAGGACAGACTGCAGCGATCAGGTGCAGGATGTCTCTAGATTGTACATAAAAGACCCTAGTTACATGTGACTGGACCTTTTTATTTCCTTATCTCTTCATTTGCCCACCATAGTTCCTTTCTCAAACCATGTACATCCCTCACTTATGTCACCTTTGGTTCCTCCCACATACATCCCATAACAACTTGTGTAATCCCCAAATTCTCTTGTTCTACAAAGTATATCATGTCCAATACCTACGGGCAATAACTGTCCCTTAGTCCAAAAAGGTGTTTCAGAGGGTTGCTCCCATCATCTTGGTGGGTTTCACACCTGAACAATGGATCTGCTGGTGCTGGAAAAGTCCTGTGAGGAGCCTGGACAAAATGTCCCATCTCAGGACTCTGTAGTTTGGGTTCTTTCACCTTTCATCCTGCCTGTGTGCTCCCCTGTACTTGTGGAGACGGGCCTTTGATAATCCAGTGGTCCTCCTGTGGTAAGCCTGAGAAGAGCCAGAACAGGTTAGTTCATTTATCCTACTGACACTGTTCCTTGTCTACTCAATTTGTGTGTGCAGAAGAGCTGCTTATCACTTCACCTAACAATGTCCTTCACTAGGACTCTTAACATTTGAATACAAAATCTTGTTTATTACACCTGGTTTAATGACATATACTGTTTATGCTGTAGGCTTATTTTAGAAGTACAAGTCCCTGTGTTGTCTTTGTGGACTGCATCTGTAAAGAAATGGCTCATCTACCATGTTTTCAAATCACTTTGTGTCACCTAAGATTCATAGAGGCATTTTACATTAATACAATGCAGAACAGTTTTAATTGAGGGATTAATCAGCAATGGATCATTAATTAAATCTTTATTTCTTTAAAACTATTTGAAAGTATTAAGAACTACACTTGGGGAAAATATGTTCTGGAGAATAAATCCTGTCTTCATGCTATTTTATCTTTAGAGTTTTATATATTGCAGAATAAAACTCAAAGACTACAGACACTTTTTCCCAACACAAAGCTTTGCTTTTAGAGAGGTTTCATTCTGAGCACAGAATTACTGAATCATTGTAGAATAATGCATTTTTCTATGCTGCCAATAGAGAAAGACTGATAACTTGTCTAAGTTTTCTGAATTTTTCCCTGGAGGTACCTAGTTTCTCTTACTGAGCGTAAGGCATCATTACTGCCTGCTATGAGAACTACAAGTTGGCCAAGTAGGACAGACTCTGCTGCCTAGGAATTGCAATACACCAGTTAGGCACCCATAATACAGCATCTGACTCCAATTCAAAATAAATAGCACTTACCCTGAGCTTCCTGAGCCAGGAAAAATAAAAAATCCATTACATCAGTTAGTATTTTACAGTTGAAGCTCTGCCATCTTCAAATTCCAGGAATGTTCCAGTGTTTTCTGATGAAGAAACTGCTTCTTCAGAATTACATAAATATTAAGTGTAGTCTTCAATGCATTAAAGAAGAAGTTAAATTCTTTCACTGAAGATTTCTATTGATTTGGATAGGATTTGTGGGGAAAAAAAAGTTAAATAAATCAGAATTTATTGAAAGTTCATTAAAAAAAATAAAATAACAACACCCCCCAAAAATTTCTACAGTCTTTTGCCTGTAGTGAGAGAAATATTCCTCAGGTTAATGACATTTTTTCAAATATTACTGTTGCATCCCTCTCCTAAGAGGAATGAAGCATCCAAGATTCATAAACACCCATGGTAGAAGAGGAACAACAAATGTCAGAGGCCCAAAAATTACTTGCAAATTTTATTAGTAAATTATATACCTGGCATTTTAATTGGTACAAGTTAGTCTCTTATCATCCAGTAGTAAGAGAAATACAAGCAAAAAAGATAAGAGACACATATTAAAAAGAGCAAGAGAGAGAAAGAGGAAAGGAGATCACCAGTCCTGGGTCCAGTGTTCATCCAGCCAACAGGGTGTCCAGGGTCCTGGGGGTCACCACCCAGACTTTGTGGGGTGCCTTTTTATAGATAAGTTTTCCCTGTCCTGGGGCTAAAGTTCTCACTTTCTATGCAAGATTTAGCATGCAGAGTCCATTCTTCTAGACCTTTCTGGAAATTGATAGAAGGGCTTTGGGGGTCCTTGGTGGTCTTGTTTCTTCCTTTACTGCTCTTGCCCACTACTTGACTCTTTTCTGAGCTCACAATGTACTTTGTTGTTCTTATCTCCAGGAGCCAGAACAAGCCACTTGTGACAGGAAAGTGCTGCCCCACCCCTGTATGGCCCCCTTCTCCAGCCACATCCTGTTCTTCCCATGCCCATTTGTGGCATGAAGTTATTGCCTGTTTCCATAGCATGTTCTTATACAACAGTCCTTGGTTGGCTTCACAACTGTTGGTGTTTGAGACACACACATTAGCCTCTTATCTTCTAGGCTTCTACAATTATGCAAGTGGAAGTTAATAAGGGAACATTATTTTATGTCACAAATTTCCAAACTACATATCCATCATTGTGACCACAAATGCTGAGTAAGTGATATACACTTCTGAAAACTTTCCACAAGTGTCTTAGTATCCCTTGGGACAAGTATCAAGTCAAACCTGAATGTATGTAACATATAATATATATATATATATATATACACACTTCTCCGCTGTACTAAAGCCATGATAGATTTTTTGGAGTCTACTCCAGAGAAACTTTCATTTAATCATCCACATTAGCTAGAGTAATTACAATATTCAGTACCTGACACTCCCAGACCTCCAAATAGAATTACCTTGAAGTGTTATTTGTACTGAGATCTTAGTATTCAGAAGATGCTGTGCTATTTCTGCCAAACTCCTGAGATTTGATAGCTGTAATGTCTTTTATCTGACTTCCATTTTCTTTCAATAAAGAAAGTGAGTGTTTTCTTTGAGATGTATAAACCTATCCAAAAGGATAACATCTAAGCAACAGAGCACTAACACTAATAAAAATCAGAGGTTATGTGATCAAAATCTGTCAGACATCAATCTGTCATGTACATTACTTGTTGCAGAAAGATATCCCAGGTTAATAATTATTTCTGATTGTTAACCTGGGATATTAAATTGAACATTGAAGAACATTGAAATATTAAATTGAACATTGAAGAACATTGGAATGTTGTTTAAACTATTGACTATAATTCTGAGATAACACAGATGCTTACAATATCAATGTTTATAGGAGACAGATAGGTATCTATGTTTGAAATGCAGTCACCAAACATTACTTTAATCAAGGTCTTTTTCATTAGTGAAACCCTTACTGTTCAGTTGTTTCTACACTGTAACATTACAAGTCTTTTGTGCTGTGCTTATTTCCAGACAGAGTGCTGTAATGAAAACTTTCGGGGTTGCTGTGTCTTAGAGGAATACCTGGAGAGTTGGTTCACTCACTACACTAAAATGCCTAATATGGGACTGCATGTAGGACAACAGTCACAGTCTTATCTGCTCAAAATCTCTGCTGTTTTAGCTGAGATAAATCACATTGTTTGTTTTGCAATTCCCATTATTAACTTTCTCTTTCCCCTATGCCTTCACTATTTTGTAGCTCACTCCACATTTTATGAGGGAAATAAACATCCTTCCACAACTTTCTTGGAGACATCTAAGGGTTAGTCATAATGTATCATTTGATGGTTGTTCATAGGATGACAACTTACTTATGTAGGTGCTATAAATTCTTTTTTTCAGATGTTCAGAGGAGCCTTAGATGACATAATTTTTTTTGTGGTTAACTTCCAAACTATTCTGCACTTCCATTATATGTTACACTGGGATTGCAATAGGGAGTGACAGGCTAGGAAGGAAATCTGATCCTCTGTCAAGAAGAAATGCAGATTTTCAAACCAGAGATTAGGCTTGGATTTAGGCCATCCTTCTCAGGCAATGGAGTGAGTCAGGAGCACTGATGAGAATGACATTGGGAATTTGCCAGTACCAGTCTGATATATGTTTATATAAATTTGTATGTGCTTTAAATGAGAGCTGTATGAGCAACTGCTTTCAATTTTGCAATGTTTTCAGACTTTTCTTTTCATTGTCCAGCTTACCTGGGGAAGATGTGTCAGGGGTGAGTAGAAAACAAACATAAATTATGGAAATGGCATGCGACTCTTTAGACACTGAATTGTTATTTACTTAGTTGTCTTGCTACCTTTATAGATGTCTGACATCACTCATTCTGAATATTGTATGGCCACATCTTCAGGAGGTTATGTTTTTATTACTCAACATTTCTGAAAATCAACATCAAAGCACAATGAAAAAAGAGAAGTCCTAAATATAAATCTGGACAGCTGTCATTAAAATTAATATTAATATACATTCAATACGTTTTTTAAGTGTATTTTTTTTGAGAGGTCCAAAATCTTATGAGAAGTGAAATTTATATCCTAGAGGAAAACATTTGAAAACTAGCATTTTTTTCCTCTCTGGTTCCATTTCTGTAAGGCCTTTACTTTGGACTGCACAAAAACTGAATACCTGAAGTAGATTTCAGATGCTTCTGAGATTATGAGGTTTAAGATTCCAGTTTGAACTTCATTCACACTTGAATTAATGATATATTACATCTGAATGTTTATGTTCGTTTCCAGTATAGTACAATATCCATGTGCAACTTCTAGGTATAAATTTTAATCTTCTTATCATTACAACCTTTCTCTTTTAAGGTTCATGATGACAACCTTCCAGTACTTGAAGAGACCCTACAAGAAAGTTGGAAAAACACTTTTTTACAAGGGCATGAGGTAATAGGACAAAGAGGAATAGCTTCAAACTGAAAGATATCTATAGATTAGATATCAGGAAGAAATTCTTTGTTGTGAGGGTAGTGAGACATGGGATGTGTGTGGCCCATTCCTGGAAGTGTTCAAGGCCAGGTTGGATGGCACTTGGAGCAACCTGGTCTAGTGGGAGGTGTCCCTGAGCCAGTACAGGGGTTGAAACTAAAATGATCTTTAAGGTCCCTTCCAAACCAAAGCATTCTATGATTCTATTACTTCTTCAAGTGACTTCACTGGCTAAAACTTAAGATTTTGTAGGGACATTGTACCATAAGTACCAAAAGTAGTGTCATTGCCCACTATTTTGAGCATCAATGTTCTTTGAGAAAGTTAAAAAATGTGGGAGAATAAAAACAGGCTTATTTGAAATAGGAAAGGAAAATGCCCATAGTTATGTTCTTACTCTCTAATACAGTATAATCAAACATACTTGGTTCATCGGCATTGCACTCTATCTTTGAATTGCCTACTTTTAGTTGCCTCCCATGCAAATAATTTCTGACAATTAGATATTCTCATTGGTGAAAGTTTTTATTGTTTGCATGGTAGTTTCAATAGATGTCATAACTTGCATTTTGACAAAGAGTGACCTTCTAGAACTTGTTGAATACCCTGAATGATCAATAGAAAGAATTTCCCATTTTCCATCTCCACAGCTGTGGAACACCATTGTGGTTCCTTCAATAGGGACTATCTCATGAACTCTTTGTGTGTAGTTATCACAGTTATGACTTTATATGACAAGAACAAAGCTTCTTACACTGTAGGAATTTAACGATCTCCAGTTTATATTAAACTCCAAGTCTTTTTCTGTAATTTCGTTTTATTTGAGAAAAAAAAAAAAAAAGAGAAGAAAGTAAAGAAAAAAAAGCGAATGTTTCTAACAAAACACTTAAACACACTGGCCTTTTTTTATTGTTGTTGTTCAGAAAGGAAACAATAATTTCTATTTGAGAAAATTTAACACTCATTGCACTTAAATGGAATAAATATATTTAGAAATAATAAGATCATATTTTAAATAAATTACATATACAGAATATGAATTGGTCCTATTTTTTTAAATTATGTTCAATGGCTTTGATAGAAACCATAGGAAATACATCACAACTTTGTCTATATCTGATTTTATCTTAAAACTTACACATGAATGAAGGCTAAATATGCAGTGGAAAAGATAAACATCTAATCATGCTAAAGAAAAAATAAGTCTAGCTTAGTTAAAATAAATGACAGCATTTTTTAAAAACAAATTACCCTCAGAATGAGTGATCACTCAGATTTCACCAAGATTACATATATTCAATTGAGCATAAATAAAGACTCTGCAATCTTTAATTTGAAATTTTCTTTAACAGCTGCCATGCTTGTTTTGAGAGAGAAACATAATTTAGCTTAATCTAGTTTTGGCACAATTTTAATTTAATACTGACTAATAATATCAAGTGTTCATTCTGCTTTTTTGCTCTAGCCTTTCACAGAGAAAAAAGGTCAGACTATGAAATTCCAAAAGCAGAGTTTTTATTAGTACTCCACTATTAACTAAAACCCTTTTTTCCCCTTTAGTCTGTTTTCAATTACCTTAACTAGATAAGGGAACATTCTCCATAAAAATTTCTTTTTATTTCTGTAATACCAAGCCTTCCTTTGATTTAAAAGGTTAAACAGCTCAAGTAATTCGAAAGTCATTTGATATTTATATTCACCTAGAAAAATCCAAGAAATTGTCTCCAGTTTTTAATCTGATATTGATTTAATTCAACGGAATTAGTTGATTTCAGTGGGTTATTCAGAATTCATTCTGACAATTCAAATTCATGTTTGAATTTTTAGCATTATTTCCTATCATAAGATTTTTAATTCAATTTTTATGGCTTATCTACATGCAAGTACTGGATTTTGATAAACTTCCTGGCATTGAGAAAGACTTCAGGCCACAAATTATCTTCTGCTGTTAATGGCATCATTTAAACTGGAAATAATACATAAACTTAATGAAATCATCATCCAGACTAATGCCTTCTATTAAAAGTGAAACCTGAAGACATTTGAAGTCTTTAATTGTTTTAGGCTTATCCCATCATCAGAATTAAAGCAAGGGATTTTTAAAATATAAGATCAGTTATTTTAGGTTTTCATTGTGACCATGCTGTGACCTTTCAGTATTTGAAGGGAGTTTATGAGAGAGATGAGGACAAATGTTTTGGTAGGGGGCAGTGGTTTTAAAATAAAGGAGGCTTGGTTTAGACTAGGTATAAGGAAGAATTTTCTTTCAGAGGATGGTGAAACCCTGCAACAGGTTGCCCAGAGAGATGGATGCCCCAACCCTAGAAACATTCAGGGCCAAGTTGAGTGTGGCTTTGAGCAACCTGATTGAAATGAAGCATGTTCCTTGCAGGAAAGTTAAATTAGATATGTCTTCCAACCCAAGTTTTCTACAAGTTTGTGAATCTACGAACTTTCAGAGGTGACATTATCTAAGAAATTTCTGGGGATCTGACTGTTTTATATACATTTGTGGAGGGAACAAGCCAACAAAACACAAATACCCAAACACAAACTAACAGAAAAATTGAAAGCCAAAACAGGATTGCAAATTTAGAATTTTGAAATAATTACTGTGTTTTCTGATATCTGTAGTTGAATGGAAGGGTACAGTATGCCCTCATGTGTCACATGTTCTAACATTTTATATTGGTCTGTAAGTATGAGAAAACAGAAAATAAGTAAACAGTGGTGTCGCGGGTTCGGTTTGCAACCGGGCAGAAACACCAATTTAGTGTAGTGGTTTGGTCCAAAATACTCATTACTGTTTATCTGCTGTGAGATAAGAATTAGGAGAAATGCAAAGCAGGCACCAAACTTGAAAGAATATAAAGAAGTTTATTAACAGACCTAAAAGAAGGAAAAAAAAATTATACTACCTTCAGAACTCTCCTCCTCCCCCCACCTTCCTCCCTTCTCCCACTGACAATGTAAAAAGACAACCCTTGAGATGTTCAGTCTGTTTACCACTTCCATAATAACCTTGTTTAGTCCATTTAGAAAGAGAAGTCTCTTCTTGCTCATGCTATGAAAACATTATCACAACGAGACAGCCGCCCACTTCCAAATATCGTTCAGTCCATTTAGGAAGAGGAGTCTCTCTGCCTGCGTGTGAGTCCTTTCCCCCGACTTGCAGCTTTTCCCGCAACTGCTTTTGAGGGTCCACTCTTGAAGTTTTTTGGGGTACAATTTTAAGGTTGAGCCATTCAGAAACAAAAACAGAGGCCCTTCTCCTTCTCTGGGAGCAAAGGGTCTTCATCATCTTCATCGTTAGGACTATCTCTGGGAGCATCTCTAGGGACTGAGGTTTTCTCCTTTCCCATTTGGAGCAAAAGTCCTCATCTGGTTCATCTCTCCCTGTCCAAACTTCTCATGAAATTACAGCTGTGTCAGCATCTGCCTATCTCAGTGCAGGTGCTTTTGCTTACGAGTTGAACACTCCACCCCCCATATCTTCATGAAATTACAACAGGATACTCTGATATATCATAGCTTCACAACAGAATTTCAGCTTTAAGCATCTCCTCTCTCTCTTCCCTCAGGTTTTCAGCTCTTCACAGCAATAAAAGGGTTAATCTCACCTCGGCCTTGCAGCTTTGCAGCTGGAATGTTGAATTTTTCTTATCGCAGTGGAGAGGGGGGAGAGCCGAGCCGCTCCGGCTGCCCACGGCAAGGCAGTGGGGGGGGTTCCATGGCTGGAACAGGTCCATGGCTCCAGGATGGCCGTGGCCCGGCCCAGCCTGGCCCAAGCAGGGCCTGGCCGGGCCCGCTGGCCCCCACACGGGGCCTGCAGCCACCTGTGCCAGCACCGGAAACGAGAGAGAGCTTGGGGGGGCAGTTTGCCTATTCTTAAATGTGGATCACAGAGGTGTTCACAACTTTAAGTGGCTTAGAGAATTGTCCATATTCAAACTGGCCAGCTGATAGGTTCTATCAGTTCCCAGAGGAAACTGTAAGCACCCCTTAGCAAGGACGTCCCTTCCGGGACTATGCTTGCTAACCTATGACAAGTGGTCAACAATAAATCCAAATTAAGGTAATTCCTAATTCAGTGTAAGAAACGTGTTTTTGGAAGCCACCTGTCTTTGCAAATAGACTGTGTTCTATAAGGTGTTAACGATAATGTATTCAGAGTTAGCAAAGAACAAATTTTCAGGTCATGTCAAACTACATTAAATTGTTTGTTATGGGCTAAATGAATGACAATAAAAGCTTTAGAATGTTTAATGCTTGAGCAGCTTTTCATCTAATTTCTTTCTTACTTTTCCATCTGGCAGAATGAAAGTGTAACTCATTAGCCTCTTTTTCATCACCTTTGACTAGTGAAGTCAAAGCTAGAGCTATTTAATAAAGGTCAAAAAAACTAGGACCTATGGATATTAGGACAAAATGTAGATTTATTTGACAAACTCACAAAATTATTCTACAGGGAGCTTTTCTTTGGGAAAAGTGAGAAGAAAAAGGACAAAAAAGAAATGTTTACTTAGCAACATTTAAAAGCCCCATAATTTATTTTCTTCAACAAGTGGCATGGGAGTAGTTGGTTTTAGGAGAGAATATACTACTAGTAATTTATTTAAATTAACAGAAAGTGGGCTGGGCAAACTGACCCTCACCTAATGATATGTTAATTAGATTATCACAGTCCATTCTGAAGTAGAGTCCTTGTACCAGCACTATGCAGAGGATACCGTAACTCACCTGATGAAGTAGAGTACTTCAGCCTTTTCTATACAGAAGAACACTTCTAACTGTTATAGCAGGAACAGAATGCTACTCACTGTCCTATTATCCTACTGGACTTACTGCAACTGAAAAAAGACCAGACGGACAAGACTTTCCTGTTTTTTATTTAGACAGTTAAAAAATAATATCTTAGGCACCTAAATTCGAACTGGCAATTTCAACTTAATTTTTGCCATTGTTCTTCCACAAGTTTTGGAAAACAAAAGCATCTTTTCCCTCATGATAAAATTTCACTGACCACAGTAAGATAAAGAAAGAGGCATTCAGTGTGTACACAGCAAGAATTGTGAAAGATTTCATAAATGTCAACTGTTGCATCATTCATCCTATAATTTTCTACCTGACATCTTCCAGCATGTCCTCTACCAGGAGGACAAAAGCACAGGACTGTTTTCAGATTCCAATAGAAAATGCATGAGAGCAAATACTATAATAAAATTGTTTTAATAACAGGATATAGAAAACAAAGAAATAGAAATAATGACTATATCTTCCATCCCTTCAGATGGTTTCATGTAGCGCCAGATGGACCTCAGGAAGACAGCCACAGCATGCTGTGCAGAGCCCATCCATGGGAATTTT
Organism: Coloeus monedula; assembly: GCF_965178545.1. Lineage (NCBI taxonomy): Eukaryota > Metazoa > Chordata > Aves > Passeriformes > Corvidae > Coloeus > Coloeus monedula. The sequence continues at coordinate 96,711,743 of NC_138783.1, forward strand.
CAATTTCACTATGCAATGGCTTCTCTAGTGTAACAAACAAAACCATACAGCTTGTTTTGACAGATAGAAATGTTATCTCTTAATGTCCCCTACAGCAATCTTAGCTGTGCATATCTAGGACCTGTATTTAATAACAGGGAGTATCCAGGGTATTTCAGCACAATCTCTTATGCTCTCATATATATATAGGGTTATAGTGTGGTGACTCATGGTAACATATGGGTTTCTCAAGCTCTAAATACAAAACCTAGTATGGGTAATGTGTCTTGCTGTACATCTCTACCTCCTTAACTCTAAGATCTCCTTCAAGACTGCTAATACATAGCATCAGTAGACACAGGCTTTTTCCCAAGCATGAAGTGCATGTTTTTATTTGAAAGCAAGTTTGGGTTGGTGATTCACACAAAGTCTTTAGAACTTTTGTGAAAAGCCCAGAATTGCACACTACAGAGATGCAGTGACTTCTTTAGAAATATTTCCATTATTATTTATGCTTATACCACTGACCTTACTCCAGGAATTGAAAAAATACCTCAGGTTATTTCGGAAGATACTTCCATTATAAGGAAGGAAGTGAGGTTACTAATGGTAAGCCATACTTCTCAGTTCTGCTTATCCTTACGCCATGAATACAAGTACCACAAGGCAGAGGATGCAAAATAATTTTGGTATTAGGGCTCAGAACAAAAGATATCTGCTCATAACTTGTGGAGAAGTTATTTATAGAAGTTTATTTTGTTTGCTTCTTTGTCTGGAATGTTGTAATGTTTCTTAGCTTATCCTGATGAGTATGTTACAGGGAGGTTAAGAGTTGAAATTCATGGAATTAGATGTTGTCATTGCTAAATGATGATTACCATTTAAAACAAAAAACAAAACAACCTGCATATGTTTCCCATCTTCATAAAAATCTGCAAAGTCATAGAAGAGATTTTCTTGGTTCTCACTGACTGTGACCTTTCCCATTAATTGAGCATACAGATACAGCTGGACTTCTGTTGACAGACAAAAGCTTAAAAAATGTTATGACTTGACAGAAGAGCTATTAGATCATCTGCTCCTTCTCTGTCTACACATTAAATCCTTGCCTATGGCAGATCCTTTCCCAGAATTTTTACTTCAAATACCTTCGTAGTATCATCCATTTCTCTCCTGAAATAAAACATTGCAAGAAGCTTTAAAAATGTCCACAGATTGTTGCAATGGGGATGTTGCAACACGCGTATCAATCAACGAGGCCCGTGGAAAAGAAATATATATGGACAGATTCTTGGTAGATGTTTCAGAGATGTTTATTTCCCCAGCCGCATGGCCGGGGCTCTGCCCAGGAACTGTTCCAGTCACGGCACCCGAGGGTCCTTCTGCCCGCGCAGGGAACACAAACCAACCCATGGGAACGAGGCTGAGCAGGGGCAGGGAAACCCCGTGCCTGTGCCCTCAGGGCCCCTCTGCCAGGGATACATGGCAGGGGGAGGGACCCCAACAACAGACGACAGAGGATATCAGAAAGCTAGAGAGACTAGTGATAAAAGAAAATTGAACCAACCAGGAAACAGGGACTGCACACATCATTTGTAATACAGGATCAGCTGGCTTCCAGGGTTATATAGACTGTTTTCAGGGATATAACCTTGCAACTCAAGGAATTACTCATGATACATGTTGAGACATCTTCAAGGATATTAAGCTTCAAAATAATGAGATCAATCACTCTCAAACTGCAGAATATGCTTTTTTGAGAAATGAGGAGATTGCATCCCAGCCAAGTAGTTCAAAGAATTTTTTAAGTAGCTGGTATAGAGCAGACATTGAGAACAGACAAAATATTATGGGAATTATTAGAAGATTGTTTTGGAATACATATTTTAAATAATACATCTGTTTTAAATATTGTTTATGGATGATGAATGGTCTCTAGAAAATGATAATAGTGACATAAGGAATATAACCTTAATAATCACACAGAGAATTTGAGAATTTTACAGTGATTTTTTTCTTATGAAATATGATGCATAAAGTCCTGTGTAAATGTGGGGAATCACATAATGGAACTAAGTAATGAACAGCTTACTTGTGGAATAGACTAGAATGTTTCAGTTGGAAAGGAACGGTAACAATCATTCAGTCCGATGGCCTGACCAATTCAGGGCTGACCAACCATTTAAAAGTGCTGTTAAAGACAAATACTTCTTTGACAGGTTTGGAACACTGACTATCTCTCTAGGAAGCCTGTTTCAGGGTTTATCCACTCTCTGGGTACAAAAATGGTTCCTGGTACCCAGTCTAAACCTCCTCTGACACAGGTTTGAACCATTCCCATGAACTGAATTCAGGGCTAGGTGGCTCGAGTTCTACTGGTATTATTAAAGACTAAGGGGAAAAAAAACCCCAAACCTGCATTGAATGCCTCTACTTTTTCTCCTTTCCTATTTGTTATATGACCATCTTCAACAAGTATTGGTCCAATGTTTTCTGTACACTCCCTCTTGATATTAACAAACTCAAAAAAGCCCTTCTGTTATCCCACCCAACACTGGCCATGGCTCTGTAACTTCTTGTGAAGCCTGACCTGATTTCCAGAGATGATTGCAGAAGGATTGACATTAAATCTGGAGTTTTTTAATAAGTATGTGAATATGTGGAAGCAAAGGCAGTTAGTAGAATGCAACCAATACTACACTGCAATAAAGGGAAAAGATCAATGTTGTTTGAGAAAGATACTCTGGAGAGGTAAAACAAATTAGTATGTTCATATCAAGGTTCATGTGGTAAAAGAGATATGATTTTTCTTCTGAGAAAATAATTAAAAATGCATCAATGCAATTACTTCTGTGTGGGAGTAATTACAAATGTTTCCTAATGGATATACTGACACAGTGTTAAAATGCACATATAACAGTTAAAATTATCCTTTCCAATGATGATACGTATATGCAAAAGCACAAAGTCATAGGAAGATAATAGAAAGATAATTATGATTCATATGAACATGGAATATCACTGTAATTGCATATTGCATGATGCTGAAAGATAATTAATCCAGCGAGAAATTGTAACATGGATTAAATGCGCTGAAAGAAGTACTTTGCTTCAAAAGTAGAGAATGAAGACTGGATGCTCTTTGCCCAAATCCCATTAATCTTCTGAAGATCAGTGGATATGCACCTCTATCTTTCAAAAGCTCCTCTGAGAGACTCAGCCTAAATATGTCTTGGGGGTTTAAGCAAAGACAAAAGAGAAACAGTTATAATCTGAGAACCAGAACAGAGAATAAATTATTAACATACACAAGTATAAAGAAATATTAGAGGATAAAGTTAAGGAAAAAAATATTTAATCTGAAAAACAAATGCTATTTCTGGATAGTGCTTGCTGATATGTGAGAGATAAGGAAGACTTTTAATCCTCCACTCTATTAAAAATACAATTCTAGTAGGAAAAAAATTCCTTCTGTAGCAAAATAAATGTCTTAAATACTGCAATAGGTCTTTCCTACCTCTAACTTCTTACAATTTTGTGACTAACTACTATTTTAGGGATACTATTTTAGTTGTATTCATATGGCAGTTACTCTGAAAACTGAATTAAATGATTCATCCCCCCCCCCCCCCCATGGCAGACAGGTTGGAACTAGATGATCTTTAAGGTCCCTTCCAACTCAAATCATTCTATAATTCTACGATTCTATTATTTTTATGATTTCTGACTGTATAAATGGACTAGTATCAGACTGCATCTGTAGCAGGGCACTCTGCCTAAGCAGCCCAACTGTCTTGTTTACAAGTTATCAATGATGGCTTGAGCAAGGAGCGTCTGCTGACCAGTGATAAGATAGAGCAAAAATGATCCCCTGTTTTAGCGTTGAAGAATGGTGCGACCAGTTTGACCAAACTATCAGACCCACCTACAGGATGTGCAAGACAGATCTCCCTGAGTGAGGCTGGAAACAGAAGGGATGTGCAGGCCCTGATATGAAGTGAGAGTCAGAAATGTTGAGCAGAAGAAGGCATAGCTGATAACACCTTTTTCAGCAGCAAAGAATGTTTTACTGAATAAGCCTGACAACATATAATCCTGAAATATATATGACTGACATTCAAACACTATACTGTAAAACGCCACTGCTGCATGGTGAGGACTTTTAGCATACCTCTCTAAGGTGTGTGAAAATCCTTCCCTCGAGTCGGGACAGCCCTCAAGGTTACTTCTCAAGGCCAAGCAAAAGAGTTTTACCCACAGCTGTTCACATAGGTGAGTAACATTAGTCTCTACTTATTAATGGTTTTGCTTTAATATAATTGCTTCAATATAATTTCTTTAATATATTTCCTTCAATATTGCTTCAGAAATAGTGCACTATACTAGTATTTACGACTGTCCATACTGTGTAGTAAATAATTCTTATTAAGGTCTTTTGTCTAAACATTATCATGATTGTAATCAATTTAAATAAGTAACTGTATTTATATAAATATATTTGATTTTTCATCCTTAATCCTCTGAGACAAAGTTGTTTAAAGGTTCAATTGCACCAGTATAATCTTTCAAACATAAATCTGTGACTAAGTCTGGGGCTAAGACTGGATCCAGTCACACCTAGACTCCTCTCTGAGGAGCAGTTTAGAAAGTAAAGGAGTCTTTTCTGCAACTTTTGACACAACTGGAGTGTTTCCCTAATAAATTTGTCTGATGCTCCCATTTTGTCCATGAGAGCACCTACAGTTACAATATTATTAACTGAAAGGCGTCCCTGTTCCAATATTGTTTTATAGAAAAGGTAAAGAATATATTTTGTTACTTTTATTCTTATGGTCAGGATTTCTGCTATTTTTGAAGTTAAAAGTTATGATTTTCATCATATATTCTGCTTATTTGCATGGTTAAAGCCGTGGTATAAACTTTCTGTCCCTGCTTCTAAGCATTGCTGCATTTTTATGCACAACAATTTGATGAACATCCACGAACTGCATCTGGTTAGGAATATATAAGGGACAGACTATTTTAAGTGCCACAGAAGTCAAGTTTGAAGTCTTGGAGTAGGGAAATTCAGACCTTTTAGCTCAATTCATAGCTTCACTCTTCTCCTTTTGAAGAACTGTGAGTCTTAATGAGTGCAGGAGAGCTGTCTTTGTACTCTTCTCTGTCTGCAGTGTGTGTCAGTATGGGTATTCTTTCCTTTTCTGTAGGAATAGATCAATGGACTGAAAAATGTGATTGCTATAAGAACATGTGCCACCATTGCTGGTGGTAAATGCAGTAACTTGGACAGTAGCACTTGTTGCAACTTGAACAGTAATTTGTTAACACAAATATGAAGTCTTTGGCTATGCTTATATCCTGAATAAGTAAGCCTTTAGTTTATCAATGGAATCATGACAAAAAGGATTATTTGGATAGAGATTTTCCACATCCTTCTTTCCTGTGCTAAAAAAACCTCTCAGGAAGTTTTTTAATTGACGCGGCATTGCATTGAACTGTTATATTGTGTATTAAAAATATGTTGATATTACTCACTTTGTAGAACCCTTAAAATGAAAGCTTTATTTTTTCATTTATGTTTTCCTTTGTAATAAATCTCATTTACTGACTGCATTAGATGCAGGCCTCTCTATGAGACAAAGTAATTACAAATAAACTTAGCCCAGCAACTAATTTTCATCTGGTCTCTATCATTATCAGAGTTTATAAGGAATTACTGGTAGGTCACATCATTTTTTGCTCAACTCTGCCACTGCAAAGAGCAACATAGAAACTCAATAAGCAATTTTCAGCCAAGCTGAATGACATGTAGCCAAGTTTGGGAAAGGTATATATTGTATGTTCCATGACTCAAACAGCCAGTTTTGCAAGGATGACAAGCAGAAGATTCTGTGTCTCAGAAATGTAAGCAATTCCTCACAGAGTGCATTGATTCAGAGAGTCAAAGGGCAAAATGGAACTCCAGTTTCCATTAAATCTGTTCATCTGTATCCTATATAGGCTGCTAGGCGTGTCATAGGTCTTCCTAGAAATAGAGCAGTGCTTAAAAATGTGCAAAATCCAAATACTTAAAAAAGATGAAACAACACAGTTATATATTTTTTTAGCTTTGAATCAATAAGAATCCATCAATCAGAAGTAATTTCTTTTACTCTGTAATTTTTCCATATAAACTAAACATTGTGAACATTTATGTCCATGATTGTTCAGCACAAAAACACAAAGGATTAAATACCTTATCAGTTTGAAAAACACTGTTTGTTAATGGCATTCCTATGCAAAAGCTCAGTTTTGTTTTGGTTTATGTTTTTTCCTGATGAAATGTCTCCATGCTCTAGAAAGAAGAATTTTGTAACACAGGAGAGAAAGCTTTAGTGCTACTGTCTACTCTGATGAAGGAGAATAAGGGATTTCACCTTCAAAGCCAAGAGAGAAATGAATAGGTAGTGATAGCAAGGATAAATGAGAAGCCAATGCAGTCATACAAACACTCATCCTAAGAGGCCTGACAGGAGCTGTTAGGATTCTCCCCACAGTTCTCATTTTCACATTAGCAGGGTGAGTGAGCAGCAAAGGCTATCGATGCAGCCTCTGGGTATGGGCTTCACCAGCAGCACATCGTGTGTTATGAATCACCATTGTGATGGCTTTGATGTGAATTCCAATAAAATATATTGCAAAAAATAACTCAGGGGGTGTGTGCGTGTGTATGTGCATCTGCTCCCTTTATTATTCCCATATATTCCCAATCTGCTGTCAAGGATATACCACAACAATAAATAATTGCCGAATTAGATCATTTGATATTGCCTCTCCTCTATTTTAAGTAACAATCCTCCATCAATACTGCAAGGAAATGCATGGGGATATGCATTTTGGAGGCCAGCTTTCAGCATTCAGACATGCTAAATCAGCAGAAAACTTGATCCTTTGCTCTTAATAAATATTCTAGTTGGTTATCTTGGCCTTCTCATGGGATGAGGTCTTAAGTAGCAATTGTCTTACTTGGAAAGATAGGAATCCAGAAGGATGAGGCAAAACTCCAAAGAATTAATTATAATAGGGACAAGATCTCAACCCCAATGCCAATCTGAGTGTTGGGGGGGGGGCTTGAGAGATGAAATGCAACTCATACTCTAGTGAGAGATTCTCTTGAAGTGCCTTAACCCTTGGCCTTAAATTGCACCAGAGTAGGTTCAGATTAGATATTAGGAAAAAAAAAAAAAAAATCACAGAGAGAGTGGTTAGGCTTTGGAATAAATTGTCCAGGGAGGTGGTGGAGTCACCTTCTCTGGAAGTGTTCAAGAGTTGTCTGGATGTGGCACTTGGGGACATGTAGACAGTATCAGAAGACTGACTGACCTTAATTTCTGCTGTAAGAATAGTTTGCTTTCACTGAGCTTTTAGCTTCATTGTTGCCCTCAATTCTTTAGTTGTCAGCAGCCCTGTTTAATTAGATGTCTAAGTGCACTTCCACCCCATTTTTCGAACAATGTCAGATATTTCCCCCCGAGGGAAGAGTAGGAAAGAAAAGGTAAACCACATGAGTTAAGAACAATTTAACAGTTGAAGCTAAATCTACTACTAATAAATATACTACTAATAATATTATACTGCTGTTATTATTGCAAATTATTATTATTACTATTATTATTTTAATTAATTAAAAGGAGAGAGGAATAAAACCCATCAGAAAGAAGTGAGAGACAATACAATTGCTCACCACCTGTTGACAGAAGTCCATCTTGGATCTGAACAGTGAATGGCCCCTTCTGGCAAACTTTCCCCAGTTTACATACTGGGCATCATGTTCTTCCTCAGCTTTCAGAAGACCCCAGCTTGTTCAAAAAACCCCAATCCTGCACCTTAGAGCCCTAAGTGCACCCATAGGCTCTGCCTGTCTCCCCTGAGGGGTCTGGCTACACATACTCAGGACAGCTCTGTGACAACCTGAGTGTCATGGGAACATACAGCTTGCAAAGAGCTGGGGCAGAAAGAGCTGAGAGATAGCTCATCAGGGTTTTGATGTGTTCTACCCATAACATCCTTGTTGTGAAGCTACAGAGATGTGTACTGGTTAGTGAAAAACTGGATCATCAGACTGAAAAGGTAGAGGTCCACAGCAAAAACTCCAGACAGATACTTGATACAAAAAGTTCCTCCAATGACACTAAAGGGATGATGCCATTTAGAGGCATCATTAGTGATCAGGGCGATGGACCAAAATGCACTCTCTGCAAGCTGAAGTAAAGCAACAGGAGACACTTAGACCTACGATTGGACCTACGACATTCTCATGAGGGCTATGAAAAGGAAATTCAATGTTTTGCACCTGAGATAAGATCAGGAACTGTGCTTCAATATAAGCAAGGAACTTCATGGATGGAAAAACAGCCATGTAGATAAGGACCTGGAGTTCCCTTGGGACAGTGTGTAAGAGCTGAGCCAAGAGTGATAGGAGCTAACTGCATACCAGTGTTGGGCTGCAAGGATGAAGCTAGAATTCAGAGCAAAATTATTACCCCCCTTCTCAGCATTCAGCACCCACATTTTTCATTGATCATATGATCAAGGTCAAATTATTTTAATAATTATTTTAATAGGGAAAATAGTATTCCTGAAAACTAGTATTTGTATTGCCATCTAGTTCTCTTCAAATAAGAGATCTGTGTTTGCAAGAGTGCTATAAATGCCTGATAACTTCAGTCTAACACTGTAAAAGGGAATTAAATTTTTGAATTTAATTTTGTAGCTATACAGCTCAGTAGCAGCAGTTAATTGGTTTGATTGACCAGGAAGTCTAATGTTTGTCTGAGCATTAATGAGTAACACAAAAGAATCCTGTAAGCACTTTCTGTACTGGAAAAACATGCTTGATTGCTTGCATGCAGACAAGCAGCTATTTTGAAAAATTTAGGAGCAACAGACAAGTTGTAGATGCAATTTAAAAGTGTACAAAATAAGATTTTACAGTTAAAACTTCCACAGGTAACTCCTTCAATTAAGAGACAGATCCCGAATCTTTGTATGTAAAGGACAGTGAGCATTTTTTTTTATTTGACTATTAATGATTATATGTAATTTACAGTAATATCCAAGCAATTCAGCAGAGCTGGTGCCAAAACTGAGTACTTGAGAAGAATCACCAAGAAATACTATTTTTTTTTTATTTCTGGTTGTTCTTGTTGTTGGTGGTTATTTTAACTTATTTAACTTCTTATTCTTATTTAACTTCTTATTTTAACTACAGCAATATGTAAATAGCAGCAAGGAAAAAAAAAGTGCTAACAGATATAGTTAGCAGTTAAATGACATTTATTTCAATCTATTTATTCATCATCATGCACTTAGAACAGCCAAGTTGTGATTGGTGGTCCCAGAACTGGTTCCCACCCTTGTAGGCAGTAAATGCATGGTGAATGAGCTTTAAAACCATGAAATAAACAGCTGCCTAAATCAAAATAAACAGGAGAAAAGACCTAAATCCAACAAGGAAATAGCAAAACTAGGTATTGCATATCATCATCCTACATCTATAATTAATTTGATAGATGAGAAATGTTTCAAAGTTATTCCAGTGGCAGCTTTAAAGGATAATTTAGAACTAAGAATAACTTTATGACTACAAACTGCAGAAATAATGAGATGATCACTCAGGAAGGAACATGGCAAGAAATCAAACAATAAGTTGCATGGTTTTATGACCCTTTAAGTATGGAAAATTAATTTACATTTCTTAACATTGTAATGGCAACAGTATGAAGTAGCAAACACCCTTAATCAAAAAGTACAGCATTTCATATTTAATACATATAAAGGCATTATCTGTCATATTTTTTTCAAAACTTTTAGTTAATTATTTAAATACATTCATTTGCTTAATGTCTTGTCACCACTCAAAAATGCATATGGCATTTACTGTTTCCAAAGGAAATCAGTAGGAAATGCATTTACTTCACTCTGTGATTTTCCAGTGACAAGAATAGCTTTTAATAGCATAACTGCAAATTTGACGATGCAAAATATCTTATGTACAGGATAAATAGCTAATAGGCATAAGAGACAGTGCTGTAAATGTTTGCAGACTTAAAATCTCAAATTGAAGCTGCTCAATTTAATGTTTTTGTAGGAATGATTAATTCCTTCTGTTTAAGAAGGATTGAACAAAGGAAGAGCTCAAAAAGAAACAGAGAAAACTGCACAATATGCACATTTAACGATAATTGCAATATTGAATTCAATTAATCTTAAAAAGTTATCAATAGACTACTAAGTACAGCTCTATCTAGACTTTCTTGTTATGAAGTGTTTGAGATGCTGGTCATTTGCTTTTCAGTCCTGAGGTCTTGAAGATTCACTTATGTCCTGGTAGCAGCAATGTCAATTGCTGGGCTACAGAGGTAAAAACTTATTCAATGAGACATGCTGCTTTAACCACCCTCCTGTTCCCTTCTACAGGCTGCATGACCCCCTTACCCTGAACATTTTTATTTCTATTCAAACTATTCCTTTTATTCTTTCTATGCCTGGTTCCCAGGAAGAATTAAGCCATTTAGCTGACAGTATTTTTGCTGCATACATATTTCTTGGAACATGTCCGTTCTGCTTTCAAGTCAACAGGTCAGGATGGGAAGAAGGTATTGCTACTGACTTATGAAGCAATTTTCCCACAAGAAATTCCTCTGACTGCCTCAAATTCCTCAAGACCAATTTTTTCTTGCTTTTTTTCTGTAGTAGGGTGAGGTTTATTTGCTTTGTTTCTCTTTTAGTAGTTTGGCACCTTGCCTCCTGGTACCCTGCCCCCTGACCGATATCAGCAGCATAGGCAGACTGCTGACACCCTGCTTTTGACCAGCACTGGCTGCATAAACACTTGGCCCCCTTACCAGTGCAGTCAGTGTAGGCAGGTTGCTGTCCATATTATTCGTGCAAGATAGGATCCTCTCAAATCACACCCTCGTTGCTGGAGCCAAAGGGTGCCATAACTCTTACCCACACTCAAAAGTTTTTTGTCTGAGTGGCTGTTGCTGACAGATGCCCTGGACACTAAGTGTCCCTGGCTGTACACTGCAGCATAGCTCTCTTAACATGTCACATTTGCTGTTGGTGATTGGTGAGTCGCTGTATGGGCTTTTTGTTGCTCATCTTTCCTAGTGCCTCAATAAAGCTTTGTTTTAGAACATGTGTCAGACTCTACTACTCTTCAGACTGCACAGTTGCATCTGAATTAATAATGATTCTTTGATTACACCGTTAGGATTTCAGTGACACTAATAATAATATCTATAATATGTGTTTCCTTTTTGACCATAAGAACATGTTGCACATAACAGACTGTGTCTCCTTTAAGGTCTGAATGGGTCTTATACCGAAATTGTTACTTAAAATATGATAATGGCATCACCATGTGAGTTATCACATACTAATCACAAAATCACAGAATGGGTCAGAGTTAAAGGGACCACAGTGGGTCACCTGATCCAATCTCCCTGCTCAAGCAGAGTCAAACCAGAGCAAATGGCATTGGATTGTGTCCAGCTGGTTCTTCAGTATCTTCAGTGAGGAAGACTCCACAACCTCTCTGAGAATCTGTCCCAGCATGTACAGTACATGCACAGTAAAGAAGTTCTTCTTCATATTCAGGTGGAACTTCTTGTGAATCTGGTCCATTGCCTCATCCTATTGGTCAGCAATAGGAGCACAGCCTGGCTCCATCTTCTTGACATCCTCCCTTCAGATACTGATAGACATCAGGTACCCTCTCAATTAACTCTTCTCCACACTAAACACACCCAGTTTGCTCAGCCTTTCCTCATAAGACAGATGTTGCAGTCCCTTAATCAACTTTGTTGCCCTCTGCTGGACCTACTTCAGGAACTCCATGTCTCTCTTGTACTGAGGATCCCAGAACTGGGCACAGCACTCCAGATGTGGCCTCACCACGGCTGAGTAGAGTGGTAGGATCACCTCCCTTGTCCCGCTGGCAGTGCTCTTCCTGATGCAACCCAGAATCCCACTGGCCTTCTTGTCCACAAGGACACACTGCTGGCTCATGGGTGCTTGTTGTCCACCAGGACCCCCAGGTCCTTCTATGCAGAGCTGCTTTCCAGTAGATCAGCCCCCAGCCTCTACTGGTTGTGGGCAGGAGGTTAGCCCTCCCCAGGTGTAGGAAGCTGCATTTGCTTTTGCTGAATTTCAGGCAGTTCTTCTCTGTCCATCTCTCCACACTGTCAAGGTCCTTCTGAAGGGCTGCACAGCACTCTGGGGTATTGGCCACTCCTCACAGCTTTGTGTTGTCACTGAACTTGCTGACGAGGTATCTGCTCCTTTATACAGGTCATTGATCAACAAGTTAGACAATGCTGGGCCCAGTATTGAACCTTGAGAGACACCACTAGTGAAAGGCCTCCAACTAGACCCTGTGTCAATGATTATGACACTCTGGGATCTGCCATTCAGCCGGTTCTCAATTCAACTCACTCTCCACTCATCTAACCCACGCTTACTGGGTCATACAAGGATGCTGTGAGAGACAGCGTCAAAAGTAATATACTAACAATTGTTCTGTGCTGAAATTTAAGGATGCATTTGAATTGGTATGTTGTGCTTTGTTACGTCTCAGAAGGTGGGACAGAACATGAAGGACTTAGGACAGATCCTTCCCTGGCTTTTTTTTTTGTTCACTACCTGTGTCAAGGGAGTGCTTTCTTGCCAGCCAAATTATTCCTAATTTTTCAAGATTATTTTCCTAGCCAGTAGAAAAAGGTACAAAAATGAATACTGAGTGGCAGTTTTGAGTGCAAACAGAACATTACTTGCCTAATGTGATCTGAAAGTCTTTTCAAAACAGCAACTTTCTATCATATCTTATTAATCTTGCACTATGTTGCAATGGCTGGTACTCTTTAATATGATTTGATAGTCAGTAATGGGATGAGACTTTTCTTTTACCATAACAAACATCAGTGCATCACAATGCTAATATGACATGATGTAAAATTCTTGATAATAAATTTAACAGCCCTTTTACTTAACTGAAGGCATTTTTGGTACAACTAAACCTTTACTTTTCCAAGATCATATTTATATGTTCCTCAAATGCAAAAAGAAAAAAATATTTGCAGGGACACAGAACTGTTTTTCCCCTTCTGATTACTTTTGAAACCTATTTGATGACATCAGTGGGGTTTTTTTTAGAGGAAAGGTGTAAGAAAAAATATAGATCAAACTGACAATCATGCAAAGGATTGTGTATTCTTGGCAATGCAAGTACTATTTAGACATATGAACAAAAAGGAAGATCTTAAAGATAATTTCTCCTGCATGGAGTATATTTATTACTGGTATTATTCAACCTCAAATGGAGCCTGAATTTTTCACTGACCAATTCTATAATATTTGATTTTGTTTGGCTATTAAATTCTAGAATAAAAAACATTAGAAAAAAGTAAACAAAAAAGCAAGCACCTGACCACAAAGAAATAATTCTTTACAGCAGAATTTTTGATCTAATTGTATAATTTCTTACCATTGTATTTTTGTTATTATTACCCTACTCCCAAAATTTAAGAGTTATCATGGAATGGAATTCTCTAATGCATTCCAATTATTGCACCTACATTATTTAAAAAGAGAGAATGTTGCACAGCAGTCTTGATTAAGCTTTTCCTTACCTTTGAGCATTTGCTTTTGCAGCCTTATGAGAATTTCTCAAGGCTATTTTTGTGTGTGTGTATGTATAATTAATGACAAATTTTCTCTCAGGGTAAGAACCTTTTATTGGGTGTATATATATCTCAGTAATACTGCAGAAATAAGTGAATACTTTAAATTTTATTTTCATTGCTTTTGATTCCAGAAATAATAATTTTATTATTTAGTACTTGTAATAGCATTTTGTATAGATTTTTCTTAGAGAATTGTCAGCCAATTTTTACTGGTTAATCTGAACCTTATCCACAGGATTCAAGACTGCATTTTCACTTTCAGAACCTGTCATAAATTTTCTTAAATTAAAATTAATTTAATTATTATGATCACATATTTGGTTCACAAGTACCATTAGCTGATCAGAGAATTCACAATGGCATTACTAACTTGACTATCACCTAAATTAAGTCATTATCAAACATCATCCACTTCCAAGCAGCCAGACAAGGATAAAAAGAAGATATTTTAATTTCACCTAAGTAGGGAAAAAGGAAATTTGTATATAACAGGAAAAAAGTTGATAGAAATATTACAGTGAAACAGGTTAAATAAACCACAAGATAACTTCTTGCACCTTGATGTTGTTTGAATATTTGCATTATTTTTACTCTTTATTTTTACCCCTGTGATTTTGCACAGCAGTATTTTCCTGAGGCAAACATATGTGGAAAATATAACTAGAAAGTTGAATGAACTAAGCAAATTCCAAACCATTTGAGGAATCCTACTGATGCTTGACACCAAATACTTAGTATCTGAAACCTCAGGTTTAAGAATGAGATTGTTCTGAACCACCCAGTATTGGATCTAGCTCAGACTTATGCAGGGTAAGCAACTTGCATGGGGTCAACACCACAGCTATAGCCATCATGATTATTTGATCCATGGAAGAGGACTGGGAAGAAAATTTATTGAACTATTGAAATTTATTGAGGAGCAATTGGTTGGGCTATTCTCTCTGAAGTAATGGTTAGAGTAGGAAACAGAGAGAGGAGCAATGAGACTGGAAGGGAAGGCAATATGAGAAAAGGCAAACCAAAGCAAAAGAGGAGAAAAAAGATCAGAGAAAGAGAAGTCATATCCACTTTAAAAAACTTGAATAAACAGTATGCTTTCAAGTTGCTTTTGGAGAACAGTACCTAAAGTAACAGCTAGATATCTAGTCTCTCAGACACAAGGTCCTTCTGTAATCCTAACCCATAAATTGTTTCCAAAATCCCACTAGGCACTTATCTTCATCTTTAGCTGCCTACAAATCTTTAACACAGCAGTTTCAGCCTCTTTTAATTGCTCCACTGAGTTTCCTACCTCACAACCATGGAGACTGAATAAACGTATGGAGGTTTTGAAGCAGTCTGATACTTTGGTAATGAGGTAAGAAGGAGCACAGCAATATCACAAATGGACAGACTAAAGGTAGCTTTATTAACTGCTCAAATGAAGGTTCCTGCTTTACACAACCAGCATCTTTAATCTCTCCATGCTGTCAGAAATGCCAATACCCCTTTTGATCTTCTAGTGTATTCTTAGGTGTAGTTATTGCCTAATTGATACTGATGAAGAAAAGTTTAATTGGGAACAGAAGGTTTTGTGTGAAGGATGTAGCCCAAAGGAATTAGTTCTTTGGGATTTATTTAATAAAAGATTTATCTTATTTAGCTTCTAAATGTTTCCTGAAGGGTTTAATTGTACTCTACTCCTATATAAAATATACTAAAATATATTTTCCCTCCAAAAATACAGTTTTGACATGAATTATACTGAAGAAAAAAAGAAGTAAAAAAAGCAAAATGGCTTTCAAAAGTCTCTGACCAATTTTAATAATACTGAAAAATGTTGTAGAACTGGAACACAAAGCCAGCAGGTTACAAAAACCTTAAAAAGTATGATTTAGCTAAAGTAAAATTTGAAACATCTTAAAAGCCAGCTACAGCAACAGGAAATGTAGAAGGTGAAATATGAAATCTGAGAGAAATGAAACCATCCACTCTTCCTAGACATGAGCTCCCACACTTGATCTCCACCATAATCTTGAACTCGTGGCAAATAATGATTGTTGGGAGGAAAGAGTTAAAAGCAGAAGAATAGCAAGGAGGATGGTAGATTCACTCAAGTGACCTTGCAGCTGGGATTGCTAAGGTCTGGAGAATAATAGTGTGGGAAACTCATATATTATGCCTACTTCCGTTTATCCTCTCTCTGTTCTGAGAAGTAGAATTTCTGTGTAGAGATAATGTAAGTGTTTTGAGAGACTTGGAGGCACTCTCATGGACAAGCTTGAGCTCCCTGTGTTGGGAGAGAGAAGATCAAAGCATAGAGATCATAAAAAGCATAGAGATCACAGCACTGTAGTAAACGCCATGTGCACAGGCCCCTGATAAATTGGTGCAAACATCAGGCCTGCTGCCTGCTAGCATGGACTAAGCTGGATGTTGCTTTGGGATGCTCCACTTAGCAAGGTAATGAAGCTAATTTACTCTTTGCATTTCAGCTGTGGCTTTGTGGTTTTTTCCAGCTGCCTGCCTGTGTCTGTTCACACCCCAAGGCATCCTAGGTTGTGGGCACAGTGTGTGTCTTTAGTTGAACCTGAAAACCAAAACTGGTGCAGATTCCTCCCTCAGTTTTTCCCAAAGAAAACCAGAGTAGAGAGAGGGTTTCCAGAGAACAGTTTTCATAGACTCTGAAACCTCTTTCTATGAAGAAAGGCATAGTACTGAGCTGGTGGGAAGCCTGCTGCCCTTCTGAGAATAAAACAAGTTTCTTTACTGGAGTAGTGGAAGATATGGAAGATAGGAGGCCTCAAGCCTCACTGACCCTGGAAAGATCCAAACACCTCCCTCCTATCTTCTGAGAGTCTTTCCAAGACACCCATCTACAGAAGAGTCTTGGTGTGGGTCTAAGAGGATGATGGGTACCTTGTGTCCTTCAGACTGACCTAGGGTCAGTCTGCAGCCAAGAATCTGAGACTAATATGTCCAGATGTAAAAGAAGCAGAGAAGATCACACATCCTCAACCTTTATTTTTTTTTTCCAAATCACCTCCATGCATGAAGAGTCCAAGGAGCAGAGAATGGCACCCAGAGCTCCTGCTGTTAGCTTTGTGTTCTAGCCTCTGGAATATAAAAGCACAGTTTCTCCTTGTTGATCCAGAAATATATCTTACAAAGTTAAATAGATTTTGTTCAGTATTTCATCCCAGTCTTAATAACAAATAATCTCCTTTCCCTTTTCTCTTTCATATATCCCTTTTTTTCCTTTTTGGTTTTTCAGTATTGCCTCACAGGAACTGCTTATATTTTTATATTTTGTTGATGCCACTGTCACTATTTCCATTCTTTTTTTGTCTCTCTCTCTTCTATATGCCTTTCCTTCACTCTGATTTTTAAAAGCCAATGTCTGCCAAAAGATTGAGCATAAAGATCTGCTCTTAAAGCCATGAAGAATATCTGGAAAGCCTGTGGACTTAGTCTTGGACATGATCTGAAATATCTTTTTAATAAAATACAGCAAAATGGAAAATTGTTATTATTATTCATGATCAAGGTTTTTGGAAAGTTCATTACAGATGAAGCACAGCTAATTATTTTAATGAAAAACTTGACCAAATTGAAATGACTCAACTAAAACTAAACAAAACTACACCTACTGCTTCAAACTAGTAAGCAAAACATGGCCTCTGCATACATGTAAATATGTATAAATATAGAAATCAATATATCAGTGTGTATTTATACATAAAGTCCGCATTAGCACTTACGTGATATTAGCACTTTGCTGATATAAGAAGTACATTTATAATTCATTTTCCAGACCACAGGAAATAATGTAAACATACAAATATTATAAAAATAATACCTCTACATCCTGAACAGTGGTCAGCTATATCTAGTAAAGCTGATATTTAGTAAGTTGCAAAAGGAAAAAGAAAACAGAATTGGAAAACAATACACTATACAGTCTGTCATGGGGATCAAACAGATGGTCCAACTGCAGCTGTTCCAAAGGTTTGGAACTTTTCTATAATTTTTAGTCAAAAAGTGAGGAGTAAGAACATTTCTTTGAAAGTGCATTACCATTAAAGTAATGTGCATCTGTTCAAGCTGTGTACCTCCAAGAAGTCAAATATGTGATGATTCTGAAAAGGTATTTCTACGCTATCTTATGTAGCCCAGTAAGGGCCCCTGCATTGTTGCAACTTTTAAATTATTTTTCTATGGCTTCTTTTTCTTTAAAGAATCTTTAGATGTTCTTTGTTTTTTCCTGATATGATATGACTTTTTTTTTTTTTTTTAATCTCAGAATGTTTCACTTGCTGGAACACTCAACAATCAAATCCAGATACACTTACTCTTTTTTATTCCTAAGACTTTGAAATATATTGTTCGCAGACTGCTAGAGCCTTCCAGTATGAGTGAAACACATTCAGCACCTACAGAAATCAAATACAACATCCCCTTCTCGTTTCTTTTGTTTATCATTCCCATGTCTCAGACTAGAACAATATTTTCTGGCATACAGAATATTTGAGATGATCAAAACATTCTCAGAAAATTCTGTGAGGAGTTAAAAGGAAACTGTCCTTTAATTCACCATTGCAATTTTGACTGTAAAAGAGCAGTGCTAAAACAACTTCAGAAGAATGGTGCCATGATCTGAAATAAAAACCTGTGGCTGTGTAATTACACAGTCATGGAGAAAACAATTTGCAAATACCAAATATAAGATCAGGTTTGAGGTTGCTGATAAATATTTTGTTCCAGCCTGCAGGAATGATAATGTTCTATTGTCCTTTAATAAGGTTAGACCAATGTATTTTTATTCCCATATGTGCTCCATTGAGGTGAGTTTAAACACAATCATTTTGAAGAGTTATGCTTTGCTGTGTGACAGTGATGGAAAAGTTACATGAAGACAGTTGGAAAACAAGACATTAACTCTGGGAAAATGAAATCTGAAAACTGTCTAATTAATGATAGAATTTATTTATTACTTCTCTCCATGTTCACTTATTTTGTGGATCCTTGAAACAAAAACATAAAAAAAACCCCTACGTTTTTAATACACACTGTACTATAAATTTAGAACTGTCACTTTTAGAAAGGAGAAAAATAGAAAATTATTTTAAAAGCTTTTTTATTTCTCTTTTCAGAGTTTTGATTCATGTAGAGAATATCATGGAACCCTCAGAAGTCCCTTAGCACATACTTGAGACATTAGTTTTTTAGAATACATGTGACAATATCCATAGCACTTATTCTGTTATTTATGGTAGTCTTTTCAGCTAGTATTTATGTGCCCTTGAAAGAAAGGGCACATTGAATTCTTATCACTCTTAAAGTAGAGGTCCCTTAACTTTTGTTAAGATTATTTAAATTTCAAGGATTACTGAGTTGAAGAGGAATGCAAAATGAAGTTACAAAAGCTTTCCCTGAACAGATGCTTACCCACTTATGCAAACACAGTGCAGGAGTAGGAGAAGGTGGTTCCTAAACCTTTATGTTTCCAAATAGGCAGGTTGAATGCAAAGGGTTTAAATACTCATTGCTCAAGAAAAGCATTGTCTTTCCCATACATGTACTGTTTACCTTCCTTTTGATGCTGTTTACTTTACTTTCCTTTTCCTCTGCAGTATTCTTAATCTTCCGAAAAAGAAGAAACACAACCCAGATTACTGTCCTGTTCAAAATACAAGAAATTACAAGGAAACCGAAGATGTGTGTGTGCGTGTGTGTGCTCAAAGAACCCTCTAGTTGAGAGACAGAAAAGTAAACTTTTTTTCAGTTAATGACTTGGCACAATAGGCACTGAGGGAGCTTCTTTGAAGTGGAATTGCTAGTGGGTTAGGTGTGCCAGTGCACATTTAATTTTGATCCTTCTTTGGGACTAATTCACACACATATGGTACAAGTAGTTGGCATCCGTTGGTTTGGGTGAAGTTACCTGACAGGAAAGAATGATAGGCATATACTGTAATTGGTACCGGCTCTTCACCAAAGATTCTGCAAAAGCAGAACTGAGACACAGGAGAGAGTCAGCCATATGTGTTTTAAGGCAGGTTATTAATGTTAAACATAAGCTTTTTTTTTCCAGAGGGTGAGAC
Organism: Coloeus monedula; assembly: GCF_965178545.1. Lineage (NCBI taxonomy): Eukaryota > Metazoa > Chordata > Aves > Passeriformes > Corvidae > Coloeus > Coloeus monedula. Next base: position 96,731,532 of record NC_138783.1, read on the forward strand.
CAGGACAGCTTCTGAAAATACATAATCTCTGTTTTTAGATTCTAAATGTACAATAGCAGTGTGGATTATTGAAAGAATGCTGATTAAACGTATAAACAGCTTCCTCCTATATTCCTGTGCAAATGTCAATCTGTATTACAGACCGTAAGAGAGGATGAGTCTTTCTGGCAGCTATAAGATATTGTCAATGTATTTTAAATACTCTGTTTCAGGGATTATTTTTTAAAGCAATTCAGAGTTTTTCTAAAATTATCTGACTACCAAGGACAAAAGAAACAAAATCATTTGCATTCATATAGGGATGCCTTTCTTATGCTGGCTCCATTTATTTCTTGCAGTGAAGCATTACAAACTGACTACTGTGATTTTTTTTCCCAGAAACTTAAATCCAAAATTGTAGATAGAGCTCTGCTGGGGATTATCAGTGGGATGGATGTGTCTGGCATGAATGTTATTCTTGGTTTGGCTTCATTAAATGAGCCATTACCAGGAAAGACAAGTTGTTGTACACTTTTATTGCTTTCTACCTCTTTCTCTATCAAATCAATAATACTGTTTTGTAACTTTGGCTATAGCACTGGTTCTAAATCCATTTCATGCCTGTTGGAGAGAGTTCATTAGCTTTTAAAATGGCAAGGAGGAAAAGTGGTCTTGAGCTGTAGAAGTGGACTTCTATTGTTTTAGAAATGTCAGTATCCTCTATTCTATGTGTGGATACATAAGTAAAAGTAAATAAAGAAAACAGTAGTTCTTCTATATTATAACATTTTTAAAAGTCCTCATATTTTAAAACAAAATAAAAGAAACAAAGCAAACAAAAAAAGCAAACCAGCAAACTATGGGTAGGTTCTAGACAGTGACAAGATTACTGTCTACAAAGGGGTTTATTTTCAGAAATCTCTCATTGTCCTAGTAATTTCTTATCATATTCATGATTTTTATGCCACAGGTTACCATCAAGTAATTCAGATCCATGGGAAGAGGTCTTTAATATCTATTATATACCACAAAAATGCCCCCAGTTAAATGGTTTCCTATTTTGCTTTGCACTTAAGATGGTGATTTTCAGAGATATTCTCAGTGAGTGGTTAAAGAGAAACCATGTTTTTACTCTTCTGATCACTAGCACCATCCTGAAGAACTTACTCTCCCACCATGTGACAGAGGAGAAAACATGCTGTCTCTCTACCTCATGCCACAACAGACATCTCTAATACACTGACTGATAATATCAGCAGTATTAGTAGGATCTAGTTAATGAATAATCTAAAATAATATTCAGTATTTTTTCTCCAAAACTTATATTGAAATTTGACTATGATAAAAGAACAGTTTTTACCGTAACTCATCTTACTGCACCTTCAAAGAATTGGAAAAAAAAGTATTTCACTACAACACTAGAAAATGCCACTGTTTAAATAAAACACCTTTTTACTCCCCAATTGTTTGACAAAATATTCATACTATTTCCCAAGTATAAAATATCTCATTTAGACCTGATATGCAGAACAATACAATAAAATACAATTTTAACACTATAGAAATGTCATAGAAACATTCATTCCAGTCATATTTAGACAAAATGTTTGAAATATTTTCTGTAATATCAGTGTGACAGTGAGTTCTACCTTAATACTGCATAAAAAGTAAAACATCTCAATAAAAGGTGAATGGATTTTCTCACACTTCTTCATGTTGAAGATTAAGTTTTGCTGGTACTTTAAACTGTCAGACAATAGATGGTTAGTTTGTCATATTCTTTGGATCTGATATTCTTTGCCAATATTTTAAAGATGCTTTTGTCATATCTGACAGTAGGGTGCCTGAGAAACTGGTATTCCTCGTGTTTCACAGGATTCCTTACTCATAAATTTAGCACTGTAGAAGCAAATGTTTTCTGTTTTGATTGATTTTGGTTTTGTGTTTTTTTCCTTATGTCAATCTTTCTCTTTCCATGATACATTTAAATTATGTATGAAAGCTTCGCAATTGTTGCAAAAAGAGAAGCACCTCCCTCTATCACTAGGAGGTTGATAGCATATTAAGGAAATGGTACCATTTGTATTAAAGCAGTATTTAATTAGACCCAGTAGGAAATCCCAATTTTTACACACAGACCTATACACATGTAATTATATCTTACGTTGGACCACACAGAGCATACACATACATGCCTCCCATACACAACGTTCAAAATTACATCAAAAGGCTTCTAAAAACTGGTATTAGATGCCTTATGGTATTTCTTGACTTATCTAGATTGTTCTAAAAGTTTGGATTCAAGTGGGAAGTTCCCCTGAAGAAGAAACTCCTCTCAGCTAAACATTCTTAACATATATCCTTGAACATGAGAGATCATGATGTCAAGTGATCCCTAAGATTCATTATTTTCTGTTTATTTCAATGAATTATTCAATTCAAATCAAATCGTGTCCTTTACACTACTACAGAGTGAAGATGAAATCTGTACCCTTATGAATAACTAGGATCATCAAAAAAACATGGAAATAGTTTTGAATATAAAAAAGCCATGACAGAAATATTCTAGCTGAATGCAATGCTGATGAATGTTTGGTGAGGAAAGTAGGAGCATTTCTTCTAGTATTTGGAATTTATGCCAAGGTTTTCCTACTTAACAAGAGCTTTGAAATTGCAGTAATTGTGTATCTTTTCCAAGTGAAGACATGAATTCTGTTATTTACATTCCTTGTTTACATTTGCCAGCATTATATTATGCCATTTGGTAAAGATTCTGAATTTAATGTCATTCAGAGGGAATTTCCTTGGTCTTTGACAAATAGTACCCAGTGAAATCTATTTGAGAAAGATGGAAATGAGGAATTGTAGGGTGTGGAAATCTTGACTAAGGCAGAAATTCAGTGAAGGGAAAATTCAGTGCCTGCACTAGACCTCATGGAGCATAACAATTTCGTTACGATATTCAGATTTTCCATCTGTTAGCAATTGTGTTTCACTGCAACTTGTATGTATCCATCATTTTACCAGGGATCATACATTCTAATATCAAAAGTCATGCAAGCACAAAAACTTCCATTTTGATGGTAGTCAATGGAATATGTTATTTGTTAAGATATTCAGCTAAATAGTAGCATCCTAGGCAAAGTTTTATGAGATATCCATTGGAGTACAGAATGCCAGAAGAAGCAGCAGAAGCCTCAGGTATGTCTGACTTGAACAATAAGGGAGAGAATGTACAGATTTTCCCAAAATGATAAGGACACATCTGGTGTAGTACCAAAAAAGTCGGTAGCTGCGTCAGCTCAACACTTGCTCAGAAGCTTGGCTTTGTAGCTTGGTTTCAGCCCTGTCTTACAGCAGCTCATATTGTTTCCTGAACACCAGCTAGTTTTTATTCTGTCTAGCCACACGTCTCTTATGCATCATACAGGTTCAACGCTGATTAGAATTAGCTCAAGGATCTCTGTGCTGCATTGCTTTAAATAGACAGGGCTACATGCACAACATTTTCTAAACATCCACTGAAATTTGCCATGATAAATTGCCTAGCACACACACGGCAATGTCTGCCTGGAAGTGTTCATGGCCTAAAAGGCAGAGATTTCTTCCTCAGTGCTACAGCACAGTGCAGAAGTGCTCCACTGTGTCTCCACAAACTGTACTAGTAGTATCTTGTGTGACTCCTCTCTTCATCCTTGTGTCCACACTACATTGGATCTTAACAGAGCTGGTTGATAGAGGATTTGAAGGTATGCTTAAATCTCTAATGCAGCGTGAACAACTGACAGGCAATTTTTTTTCAATCTTGCTAAACATGACTTTAGGAAAGCAACAGATTTTGCTGATGAGACATTGACTTGACAGTAGGGCAATAATGATTACTGCCACCATTTAAGATATTGTTATATGAGAATTTTCACTGATAATAATAATTAGAACATCACAAAGTGCATCTCTTACTAAGGACCTGCAACCTAGCTTGTGAGTTAGTTAAACCTTCATCTTATGTAATGATATTTCAACCCGCAGAAAGAAATAGTAACTCAGAAAAAAACACCAACCAACCAAAAAAATAAAAATCCCAACCCAATCAACCAACCAACCAACCAACCAGCCAAAAACACTCTACAAAGCTCTCCCTCCATGTGTTGTCCAAATTCAATTCCATAAACAGTTTTCAAATGTAATGTAGATTTTACTAGAGCAATGTATAATGTGAACTTAAAACTCAGTCACAGTTGAAAGACACATTGGAGTTGTTTAAAAATGGATTGAACAATGATCTCTCACCTGATTAATTTATCTTTTGTGAAAACAAAGCTTTTTTATAATTTTTTTTCCAAGTAGAAAGAAGCAAACCAAAGAGGTCAGCTGAAAGCTAAGTGTTTTCAGTCCGTGAGAAATGGGGCCCTATAACAATAAAAGTCCCGGGTTTTCGGTGAATTTGATTGCGTGGCATTGCAGTATATGATCAGTCAGTTTCGTAGCCATTTACTTTGGTGAGACTTGAGCAGCCAATTCACTAGTCTCCTCAAGAAGGCAGAAAAAAGGTCAGAAGAGAATTTCTAATAGATGCCAATCAAAGATTACTCCTATTTTAGCAGAAGGACTGATTAGATCATAAATATTTATAAGTAGCAGATCTTTTATGTTAAGTTTTTGGTAACATTTGGTCTTTGAAGTTGTGTTCCCTCTTTTTGTGTAATTAAGAAAAGTCATAATGAGTGTAGGTAATGAAATGGAGTAAAGCAAAATATTTTTCCTAGCATATACAGCAATATAATTTAATATTAAGCAACAGAGATTTGATTTAAATATTATTATTAGCATTATTATATTTTAATTATTCTTGTTATTGCAATCTCTATTTGCAGGAATGCTAAAATGTTCAACTTATGAGACTGACTGTGGTACTATCCGAATGAAAATAGAAATGGTGGTAAGTGCTGCAGGGAGCTTTAAACCTAGGCATAAAACTAGAAGAATTGAAAGAGATTAAAAGCAATGCATAAAATGTAGCAACTTCATGGATGATATTTTCTGTAGGGTATCAATTTAATTGTTTTCAATATACTTATGATGGAGCATATGAGTGCAGGAATGAAGATGTGGGATGAGAAATCTGCTGAGGAGGTGAAAGGAGACTGGAGTCTAGGCTGACTGAGGGGGAAGATAATCTCTTGGTGATGAATGAAAGATGGTAGAGTAAGAGTAGGCCATGAAACTGAAAGCAGGTAAGAGAGACAGTTGACACATTTAAACTCATAAGCCAAGAGAAAGATCTGCAAAGCAATATTGTGAAAGAAAATGAAAGGAACAAGGCTGCACTTTTTAGAAGAGTAAATTTGAGTAAGGCATGGCAAGATGGCTCAAGTTCTAGTGAAGTTTCTGAAGTTTTGATCCCTTATTCAAGCCTTAAATTATCAGATTTGAATGGTGTTTTAAGCTAAGGGAGTACTCAAACAATCTAACTATAGTAATTTTTAAGATTTTTTTTAGGGATTTTCAAAATTTTTATTTGAGGAACAATTTGGATATGTGAGCAGGTGTTCATGTGTTTCTTACACAGTTTTTATCTGTGTCCACAGGTTATTAATGATTTTATAGTAAGCCTAGTTGCTTTCAAGGGCTGTAATGGTGCCCTGGAAACAGGCTATTCTCTGTTCTTTGTTTAGGGAACCAAAATCTCTGGCTTGAGGAAGATAGGTGATGACAGACACCTGTCTTTCAAACCAAGACAGGTGAAAACAGCTGGGTCTGTTGGATTTCCCTGCATGTTATCACAGATGTGTGTTAAAACATGAGACCCAAGAAAATAATTTCATAAGATAAAAACCAAAGAATAATTTTTTTAGGTCAATACAAATACCTTCTAACTAGCTCAACTCAGAAAAATTAACTCAATAGCTGAAAATTGTGCCTTCTGACTTCTCAGAACTGAGCAGTAGTGCTTGAAAGAGTCATAGACCTGTGGAAGAGCTTAGGTATGCTCTATTTTAGCATAAATAATTCAGAATGTCAATGTGGGAAAAGTGAAGCTTGGAACACTTGAGGATTTTTTGGGAAATTTAATTATTTGGAACCATCTGTGTCCATATGTGTCTTCATGTTACTGTGGAAATGCTACTTGAACAAAAAGCCCTAAATTGGTTTGTTTATTTTTGGTTTGGTTTCTTGTAGTTTGGCAAGAAAATGGTGCTCCTGTGTAAATGTAGAGGTTTTCCTGCCAGAGTGCACAGAGTTTTGGCATTGGTGCATCCGTCACACAAATTGCTGAGCGAGTGATGGCCTCAAAAAGCAATTTTCTATTAATACTGAGAAATTGTCATCTGTTCATTAACATTAAATTTCTAATAGCAGGTAGAAACCAAAAAGTTTTCAGGAGACTATAGAAAGTTCTGTCATTACATTGCTTCTCCCTAACATATTATTATTGGAATAAAGCAATAAAATATAATAAAAGTATAGGTAGTTATTGTCATTTCCATAGGACTGCATAATTTAAATCCAGTACATGATGAATAGGATGGTTGAATCTTTAATGCTAAAGAAAAGCAAAGTAAAAACATAAAACAAACTAAATAAAATTCATGAGGCAACCATTTTGAAAAAATCTTCAAGGGGAAATGTAAGCTTGCTTGAAGGAAAAATCATGCATTTTATGTCCAGAAAAACAGTTTTCTGTAGGAAATTACTTCTATCTTAGCTAAGAGATTAAAAAATGACATTAAAAAATGGAAGGGGTTTGTTCAGCCTTAGCTGTGATGTGAGTATGAGTTTTATTGATGTTTTAGCATTCATTATCATAGTTAGGTTCACATACATGAGGCTTCAAGTTTCAGAACTTCGATTTATTTCAAACTATAAGGTTGCATTCATTCAAAAATATTGCTAAGTTCGAGAGGGAATAGCAATTAATTTGTTTGCTAACTTAAGCTGCATAATGCTAATATTTCTGGTCAGGAAGCATGGATACACACAAAAAAATATAAACACATTAAAAAAACCCCAACAACAACAAAACAACAAACAAACCAAAAACCAAACAAACCATAAAACCCAACCCACAGTGCTCACGGAACTGTCCTTGAAGTATTTGCTATTCCTTCCTTTTTATAGTCCTGCTGGCAATGTGGCTACATCTTAAGTAATTATTTCTTCTTTATCTTCTTGTCAATGCATATAAACATTTGGATTAGCAGACTGGAAGTAGCTTAAAGGTATGAAGAAAGTGGCTCACAGTAATTAGATTAGTTCTTTTCAGAGGAAAAGAAGCTCCACATAAAATGAAATTCAGTCCTTTCTGTCTAATTCCTGGTATTCTAAAATGAAAAATGTTCTGAAGGAGCTGTGAGCTCTAGAAGACTTCACCACATAGTTATTGTGGGCAAAACTGTCACCCAGTGTTATGCCAACTCTAGAATTTACACCATCAATAAAGAAAGCCTATAGCTTCCATCATTAACTTTTTTTGTGAGATATAAACTATTTATTTTGTTTATTATTGGAAAACATTACTGAACTGCTGGGCAGAGTAGAAAACAAGGGAGAGAGAATGAGTATGTAGGCAGGTTGTGTGGGCCATGAATATAGCTTAGTATCAAGATTCCATGGTCTTAAATTTCAAAGATTTACCTCAGTTCGTCAGACTGAAAAAGGAAATCCTCCTCCTCTTCCCACCCAGTTCTTTGGCAATGTCTTTCCAATGTTGTCTTATGAGGGAAGTCTAGCTTCATGTAAAGATTCAAAGAAAGATTTGATTTCAGTTGCCTTTGGCTAAGTGGTTCTTTTTCCTATTCATGGAAAGCCTTCATTTTCTATATAACTTCTTTCTTTTGCCATGCCAAACTGGTTTCGTTTCAGAATAATTATTATGATTAGCTCTAAATATTTAATTTTCCAACAGACCTAATGCAGCTTAGGAGAGTCTGTAATAAGTTGTTCTAGAAACATTTGCACAGAAATGTTCTGGAAAACATGAAAAAATTATGTTTCGAAGGCCACATCTATACTGATGCCTTTTGTCATCATTTGGGATGAATTGTACCACAAGCATATTATTTCACAAGAGCACTATGAAGGAAATGAAAGCCAACCCATTCCTACTTAAAGTGAATTTCTTTTACAAGAATTTTGTCCATGTTTTAAAGTTTTCAGAAGTTAAATTTCTTATATCTGTTGTATTGTGGTGGTAGTATTGGCGAAAAAGAGTTGCTTGTTCAGTATTTACCAGTTTCTTGTTGTTGTTCTCCATGGAAATGCAGGAATAGTGTGTGTCAAATAACTCCTGTTCACTGTTCAGTTCAGAAAAAAATCGTTGTGTGTAAATTGCAGATTCTCTTAAATATTTGATCTGTCACAAGAACCAAGCAAGATTCATTTGACAAGCTCCAGCGCCTATGATTTAATGTAAAGCATTTACTCTGTCACTCTTTTACTCGCTGATCCAGTTCTTCAACTGATATAATCTGGGAAGAGCTCCACTGAAGTCAGTGGAGCTCTGCCAATTCATGTTGCTGAAATAAGTCCTATTAAGTGCTACTCTCTGCCTTGATATGTCCTCATTGATTTCAAAACTCTGCACACTGAATTATTGCAGCGACCTATGATCGTGGGGACCAGACGGTCCAATGGTTCAGTCCCCCCATGGCCCAGGACCCCTGAAGTTGGAGGGAGACCCCGGAGGCTGTGCTGATTGGTCTCTGTTACACATCCCCGCCTACCCCCGTTTCCCATTTGCTGTAACCTCTCTGTGCCCTGGTAACACCCCCTAACTGATGTACCATTGGTTACTGTGTGTTTTCCACGCCCGTTCAGTTGGGGTACAAAACCGAGGTCCCCGGCCACATCAGCTCTCTCTGACCCTGTCCTCGTGGGTTCTCACACTGGAATAAACCTTTTTTCCTCCCATGTGGAGTTCCTCTGCTTTTTCCTGCCTCCTTGCGTGCATCAGCCATCGAGGTGCGACGCGAACCTGAGCTAGGGATTCGCCCGTTCCCCCCGCACGCCTGTGATCGGACTCTATCTGCCTCTCTCACTAGGGGCAGGCAGCAGTCTTGCACGGTCCCTAGGACACTGTGCTAGCTGGCACAGGACCCTGCACTGAATATGGGTCATGCAGTGGGTATTTTATTCCTATGTCAAGTTGGTTTTTTTTACACAGATAATCTCATATTGATATGAGAGAAGTCTCTTCTATACTTGGCTCCCCAGAGTAAGCTGGAAGACCACAAGTATGGACCATGCTAATACTTAAATAGATAATAACTAAAGCAGAACACATATGTTGGTAATTTTTTCGTTTACAGTGAGTGAGATCAGTATCTGGCTAAGACTATTAAATATTGAATACCTGATGTGTAAATTAAGATCCAACAACAGTAAAAAAGTATATCATAATCTTTCTTTATGAACATTATAGCAAGATAGTTAAATAAATAAAACCCACTAGAATGTTAATCAATATAAATAGAGTTTAGGTAGGTAAAAAATATAAAGAATAGTAATGAAAATGAAAGATTAATGTATAAATTAAAAATAAATACTACCTCTAAAAGTCCTTGCAAAGGAAAAATACAGTACCTGATAAAGTTTGCAGAAAGTGTATTTAAACAATTTCAGGTTTGCTAAAGTTAATAAATGAGCTACCAAATAGGCTAATGATTTACAAATCGTTGACAGAAAATTGGCCTAAATTGCAGACTTGTCAAGAATGTTTTATGGGTGTGAGTTTGTGGTAGTATAATGGATAGTCTTGTTTATGCCTATGTTTCTGCATTAGGGCTCTGATTTAGTTGAATTTTAATTAAATTTGTTTCTAATAAGATATATTTATCATTATCTATCACAGCTTGTAAGAAAGACTTTAGTGCCCATATCAAAGTTCAGACAGTGAAAAACATTGAACACAAGATGATTTGTGAATCTTTTAATACCTTTCAAACAAGCATGCAGACATAGATTCTTTGTAGGGAAGGGAGATAAGATTTTGCTTGTACTATGTACTAGTTGTGTAAATTTTTAATGCACTACAACAGACGGAATGCATTGTCTAGTATGAATAATTTACAAAGAATAGTTTGGGTCATCCACAAATTGGCTTCAGATAACACAGAAATGGTCTCTCATAAGTCTTTGTGGATAAGTATTTCTAATTCTATCTTCTCAGGAGATCTCTGTAGTTAGTAGACTTTTTACTGGATGTTACATCTGACTTTCCTTTGATTTATAGGTGATTGCTGTGTTTGGAGTTAAACCAGCACAGACCAACAAGTCTGGGTTCCGACAAAGCAGAAGGCAATCTGCCACAGCATGAAGAGGCATGAGATGTGTCCCTAGAGACAGAGGGGCTATTTCAGTGTACTTGAACTAGATGGCAAGCTTCAGTCTTGTGGAAGTAGAATGTTTCAAACATTGCAACCATCAAATTCAGTCTTTCCATGGAAACTGTCAGTTAAGGTGTATGACTAAGCAAGAGTAGCTCCTCTTCCTTGCACAACTCTCAGTCTCGGACTTGGAAGTCCTTGGTCTTCCCTGTGCATAGAATCATAAAAACATTTTAATTGGAAAAGCTCTCCAAAATCCTTGAGTCCAACCTTTGACAGATCACTACTTTGTCAACTAGACCACAGCACTAAGTGTCAAGTCCAGTTGATTCTTGAGTACCTCCAAGGGATGATGACTCCACCACTTCCATGTGAACCCTATACCGGAAGACCACACTGATTTTGCTATTTGAGACATCCTTGTCATTCAACCATATTGGTGAATGGGGTAATACTGTTCTGATGGCACACTCATGACCCCAGATCTTGGGATATCTTGTGGGAGTTTCAGTGGTCCTCCATGCACAGTAAATTAGAAAAGTCTTTAGTGCACTGATGTCAGGGCTTTGGCTAACACTGAAAACCAGAAAATAGACTGACTCTTCCTGTAGTTTCCTTGTCTTACATTTAATCATGGATGTTTTCACATTTTCTCTGTTAGACTTGTTGAGATTTTCTTCTGCTGTCAGCAATAGTTTTCAAAGAACAAGCGAGCCAAGGAAGAGCTTCCATTATGTCTAATTTTGCTTTATGCATGTTGAACTTTCTGTACCATGTAGTAATTATCTGCTTGCCCTGTCCAGAGGTATGTTTACTAATTCTAAGGACAGTGTTACATTATGAAGTAAAAAAGTCATGGAAAAAGTCAAAGTGGCCTGGCATGAATCTTCAGATATGACAGAAGGTCGGGAAAGTAGCAAACATAGATTTGGAACAGGAAAACTATGGGATGCTGATCCAAGGCATGGTTTTCAATTTACAGGACTCAACTACTGTAATGAAGAGGTCCACACAAAGTGACATGAATATGAAGGACTTTATTACCAGCTAATGAACACCAAATCCATAAAGTGACTCCACCTGTATATTTATTTTGGACATCCAAAACTGAAGCAAGCTTTAAAACAACAGATTCAGGCTTGACATCTGTGAAGGTGATCTTAACACTGAAAAATGATAATATCTCAGACATTATTAATTTTGTGTTTTGCAAGGTAGCCTTGAAAGTCAGCAGCCCCACAAATTCACTGTTTTAGATTTTATAACTTTTTAGTTCTTCACTGAACTGTAAGAGAAATAGAGGAAAATTAACAGCATAGTAGGAATCTGTACAGTGTTCATTGTGACAACAGCACTGAGCTGAAATGCTTGGTATCAACTTTCCTCAAATAACTTTGTAAGGATGACTTTACAGATTAATTCTAACATTGATTCCTTGGATAAATTTCACTGCTTATAGCAGCTCTTCAGGGTTACTTAGTGAGTTACTACTACAGAGACACTAGAGATACTAATTATCTTTTTTTTTTTTTTTTAGAAAAAACACTCAAACACCTTATTGGTCTACTGTAGAGCAGCTATAGCATACCACTTTTTAATAAACTACATTGTGCAGCCTTTTATTTCGTAAAAGTACTTCTGCAGTTATATAAAAAACTTCTTGGCTTTGAAATGTTCTAAAATATATGGACACTAAAGCTTTAGATTTACAGTATATTTGTACATGCAGCATTAAGCATAAATGAAGACATGCAATTAGAGCTTTACCATTGTCAAAATGAATCCTTACAGAACACTGAAATAGTTTCTTGAAATAAAAATTAATTGCTGTTCTTAGTTCATGGCAATTAAATTCTAATATGTTGGTCATAATGAAGAAACCAATAAAATACCATCATAGTTATATTTATTCACCTTGTAGGTACTAAACATTCATCTCTATTCCTATTCTAGACTTTTGACTGCAGAGCTACTGCTATAAATTTGATATATAATCATTAATTTAGGATGTGTCCTTACTACTCGTAGGACTTCGTTCACTGTTTAATTGTTTTGCCTTCCTTATGAGGACAAGGTGAAATATTTCAAGGGACTTTTTTATTTGGAAAAGCTTCAGTTTTCCACTTACAGAGCTGTGTTCTGCAAGTTCTCTTTTTTACTGTTTCTGCAATGTCACATGGGGTCCTCATCTTACTAAACAGCAAAATATCCAAGATGGTGAGGTAACATCAACAGAGAGATGATTCAAAGATAGTAAACAGGAATTACTTAGGAAAACTTAGCCATCTTCCCTAGTCTACACTAGCTGATTAATGGGAGAATGTTTCCCATCCTTCTTAATTTTTTTAAAGAAAACACAAGAGTATTTTTAAAATGTGTCTTAGAATGTCCCTTTCTTTTTCCTACTGTCCTTGAAACTGTGTATTGGCTATTTGCTGTCTGAAAGAAAATAAACTGCACCTAGATTAATTCTGAGTTATCATGTCTGGGTATCTCCTATTATCCCATGTAATTTAGTTAAGTTTTGTCCTAGTGTTATGGTAGAAAAGGTCAGTCAGCTCCTGAAATGACCTCGTTTTGTGAAATGAAGCCTGAAATGATAATTAATGAACAACAGAAATGCTTTTGCGTGTAGTAAACATGGAGCTTGAATATTATATGTATTATATTATGTTATAGAATAGTATAGTATATGTTTATAATATTAAAATGTCTGGTTATTTTTTTTTATATATTACACACAAAACAGCACAGACTTCAAGGCTCACCTTGTTAGAATTTTTGTATTTAGCTTTTTCCTTTGGTAATGCTGTTGTGTTTTCTTCAGCTTAAAAAAGCACAACAGTGCTTTAACAACTCATCCAAGAATACAGAACCCAATTTTTATCCTGTGCTATGCATTACCATTATTAGTGATTCTGTTCCTTCCTTGCTAGCATATTCTCATTACTGGAATGGATAACTTTTGTTAACAATATTTCAAAATCCTTCAAAAAGTTGTTAGCCCAAATACACATAATTGTTTTTGGTTTTGTTTTTTTTTTGTGGTTTTGGGTTTTGGTGTTTTTTTTTTTTTTAATTATTAATATTTTTTTAAAAACTGAGAAACATCAATAATTTCAAGGCTGTTTGGTCAAGATGGACTTGGAATGAAGGAATATAACTCAAGGGCATTCAGTACATTTTAAATTCCTCTAGGAACAGATGAGAATAAAGGGAAGAATATGAACACTAACTGAAGATTAATTTAAATGAGAAATGCCTTGACAAGATCTTTTGTGGAAGAAAAGAAATGCTAGTATGAAGAAAAGGAAGGCTCGCTTAGGTAGAAAGTTGCATTACAAAACTTCAACTGATAACAATTTTTAATACTTAACATCTTTTGCAGCATCATCCCCACGTCCACAAAAATGAGCAGATGCTTCTCTGCAGAAAAGTAGTTATCCTCAAACTCATGCTATGTTTGTGGTGAGCTGACTGGTGAATTCACACGAGCCCAAGGTTTTGTATTTTGCACAACTTTATTTAATCACATTCTGTGTTTCCACTCAGTGTTAAATTAAGGCTGCAGAAAAGGCCTTTCTGTGCTCTCTGAGAGTCTGATCATATTTGCTACCACCACAGAGAAATTATTATAAGTGTAGTTCTGAAGACATTTTTGTCTTTTTAATCCACTCTATCTCTTATACTTTTTTTGCCGTGTTATCCAAAGAATATCATCAGACAAAACAAAACGCCAAAAAACAAACCAAAACCAGAAAAAACAAACCACAAAACCAAAATATTCTTCAACAATATAAATAACAAAGAGAAAAAGGTTTGAATGGAATGCAGATAAAAACTAAAGGTGCCTCCTTTTTCTAATAAAGGTGATCATACTGAATGTGGGAGAAAGGCAGGAAGGCTCACGAGAACAGGGGCAAGGAAACAGAAATAACAAAAGAGGAGGCAATGAAGCTTACATTGCTTAGTACACTGAGGGCAGGGAGCCTCAATAAACTCTGCACCAGAGCTGACAAAAGCTGCCAAAGGTAGCTCAGGTCTGATAGTGGTTATTTTTAATAAACCTATCAACTGCAGGATGATACTTCACAACTGGAAACAGAGAGTGCAGCATTTCTTCTGAATAAAAAGGGAGCTGAAGGATAGGGAAGGGAAAGACAGAAAAAAACCCACGGTAGAATGACCTTAAGGCTACATAAATATGAAATGAGAGTCTGCAATGAGAGTAAAGAATAGCAAAAGATATTTTTCTATATATAAAAGAAGCTTAAATGCAACATGGACTCACACAGATTACACTGAAATAAATTTACCTCTTCTTTTGATAAAGTGAATTATTTTCTAGAAGAGAAATTTTAATTTTAATTAAAATCTACTTGGAGGTCACCAAAATATTTCAGGTGTTTAATATGGTACTATTAGAGAAACTTACTTAGGATGTACAAAATAGGAATTATCACAGAACCAGTAAAATGATGTAGGAATTGATCAAAGAGGAAGGAGTAGAAAGTAAAATTGAAAGGAGAAATATCTATGAAGGGATATGTTACCCAATGATCATTCTGTTTTCATAATTTCTATTATATTTTCAAAAATGACCATGACTTGAAGAGTGAATGGTAATAAAATGTATTGATGAGAAGATCAAGAGGATTATTAACTACAGAAAATCAGAAATAACTGAGTGACCTTAATGACTAGAATTCCAAAATTGAGAATAAATAAAGCCATTAAAAGTACAAGATGGCACACCTCTTAAACTTTTTTTCTTATATCCTGGGAATTCATCTGCTGGAAATGACTGAAGAAGAGTAAGGCTGAACTGGACAAATCTGTCACAAAAAACCCCCAAAAACCCCAAACATGTAAGACATCAGTGTAATGTAGCTACAAAAGGTAATTTTTGATCCTAGAGCAAAAGGTTTCTGGAGGAGATTGATAAGTACTAGCCATTGTTCAACATACTGATTTTTTCACATCTGAACATTCCATAATTAAGAAAAAAAAGCACTCTAAGTAAAGCAAGTGAAGAAAAGCTTAAATAAGATGACTAAGGAATAGTATATTTACGTAGTTGCACACTAAGTCTGCATACAGCTAGAGCTGAGAGATATTCAGCAGTTCAGTGAGAAAACATATAGCTGTATTTATTTTTGCCTCTGTGCCTGAGAGATAGCCTGGGACTGGGTTATACCACCTGTCACAGTGCTGATAAAGCTAGCATGCAATTGCAAAGATCTGTTTTGAAGATGTGCTTTAAAAGTTTTTTGCATCAAAAGAGAAAATCCTTTTCCCTTCTAGCCTCCTTCCAACCCGGAAATAACAAAATAGAGCTGAGGGAAGAAAAACTTTCAAGAGTAGATAGGGAGAAGTGACAGAAGAAGAGTGGTCATATGACCACTGTAAGGAGAGAGAGAAGCAAGAGATTTTGAAGAAGGATCTTTTGGTCCATTCTTTTATCCACCCACCCCTACAACATGGTGGAATAAAAGTAAACACTCTTGAGTGCTCCAAAGAAACACTTGGAGAAATCAGATTAAACTAATTTAGATATGTACTGTCATTCCGGGAGTGTAGAAAATCTCATGCTATCTTAAGCAGAATGTTCCAAAAAAGGTCAGGAATGGAAATAAAATTCCTGCATGCATCTTGGAAAAAAAAGACTTTGGTGACAGTCCATTTCTGGGGAACCACCAAACTATTTGCATGGTTTTGTCATATTGTAAGTGGCAAAACTCTTCCAAGTCATATTTGCTGGTGTTATCTGAAGGCATTTTAATTCAAACTTGACATTTTTTCCCTTGCAGACTTACGAAATATTTATGGGGTAATACCTGTATGTTTCAGCTGTGATACAGGGATTTAAGAACAGGTTGGCAGACGTATGCTGTACATTGTCCAGTGAAAGGTAAGTGCCAAGTGAAATGAATCTCTTTTAAGCCAACTGTTTCCCTACAACCAAAAATAAAAATAAATTACATTTTCACCTGTTAAAGAACTTGAAATGCTGCTAAAGCACTGTTTGCCAGTGTAATTTCCTCTGAAAATTACATTGATCAAGGAATATATATTTTTTATTTAAATCTGGTTTCTTACCATCGCTATGGAGTTTTCCAGAGTAAGATTTAGCAGAAGAAGACGAAAGAAGAAAATGAAAAATTGTTTACTTTTATCTGTTGTCATGCAACAATTCTGAAATCTTTCCAAGACTTAACCTTCACTTTTCCTGTGCAGCTCAATCCTGTGCAATTCAGTTACTTTAACTACTACATTTTAATCTTGACATTTGCAAATACGGAGACATGACTGCATAGATGAGTTCCCTTGGTCGGTGGAAAGGAATCTTAAAACAACAATTGCATGAAACTTTCACAGTCATTGTTCTTATAAGCTATTTTATAGCTGATCATTTCTGTCAAATAATAACAATTTACAAAACCTCAAACCAAAACAATAAACAACAACCAGTTCTCTGGCCATCTTGGTTATTTACAGCTCTAGAGAAAAGTAGGGACTTATTTCTAAGCCCTAAGTGGATTTCATAATTATTTGGGTTTTTTCTGTGGCTGTTGGGACTCTATTCTCCTTATGGGAAGAGTGAACTACTACTGTTTTATTCATCCGTGACAGAAATAGGAAAAAAAAAATCATGCTACAAAGCAAATCTATTTCCAGTAAAAGATAAACTTAGATTGTGGAAGGAGAAAGCATTTATTTCTTTAAAGACATGTTGTGACCTGTCGACTTTCTTCTAATTGTGTTTGAGAAATAAGCAAAAAACACCTTTTTTTTTTCTCCGTTCCACTCATCAGCCAGTAGAGGGAAAGCATAAAAATACTCTTATTGCAAAACTTTCTGATTCAGTTTCTGGGACAATGAGAGACATATCCAAGAGGAAAGAATATTCTTTGGATTCTGTGAGGGTCAAAAAATAATTTAGATATTACTCTCTGGACATGCAGAATATCATGATGAGTAGTACAGTAGGGATCCTGCCAAAATGGTTTACAAAGAGAGTAAATTTTATTACTTCTGTCCATCAGACTAATACCAGCCCTTGCATAATCTTGCTAAGCTTGAGAAGCTACAACCTAGTGAGGAGGCAAGATAAAATATTTTTCTGGTTTTGTCTGGAGTAGAGTTAACTTTCTTCACAGAAGCTAGCATGGCACTGTGTTTTGAATTTGTGCTAGAAACAGCATTGATAACACAGGGATGTTTTATTCATTTCTGAGCAGTGCCTGCAGAGAGCAACCTTCTCCCCATCCCACCCCACCAGTGAGCAGGCTGGGGGTGCACAAGGCATTAGAAGAGAATACAGCTGAGAGAGAAAATCCCAAGTGACCAAAGGGATATCCCACACCATATGGCATCACGTTTAGCATATAAAGCTGGGGGAAGGAGTATGAAGGGTGCACATTTGGAGTGATGGCTTCCCGAGTCCCTGTTACATGTGATACAGCCTGGCTTTCCTGGAAATCACAGAAT
The DNA here is from genome assembly GCF_965178545.1 of Coloeus monedula. NCBI lineage: Eukaryota > Metazoa > Chordata > Aves > Passeriformes > Corvidae > Coloeus > Coloeus monedula. The sequence continues at coordinate 96,749,327 of NC_138783.1, forward strand.
CACAGAATAACAGAATATGCTGAGTTCCAAGGTACTCAGAAGGATCCTTGAGTCCAACTTCTGGCCCTGTGCATCCCCAAGAGTCACACCATGTGCCTGAGAGCATTTTCCAAATGCTTCCTGAACTCTGTCAGGCTTGGTGCTCTGACCACTTCCCTGGGGAGCCTCTTCCAGTGCCCAAACACCCTTTGGATGAAGAACCTTTTCTAATATCCAACCTAAACCTCCCCTGACACAACTTCAGGCCGTTCCCTCAGGTACTGTCACTGATCCCTACAGAGAAGAGATCAGTTCTGCCCCTCCTCTTCCCCTCATGAGGAAGCTGAGATGAGATGGTTGAAGCCCTGCCTGCCCATGGAAAGTGGTCAATGAATTCCTTGTTTTGCCCTGTTTGTGTATGTGGTTGTTACTTTATCCGTTGCACTGTCTTTTTCTCAATCCTTGAGTTTTCTCACTTTTACTCTTCTAATTTGTTCACCCATCCCACCAGGGGTGATGAGTGAGAGGCTGGGCGGTGCTTGGTTGCCAGCTGGGGTTAAACCATAACACATAAATACTATACACCACTGGAATTTCTTAAATGCTCTTACTGGCTTCCATCTTCATTTAACTACTCAGTGTGTGCTCTCAGTTGGACAGCAACTTTACAACTTTAAAGTAAGTCAAGTGGAGCTCACACTAGGCAAAAAATGCTGTGGTTTCAAAAACAAACCAAGAATCTGTGGAAATACAGTCACAGTTGTTAAAAATCATGACACTGATTATCATGTTTCAATTTTAATTCTCATTTCAGCTTGGTTGAAAAGTCTATGTATTCTTTCAACATAAGCTGTTCTAGGGCATAAGCTTGTTGTTACTTTCCTAGCAGGGCAACAACTTGTCAGGAAGCAGTTATGCAGTGCACTACTTTGAAAGAGTTAAGCCAGAAATGAAAGGGATTGAATTCTTCCACTGGAGACATTGTTATTTATTTTTGATGTTTAAATCACATCAGTTCCATTGGAATTATAAGAAAGATTATCTAAAGATGACTACTTGAGACATACAAATAAATCTGGCCATATGCCTATTAATCTATCTTCAGTCTGAAACTATATTCTGAAAGCATTTGGTATACTGTACACAAGGCAGATTTTTGTTGTGCTGGCATATGGGAGTTCTGAGGGACTCTATGCTTTTCACCAGGAAAAGGAAATTCTTACATTCATTATATCAGTGCAGCTCTTTTCTTGTCTACTGCAAGAAGCATTCACTATGGCTGGAAAAAGAAAATCAGCAGTGTTCACTTTCCATCTTCGTAAACAGAGAGTTTTGGGACTTTTATGAAACAGAAGTGCTCCAACACTTCTAAAACACTGTTTGATGTCACTTGACTAGCATTCATTAACACAGAGCTCATGAGATCAAACCATGTTGGAGCTAAATCTCTGCTGCTTTCTACTTCCAACATGGTCATTTTGTATAAAGTAAATGGAAATTAAAGGAATGTCAAAATGTTGCCCATCACAGAGGATGAAGAAAGGAAGTCAGAAGTAGAAATAAAATAACAAGAAAGAGGAATGAGTAATAAAAAAAAGGGAAAATATCGGCTACAAAATTCCAAGGAACTCACTTATTTTTGGTAGGGTTTTCTTCTGGAAAAAAATGCCTAATTTTGCTTTAAGCACAGACTTTATACTCCAGTGAACAGGGTGTAAGAAGCGGGGGGAAAAAAAAGTGGGAAGCCAACATATATTTCCAAAAGCTCTCCTCCAGATCTTCCCTCAAATGTATAGAACAAAACTTAGTTAACAGTGTGCTCAAAATGATGGCCATGAGGGTGATTATCTATCAAGCTGAGATTCTCTGACCATTTCTGTCTTAACTCTGAAGCTTAAACTTGTAATATACTAGTTGTTGTGCTCTCTCCAGATAACATTATGAGATTCCCCAGCAAATGTTCTGGGCACACTGGGAACTGGGCATATACTAATATACTGGTCTAATGGGAGATGTCCCTGCCCATGGCAGGGCAGGCTGGGACTAGATAATCCTTAAGGTCCATTCCAACCTCTTAACATTCTATGATACTCAACTGTTATCATTCCCTAACAGAGTTTTTTGGCCTTTGATACCTCTGTTTTATTCTGTATTGGCATATAGACTGTAACACTTCAGTTTGGTCCTTCACTTTTTTCATGCTTGATGAGACCTGTAACATCATCAAGCAGATAAATAACATAGAAAAAGCAATCTTGGAATCTTTCTTTTTTTGTTGTTGTTGTTTGTATAGTTATAATGATGATAAGAATTATGGACAAAAATGGTCCCTTGATGCCCTGCAGTTAGGACCTGCTGCTTGGAAAGTGTGACTTTTAGGTTCTAATTCTTTGCATTAGTGAAGGATGAGGAACATATTTTAATCTACACAAAGACCGGGCCTCTTTAGGTGTTTCCCTCCTGCCTGTAAATGATAGCTTGTTAAACGCTTCACACTTCAGGCTGGGGAAAATCTGTATCTTTTCAGGTAGAATTGAGACACCTAGGAAGCTTTTCAGAGTGCCTAGGCCTAGACTTCAGATGTTCAGATAATCAAATGGTAAGTAAGGTGAAGTAGGGTCTTAGATTTTACCTTGCATTGATCTAGGCAGGCTTACTAAAATTTTAAATATTATAGTAGCTTGCTGTGACAACCAACCTGACAAAAAGAATATAAAATACTATTTCTATATAATAAAAGAAATTATTTTCAGGGAAAAAATCAGACATTGGGAAATAATTTTAGGCACTTAATAAATATTTCAGGGAAAAAAAAAAAGAGTTAGGAGACAGTAAATATGATTTTTTTTCCCAGGTTTAAACTTCAGTTATTCAAAATGCCATGTTCTGATCTTTTAGATATTGTGAAGTCTAAAACCCAGTTGATTTCAGTAAGGATGTTCAGCATCTCCCAGAAACTGCCTTAAACCAAGCAGGATGGGGCATAAAAGTATTTTTAACTCATACTCTTTAAATTCCTCTATCCTCTGACAGAAAGCCTAGAATTAGAAGTAAACCATCAATCAATTAATTGGCTGTTTCAGTGTCTGAATTAGGATCATGATACTGGGAAACAGGAAATTTGAGAAAGGCAAATATATGTCCCTTATTTGTTTACCAACACAGAAAAACATGATTATTTCATTTGCACCGTATAGAATCTGGAAAACAAGAACTATTGTGCATCTTATGTTGTCATGTTCATAAGCACATGCGTTTTCTTCATCTGTTGTCCCTTCTGCTTAATGTCCTTAGCCATGACAGCAAATTTACATATGGTCTCAATTTGAAATCATATTACAGGAAATAGACATCTTTGCTTACCAGTACTAGCTTAGAACAAATTAACTTTTCCTTACTTTTCAAACATCAAACATGCTGGCGTTTGAAACATAGTTTAGCCCTTCTTTCACCTAATCTTTTACACTTTCCTTCTAGAAGCTCATTTCAATTAGAGAAGATCAACTGTTTTCTCTGGAGAATATTATCTATATCCAACAATAGGAGTTCTATACTGGTGACCAAAATGTCCCTGAAATTAGGCTGCCAGGACTAGCTACAATTTTTCACAGTTATAATTAATGAATCAAATTAAGTACTTTGTTTCTGAGATATTAATTATATGCATCCAGCTCACACACTCTGAAGGTTATCTTGTATTTCCTAATAGAACTTCAATATGTATTCATGGATTGTAGGTACTTCTAACTATACTGGTTCAAAAATAAAATTTTAAAATCACATATATTTTTAGGTAATACTAGTTAAAAATAAGGAAATATTACCTTAAACTTAAAATGGTTCAAAGAGAGAATAAGGGGACAAAATTTTTATTTTTTTTCCCCACAGGCATTATGTCCAAAATCTGATTACCTGTAAATTGATTATTCTTCCACAACAAAAACACTTGCAGTTGTCCAAGGGCCATAAAGAAAGAACAGAACATTACCCCATCTGGTCACTGCATATAGATACACATTTATAAAGGAATAGGTAACAAAGAGTCACAGGAAACAGCCCTTGTAAGAAACATAGTCCTCGAGCTCCAGTGGGTTCACAGTGTGTTCTTCTCCCTCATTAATCTGTGTATCTTTTATACCATCATGATTGCTCTGATTTCAATGGTTTCTTTTTGTTGTTGCATTTTGTTTGGTTGGTTGCTTAGTTGGATTTTTTTGTGGTTTGTTAGATTTATTTGTTTTGTTGGTTTTTAGCTTTTTTCTGTGTGTATGCATGTTTAATGAGCAAATGTAAACACAGATGAGCTTTCACTCTATTTATTGCCTGCTACCACCTGTCACTAAAGACAAGGTAATGAAAAACGCCATGCAGGGCTCTAGTCAGAGCAGTCTTGAAGCAGCAAAGTGTTCATTTTATCACTTCATTAATATGTAGAAATCTATGAAATTAGAAAACTTATACAACTCCAAGCTCCATCATTCACAGAAATGTCTGCAGGCTTAAGAAGGACCATTTCATAATAGCTCACAAGTAGAACAGAAATTGTCCAAATGCCATTGAAGAGCAGGAAACCTGAAATGACTCACACATTTATGATGGAGGAACATGACAGCACATAAAGCAAATGTGCTCTTCTTGTTTACCTAGTGATGACTTAGTCTTAGCCTCAGTGTCTTGGTAGTGCAAAACTATTGTGGCTGGAATCAGGTTGACCCAATACAAGCAAAGGACTGTATCTAAAAGCACACTTTAGGTTTCATTCTGGAGTCAGTCAGAGTTATTGTAATTCATAAACCATGGCTTGGATTCTTGTCTGAATATGCATGATACCTCTGCTCATTTTTTAATCGTACGGAAGATAAGCATTGCCATAAAGAACAGTAAAATCAAATGTTACTCCTTCGGAATTAAGGAATCAAAGTGTGAAGGACATGAGTAAACCTTCAAGAACAACACTCAGCTATACAGAGCAGGTTTAGAAAGAGTAAACGTGGTAAATGACTAGAAAGTAGATCACAGGGGAAGGCAGGCATAATCAAGCCTTGAGCTAAGCCCCACAAAAAATCTTATTTCACAACCAACTCATTTCATAATCAGATCTGTTGATCTAAAGTGTACTTAGGGGAGCTGAAAGCAGTGAGTATAAAAATTAAAAGATGATGGGTTTCCTACTAAAACAAGTAAGTCAAAAGAACTGAGTATTTTATCATAGAGCTTATTTTTTTACTTAAAGCAAATAAGTAGTCCCCTCTACTTTTCATGAATTTTTATTACTAAATTGCACTTTTAGGAGGAAATTAAGTGAATAAAGAGACGTTAATGGGTACATGGGCTAGAGGAAGTTATTACAAACTTAAAGAAAGCATTAAGTAAAAGAAAAAAATCAAGGAAAGAAGTGAATGCTGAGCTTACTTTCTCTTATGGAACAGAAGTGCCTGTGGTGGTTACTCAGAGAAGATTTTAGCCAGTTGTGTTTTGACACAAGGTCTTGATGACAAGGACAAAATTTTACTCTGGCATTTTTCAAAGACTGAGTGATCAAAGCAAATCAAGGATATTGAAAATGTTCTCAGAATTTGTTTTATCATTATGATTTTCAATGAAAAAAAGTGAAATTATAATGGGCTGAGGATATAGTTTTTTCTTCAGTTTTAAATAAATTGAACCTCAAATAATCAGACTAGGATGTGAGGATACTTTCTTTGGAGCTGTTGAGTCTGAAGAAGAGAAGAAGAACAAAAGAAGAACTTTCTTGTCTAAACAGTTTTACTAAAATACACTGAACACTTAAACTCATTAATTTTACCTGGCTTTCATAGGAAAATCAGGTTTTATCATGTTATCTGGTAGTGCCTGTAAATGCCTTCTATTTTTCACTTTTTTATGTTTACATGTTCAAAGAAAATTGATTTAAAAAGTCCTATTTTTCTGAAATGAAATAGCTAACGATGACAGATAATTTTCGTTGTGCAGATTCAGCAGAAAGATGATTTTCCAGATAAGGAGAAACTGCAAAAATTTCTCTTGTTTTCTGAAAATAACATCAATTTGAAGAGGCGAATTTGCTGCTGAAGAGTATTTCTCACCAGGCTCTTCAAACACATAAGTTCAGAACATGAGAAGTACATTGCTGTATATTAATTTTATGAAAAATATAGAAGTTGTAGGCATATAAATTGCTCTGTTTTGTTGGAATTTGTTTCTAATCTTTAAAGTAGATTTTTCTGATCTGTAATATTCATGGTACATTTCATGAGAGTAGCACACCTGCATACATGACAATGAATTGGTCTCTTAATGTTTCCAACTATCACCTGCATGGTAAATTAGTTATTTTCACAAGACCAGAGAACAATTATTTCATCAGGTACTTGAATTAAGAGTATGTAATTTGCTTGGCAATTGTGGCACAGACATTAATTGTTGTGCTTTGTTAATTAATATTAAAATAAAGTGCCTGTTATAGACTGTTATAGTAGTGATGTTCAGGGCATCAGGACATTACTCTTTGGGCATTGCAGAATTTCTCTGAAGGTGACTTCAGGATAGCTGTGTACAAGTGGAGTGAATTAACTTTTTTTGTGAAATTCAGTGATGTAGGATGTTTAAAATAAACCCTGAAGAGTTTAGAGACTTGAAGGATATTTTCTTGAAGGATATTAATACATTCCTTTGTTCAAAACCTCATACTAATAATTGACTGCAGTGATATTCAACCTCTCATCAGCTGTCAGGCAGATGGATTAAGTTTTGGGCTGGGCTGGTTAACTGTTCATGCATTAGAAGTTGTGGTTTTAATACATATAGCCATAAATGGTAGCAGGGTAGGTAAAGGAGGTATTGGTAATGATTTCCAGGTATTGCCTGGTTATTCAAAGCAGAGTTCATCACGCAGTGATTTTTGTTTTCTTCTGCAGGTGAAGATTGCTGTCACCACCACACATGAGAGTAATTTGATTGCACTAAGAGCAAACAAATCACAGCTTATCAGCCTAATCAATGTAGCCTCCCACTCAAGTTTCTAGGTACGTATCACATTTAGACTCACAACAAGCAATTGCCTCATTCAGAATGCTGGAAACTAAATCCCATAACTGAACAAAAATAGCATACCAATTCTTGCTAAATCAAGTTTAGCCATCAGATTAGGTCATATTTTACCTTCTTATCCCCAGTCGTAGAAAAGGTAAAGAAGTACCAGCTGGATACACTCCAGATTTATGTATAATAAGATATCCTTCTTTATTGCATGGGAGGTCATGTTCTATGTCATACAAGAATAATTAACAGTTCTGAGTGAGAAAAGTCAGAGAAAGTTACAAATATTGACGTTAAGAATTATGCATTTAGCCCAGCTGTCTGTGTAGAGTTGTTTTGAGGACACTGTAGACTGAGAGGCCAGTTATTGTGTTCATTTCTCTTGAACACTGAAAGCTGGAAGGGCAGTTCCTTACCTTCCAAGGCAATCAGTATTATCTGTCAGAACTTCACCAACAGTTTTGATATATGGGTTAGTAATTCCTCTGTTGTAAAGTAGATGGTTTCGATTATCCTAAGATAACATTAACCTTACTGCAAAGAAAAAATATAATTTCCCTCCAAATTTAAATTATCTTCTTCATATGATAAATTTGCCACTCATTATTGAAGAAATACCTATGGATATTAATGGAAAACATTGTAGACACTGTGGGGAATGTTTCAATTCTCTACGAAGGACCTACAGTTTTTTTGCCTTTCACTAATATTCCTCTAAATGAGAATTCTTATTCTCATATTCACATTTTTAATTTGAGTAGGAAAGCCAAACAGCTTAATGTGAACAAAATGGTGAAGGTTTAGTTTACTATTATCAACAGAGCATGTACTAAATATTGAAATAATTTCAAAAGGACGTATTGCTGAAATACTGTCAGGAACTTAATTAATTCTGCATTTCCATGTGTTTGTGTTTCAGTTAGAAGAATGAGGTATACGTATTTTTTGTTATTAAATATTATTATTATTATTTATTTTGTTATTTAAGAGAACACATGAAGTTCTAAGTTAACAATTTGTGGGGTTGGGGAAATGTATAAGACAGTGATGGAAACATATTTGTATTCTCATAGAGTAATAAATGATCTGTCATCATTAATAGCCACAGGAAAGGGATGGCAACCCAACCAGAATAAATAAGAAGAGAGCATGACAGCCTGTCATTGCCTAATGAAGCTGAGACATTAAAGGTATTCAATCGTAGTATTTTACTTGTACACCTGGATTCTCTTTATTAAAAAGGCATTTACCTAACGATGCATAGTAAGGTATTTTCAGTAAATGAAGATGGTTTTCCTGATGGAAAGTGGATTGCAAAGGATCAGGAGAGAAATAATGCTGTATTACAGTGCTGCAAGGCCCAGACAGTGAGTGCTATTCCTGCATGTTTTTGTGCACACATTCAGCTTTGTGCATATGACTAGTTCAGTTGTATTTTACATATGACTACTCATGCACATATAATTACTGGTAAATTTAAAATATATGAGATAAAATTTTGGATGAATGGGATCAATCCATATAGGTTTGAAAACCTGGTGAATGTATTACTAAGGCACTCTATCACGGACAGAAATTTTTTTGTCTTCAGTGAAAAATCTTCCACATGGTTCAGAAGGATTCTGTTCTAGACAGAAATAAATTCAAATAAATTAGGAATAGCCGATGGATTTTCCATAAGTAAGAAAGGAGGTAAATTAATCCCATGAATGATTCACTGCAAATTACTCACTCAGCTCAACCACACTCAAGGAAATTGATAGTCAAAATAATTGATTATAATTCTATTAATTTTTTCTTGCTTATTCACTGTGAGAAAAATATATACCCTAGAGTAGTGCTGTTCAGAATATCTTTATTTGGATGCAGCAGGAAATTCTGGTGTTATGTTCTCCTGAGGGGAAAATAAAGCAATCTGACAAGTAGCAATAATAGGATTTTTCTGATGCTTGCACATGCATCATGCTGAAAGGGGCAAGGAAATTCATATTAATTTTTAAAAGGAACTTGTATCTGAAGAAAAATATAATTTTGGAAATCCTGAATAGTAGCCATCTTTGCTTTCTTGTTTGTTTGTTTGTAATTTAATACATAGATGAAAAATAATGATTTTGTAAGTTTTACAAATTTGCTTAAACTGAATTTCTGTTTTTTGAGTTTTTTACCTGGAAATAGAGTACAAGTATGTCTAAAATTGATAGTGACTGCAGAATAAATAAAGATGTAAAAGTAATCTTGTCATTGCATGTTTTCTGCATACATATATAAGAAGGGTCAATGAGATGTTCAGAAGAATTTTTCTAAATTCTAGATAAAATTATTTGTTTGCACATTCAAGATCAAAAGATCATGATATAGCATCATCCTTTGTCCTGTTTGGATATGACATCTTAGTTCTGACTTGTTTTAGGTTTTGGAACTCTGCAGCTTCTCATGTCTCTGGGCTTGTCTTGTCATTTTATCAGCAAGAGACAGATAAATCCTTGTCACAAAACTTATTTCCTTCCAGAAAAAGGTTGGTGTGAAAAAAAAAAAAAAAGAAAAAATTAACACTTTCATCTTGATTTATATAAATACACTCCCCTTCCCCCGCACAAAAAAAAAACTTGACGTAGCAATGAGACAAATAGTATCCTAATATCACCTTAATTTGAAAAGCAGTCTGAGTTTAGACTAAAATAAAATACACACAATTTTGTTTTAATCAGACATTGCTGATGGAGAAGATGAGATTACGTATTTTGTACTTTTAGCCTCTACATTAGCATATATTGCATCACTAATAAGGCTGTCATTTTTCTCAAGCCTCTCTTTTTTTTCTTAGGAAAACGTTCCTGATGAGTTCTGACAAATTTTATTAATTTCAGCAAATATTGAAGGAAGGTCAAGCTGTTGCTTTCAACCCCAATAAGACCTCAGTAATACTGTAATACTTTAACAAAAAAAAAGAGCTATTGGGAAAGTAAATACTAGATGTGAGCAATTTTAGAGGATCTATGCATTAACCAGGTGGATTGCTAATAGGAACTCAGGTTACTGGCAACTGGCCTTACCCAGAATCCTTGTGAGATGAGAGAAATGCCTCATTCCATCCTGAATACCCTGCAGAGTTAGCTCCCCTTACCAGTGGTAGCTTATTATGCGTGCTACATCAACTAAGTACAGTTACATGAAACACCACTCTTCTAACCCAAACCTTCTGAAAATGTAAATATCAGAATAATCTAGTGGGCAATACTTACACAAAAATCTTCATACATGCTAAATGTTCAGTTCCTGAACACAACAAAGCCTTAGCTGCGAAACAGAAATGTACATTGCTTAGTTTGAAGTACAGTATAGTCTTCAGTGATGGAATATATAGGTATTTATTTCTTCAAACTGACTAGTAAAGTCTGGGGAAAAAGTACTTCCAAACTGAAAAAATATTTAAAATTTATTTGAAGAACAAAATGTGTACCATTGCTACTTTTCAGGTTGTTCTCCTGGAAAATTCGCCTTATAACATTTACTAGGCTCTTAATTTGGAGTAATAATTTTGCTTCTCAGGTGGGTCTTTTTGCCCCCTTGTGACACGATGAAGAGTCCTAACAATTTCATCACATTTAGTATGATATATAATCCCAATAATGACTATATTACATTTATGACCCGAGAATATCCATATCAATAGAGTTAATGTATTAGCCAAAATTCTTTATTCTATTCAGAAGTAGGTTAATTAAGAAGGTAGCTGTAAGAAAAAGAAAAACCTTATTAAATAAAAAAAAAATTAAACAGGAAATTCAATCAATGAATACGGAATACAGGATATATTTGATTTTCTTCTACTATGCTATTTCTACTTTTACTAATGGGTGATATTTCGTAAATGAGTTATCAGTTATGAGTTGCTGAGGTTCTTTTTATATTGGTTTAATTCTGCGTATACTGCATGTCTTTCTGGGCAAAATGATTTCATGTCATATTACCTATTGTGTGTACAAACAAGTCCTCATTCATCTATGGATTTCATAATTCAAGAAATGTATCTGACATTTTAAAAGGCCAACAAGATTTCTAGAGTGCCTGACAAGGAGAAGCTTAGAGAGCTGGGACTGTTGAACCCTAAAAAAAACCATAGTGAAGGCAAGACTTTACTTCTGTCTACAATGACCTAAAAAGAAAGTGTAGCAGTGATGGAAGCACATGCTCTTGGAGTGCACGTGAAAGAACAATAGACAGCAGATGTTGAAACTACAGAAATTTTAAATGGACAGTAAAACAGAGGATTATCAAATAATGGAACCAGTTCACCAGAGAGGCTGTGGAATCTGCATCAATTACCATATTAAAAACCTGTATAAGACCCTGAGCAGCCTGATATAAAATGACCAGATTTTCAGAAGAGACTTGGACCGGCTGACATTTAGAATCACCTCCAGTCTAGATTATTTTTCTGAGTCTATTTTAAAAGTCCATGAAATGAAGAAAAAGCAAGCTTAATACCACTATTCTTATATTTGTCCTTCAGAAAAGGATCTAACAAAAGGAAAGGAAATTACTCATTCAGGCAGGAATGTATACAAATATTTCTTCTGCTGTTTATGTATTCTATTTCTGCATAAAGTTCAAAGAGACAATGAGTGGAGCTGCTTTCTCTGTATTTTGCTCCCATATTTATAATCTTTTATGTGCTTGAGCACTGAATACATCATGTTTGTACTCAAGCAAGTAAAGATCTCAGAAGGAACAAGGACAATCTCTTCATTTACCTACACTGCTCTGTCTCCCAGATGCCCTTTAGCATGATATTTAAAGTCTGTCATTATTTCCTGCTTCAGCACAATTAATCCTCTTTTTCTATCCAGGCTCTTTTATCTTCCTCCTATCTTTTTTTATATTTCAACCTTTTCCGTTTTTTATCCTAGCTAAGGGCTCTTCCTCTTCTCAGTTTTATCATTCCTTGATACTAAAGTAGTTCTGTAGTGGCATTATTTCATGTTTGTGTCATGGCTTTTTCTTCATTTCCTACAGTTTAGTTATGTTTTATTATCTTTTATTACTGCTTTTATGATCTCATCCAATTCTAACTACTGCAGAGATTTGGTGTATATAGTCTCTTGAGAGTTGCAGAACCTTCACATTTGATATTTCCCCCCCCCCATTTTAAAGTGATATTTTAATTTCGTGACAGAGGACAAATACATCTGTTTTATTTTTTTTAATTTACTGATGATTTTTTTCAAGTAGACTGGGAAGATCTATACACTTATGCTTTACCTTAATGCAGGTTTTTATCTGATGTTCTCTGCAAGTATTTATTGTCTTTATCATACAACAAACTGATGTTTATGCCATATTGTGTTCAACAATAAATAGAAATTTGGTACAATTTTTGCAGTTGAATGTATGCCTGCTACATTTATTGAAGAATACTTGGTGTTCCTCACAGTCCTTGTAAAGCAGAAAGAAATAAGGTAAGAATAAACAGCTTTAACTGCAGACTCACTACCAGAGGCATTTTTATTACAAAAAGAATAAAAGTTAGTCTTATATAATGCAGTAAAAAAACAACAACAGAAAAAACATCTAGAGAAAAGGCAACTTTATGAAAGATGTAATCAAAAATGTATAATAATAATGAATTGTATCTCAGTAAGATATCCCTATTATGACAATAGATACATCCCACTGTTGTGGCTGCCCAAGACAAGTTCAATTAGATAAGTTATCAGCTGTTTTGGAAATGGTTTTCTCAAGTTGGTAGTAATAAAAACATACCTGTTTTAAGGTTTGTTTGCATACAGTTCTCAGCAGTTCATCAACGGACAAGAGTAGAGCTGTTGAAAAATAGTACTTTGATATTTACATATACTTTTCCATTTGTATTTAGGAACATTTATTGGAATTTTAAAATATAAACTAGATAATCATACAGAACAATAAAACTAATTCTTCTATTTTACCATTTTTTCAGATTCCCAGTGTGATGTCATCCAGGAAAAACTTTTGAAAGATTCAGTTCAGACTGGAAGTCAGGACAATTATGGAGAGGAGTTGTGAAAGGTATGCTACATTTATTGTAAAACAGAACCATAATTAATATTTGAGGAACAAAAGAATTTGTTACAGGATGAAATGAGCAGTCATACAATACAGATGTAGGAACATCTGGATCATATATTCTTTCAAATACTCTTTAGAACTGTGCATAGCTGAATTTCTTGCTACTCAGTCATCTGATATGCAGATGTGATTAGAAGTGTATATTAAACTAATCATAACTAAGAATTTAGATTTCCAAGTGTCTCTGTTCTCACAGAAGCAAACTGGTGAGTGATATTGAAGATAGTGTCTATGATGAAATCGCTCCCTGTGAAGACACGAGAATTTTTTTAATGTACCATTAAAAACTCCTCTGTCCCCTTAAACCAAGAGGTTGTTCACCTGAGCTATCAGCTCTATAAAGATGTTTCACCACAAAGACTTACCTTTTCTGGGTATTTGATGAGGAGGGCTGTTGGCTCTCAGCAAAGGTTACTGTGTTCAGCAATTTGCATGTCACAAGCTCTCATCTCAACATGGAAATCAAGTCAATTTTTCACTGTCATTCTTTCCACTTTGTGCTCTAACCCTCTGAAAGCATCTTCCCCAGTGAAACTCATACCAGCCACTCACACTATAATTATCCGAGCAGCCAAAAGCCCAGTGATTTATTGGCTTTATTCTAGCTGGGATAAAATGTAAATCTGGATAATAGCTGTCATTTTCAGGTTCAGAGCTGGGAATGTGAGCTAGAGATTGATTTTTAACTGTCCATTTCCTTAGCTCAGAACATTATGCAGTGTTTCATTTTGGCTTGTGCTGAATGTTTGTCACTGCAGACACAACAAAATCTAACCACATCAGGGTGTCTTAGGCCTTTTAAATTGCTTTGTTCTGGCACCTCCCAGAAATTCTCCATCAAAATAATTTTTAATTTGGGACTGAATATTCTCCAGACTAGACAATATTTGGTAGGTTGTGGGTTTTTTTCTTTTTTCTTTTTTTTCCTCTGCCTCTCCCTCCCTGCCACCCACGGCACTGAAAATTTCCAAGGTCAACTTGTAGATTATAGCATTGGTCCATTAAGTTATTATCCAAGAGAAGTAAAAAGCTGAGGAATATTAACACAGCTGTTGATTTCTTGTCTTCATATCAATATTTATTTAATGTTTGTGCTGGTTTATACACGGTAATGTCCTTGGTACAGTGAAAACCCTTTTTCAGTTTTACTACGTATTAAACTGATTTCACAATGCCATACTGGTTTATTCGTTATTTGAACTGCCAATATTAAATATAGAGGAATATCGGTTGATATGGTTTCTCTGCAGTAGTGTATTATTCAAATTGGATTTTATTTGAATGGTTGGTAACATGGAAGAAAGACGCTGTTAATGCTTTTGTGTGATATTGATATCACTATCCTTCCTACACAAGATGTATTAGCTAATGTACTCTTCCACTTTTTTTTTTTCTGAAGCAAAATTTGACAGAAAGTAGTAACAAAGGCTCTTCATAAAGACAGGTCTATGGTCAGTAAAGCAAATATTTCTAAAATCCATAGATAATACACAGTGCTCAAAAGATTACTCTTATCCTCATAGTTTTTTTATAAAAGTGAAAGAAGTTACAGAAATAGACTAAAACTGAAAACAAACATGCATTTTTGTGAACCATTAATGCAGAAAGTAGATTTTGAAAAATGAGCTTCAGTGAACAAAAACAAAAAATCTTTTTACAGATAATAGAAAATTGTTTTTTTCTTTCCTAAGTATTTTGCATTAAATTTCATCTTTACATAACAATGTGATATTGGCCATGTTTTATATACAGAGTATATATACTATATATGAGTCTTACATACTTAGTAGAATTTATTCTGTAATTGACAAGAAGATTGGTTTTCCATAATTAAAGCTTCCTAGTCTCCACTGAGATATGCACACACACATGAACAGTCAAAATCTATTAAATCCTTCTTCCCTTAAACGTAGCCATCCTATTTCTACCGATCTCCATTTTGCATTACGCAGTGAACATAACTGTTCCTGACAAAAAGTCTGTGCAGTCAGTAGTATTCTAGTTGTTACCACTTCTTTGATGAAAATGTACATATTTAAAATAAAAATTATACTTCTTCAGACTTGCAAAACAGGAATATATTTTACATAGAAGCACATCAGCTCTCTTTCTAAAATAAGAATTCATTTAGTTTCTCTTCAAAATACTTTTATTTTCTTTTGAAATTTATTGAAGCTCATTTGTGTTCTGGTTTGAAATATGGTCTGGCAACAAACTGTTCTAATGCAGTAACTACATTATTTTATTCTCCATTTACTGCTAGAAACAACTGAATTGCTAGTTACTAGGGGAATTGCTATTTTAATTTGATACAATGATTATACAGAATGATGACTTGGACATTAGCAGAAGTTAGATTATCAGAAATTCTTTACCATTTAATAGTGTGGGCCTAGATATGTCGCAGTGACCGTCTGTTGTTGTTCATACACAGAGTAAGTTTCTCCTGGATGCATCTTACTTGGTAAGTTTTTGTCTTAGGTGAAGTGGTGCTAAAGCTCACTGCAGTTAACAGTGCTTGTTTTTACAGTAGTCCATCATTTCACTAGCACTAAGGATGTTCTGCTAGCTGAAATTTCATGTTGTTTACCACCTGCATAATATTTGAAAGAAAGTGTCTTTCCCCACCAAGTACTTTTTGTTTGGGTTGTTTGTTTGTAGAAGCTCATTCTGTGTAATGGAACTTGAAATAATATACTGTTAGGTTAGGGGGAGCTGATTGTTTAGTCCTTTGCAACAAAATAATTATTATTTTATATTTAATTATTTCAGTTTGTGGTACTGGCTCCGCTCCTCTGAATCAGTTTCACCTTTGCAGATTGATACCAAGTTTACATAATTTTTCTTAAAGGTAATATTTGATATTATTGAAAAGAAGATTCTTAATGTTCTTGTAGAAGCTGAGAATGCCATGTATGATTTCTGTGGTGAAACTAAGGAATTTTTACTTGTAGCTGTATGGACCATGAGACATAAATAGATTTTGGAAGCTGGCATTATCAGCATTTTTCCACAGCTCCAAACTGATTGTGTCTGTGGGCTGGTATGTTTTTATTCATCACTTTCATACGTATTTTAGCTCTCTACATCTCTTAAGAAATTCTTTTATTTGCAGCTTGAGAATTTCAATTGCAAATGTGAATAAACAGACGAGATAGAAAGACTATGAAGAAAGTATTCTAAATATAATTTTTGTGAGGATTTGCAGGTTTTCAGCCCCTTCCATTCATTTGTTAGGTGTGCTACTTGATCTCAGTCATACTTAACAACCTCGAATATAATCTGCCATGGTTTTGAAGTGCTTCCTCATCATAGACACAAAGTCATATACATTTATTTTTCCTAAGAAGAACATCTTCTTGAACAAATTGGAATAATCTGCTTTGAGCTCTCTATCTCATTTTCATTGTTGGTTTTTTCCTTTCAGTAAAGCAAGACAGAAAGCTGTGCTGCCTAAAGTTTCACTCATTGTTTAAATACTTCTTCTGCTATTCTTACCTTTTATTTCTCCTCAAATGGTAAATTTAGGTTAATGAGGTAATTTCAGTTTACAGGATTGTTTAAGACAATAGAGATATGGGTATCTAAATTGAGTGTTTGGAGTTCTGCACAACAGAAAACAAAAAATGCACCTGAAAGATCATAAAAAGAATGCATTAATCTGGTTTTAGGATTTTCAGGTATACACCTGAGTTTACCAAGACCCCAAGTGACATAGATATGCAAGAATATAACTGTCTCTCTTCCTTTCTTCCCCTTCCCTCCACGCTTTCCAGCCCTTCCTTTCTTTCATTTATTAATTTTAGCCTTTATTTCTGCAGCTTTATCATAGGTTTTCCTAAAGTGTCTGAGGAAAAAAAATAACACAGGAAAATGGTTTTTTTCTGGGTTGGTATTGACATGTGTCCTGTGCTCTTCCTTTCATTTTTA
The DNA here is from genome assembly GCF_965178545.1 of Coloeus monedula. NCBI lineage: Eukaryota > Metazoa > Chordata > Aves > Passeriformes > Corvidae > Coloeus > Coloeus monedula. Next base: position 96,766,382 of record NC_138783.1, read on the forward strand.
CCAAATTGTGTATTTTAGGCTGTTAGAAATTTGAGAATACTATATCTTTCAATCAGTGCTGGGTCTCTTTCAGGTGCCATACTTTACAGGGTGACTGAATGCATGGTAAAATAAGCAACCACCCCAGGAGAATCCCACATTTTCCTTCCTTTCATTGTTTATAATAGAATTATAATGAAAGAAGAAACTCTGAAATATTATTTCTCGAAGCTGGCCTGCCATTAGGTAGGAAATTGTGAACATTTTGTAAGCATTAACCCAAATTTGAATCCAGCATGACAGAAGCTGTAGGTCTTTAATAGTATTTTATTTATTGCCTTGTAACATTTGCATTAACTTAGACTTTCAATACTAATAGACTTTGCTGTGTCCTAATGATTTTTAGAGCCTGATTTAATAGAACAATCATAGCTCACCAGAGCAGTTTACCAAAAGTTTCACAAGTACAATATTAGCAATTTCTGTTTGCTTCCCTGATCAAAGTACAAATATTTTTATGAGAGATAAGATAGAGAGAGAGAGAGAGAGAGAGAGAGAGATAGATAGATAGATAGATAGATAGATTGCAGAAGTTAAGGAAATGAGGATGATATCAACAAACCAGTATCTTTGCCATTTCAGGATTCTGTGTTATGTGGAGGACATAATACAGCAGCAATGAGCAAATCTAAATCATAGGAGAGGATACAGGTCTGTGGGGAAAAGTGATGAGGTGTGGATGAAAATTGTATCTCAAAACTTAATAGTTGTTCCAAATTGAAAATAAAAAAGCAAAACCCTCATTAAAATCAAAGCAAATAATTATTTTTAGCAGACTTCTTTGTGTCAGGCTAAGTATTAAAGTTTTTGAATATCACCTTAAAGGTGAAATGACATGAAAGATTTTGTTGAAGATAATGGTAAAATTCAAAGTGAATTCTGTAAGATTAGGCTGTATGTGAAGAAAAATTCTGAGTGGAAAAAAAAGAAACATAGGAATCTGAATTATCCCCTTGGTGACCTGTGTGAATGATACATTTTAGCCTGAGAAGCCAACTTTAATAGAAGTGCTGGGAAAAACTAATACACCAGATTTATTTATCTGACTGCTGCTTTCTACAAATGGAAGCCTGACTTGCAAAATTACTTTCAGTTTATGAAATGTTTAATGTAGTAATATTTCTTTTTATGATGATTTAGAATAAACTGAAATCTTACAAACCAATATTTATTCAATAAATTTCCTTGTGCTTCAAATCTGTGGAAACCAATTTCATATATAGTGAGAGAGAAAAAAAGGGACATCTGTTTCTAACAGGAATCTCCTCTGATTCATTTATAGATAACTGCATTCTGTCTGATCTGGAACATCAACAAGGATTTATCAAAATTTCATCATTATTTATATAATTCTTTCTCTGGAAAATCTCTTAATTTCATAAAAAAAACACACAACAAAGTCTACTAACATATGATGTGTTTGAAGTACAAGATAATTCATTTGTGATTGCATATTTCGGGAATATCTTAATGTCACATCAATGTATACAATCAGTGAAGGATCGAGGATCAAAATGTTTTATTCATATACGTTTCTTCATCTCCCCTGGCATTTTTGCTAACTTCATATAGTTTAACATAAGAAAAAGTCAATTAAAATTTCCAAACCTGGAAACTTAATTTTCAGTGAAAATGTTCACCCTAGATACCTGTAAAACTGGACTATACCTTTAAATGTATGTGCCAGATGGAGTTTTAAGTAAGAAGAGTGACCTTTTGGGCCCTTGTCATGACATAATCCCAGCTGGTAACTAAGTACCATGCAGCTGCTCTGGTGGAATGCAGAGGAGAATTAAAAAAAGGTACAACCTGTGAGTTGAGATGGGAACAACATCATTGAAACAAAACAAAACAAATACGGAAAGGGAGATAACAAAAAAAGAGCGAGACAAATAAGTCCCAAGCAGACAAATGATGCACAACAACACAATTTCTCCCCACCCACTGACCGATGCCCAGCCTGTCTCCAATCACCAGTCAGCGGCTCCTGGCCAAGTCCCGCCAGTTTATATATTGGGCATGATGTTCTATAGTATTGGATTTCCATTTGGCCAGTCTGGGTCAGCTGTCCTGGCCATGCTCCCTCCCAAATTCTTATGCACCTGCTCACTGGCAGATGATGAAAAACTGAAAAACCCTTGACGTAGGATAAGCCCTGCTCAGGAACAACTCAGACATCACTGTGTTAGCAACATTATTCTTGTACTAAATTCAAAAACAGCACTGTACCAGCTGCTATGAGGACAACTAACTCTACCCTAGTGAAAACCAGGACAGCCCTTCATGACTATTTGAAATACAAGGTTTCAATAAAAAAAGAAACATATTTTAAGATTCTGTTAAGCTTTCCCCTTGAATGCTGAAATACCATTTTGTTATTTACAGCTATTATAAACCCATGATATGCTTAATTATAGTAAATTAGCGTTACATTTTTGGGATTTTTATATAAAAGAAACACAGTTATATATATCAGATAAAAGAAATGTTCTCTACTTTTCTGAATGTGTTCTTATCTCAATTTTTTTTTGCAGTCTTATAACGCTATAGGACATTCTATATTGCACATGGTATCCCATTACTGAGGTCAAAGGGTAGCTGATGGATTTGTCATGACTTTATAGGAAAGACCTGTGGATTTTGACAAAAAATTAGCTATTTCCTCACCCTACCCTTAAGACACCAAATTACATACTTCAAATGTTTTTAAATAAAGGTGTGTTTACTTATGATGTAAAATTAGTGGACAAATAAGAAAGAAATATGTGTGTGTATCTTATAGGAAAAAACACTCTGTGCTGCAGGACAAGTACAGTACTGTGTTAGAGCTTCCATCTTTCAGAAATCTCATCCATAGGTGCATATATGCTGTAAAGGACATGTGAAGTGCATATACTTGTTCATTGTGTAGACAACCAGCACAGGAACATTTTGTTCATGTGTTCTGTATAAGCTGAACTCACAATTTTGCAGAACTAAGTCAATGAACATAGCAGTTCCCAAATGATCCTGCTGGATTTAGACGACATGTGCTGTAGTAAGTCTCTTAAATATGACTCCCAGAGCTCATACATTTTGTTTCCCCCCAAGAATATATATTATATATAGATTTTTTTTACCCAATTAATTTAGTTCTGATCTTCCAAGATGAAAACTCTAAGTTTATATCATGTGCTGAGTGGATTCTCACTATGCTGCTGATGTACTCTGCTTTCATTTTCATTACTAAAAATTATAAAATTCAGAAGTTGGGACAATTACAAAAAAGTTGTGTATTCCTTCATTTTCTCTTTGCTTCTTGCAGAGCAAAGGCACTAACATATGAAACTGTTCCTGATTATTTCTTTGGGCTATATGGGTAATTACAGAATAGAGGATGGAATAGCATAAAGATTGACAGAAAATCCTTAGAAGCAATATAAGTTTGTCTTTTCTAATGTATATGCTCATTAGTAGTCTGTCCATTTTTTATGCAGAAGTTCCTAGGATGACTCCAAGCTGTTCTTAGACTCAAAATGGTCCTCAGTAAACTGCAAAGTAGAAATCCTTTTTTCCCCTGCTGCACTTCCATAACTGTTATGTTACTGTCAAAAGAAAATTCTCTTCATGAGTCAAGCAGTCTAATACCTCAAAAAATTGTCTTTTTAATTTCTCCTTAACCTTAATATCTGTTATTTATAGCTATTTCTTATTGAGAAAGTATATGTGCTTTTACTTTAGCTAGGCAAAACATCCATGTATTTGCTGTTTACTTTATATACTAAAATAATTTTTAAAGCCCACCATTTTCCCATTTTTTTTTCTCTTGTTCCAATGATGTCTTGCATGCTTTGCTTGTTAGTGCACTATTTTCAGTGAGGATTAGGAACGCAGTCTTGGCTCCTGTGGCATATTAATGCTGCTGTCCCCTTAAACTCATAGTTTTAACCTGAGGCTTCTGAACACCACATTGCTACAAGAAGTGGAAAAGTAAAACTATGCTTTTCACCAGCTTTTCATATTATAGTGTTAAATTTTGTGTCACCACAGACCTCGGGATCAAGGTCTCAGTTTACATATCATTATATAAAAACAAAGCTATGGAAAACGGTTCCCTATTATAAGCGATTTGCAGAAAACATATGACTGGAATTGTTTGAACACTGAAGCTCTTAAACAATTTTAGGGGTTATGTAAGTTTTACAGAAAAGGGTAGGGTAAGAATTTATACAGAGAAAAAATAGCTAGTGGAAAAAAAATCTGTGGGATGGTGTTCTGACATTCCCAGTGAGAGGGGCAGCATAAGGTGCCAAAGGTAAATGAGTACAAGGTGACAGAAAGTACCATATCAGAACATAATTCCAAATGCTGAAGGTGAAAGAGATGTTAGGTAGGTTGGGGATAATCCATGATATGTTTGAAGAGAAGTGGCGTTCTTGACTCCATGGAGAAGTATAAGCCAGCAGAATGTCAAGAAGAGTGACACTGTCAAAGTGACACAGTAGAGAAAATCACTGCGGCTTCATTTGAAATGGACAGAAGTTGTGTTAGACAGCAGTTTTCACAAAAAGGGAAGAAAAGGATGGTTCAGTAATTGACAGGTTGACAAGAGCCAGGATGAGAGTTTTAGGTGTGGGGTCTGATAGCAAAGGCTGGTCCATGATATATGAGCACACACAAAAGTGAGGGCCTCAAGAGCTTTGACCTAAGTCAAAGATACATGCAAGAAATGGTGCAACATAACAAGACAAATTATGTGATCAAAAAACATGGCATGTGGGAGAGGGGAATCCAGAGAAAATAGTGAAAATTTGATCATTTTCTCTATTTCACAGTGAATATTAGTAACCGCAAAAAAGATTTCTGTAGTACAATGCAATATGATGGAACATAAAATATTTGTCAGTAACTTAAGCATAAAGATACCTATGTATAACTTTTTATAAAATGTAATATCCAAATAAATACATATGTATAAATAAAAATGCAAATAAATACATGATGTATAAATTTAATTAAGCAGCAGATATTTAAGGTCACCCTGCAGCAGGCCCTTGGTGATTTGTTTTTCACCACCTATTTTCAATATTCAGTTGCTAAAGGAATCAATTCTTTGGGTTCTCCCCATATTTCATTATGTTCCTCAAAAGCTTCCATCTTTCTGTTGGACCCACCCCCTTTCTTAGTCCGTGTCTGAGTCCCTGAGCAATTACAGGTTAGGAACTCAGTTCTACCTCCTGTTAAGCTAACCATGATTTACATCAAGTTCAACTTGGTGTCTTGGATATTCTGCCCTTGAGGAGAGAGACAAGGAATTCTGAAAAACAATCGAGTCACACATTTGGTGGAAAGTATTATTTGAACCACTTGTATGTCTAAGAAAATATATCTGAAAATGGGTGCAATTCTTCACTCATGGTTTTTGGGATAGCTCTGTGAAATATTCTTTTAGTCTGCTAGTCTGTCATCTTGGCAGAGCTTTTCCACACTCTCTGGACAGCCCATGTCTCCTTCCAAGTACCATGGATTTGTAAAGGTCTATAGCACTTTAAATCCCATCTTTCTAACTTGGTCAATCAACTACATCACATCAGCCCAGAATCTGTTACAATGCAATACAAGAATTCACTTTAAAGCAATAAATAACTCTGGCTGAGCTTCCACACTTTGTTGATATTCCGTTGCTAATCCGGGCATTAGGGAAGCAAAACCTTCTGGTTAACCATCAAATGAAAAGATCGTTAATAAGCTGTTAACTACTAATCATGTACAAACATTCTAAGTGTGAAGTGAATGACTCTGTCTAAAAATTATTGTGTCACAATATAAACATAATTTTTATAGTGTAGTCATCTCTGATTATAATGAATGGGGACTACAGTCATCTTGTCCATAGGGACGAGGAAGAATGGATGGATATGATGTGGTGTGTCCTCAGTTAGTTTTAGAAATGCTTTCTCCTTCCTCACTCCTTCCTCACAGCAGAGTTATATGGTTATATGCCTCAGATAGACCAGCAAATTGAAACCAGACTATCCTTAATTTTTATTAATTTGTATTATTTTTAGCAATATTATCAATAAAAAAATTAACTGTTTGTTCAATCAACATATTGGGAACTTTTGGGGCACATCATTTTAACATCTGGAAAAAAAAATGGGTTTTTTTTAACGTCCACCTACCAAAGCACTAATTCCTATATTGTATAGCTTTTTGCAGATGTTCCACTGTCCAGGAGAATATCAGTGCATTGTACTGGTCATATCTATACTTCTCTTACTTTTAATGGTGTCATAATAAGCCTCATTTAAAATACTTACAGTAGAAAATCCCTCTAAAAAGTGTATCTCCAAGCCAAGAAAAAATAGAGCTTGCATAATGAACACATTGTAAGATATTTTACAAAAGTCAAAAATGACATCTTAATTCCTCCCAAAAATTATTTCTTCTCTGCAATACTGTAATCTGGCCTTTTCATATAAAACAGCTCTACCTCTGGTCTTACATTTCCTGGAGGCAGCTGATTGCCTTGACATGTCTTTATAACAGATGATTACAATCAGAGTCTTATGTAATTCAGTATCTGTTTTCAAAGAATAAAGTTTAATCTAATAATGTTTTATTAAATTCTCAGTTCCTGTAGGACTGCTTTGGAAGGATATTCAAGGGAAATCATTTTATTTGGGAGCTCAGCTGCTGGTTGCCCTTATCTTTCCTAATGAAAATTTATTTCAAGGTAACAGTAGATTCACTATTTGTTAAATTTTGATGTTTTCTGAGTGGGAGATTTTGTGTGTGCAAGCTAAATTTTCAGCAAAGACTACATGATCGGAAACAAATTACTTTATTTCTTTCATTATCAAAATATTAACTCTTTTCTGCTTGAATATTACCTTTTAGAGGGGAAAATATTTAAAAGTGCTACAGCAGTTTAGTATCTTGGTGAACTATGAAAAGGACACTTTAATAGCAAGGAATATATACTTACCAAGACTTCTTAAATTGTTCTTTTTAAGAAAAAAAAAAAAAGTTAAGTTTGCTGAAGTACCTTATTAGATACACCAACTCTCTTTACATAAAAGGGTATAATTGTAAGGTTCCCAAGGGGTCTCTAGGAGTGAGGAACTGCACTTCCAGGAAGAATTAATACTTGTATCAAGTAATTTATAATCAGAATGGATAGATCGGCAAAGAATGAGAGAAAGAAATCATTATCATAAGAAAGCATTTTTCATAAATGAAATATTAGCAGCTTGATGAAATCCCAATGGTAATAAAACAGCTGGTTTCAGATCTTTCAGGAAATTTGAGAATTCTGAGAATTGCTTTTGGTTTATTGACTGAGCTATTCATACTTCCCTTCCCTTCCCTTCCCTTCCCTTCCCTTCCCTTCCCTTCCCTTCCCTTCCCTTCCCTTCCCTTCCCTTCCCTTCCCTTCCCTTCCCTTCCCTTCCCTTCCCAGGAATTTGTGTGCCTTCCAGGTCATCTATGCACTTAGGGATGTGCTGACATGACACTACTCAAGATTTTGTCTTTATGTACACCAGCATGAAGGACTAAATTTCAATATGGCCTTCATTGTCTTTCAGCTACTGGATTGACTGGAGCATGTATTATCTTCTTTAGTTAGGAAAAAAAAAAACCAACAACTTTCTTTTAAACCATGATAATATTTTGTTGTGTTCAGATGTCTGAGCCAGTGGAAGAAAAAAAATCATAAAAGTACTATTATATAACAGCACGCTGGGAGGACTGAGACTTTTGTTGTGAGATATGATTTATCTTTTAACTACCATGCTCTGCTGCACTGTCTAGCTTTGGCATTAGTTGTCTGATGCTGGGTCTCATTGCATGAATCCAGGAATGAAGTTACATCAGGTAAACAGAAAATGAAGGAACTTTATAACAAGGGTCTTCATCCTCTTTCAGATTTGTGGTTTTCACTTCATGCTTTTTTGCCTTATGTATCTTTTTGAAGCACTGGTCCTTTGGTAATTTGTAATATAATTCCTGTTATTAAAAAGTAAGATAGGTAGACACATTATTTTAATTCTTTTTTTTTTTTTTTTTTCAAATAGAATTGTAAAATTTAATAATTTTAGTGGGTTTTTTTTAGGTTTGTTGTGGTTTTTTTTCTTTATCTGGGTAAGTGTGTCATTGTCCTAGATTAAATGTTAAATGTTTACTCCCTTCTCAAGCCAAAAACCTGACTGCTTCTGACTTGTTGAATAATAGTTTGTATTAATTCTTAACAGTATGCATTCTATGTGCTAATAAAATATGTTTTCTGACATTTGTCAAACTGAATATTAATTACAGCTCCAACCTGCAGACACAGAGAGCATCCTGTTTCAGATCTGTTGAGCACTGGCTGAAGGTGTGATTTGTTTCCTGAGAAGATAATAAGAAGTCTAGTGATGTCCCTTACAGAAGGGTAGAAATCTCCACAAATTTATTAACCAGGCATTAAGCACTGAACACCTTAAAGTAAAAAAGCTACATTATGAAAAAGATAGAAAAACATATTGTTCTCCCATGACTATGTGGGGAAAATACATCAGGAGACTGAACAGGTGAATGTATTATTAAAGAAATAGAATGAGTGCTTCAAATAATATCAGTACTCTTTAAAGACGATACTCTTTAAAAATTAACTTTCTGTATTCTTATGAATTTGAATAACTAGAGGAACATATATGTATCTCACCTTCTACTTAGCATTTTGAAATAACCTCCAAAGAACCGCCTCTCCACTTTCAGTTACATAGCAGAGCATTCCAGATATGACCACATGTAAATAGATTAGTCCATTTACACAAAACCCACGGCTGCCATTTTCATAGCTGTCAGTGTTGCAATCATTTTTGATTGTGTTTTCTTAGTAAACAAATGGAGGCAGAGATTCAATTACAGAACTGGTCATGAGCAGCATGGCACTGAATTGTACTGTTGGCCAGAGTTAATTCCCTGTTGCTGGAGCAAGAAGACAGCAGAGCAGCAGGGTCTTGGATCCAAGTCGTAATTGCCTCCTGAGGCTGAGCATGATATGGCTCTGTTCATCACATCATTGGAAGGAACAGGAAAACAGCAAAATTTTCTTCTTTAAGAAGATTGATCCTAAGCCTGATATAAATGGGCAGCAGTTGTAAATAAAACAACTTGACAGTTTAATACTTTCACTGGAAATATTTTTCAGCCATATAAAACAGTGAAACTATAGTAATGGAGATTTTCTACTTACCATCTATTAAAACATTTTCTTACAAAGACCTTTGGGATTTCCACTTATTGATAAGTAAGTAAAAATCTTACAAAGAACAAGGAAGATTTGAATGCTTAGTCCCTCCTTTTAGTTTCTTCTCTGTGTCAAGAGTTCTGGTTAGGAACATTCCATACGTAGCTTAACTTGGCCCTGCACAACTCTTGTATTTATCTTTCATCAGGCATTTTGTGTATCTTTTATTTTTCTCTGAATCAGTTTCACTAAGGAGTCTATATGGAGGAATTTTCATGCATTTCCAGTAGCTTGAACTACTCCAGGCTCATCAGTTCCGGTTTTACGTGCAAGTTTGAGTACAGTTTTTCCTGTAGTTGCTGTTTCACCTTCCTCTTTGCCATTTTTTTCCATCCTCTCCCTACATATGGAAAGGGCCCCATGTTGGACATGGCTTTGAGCAACCTGATCTAGTAGAAGGTGCTCCTGCCTATGGGAGGGGGCCTGGCTCTATATGATCTTTATATCTATAAGGCCCATTCTGTCCTAGGTGACCTAGGTGACCCAAAAATCGTGTATTGCATATTTTTTCTACGTCAATCTTTGTAGTCTGTTTTATTGTCTCTTTAAGGTTCAGCAACCTGGGAAGAAGAAACTGTGTGCTTTACTCTGGTTCACAGAAAGGAGAGGGTGCTGGGTCCCTTTAAAAATAGAGAATGGGTGTTTTGTCCATGCTTCTGAGGGGTTGCCTTGTCAAGGTCTCCGAGTCGCAACCTGAGAAGCTGCATTTCACAATCCTGTAACTGCTGTGAAGTTTCTACCAGCATTTTCTGGGCAGCATCGGAGTCTTTTGAACAAAAATATTTTCCAGGTTTTGTTTTGTCCTTGGCTGTTTGTGTGTGTGAAGGGGGCGAGGGGTAAGTTTTCTGCAGTTGAGGACACTCAGCCGCTGTGCTGTTTTCCTTTGTTCTCTCTCTTGGCCACGTGGTCTGGAGTAGGGGGCTCCTCTGCCATCCTGTATTTGTCCCTGTGCCACGTGGGCTGCTACGTTGGCTGCTATCTTGTTTTATTTGTTCCCAGGGGACCACGTGTCTTAGCACCTTTGTATCTAGAGGTAATTGCTCTTCTCTTGGTTGTTGCTGTTTAACTTTTAGTAAACTTATTCTTCACTTGTATCTTCTCACATCTTTCTCCTTATTGGGGAAAGGGGAGTGGTTAAAACAAAGTAGAGGTAACTCATTTTAGAGTTTCTGGCCTGTAAATTGTCTTAAACTAAGACATCTTCTAACCCAAACCATTCTATGACTCTTTACCAACAAACAAAGAAAAACAAAGAATTAATTCACTGCTTCCCATGGGCAGGCAGGTGTTCAGGCATCTCCAGGAGACCAAGGCCCCATCATGTGTTACGGTTACTGGGGAAGACAAACACCATCACTCAAAATGCTCACCCCTTCCTCCTTCTTCCCCTTTATATACTGAGCACAATGTCATATGGTTTGGAATATCCCTTTGGTCATTTGGGGTCACCTGTCTTGGCTGTGTCTCCTCCACATCTCCCATGCACCCCCAATTTCCTGGCCAGTATGGCAGTACAAAAACAGGAAAGGCCTTGGCTCTGTGTAAGCCCTGCTCAGCAATAATGAAAATCTGTCTGTATTATCAACCATGTGTTCCACACAAATCCAAACTATAGCCCCATATCAATCACTGTGAAGAAAATTAACTATATCCCAGCCAAAACCAGCACAAAAAGAAGTTTATTCTCCTCCTAAGACACTTGGGATAAATCAGGCTTCAGACGTGTATTTCCTTTAAGGAGAGAGGTGTCTAGGCCTAGAGTAAACATTATGCCAAGACCAATAGGTCTTGACTGTTGAATCAGTACCACATTACAAAGGTATAAAATTTTCAGAGGTTTTTCTGGTATCATATCCTCTTAAAAATTAAAAAATGTAGGCTATTTCTAGGAATCAAACCAAATTCAGTTGTATGCTTTTACCTTTTTTTTAAACAAAAATTGCATATTGCCTATTAGATTGTTTCCTCTATGTTTTAGAGAAATAAAAAGCTGTCACTCTGTTCTGAATATCACCATGCATATGAATCGGTTAGATGATGAAATGATGCAATGTAGATATCTACATCTAAATTGATTACCCTGCACCATAGAGTGTCATTGACTAAAAGGTCTATGTGTCGTTGGTGAAAACAAGCAGCAGATAATGGGAAGTCTGTGCAGGTGGGAATAACCCAGACCTAGCTTTTGAACTCTCAGGATAAACCTGGTACTTTCTAGTTGTCATTGGTATTGGCTAGGTTGTCTGTTCTAATAACCCCTGGAGTAAACAAAATGGGTGTGTCCTAAATCCTTGTCCTAGGTTACAATGTAAGATGTGCCCACAAGCATGTGTTCTTTCACCATCTTCATGAGCTGTTAAAACCAGGTGGGCAGTGCTCCCTGCCTCCTCCCTCAAGACTATGTCCTGTTAATGGCCCATCAGTGCCTTATCTCATGACTCATCATTCCACTGTGAGATGCTCCACCCAGAGGGAGAAACCAAGCATCCCATCCTGGATATAAACTGCGATTTTTGAAGACCACAAGCAGCCTTTTCCCACTGGATTTCCAGAGGACGAGAGCTACATACCTACCATTGGACCTTCTGAAGAAGACCAGATCTTTCTACACAGGATCACTGCTTCAACAGAACCACATCCATTCACTCCAGGAGGACTGTAGCCACCACCTTATCGGACTGCTGCTGCTACCCTGACTAACAGGGTCAGGTCGTATCGTACTCTGTCAGTTTAAATCAGTTTTGTTCTTTTTCTTTTTTCTCCTGCCTTGTTTATATATATACACACATATATATATATTAGTAAAGAACTGTTATTCCTATTTCCCATATCTTTGCCTGAAAGCCCCTTGATTTCAAAATTATAATAACTCGGAGCGAAGGGGGTTGCATCTGCCATTCCAAGGGAGGCTCCTGCCTTCCTTAGCAGACACCTGTCTTTCAAACCAAGACAATCTTCCACTTAGAAAGTGGACATGAAAGGAAACCACATATAAACCACAGGAGTCTGATCACACACTTTGCTTCTATACAGGGACAATTTGAATTAGTAAAATCAGGGACTTTGGGATCTATAAAGAAAAACCTATACTGAAGAAATGGTTCCCAAAAATGTGATCTTAGTAAGATGGGAACCCAGAAAGAAGGCAGCAAACATCGTGGCTGGAGGGAAGATCATGAAAGTAGAGAAAGTTCTTGGAGACTGGGGAGTAGCATGGAAAAAAATGACAGGAGAAGACCCTGGCCAGTAATGCCCAAGACTAGTAGCTGCAAGCAGTTGTATGTCATTAACTTTCTTCCCGGTACTCCTGGTCTGGCAGCCATCTCCCTGATGAAAAGAGAGTTCAAGACCTACAGAACTTAATGTTATGGATGGGTGGGCAGCTGAAAGGCAAACAACTGAGTGTGTGAGAATCAAGTAGGTTAAAACCTCAAATTTTGATTCTTTAATACACAACACTATCCAGATCCAATACATGTCCCCATTTAAACTGCCTCACCCATGCAGTAGGAAAAGCCACTCTATCTGGCCTCATTAGTTCTATCCATTGTTAAGAGCTCTGTAGAGATCAGGAAGCAAACATGAAGCTTCACCACAGAATACCAACTAATTTTATTAATTGAAGAAGACACGTGTATATTTAATATTTTAGCACATAAAAAAGATCATCGCTGCCAAATGTTCAAAGGGTAATTTATGACAACATATTCATAGTCTTAAAAGTAATAAGTAGGAATCAGAAATCATTCACATAAAAACTGCAAGAAATACCAGCTTCCCTGCTTTGGTTCATTATAATATCATGTAAAGCACAGAACTGCAGAATCACAAATTGTGTCAGGTTGGAAGGGACCACAGAGAGTCACCTGGTCCAACCTCTCTGCTCAAGCAGGGTCATCCTAGAGCACATTGGGCAGAATTGCATCCAGATAGGTCTTCAAAATCTCCAGTGAGGGAGACTCCACAACCTCTCTGGACAATCTATTCCAGGGATCAGTCACCTGTACCATAAAGAAGTTCTTCCTCATGTTCAAGTGGAACTTCCTATGAATCACTTTCAGCGTGTTGCCTCTTGTCCTATTGCTTGGCACCACCAAACAAAGCCTGGTCCATCCTCTTGACGGGTTATCAAGCAAATCATCATGCTTTTTTACAAACACATGAAGGACAGTAAGATTACTGTGATTTTTTTTTTTTTTTAATACACCTGACAAATCTGAAGTTTCCAGAAGATAACTAAGTAGAAGGCTAGGATGAGAGGAGAGCAGTGGATGATTTTTTATCTTGCAGGATGCTGTCTGATAAAACATGCTCAAAGTAAAAATGATGAATCACAGGGAGTGGGGCTAGAAACTGGCTGAGCTGCTGGGCTTAAAGGATTTCAGCAACACAAAGTGTAGCTGGAGGTGAAAAGAGGTTGGCACTGTAGCCAATACTGTTTAACATCTTTAGTCACCTGGATGATGGAGCACACACATCCTTCCAAGCGTGTTGATGATGGGAGGAGCAACCCCATGTACCCATGTTGACTCTGAGGGGGCTGACTTGGTGGAAAGGAGCTTTGCAAAACCAGCCAGGGGTTCTGGTGAATGCCAAAGTGAATATGTGTCCATGAGGCAAGAAGACTGACTCAGTGATGCTCTCAGTGACAGGAAAGGAGGTAATGGGCACATTTGTAATACAGGAAATTCTATTTAAACAAAAGAAAAAAATCTATTCCTGTGAGAGTGGTCAAATCAGGTCAAATTTTTTTGTGGAATTTACATCCTGGAGATAGTTAAACTCCAACTGGGCATGATCTTGAGAAACCTGCTGTAGCTAACACTGATCTGGGCAGGGTGGTTGAACTGGATGGTCTCCAGAGCTGCCTTCCAGCAAAGCCACTCTGTGATTCTGTGGAAGAGCAACATATAAGGCACAACAGATCAGAATTTTATTCATTCAGTGCCTTTTATTATAAAATGCAGAAAACATTTTTTTTTGCCTGTGTGACTTTTTGGTTGCAATAGAGTAAGTACAGAATATCATTATTTTAACTGAACAGCATAGGAAGCTTTGAAAACTTAAAGAAAAGAAATAATTATCTTCTTTGCACAGTTTTTTAATAGGGCTTTTACCTCAGACAAAACTCTGAAAGTTCACCGTCTCTTTCATCTGACAAAACCTCTCCACTGGGGTATACTGTAAATGTTCTGATTCATCAAGTGTAGTTCCCTCTCCTGACCTTTCCTGTGCCACCTTTTAACAGCCACTTTCCATTTCCTAGTGTTTCAATCTTGCACACTTTTAATTTTTGTAAAAAATCTCACTCCTACCACTAGGGGATCTGCATTAACTCTGCTGACTTTGATGATAATTTGACACATTTCAACTGTTCAGTCTCAGCAATATATATTTGTGTTCTCTCTACCATGTCTATGGAAAGAGGTAGTTAATTTAAAAAAAAGAAAAAAAGAAAAAATTGGAAAAAAATCCTAAGAATCCCTCATATAAAATAATAGAAAATCATAGAATATTAAGGGGTTTTGTAGGGACCTTAAAGTTCATCTAGTCCCAACCCATCCTCTGCTATGGGCAGGAACATGTCCCACTAGACAAGGTTGCTCAAGGCCTTATCCAACCTGGCCTTGAACACTGACAGGGTTGGGGCATCCACAACCTCCCTGGGCAACCTGTTCCGGTGTCTCATCACCTTCACAGTAAAGGATTATTCCTAATACCTGACCTGAATTTCACCACTTTCAGTCTGTACCATTACTCCTTCTCCTATCACTACAGTTCCTAAGAGTCCCTCTCTGGCTTCCCTGTAGGGCCCCCACAGATACTGGAAGATGCTCTGAGGTTTCTGTGCAACCATCTCTTCTCGAGGCTGAACAGCCCCAACTTTCTCAGCCTGAAAATTCAGCCTTTCTTCATCTTTCTAGTTTATTTAGGAGATAACTTCAACACCACGACCATTTCAGAATTAGCCCTCTGACTTTAAACATTTCTTTGTTTTTACAAATATATCCCTGAATATTTTGGTAACTTTTGATAAAAAAATAATTATTGTGTGTTCTTATAATCAGAAATGTACTACTCTCTCACTCAGTATATTGGAGACCTGACATATGTCAGCTAATTTTTCTGTTAAGTGACACTGTTGGGGCTGCCCGAGGGAGCACAGCGTCCAGCTGCAGGATTTCCTTGGTGTCAGCTGCAGCAGGCAGGGGTCGGCTGCAGCAAGGAGGGAAAGCTGTCAGCTGCAGCAAGGAGGGAAAGCTGCCAGCTGCAGCAAGCAGGGAAAGCTGCCAGCTGCAGCAAGCAGGGAAAGCTGTCAGCTGCAGCAAGCAGGGAAAGCTGCCAGCTGCAGCAAGCAGGGAAAGCTGTCAGCTGCAGCAAGCAGGGAAAGCTGGCTCCTTCACAAGGAGCGAGCCCCAAACAAAGGTGGTGTAAAAGCGTTGGCGGAGACAAAGGATGAGAGAGGGGTCTTTTGTATGGGCTCCAGCTGGTTTATCGCTGGTGGAGGGTCCAGAGACAAAAAATAACAGAGTAAGACAGAACACAGTATTTCATACGGGAGTGGAACAAAGGCAAACAACCAATGGGGATAAACCGAGGAGATGATAACAGGGGAATATCCAGTAGGGATAATTTAAGGGCGGGAATTACATGAGTAGACCAATGGGACATCAAAGAAGAGAGAACGTTCCAGAACTAATACACAAGCAACTAGGGGAAATACATAAACATGAACCTATACATAACACTGGGTGGAGAACTCCTGAACCAATAAACTTAAAACATGTAAAGTAAGAACCACTAGGAACATGGGAACTTGCTGTAACCAGGAGTGAGGGTTAGACCTTGGTGTTCTGCAGGCCTGTCCATCAGTCCTCCAAATGTTCTGCTGCTGTGGCCACTGCCTCATGCACTGCAACAGTTAAGTTTCAATAAAGTTGAGTCTTCTATAATTTTGCAGAGTGTAGTGGTTTGGTCCAAAATACTCATTACTGTTTATCTGCTGTGAGATAAGAATTAGGAGAAATGCAAAGCAGGCACCAAACTTGAAAGAATATAAAGTTTATTAACAGACCTAAAAGAGGGAAGAAAAAAAAAATTATACCACCTTCAGAACTCTCCTCCTCCCCCCACCTTCCTCCCTTCTCCCACTGACAATGTGAAAAACAACCCTTAAGATGTTCAGTCTGTTTACCACTGCCATAATAACCTTGTTTAGTCCATTTAGAAAGAGAAGTTTCTTCTTGCTCATGCTATGAAAACATTATCACAACGAGACAGCCGCCCACTTCCAAATATTGTTCAGTCCATTTAGGAAGAGGAGTCTCTCTGCCTGCATGTGAGTCCTTTCCCCCGACTTGCAGCTTTTCCCGCAACTGCTTTCGAGGGTCCACTCTTGAAGTTTCTTGGGGTACAATTTTAAGGTTGAGCTGTTCAGAAACAAAAACAGAGGCCCTTCTCCTTCCCTGGGAGCAAAGGGTCTTCATCATCTTCATCGTTAAGGCTATCTCTGGAAACATCTCTAGGTACTGAGGTTTTCTCCTTTCCCGTTTGGAGCAAAAGTCCTCATCTGGTTCATCTCTAGGGACTGAGGTTTTCCCCTTTCCCGTTTAGAGCAAAAGTCCTCATCTGGTTCATCTCTCTCTGTCCAAACTTCTCATGAAATTACAGCTGTGTCAGCATCTGCCTATCTCAGCGCAGGTGCTTTTGCTTACGAGCTGAACACTCCACCCCCCATATCTTCATGAAATTACAACAGGATACTCGGATATATCATAGCTTCACAACAGAATTTCAGCTTTAAGCATCTCCTCTCTCTCTTCCCTCAGGTTTTCAGCTCTTCACAGCAGTAAAAGGGTTAATCTCACCTCGGCCTTGCAGCTTTGCAGCTGGAATGTTGAATGTTTCTTATCGCAGTGCAGAGGGGGGAGAGCCGAGCCGCTCCGGCTGCCCACGGCAAGGCAGTGGGGGGGGTTCCATGGCTGGAACAGGTCCATGGCTCCAGGATGGCCGTGGCCCGGCCCAGCCTGGCCCAAGCAGGGCCTGGCCGGGCCCGCTGGCCCCCACACGGGGCCCGCAGCCACCTGTCCCAGCGCCAGAAATGAGAGAGAGCTTGGAGGGGGAGTTTGCCTATTCTTAAATGTGGATCACAGAGGTGGTCACAACTTTAAGTGGCTTAGAGAATTGTCCATATTCAAACTGGCCAGCTGATAGGTTCTATCAGTTCCCAGAGGAAACTGTAAGCACCCCTTAGCAAGGACGTCCCTTCCGGGACTATGCTTGCTAACCTATGACAAGAGTTATGAAAAGAGTATGACATTTTCTTTGCTCTGTTTTCTATAGATTAAGAATATTGCTTAAAACCACTAAACTTTTCTTGTGGTATAAAGCTTATTCACTGTACATGTATGTCTCTACCAAAATACTGTAGTTGCAGAGAGAAACTTTTCTGATAAATAATGAAGTTCCTGTAGTTCCACAGACCTAATTGACAATATGGTAATTTTTCGGGGCATAAGCCTTCAATCATCTTCTGCTACAAGCTCTGCTTTTAATGATTTTGCCAAACTCTCGTGCAATTAATCATTGACATTTAAGATAATATTCATAAGATTGCAGAAGACACCTGTAGTGAAGTAAGTTTTATACAAAAAGGGTTGGTTTTTTTAATAGGAGGGTATAATTAAAATTTTTCAGCTTTTTAAAGTTAATGCTTTGTCCAAGAAAAAGCAGGTGTTTTATTCTATCTACAAAGGAGATTAGATTAAATAATCTTCGTTGTAGCCCTGCTCAACCTTGTCCTAAACATGCAGTATAAATCAATCAGGAGTCTTTCAGATAGAAAACTTTATTTAAACTATAATGTAATTTGCATGAGAACAATTTAATATCTCATTTAACCTATCCCTGCATGCATTTGGTGCAATCAGTCTCTTTCCAAAGTTACTTATTTTAGTGTATATACTTAGTAATTTAACTCTTTCATCTTATTGCTCAACAATTTCTGCATTGAAATGATGTGATGAAAAAGAGAAAATAAATACAGAAGATAATCTTATTGAAGTAGTCCAATACAAAGAAATGCCATCAATACTATGTGTACCTTCAGACTGAGAGTTCTGTGAATATTTGTGAATATTAGCAACAAAGACTGAAGCTGAAATACCAAACCATGCTAATGTCAGATTCAGCGTTTGGCGCAACATCAGCAGCAGTAAATGGGATGAGGTTTATGAGCACTGAGATGTGCCTGAGCAGGCACTCCCTGTTTTGTTGATTTAACAGACCCACTCTTAGCCAGATTAATGACATGAGCTGGTTTAAAAAAAAAGTCTTCTTTTCTTCCTTTTTTCCTTCTTTTTCCTTTTTTTTTTTTTTTTTGTGGGGTGCATCTGAGACAAATGCTTAGGAGTGCCACCTTCCTTTTTGTCTTCATATATGCAGCTAATGTAGTTCATTGCTTATGTCTGGATAAATGAAAGACCTTACACACAAAGAACAAAACAAAGAAGATGAAAAGAAACGTAATGGCCTTGCTTAATCCCACCTGAATTAGGCACAAGACTAAATTAGAAATCTGTTTGTCAAAATTCAGTTTGTAGCATTGGCAAGAGAGAAATGGCTTAAGTGAACAACTCAGATCCTGATGGGCTGAATAGCTCTTTAGAAATGCCTGTGTCTCATCAATGACTGCATGCCTGGAGTCTGTTAAACGTTAAAAGGCTTTTTATTTTTTCCTTTTCCCCTAAATTGCCTGGAAAAGGAATGGAAAAAAAGTAGTCTGAACTTTGATATTAAACACTGTGAACTGTAAAGGCTAAATCCAACCAGGTAGAGACAGCCCAGGATAAATCTAAATCTGCATTAGGTCTCTCTTTCCTCTCCTCTCTGTAAATGAATAAACTCTCTTTAAAAAAAAAAAAAAAAATATCAGATTCATCTTAAGCTTGGCCACAATAAATGGTTTGAACTGCTGGTTTTTCCCAAGACAGTAGAATTAAAGGTTTCTTTTGTTCTTACTGGTTCCATTTTCTAGCATCAAATTGTTTAAATCTCACTTCTGATGACAGTAGATTCATTATCCAAAATCAGTGGTAGATGTCCTCAGGTTTCTATCTCTTTCTACAGGCCACTGATCCTAAGCTTATTATTCTATGTGTGAAAATTCAGAAGACTAAGTTTTCATCTCACTTTGAAGGACTGAAGATGGTTAATTTGAAGTATTTTAATTGGCCATGCATGACCAGAACTAGCTGATTAAAATGTTTCTTCAGGGTTTTCTTGAACATTCATATTAAATTTTGGTGCTATTTTATTCCTGTAATTCAAAATGCTTAACTAATTTATCTAATATTAAATTTAGATGCCCGGTAGTACACAAACTAATTGGAAAGTACATTTTGAATGCTGGGAAAAAATAATTCCTTTGCCTAGCTTATATGGCAACACATTAATAAAAAAGAGTGAGAGAAGTGAAACAGGAAAGAAATAGGTGCTTTTTAAAAGAGGAGAAAGAGTTAGTTGAAACTGGGAATGAAAATGAAAAAGGTGCTGGAGCCATACTGTTTCAGGGGAAAAAAAAAAGCTAAAGGTAGTAAAATGGGAGGTAGTATATGACCAGAGACTTTCTTCAGACAGCTTTCTCTGACTCCCTATAAATTTCATTCTGATTTTTAGCAATAAGTAGTCAACATATTCTGAGCTAATGTCTTTCCCATGACTTGTCAGTTAGTCAATAATTACTTGATTTTAAATGCCTTCCAAATGGGTACATGAAATATGATGTAAATGAAAGTAAATTGAGATGAGATACCATTCACATTCATTTTTCAGGTTTTGCTTTGCCTTGATAAAAGGGAGAAAAAAATTAAAAGGGACAAAATCAAGAACAAGTGTGCTTGAAGTGCACTGTTTTGAGGCTAAAGTATGAATGCTTTAAATTAAGATAAAACTACGTGTTGTACTGAAGAAATGCGTTAAATCTTTAACCTTGTACAGTGCATGGATGGATACAACATATAGTAGAATTTTCCAAGTAATATTGTCAGAAATATATGTTCCAGAGTATTAACATAGTGGTAGCTGCTCATAAATATCACAATCTCAAGGTCACATCAAGAGGCACAAAATATAATTTGAAAGTTTCCTTTTGTTCTTTCTTAGTGGAGGATGCTCTTTCTTCTCACTTTGGGACATATAAGTCCACAGAGTTAAGTGTTTTTCATTATGGTATTTCTGGAAGCTGGAAGACAGAACACACTTTAAGAAGAAATGTAATTAGTAATAGGAACCAAAGAACCAAAGAATCCACAGGCAAACAAAAATAAAAGCAGCTTCATACTAATTTCTTCTAGAAAAAGAGATGTGTAATTTATAATGGTGGAAGCTGATTGATGATAGACTTATCAGAGCAAGTGTTGATGATTGCTTGTATTTTTTTAGACTTGTAACCCAAAATAGCTGATACGTGACAGTTGTGCTGAGCTAGTCTGCCTGAGTCTATGGCAGATGCTTGTCCCAGTATTCAATAAGCTGAGAGTAAAGAGGTATCCTGGGGAGATGGTTGATTGTCAAGGATCATTTCTTCCAAGCTCAAGAATGGTCCAACCCAAGGTGTAGCAAGTCAAAGAAAAGTGGCAGAAGGACTGTGTGGGTGAGCAAGGAGCTCCTGATAAAACTGAAACATAACAAGGAAGCATGCAGGGTATGCAAGCCGGGACATGCAGCCCTAGAGGAGTATAAAGATATTGTCTGATCATGGAGGAATGGGGTTAGGGAGGCCAAAGCCCATCTGGACTTGAACCTGCTCAGGGATCTGAAGGTCAACAAGATGGGCTTCTACAGCTACAGGAGCAGCAAAAGAAAGACATGGGAAAATGAGAGTCAGATGCTGAAGGGGGAAGGGGACCAGCTGGAACATGACATGGAGAAGGCTGAAATAATCAATGTTTTCTTTACTTCAGCCTTTCATTAGTAAGAAAGGCCTTCAGGAATTAAATATGTTTAAGATGTGGTGTTTTCCATATACAGTCATAATCTGTGTGAAGAGGAAGTTGTGTGTAATGTGTGTTTGTCGAATGCCATATTAATAGGGATATTTAATATACACTCCAGAACCCAGCAGAGGAAATTCGTGAAAAGTCAGATGATGCGGAACAGACTGGAGGGATACTAGAATAGCTTTTAAAGGCGAGTGTACTGGATACTCCAATCCAGAAGATTAAAAGTTATGTATGTTACTAATATGTCTTTTCTTTCCCTCTTTCAAATTTTCACAGAAGCAGAGAAAGATGCAGAAAGATAGGGCTAACTTTTTCCCCCCCACAAGTACAATGTGGCACAGTGTTGTGGCTTAACCCATGGTGGTAACTAAGCACCAGGCATTCACCACATGTCTAGGAATCACATAATGTGTTTTGGTTAGGATTGTCATTGCCTACCTTCCTTCAACCTGCAGCAGAGTGTAGAGAACTGTAGAGGTCTGATTCACCTGCTGACACTGCCTATTTATCTCCTTTGTCTCTATAAGCTGCTTTTAAATTATAACTCTCATAAAATTGCCTAAAGTTACAAAGTGTGTAACCACGTTTAGCTGCCCATAACTTGATTAAAAGCAATCCTACAGCCTGACAGTTTAATGCTTTAAATTTGTATACATTTTGGTGATATTCTTGCCCTCATCATAAGTACATGAATGTCACAACTTCTCCCTACTAGCAAGATTCCCTTTAGACAGTTGACTGAAAGAAAAACTCACTGTCTGATAAATTAACATGTTAGGAAAATGCAAATCTTTCAGAGCAATGCTGGCATCCAGCTGGCTACTGAAATATTACCTGGAGCAGTGTAGAGAGGCTCTAGTAGATGAACTTGTGTGCTGGATTAATGACCTGTGAGTGTTAGTAGCTCCTCAGATTCTGTTGCCTGAATGACAGCAACTCTTCTAAAAATCACCTCAGTTAAATGACTCCTACCTGCAATACTCCAGTCTGCAACAGCTCCCATCCTCCTTTTGGATTGATTCACAGTCCAAAATGATCAAGCTCCTTAAAAGCTTGATCCTTATAGGAATGTAAAGTGCATCTGAGCACTCAGACTAGGTCAGTGGCCTCAATTGCCAAAGTTTGATGGAAAGTTAAGAGCAGATGTTGGGCCATTGTCAGCACATATAGTAAGAAAATTGGATTTTTGACATTGAGAAGGAGAAACAAACCATTGGTGATGTCATTAAATGTACTAATATACCCCTAACTATACATTCTACTTAACTGTTAGTGAGGAATTAGAAGACAAAATTGTAGAACTATTCTAGCATTAATATTGCATTGTACTGCCCATGCTGTCATTCCTTTGATGTTATATTATTGTTCAGTTTACTGACTCCAGCTCACAGATGTGGTCACTACCTGACATTTCTCTAAATGCTTTCTTCATAGCCATCAACTTACGCTCTTATGTAATAAATTGCTGGATCATGTTGTGGTCTTGAGCCCCTTGAATTACCCATGTGCTTCTATGTCATCTGAAAAGCTTGCTAATAGAAAAAAAATAGGAAATAAACCTGTGTTTAACAAGTACCTTTTTCCTGTTTAACAAGTACCTTTTCTTTAACATGTCAGCAATACACATAAGCTTCAATAAAACATGGACTGAATATAATTTCCTTTATTGTCCAAAACACAATTCCGTCTTAATTCATCCTAAATCATTCTCACATTCTGACACCATCAGATGCTGCAGTCATTTACAGGAACCAACATGCCTACACTCAAAGTGATACATTTTTCTATCATCTTTTTGTATACCTCTCTCCATGGTAAGTTAAGTTTCTTTGCGTATTTCTTTGTGTTTAACTGAGACATTTATGAAAATCATACAATGTGGATTGATTTCCAGAGCCTAAGTACTTTTTATTTCTGGCACTTCTCTCAATATGTATCAGACATTCTGCACGGTAGAAGGAATTATCTATCGCAAATGGATGTAATTAATATTAAATTTGTACAAAAAGAAAAACAGAAAAAAGAAAGGAAAGTTCAAGGTTTTAAAGTCATATGAAATAAGCAACAAGCATAGACATCGGGAATAAAAATATATATTGTTCACAGATTTTGTGGATTTACCTGAAATTATTGTGTGCTTTTTCCCTGTTTTACTTTATATTTTTATATAACTATAAAATACTGAACTGTGGAAAAATCTACCATGTTGTTTTGGTTGTGGATTTTTAAAAAATTTTTATAAAACTGTACTCTTGCTGTAAAAATGATACAGTACTTTTCAAAAACATTGAACTTGAATGTTAAACAAAGTATATATAGTGGATTACTTTATTACCTTCCTCTTACACAAAAAGAAAAAAAATTTGCTTGCAGAAAGAGCAACTTGAGAAAGCAATAAAACCCTCCTATTTGTCAGATACTCATTCATATAAATCAAAATTTTTTTTCTCTACAATTTTTCTATTATTAACAATCTTTAGTTCTTTAAATGGCAACAATTTATATGGACAGCACTATGATTCTTACATATGTTGTAAAGTTTCATAACAGTCTATTATTTTTATTAATGTAGATTGGCAAGAAACATTATTTATGATACTTTAGTATTTAAATCATCAACAAAAATCACTGATCTTACACAAGTTTATAACAGTAGAAAGAGAAAAACATAGTCTTATCTCCTCAAGAGCTAGGGATATAATAGACAAAAGAATTGAATATAAGAAGACTGAATTCGTTTGATTGGTTGGGTTTTTTTCCTTCAGGATTAGGCACCACACTGATAGTAGAACCTTGATTACTTGTTATTAGAATACTAGTTACTTGGACTGCTGTCCAAGTCCCGTCCTATGTCTTCATTTGGTGGGTTAGAGACCATGGAAACAGGCAGTATAGTACTTCTGTGTCTAAAATACCAGTGTGAGCAGAACTATTTTTTTCATTTCTGGTGGAGTATGTTTTTAAAGAGAATTATGTTTCAGCTACAGTGCCATTTCTCAGAACTGCCTACTGTCTAAATGTATGACTGAGACTTTTTGTAATAGTTTTATCTTGTGATTCCCTGTTGCAGGGATTTATTGACTAACATAAATTCTGTTATGTAATTGCCCTGCTACTAAAACACAGTACCTCAGTCTCTGCCTTTCTTGCTGGAGCTGTTCCATTTTAAATAAATAAATATTCACTGGGCCAGAACAAATGAGTGATTGCCTCTATACACCAGTGATTAAGGCACTTGCTTGGGAAATACGAGTCAGATTGAAGCTGTGGCTCCAATTGTTAATTATATGAAGTAGAACAGCTCTGACTTGTCCTTTAATTTTTAGCAGCTTACATGGATAGCATGTCACATACATTGAATTGAATCCCAGTTCTAAATCAGGCTAATAAGAAATAACTTGACACTGTGTGGCTTGTACAATCAGGACAATTGGATGTATTGAGAGAAAAGGAGGAGTCAGTACTTTTCTACTACATTAACAAAAACAATGTGTGTTCCAGCAATTTCCAAAATAGAAAGAAGCATACTGAAATTAAATCTTTCATTGAACTGCATTTGATCACTCTTCATAGGAACAATATTTTTATTTAAAAAGTTGTAGTTAATACTACATTGGAGAAATATATTTTAATTTCAAGAATGTACTTTGAGTCCCTTATTCATTATTGTGTGAATATATGTAAAGTGGATCTAAGCCTGTTACAAAAATTCTCTACCCATAGCCTGTCAAGAAAATTGTTTACCGTCACTACAAAAATGGGCACAAAAGTAACAGTTTTTTTGCACCACTTTCTCTTTTTGGGGGGAGGGAGTGGGGGAGAGGGGACAATGAGCAGTGATGAAAATACTCTGCCTTAAAGATGACTTCAGGCATGTATAGAATAAATATATGTCTGAGAATGTTAGCTGACTCAGAGGGTGGTCAATACACAGAAAAAAGGGTATCTAGTGTTCAATTTATATGACCCATTTTGGGCCTGAATATGAGGGTAAGGTAAATCACCTGAAAGTAGCTATTTCTTTTGTTATAGACCTGCTCTAGATGACCAGCTTAGGGAATGCCTGTGTTGTAAATTGCAGTTAGGATGAACCAAAATCCCTTTTTCTCCTGGCAAAAATAACTGTACAGAAAATTTTGTTTTTCCTTACTCCCATTTTGTTTCAATAGCTTCAGAGTGTTGTTGTAACATGTCTAAGTGATTCTGCCTGTTGATATGCAAAGTTTTATATTAAGTGCACTGAAATATATCATAGTTACTACTATTTAATTGCAGTTACCTACATTATTTTGGGAAGCAGGATCCATGATAATGTTGTCTATTATTATATTTAGTTGATATAATAGTCAAGGGTTATTAGGAAAGAATTAGCATCTCAAAGTCTATGTACTTTCAAGGTATGTTTCTCTTTATTGACATGACTTACCTACATTTTATTTTCAAAAAAAATGTATTAAAAAAATCAATATTTTTAAGGTTGCATTATCCTAAGGTTAGTGTTTCAAATTCTAGCAGGAAAGGTCTTAACTCATATGGAAGATAATTATATGTTTGATGATAAAGAATTAAAAGACTTGAGCCACTGCACAAAAACATGTCTGCTTGTAGAGACAGCTGCTTGTTGGATTTAGAAGCAATTTATTTGTCAACTATTATGCTTTCTTGGAGCCTCAGAAATCACAGTCTTCAGCCTGTCATCCTCATACTTTAGAAAACCAGTTTCTTAAGACTTCTTGCATGCTTACTGCACCTGATTTGAACAGTTCCTTAATAATCTACAGATTCTTAACTTCATTGTAGTTAGTGAGATATACTGTGATATTGTTTTCATGGAAAACAAAATGTTTTTATATACCTTTTTGATTTCAATACGTGGTTACTGTTTGAAAAGTAAACAGGACAGCCACATAGCAGCAGCATAAAAACATCCTGACACACTCTTGAAAGAACAAGAGACAATTTGCAATCAGTTCAAACAGTTGTCTACACAGTGCTTCAACATGTCAAAGGAAAGTTAAATGGTTAAAAAGAAGCAATTAAAATAGACATGGGAGTTTGATAAGAGCATCCCTGTGAGGGCAACATTTTCTAGACATCTTATATAGTACTTTCCCTAATGGTTTAAGGTGTTTAGAACAGACTAATCAAGCAAAGGCTGTTCAGCTCATAGTGCTATTATTATATGATTATTGCAGAGTAGAAATATTTCAAGAAAGAAAAATTACCAATTTACCCAGTGGTTCATGAAGAGGTAACATTTTTTCTTCATTGTGTAAAATGCTTGCTACTCTGCCACAAAACTTGTTATGACACAAACATACTTCAGACACAAAATACATTTGCCTGTAGCAATTTACAGTACTCAAACTCAAATGAAATACTCCTATTTACTAGAAACTGGTTACTTAAGTAAATAATATGAATCAATGACAATTATAATACATACCTGGAAACATCAAGACCTTGACATAAAAAAAATATTGTAACTGATTGACCATCTTTCAATATACCCTAGATGACTCTGTCCTTGTGTATCTAACATATGTCAATAAAGTCTATTTTATTTTAAAATGTTTTTCCATTTTCAGCCATTTTATTGCCAGTTATTTTACAATACCAGTATTTCCTCCAGTTCATTTTTTTTGCCTGTACTAGACTTTATTACCAATAGATGTACTGCCCATCACTCCCTTCTAATACTGGCAAGAACTTAAAAATCTAAATTACCAAAGAGATAATTTTAACTAAGAATGTATTTCAAGTTATTTCTGATTACTTTCTGAAATTATTATTTAAATATGAGTCTTTGTGAAACTAATTTTTAAATGCACTAAAAAAAGTAAGATTACAAAAAAACCCCTGTGCCACTGATTCTTTAGTTTTAATGCCTTATTTGTACCAGGTGACTTATTATATCAACCACCCTTTGATTAAAATGGCAGCTTTCAGTCCAGTATGTTCAGAGCCTGCTTTATGGCTGTACGTTTAAAGTCTAGCTGCTATGAATTAAGACCTTGCATAATGAACCATGTCAAAGATAGGCATAATGTTAGCTCTAGTCTTCCACATGGAGCACATAGGAAATATAAACAAACCAGATCAGGAAACTGCATGCAAAGTAACCCTATTACCTGTATTTGTACAACTGTAGAAATTATTTTATAAGGCTGATCATGTGTGGTGCAGTTGTATGTTAATGCAGGAGTCTCCTTTTCCCAAGGATTTCGGGGAGCAATTTTCTGCATTTCAGTGATATAAATATGTCAGCTTCTTTGGAGCTAGTCTCAGTATCTCTGACACAGCAGCAGAACAGAAGTGTATCTGACCAGAGCAGAAGTTCAGACACCTGAGTTACCTTATCTCTGCAACCTGAAGCGCTTATGGTCTTAGCAAAAAAATGTGTTAAGAGTAGGAGGGAAGCTGCAGGAGACCACCAAGAGTGCAAAAGCTATCAAATATCTGACATGGTCCTGTGAGCTAGCTCTCTATGCATGACACTTGACTACACAAAGTGAGAACTGCTTATAGGGTGTCGAGGAACCGGAGAACATATGTTCCAGAGCCTTATTTCACATACATGTATGTCTATATACATATTTATTTGTTTGCATTTTTATTCGGGTATAAGTTTATGGGTTCTATATCTATCAAAGCTAAAGCATTGCTTGAACCAGATAGCCCATCTGAATTTTCTAATTTTCCCAAGATATTAGTGTCCTGGAATTTGAAAAGAGACTTCTAATAAGCAACATTTAAAATTAGTGTTTTTCCAGTGCATTCAGATGCCTAGTCAGTATGATTTTAGTAAGTATGATTTAATAAGTATGATTTTAGTATGAGATTTTAGTAAATATGATTTTACTCAGAGACAAAAAAGAAAGAGTCGATAATTTATTTTAAAATATGCTAGCTTTTCTGTTCATAAAATGACAGAAATAAATAGTTTAGACTGACTCGTAATTGAATTCAAAACTAGTTCAGTCTGCTGCTAGATATTCTTCTTATCACAGGAGAAATTGTCTTTCCAGTAGTTTAATATTTAACAGAAAGCCACTGGAGCCAAGGGACTTCCTAGTTAATGTGGTTGCCATCAGAATTAGAGAGGAATCAGTGTTTTAGCCTAGGAGCCAGTTACACATTGCATTTAGCCAGTAACTTTAACAGGAAACAGTTGTTGCTGCACCAGGCTAATCCTCTAACTCAGAATTTAAGACAATGTTATCCTGAATTATACTGACACAAAGACTTCTAAAAGTCATGTCATTCTCCCTGAAGGGCCAAGACAACACATATATATTTTTCTTTGAAAAATGATGAAATTAAACATATTTTCAAACTCAGCTAGGAAAATATGTACTTAATTGATATTAAAAACACATCAGTGACAAAAATTAAATTAAAATACTTTATTAGGTCGCCATTTCTGTAATAGGTTAGGGGGAGAAGTCCTGTGTTTATTTGGGTGGGTGCATGAGCATTGCGGTTGTCTTTGTTTGTTTGCTTGTCTTTATCCACTTTGCAAAATTAAAGAGGAAGCTTAAAATAAAAGGTTATATGCTTTACTGGTGGTGCTTACTTTTGTGTGGTGGTGATAGCTAGAAAATAAAATAATTAAAACATAGGAAACTTACTGTATGTCAGCACCCCTCCTCCAGCCTGCACTAATCCTTGCTCCATGAAACCACTGTAAAGATTATAAACATCTACATGTTTTAAGCCAGAAAAAACAAGGCAAAGAAAACCCCTGTCAGAAAAAAAAAAAGCTTGACATCTTTTTCAGGATGGAACAGTCTCTTCTCTTCTTCAGCAGAACAGACATGCTTGTTTGAGGTCTGAAACTGACAATATTGTCTGGATGGGTGACAGGTATCTGATCTCATCAATTCACTGCTAGAAACAGGTGCATTACACCCCAGGATTTCTAATGTGCTACAAAGCTCTGTAATCCATAAGAGCTGCAGAAACAGCAACTTGCAGCTGTCATATGGCTGGGACTACCTGTCTCTCAAGCCAGAATGTACCTTTTGAAACGTCAGCCATACAGCTCTTTCTCTAAGGCTGTCCAAAATGGTACCACCACCTGGGCCTCTTGCTAAACATTGCTTAGAAAAAGGCTATAAACTGCCACTTTACCAACTTGTCCAATTTCAGTCATATCTAGATAACATCTCCCTGCTGAATATGTCTGCTACAGAAAAGCATTGCAACAGTCACTGCTAAGAGTTGTAAAAAGACTTGTTTTGTAGATGTTAATTGTTTCCAGGTAAAAAAAAAAAATCATATTTACGGAAGAAAAAATGTAGCAGTGTCTGCAGAATAAAAAGATCTCATTTTTTCTTAAAAAGTCCATGGTTTGCAAACACTGAGAGCAGACTGAGGGGGAAATGGATGTTCTTCCTTTCTTATCTTTACTAGTCATCTGCTGTCAGTCACTGTCAGAGCCAAGACAATGAATTACATTGTCTTTTTGTCCTCTTTTGTAGGGCCTTTTTTTTTTTCCCCAATCTTGAGGAGGAAGAAGCAGAACTGCTAAAGTCTCTTCCAGAAAATATATTGCTTTTGGGGATCCAACACCAACCTGACAAGTTAAGATTAAGGTCACACCTTTAAAGTTAGAATGCTTGCCTTAAGACCTTTCTAAGAATTGAAGAGATAGTTATAAGAAAAAAACCCAAAACAACGAAGTAATAATTACTTCTGTAAATAAGTAACACTTAAAACAGTTTTAAAGGAATTTATCCCTGGACTATTGACAGTTAAGGGTCAAAATAAACAAGTGAGTTAGGTATCTCAGCATCCATAGTGCTAGTGTGCAGACCTATGGAATGATTTCATTCACATACATGTGGGGTGTCCTAGGTTAGACCACATGGCTTTCAGGTGCTGCTGCTGGAGAATGGGTCTTGTCTCTGCTTTGTTTCATATATCCTAGATCTATGTGGATATCTTAGTCTAGTGACACTTGAAGTGATGCTGCACACCAAATTCTAGGCAGATGCTTTAATATCCCAATCAAAAAGTGAGTAATATTTGGAGAATTATGCAGGCAGGCATGACTACTTTCTTATTGACATGAATATATCTCAAGAGTCTATTAGCTACATATAGGTCTTAATTGACCTACTGACTCTCTGATTTATATGTATTTTGAGAATTTAAAATGACTGTTTTACCCAATGACTCCTGAATCTACAATATAAAGCTGAACACCTATGGTGGTCTTGGTAGTATTAGTTCTTTAAACATGGAAAACTAGTAGTGTTTCCAATTTCCTATTTAAGAGACACCTACCAGAGAGGTGTGTAGGACAAAGATCCTTTTGGGAACATGGATCAGCTGCAATAGCAGCTGAAGCCCAAGAAGGATGCCAAAAAGATCCTAAAACAGCACTAGATCCTTAAAAAGATCTGATCATTTAGAAAAAACAAAATTGAAGTGAGATGCCATTTCCTAAATATCAGCATTGTTTCTGCTATGTACCTGTTAAAGAAAGCCAACTGACCTCCAGCTGCCAGGCCAGAAAGGTTCTTACCTAGAGTGTGTCTTTCAGATATGCTGAGGCATTCAGACAGGCCTAGTCACCTGCATTTAAACATCTGAAGTCCTCTGCTACTTACGTAGTACAAAGTATAATCATATTTTAGAATTCATATCAATATAAAACTGAAAAAGCATGAAAGGAAAAAATGGAAGTATTGAATAGAATATGAAAGCCTGAAAAGTGCACTGCAAGCTAGCAAATTCTGCCTTAACTTTTGAATGTGAAAACCTCAGAGACAGTTGTAAGTAAATTAATGTTTAATTTACAGCAAGTAAGTGCACTACTGTCAAACTATTTAAAATCCTTATAGCACATAGATCAAATAATGTTGCTTGGCAATTTTTCCAATGGAAGAGGCTAGTAAATAGAAAAGGTATGTGACCATAAAAGATTCCTGACAATATCAGGACACATGAAGGAAGGATATAAAATAAGGGAGGAATGAAAAATCCTAAGGAGGTAGTTCCAGTGTGATTTTGTGTGCATTTTTGACTATTTATTTAAAACAAAACAAAACAAAACAAAACACAAACATACCTTGGAAAGATATAATGAAGAGATGTTATAATGGCCAAAGATCAAGACAAGTCTTACAGAATCAACTTGTGAGTAGCTTTATTTTCTTCTCTCTTAGATAATCTGGGGAAAAAAGGCAATAGAGAAAATTGAATACTACAGTCCAAAGAAAGCATAAACTCATTGGCAAATGGCTGTAGATTGTCAGACAAGAAATCGCATCTGGAAATTAGATGTGTTTTGCCAATGAGGCTGAAGTTCCAAAATAATCTGTAGCAGGATGAATGGTAGAAATAAGTTCCATTGTGACAATATCACAAAATTCTGAGTGCTAAAGAATGATATTCTTTGGCCCAATAATGGGATAGACTACTGCCTGAAGATCACAACTGATGGCTAGGATGTTCATGTTAACTCCAAACTTCTGTTTATAACATTATTCTGTGCAAAATCTCAGTTGATTAGCTAGGAAATGCAAAGAAAAATTTTTAAGAAAATTTTATCTGTAAATAGTTGGGAAACATCTACAGAAAGGCATTTAAGGCAAAATTAAAGTGGGATTTAGGAACTGTTCTCAACTTTTCAATTTCCTAAAGGCCTCCTCGCATTTTGTCTTATCTCAGTGATGGGAGAAATGTATTAAGGACTGGTCTATTAGTCTGAAAACTAATAGATTCTTTTAAATAAAAAAAACAGAAACTCTTTTCCTTAGGAGAGTAGTACACACTTTGTTGTATATTGTGGCAATCTGGGTGTTCAAACAGCTGTTCTATCATTAGGGTTTCCAATCCCTGTACAGGGAATGAACCCAAAAAGGACAAGGGAAAGACTAGTAGCCCCTGACTACTACCAGGTGTCTGTGAGGGAAACACTGCTTCTATAAGAAATGATACAAGTGGATGTCTTCCAGCTTTTCAAATGTGGATTGAGAAAAAAACAGATTAACAGAATAAAGAACAAGAGCTGCAGGGTGTACTGAGGTCCTTATTCTACTTCTCATTTAAAAAAAAAACCTTGTAGATTTCACTGGATTCCATTTCAAGTCCCAGATCATTATTAGGCATTGCTATATAATTCTCTATATGGGACCTTGGCTTTCTAAAGTATTCAGGGAAGGGAGAAAAAATAACCAGTTAAACAATCAATTTATCTTTCTTAAACCAACATGAAGTAATTTCCGACAAATTAATTTGATTCATGTTGTTTGCATGAGCACAAATTTCAGAGGAGCTGTAGTTTCAGTTGAACTGAAAGGATGGATCTTTCTGCAAAAATAAACTGAAATAGTTCAATTTCTTTGTGCTATCTAATGCTGAAGCCAGATTTACAGATTTACAGTTTAGTTCCTATAGGTAGAATATCAACACCTCAGGAGGTCAAAAGACATAATGTGTCTGGTTTTTATTGTTGATTTTTATAATATAAGTAGATTATTAAAATTTATACTATATATGTGGTCGTTAAACTGTTACTTTCAGAATATTGTAAAATCCATAGAACTTGTATCAGGATTTGAAAATTGCTGGCTGTATAAAAATTTTTATAAATTGACTCTCTAAAGCAACACACAGGTCAGAGTTTTTGGCCATATCTATAATAGTTTGACATATAAGGATGACAGATTTTCTCTTTTCCCTTTTATTTAACTAAAGCAGGGAGATTAAGTCAGAAATAACATACTGGAAAAAAAAGAAAGAGTGGTATAAAATAACAACAACTAACTACTGTTGTAGCCAGTGAATCTGTTCCCACTGAATTCAAGGACACTTAAGCCGACAGTTTGATCACTTCAGAATGTCTGCTCATTTATATGTTGTTATCATGCCGTGCTTTTTCAGAGAATTCTAGTATCATCTTTTTAAGCAACATTTGCTGACTTCAAATGATCTCACTTCTAACCCCCAAGAAAAATACATCTGTAAGTGGTGCTGCAGAAAAGAGATCCCGATATACATTTCAGCATGTGTTTTTAAATCCTCTGACTGAAACTCACAATCCTTTTACCAGCTTAGAACAGTGATAGTAATTCTATTACCACTGCAATAGCCATCCCTCTCTAATTCTCTAGACACAATTACTGTGCACCATGCAAGATGAATACAAATTAACAGAAGAAAAAACACCGTAGAAAAGAGAAAATCAGTGTGGGCTGAAATGTTCCTGCAGGGGATGCTCTTGCACTCTCAAGTTTAGCTGAATGAGCTTCCAGAAGCAGTTTAAAAGGAACTGAAGGGTGGGGGGGGGTCGTGGTTGGTTCATAAGCAAGAAAGAATTAAAAAAAAAATAAACCCAAAACATCAAGCAATGTTTTGTATATGATTTTTCTTCTGCCCTTGGTAATTCATACAGATACAATTAAAATTTTAATTAACACTGTTATCTAGGGTATGATTTTTTTCATTGTATGTAGCTATTTACAGCTTTAAAGAAAGCTTTCACTGCTTATATTTAGAGAAAAAAAATTCATTCTGTTTCACTTTTTGGTCAGTAAATGTTTCTATTTAAATTTATGCTGAATTATAAAGGAATAAATTTAAAGTGCTTTTTTTTCTTTAATAAAATTCCTGATTTCTGCTGCCTTTGCAAAAGTACGTATACCATACGTATACCATAAACAACCTTTAGCAATGGGCATAGAAGAAAATGAGGTGAAGACAAAAATAACAGCCTGGTTTAGCTTCAATATTTTTAACATAAAACTAGAGAAGCTGAAGACTACTGCTGCAGTTTACCACCACCACCTCTGCTGGAAGCATATGGCATGATGACAGCATGCTTTAGTTTCCACAGAAGACAATTTAGAGGTGAACAATGCTATCTAATATTTCAGTTTGCAGAAACAAACTGCTATGAAGGAGTTGGGTAAAATAATTGTTGATTTTGATTCTTATTTTGCCTTACTCCTTGTATAGTCTTCTTAATGGAAGGCTACCTTCCAATTTTCTTAGCTTTTGTAATGTATATAAATCCTTACATCCCACCATGTTTTATAACTCTAAAAACATCTGCCCAGCTCAGTGCAATGCAGATCTGTATTTTCATAGAGAAGGAATTCCTCTACTGCTATGGAGAATTAATTGACTTATGGTTCTCAGTAATAGCTATATCATTAAAAGTCTTTATTTATTAAAAACCTAACAGACTCAAGACAGGAACTGGACTGCTCAACTTAGGTGGTAAATTGGACTTTTATTTTCATCTCTACTGAGGCAACTGTTCAGGCTAGGAGAGAAAAATATTAGAGGTTCTGAAAGACAGTTACCCTTTTCCATTTCAATCAATGATTTAGGAATTTTATTAATATGGATTATTTTTCTAAGTGTTTTATTTTACATCTAGGTTTTATGCTAATATTAAATAGACTCTATCCTGCCCTAGCTACCCTAACTAACAAGGAGGCAGTATATTTTCTCTCATTGTAAGAGCACAAGATCTATCTAGAGGTCTGCCACAGTTATGTTACAAACCTACATGCCTTTACCACCCTCCCAGCTTGCACTCAGTTTGATTTTTTATTTATTATTTCTCTTACATTTGCAAAATAAATCAGTAGTGATCCTCTGACAGGACATATTAAAGTTTTGTACCACTCAAAGCCTTTTGGACAGCTGATAGATAACAGATTTCCCACTTTTCCCCCACAAGCCATAGGGTCCAATCTTATATTAGCTCAACAGTGTTAAGCTATGTTGAGTTAACAAAGACTGTATTAACAACGCCTGGGAAAGTTAAGACTGCTTGCTTTAAACTTTTCTTAAGAGCTTTTCATTGATCTAATTCTTGTCCAAACTAAAAAAGGTCTAAAGTCCTATTTTGTGGATCTGAACTACTCCTCAAAAGAGTAAAATTTTTCTGTTCTCAGAATAAGCTAAAATATTGTCTTCATATTCAATAGTGTCTCAAGGATATATTGGGTACTGGAAATGCTCAGTGTCAGTATTTTCCATTATATGTTTTAGAGGCAACTCATACTAAAACTAGTAGGAAAAAAAAGCCACGGTTCAATTTTTTCTGAATGCGACTTGGTGGTATTTTGTATCAAATTACTCTTTTTCTCTACTCTGCCCTTTCTATTTCAAGTAAGTTACCTAAGACTCCTGTTAATTCTATTGTTTAATGCAATAGTTTAAAGAATATATGTTTGAAATTATTACCATAAGTTGAATGATTCCAAGGAAAACAACCTCTTTCCGTTTCGCACTACTGTCTCTTTCTGTCAGAAATGCAGCAAAATATTCTGAATGGAACACTAAAGAAAAGCTAAAAGGAAAGGTAAGATAGACTGAAGAGGCAGAGTTAAAAGAGACTCCTGTGTATAGTAGAGACTAAATTTTTAAAAACAATTAGAAGAATTTCCTTTTTTGAAGGTGGTCAGACAAATTTCTACTTTCTCCTAATTTAATCTTACCCCTGATTTTGGAAAAATAAGTTATTCACAGTGATCTTTAGTTCTTCTTATTTTGTACTTCAGACTGTCTCAGTAGATACAACATTTTTTGTGAGGGGAAAATAGTTTTCTTGATTCTCCACTAAAATTAAATAGCAAATATGCCACCTAATATACCACCATAGTAAACTTTAGTGAAGTATTTCTATCTGGCAGTGGAGCAGAAATCTGTTTTATGAAATCCGAAAACAGTCTTTGGGCAAAATTTTACCTGCCTTCATTAAAAGTGAAAAACTGAGATTCAAAATATTGACTCAAAATTGAATCAAATTAAAAAAACCCATTCAAATTCAATACTATAAAGTTAAAACTACCATCTCTGATCTTAGTTTTATTTCTTTGATAAGTAGTTCTTGTTTTATTTGTACAATGACAAAAAAATTGAAATACACAATGCAATATTACAAAGGAGCTGCAGTTAATCATTCTACATTTTAGAAGCAAAATTAACCAACTTGCTCCTATCAAACACTGAGATCTGGGTCTTTTTTCTATTCATTCCTACTGTTTTGAAATTCCCTTTAGCACAATTTAAAGTAGCACAGAGAATTACACATTTCTGGATCTGTATTAAAACATGGCCTTTCCAAAAATAAATACTTTCTAGAAATATTGAACAAACCATTTTCTGAATGGTCATAATCTGTGGCCATATTAATGTTAGCTGGATTCTACTACTAGACCTGACAGAAAGGCCAAAATTATATGTAATATCTTGATTTTGGTTTTTTTGCCATTACATTATTTTATTGACGAGGAGAGTGACAAGGAGAGAAAAACATTAAGCTTTATTATTATTATTATTATTATTATTACTGTATGTATTGTGTATTAGGCATAAATAATTGGTGAAGAATTGTCCTTTAAGTATAAATGAAGAAATCTTTTCAACAGCACAATAAATGAATGAGTGCTGACATTTCAGTTCATAAAGATTTCAGTGCATTAGGGACTTACTTTCATGCAGGTTACCACAAAATAAATATCCATAATAAAAAACAAAAGAGAGTTTCTTCCCATTTATTTAATATATTTTTAAACCACTGTTCTTTCTTACTTTCTCTTTTTTGTTTGCTTTTGCCAAGTGCCAAGCCTTATATCCTTCTTTTTACCAAATGTTCTCATTTGAAAAAAAAAAAAAAAGAAAAAAAAAAAAGGAACAGAAAGAGCAAAAGAAATCAGTATAACAAAGTTTGCTGGCCTCTGAGCCAGACCCAGTAAAGAATGGTGGTTCCTAAATGTTTTCTGAAATGGAATCAAGGTTCACAACTTGGAACTGTAAGACAGAGGGTGATTTAGAACCTTTGGAGTAATAAATCAAAACCACTCAAATGGTGCAACAGCAGTACTTCCAGTTATTTAAACACAAAAGTTTGAACTCCTTTGAGTTTGAGCAACTCCTTAGTTGCTCTTACCAGGTCTGCATATTCTGTCCAGCAGAAAGCTAGAGAATAAAATATTTCCACTGCCTGAAATGAATATAGGGCTTTTGTGGGTTTTGTTCATTTTTAGTTGGGGGATGGTGGAGTTTTTTAGTTTGTTTGAGGGTTGTTTTTTTGTTGGGTTTTTTTTCAGGTTTTTTTCCTACATTTCTTCTTTATTTAGTTGGTGGGGTTTTTTGTTGTTGTTTTTTGTTTGTTTGTTTGTTTGTTTGTTTGTTTTTCCTAAGTGGTCCTAGGATGAATCTTTTTATTGTTTGAAATCTGGTCACTAGGGGACCCCTCCAGCAGGTAGCAGAAATGTCTTAGGAGAAGAATGAACTTTGCTTTCCTGTTTATCCAAAGGTTTTCTGCCTGAAAAACGCCATTCAAAAGGCAATACCAGCGTCTCCAGCTTCAGTTGGCTTAGATTTCAAGGAAAGAAAAACAAAATACAACAACAAAAAAGGTCTGGATAAAGTCATTCCAGGTCCTGTTCTACTTTAACAGAGGTACATTGTGATAGATCTGGAGAGGTAAGTGCAGAGAGTGAATATACAGAATAGAAAGATTCTCAGGCACAAAAAAGTTTGGAATTTTCTCTTGGCTGTTTTTCTGACATAGTGCTCAACACTGTGACTGTTGTGAGTCTCTGTGTTGGTGACTAAATATTTCCAAGTAGGAGACTGAAGCATCCAAGGCCCCAAATGTACGCTGAAGAACAGCAGAGTCACCCACATGCCAACACCTTTCTTATCACATCACTCTGCAACCTTCTGGCTTCTTGCACTCAGCTCTGCTCTTCTGGCTTGTGATATTCCTTTCAAGTTTTTATGCAGTCCTAACCTGGCTCATAGAAAATGATCAGAGGGGAAAATGAAGAAATTACTGTTCTTATTACCACATCAGTTTCCAGATAGTTTTCTCTGAAAGTATTCTTAAGCAGGCACAAGGATAAACAGAAAGTCTGTAAAACTTGATTCGTAGGCTCGTGACACTGGTAAAAAGCCTTTCAAGAACCTAAAAATCTAAAAATTTTTGAGTACTGTGCAGAGCTGTTCATGAAACTTTTATGCATAACAGAAATTTTTCCTCTTTCTTATGAATTAAATACCAAGCTTCATGATGAATTGGTCCTATTTCCCACCTTTCTAAATCTGCTTTTCCAAATTTTTACTTTGTAGGATAAAATTTTTCTAATAACTTTTTTTTTTTGTCAGAACAATAGATGACAGATTTTTATATTAAACTGACTTATACAGTCTGGTGAGGGAAAAGGAAATAATATTCTTTTAACATTATACAATCTTTTCCCTCCTTTTTCCTTCAAATAACCCTCTGGGTAAAATGGTCCAGGGTTGCAAAATGAAATTTGGTCCAAGAATAATTCTCACTGATATGTAGCCTTTTATTTGTTGCCTACAAAATTAGTTTATCATACTTTGGAAATAGTATCCTGATTACTTAAAACAGAAGGATTCGTATTTCATCACAATATCTATTGGGTTTTGTGGTTTCCTTTTTATTATTGTTTTTACTGTAAACATCACAGAATGAAATATCTTCTTCTTCATTATACTCTTTTTACAGAGAATAATGTTTCTATGAGCATATTATATCATAAAGTTAATAAAAGTAGGCCCTTTAGGCATGAAAATTCCTTCCAAAAGTAATTTAATTTTGAAAAATTGGTTTTTCTAGGGCTTAGGGTTTTTTTCTTCTAAATGCTGCTGAATAGCAAGTTTCTAGTGTTTGTGGCTTTTTAAACAAAAGTACAGGAATACCCACCTCGATCTGCATTAATTGAGATCTGATGGTAAACTGTTTTCAGTCTACATATATTCTTGCCAGCAAACATGGGACATTTGAGTGACCTTTAAATATCTGTCTTGTATCTGTTTACCTCAGAATTGTAACTTTGGTTTTTTTAGACAAAGAAGTAAAATCACACTTTAAAATTAGTTAATTTTATCTCATGGCAGATGTCTAAATCTGAACCTCTGAATTATGTAGGGTAACATTTCTCTCTAGCGAGTTAAAAGGGAGTCTAAATAAGATCAAAAATAGATGTTCATGAGACACACGATAAGTCAAATTATGTCAACAAATATCTCTAACAAATATCTCCTATTGAACAAGGACCTGTATTCTATTCCCCAAGATCAGATAGTTTAAAGTCAGATGATTTGAAGCGAGATCCCTTGAAACAATTTAAAAGCCAGCTTCAGAGATTTGCATAAGTTCAAGCTGTACCATTAAAGGTATTCTAGGGTAAACTACACACATGTGAAATGGGACCAAAATTTGGAGATTGTTCCATCTAGCTGTAGTGATGCTACTGATTTAATTAATTATCATTTGACAATAAGTTATCTTCAGGAAAATGATCATAGTTTTAGACAAGTCTTGACTAGCTCTCCTATAGGTTATAGAAAACTATGAGTCTGTAATAATCTACTGAAAAATCTTTGGTAGCCAGCTGTAGGAATGTTTGCACAGCTCACAAAATAGATTTTATATTCTGGTGAATTTAAAAATGGTGCCTTAGGCACCAGTGCCAGTGTGGTCCACAGTGGAGCAGCACAATATTATTCTTAGTAATGTCCTCCTAGTCTTTTAGGCAATATTTCATGGTGTGTAAATAACAAGGAGTTTTAGATGAGACAGCCATGCGAGCTCAGCTGGGTTAGAGCATTGGTCAGCTAAAGTGACATAACATAGAGAACAATGACTGGCTGGTGGAGTAGGAAGTAGTCAGGGACAATGTGCAAGGGAATTATTGCATGGAACAGGCTATGGGCAAAGGCAAGAGATACCCCCCGGAAAGCCTGTTCTCTCATTTCTCATGACCTTTTTAACAAAATCTCTACATATTTAATGTCATATTTCTAATACCAACACAGAATTCAAGTTTTCTACGTGGCTGTGATCATGGGGTAGCAAGGGATCAGGGGTGTCTTTGCATGCACACCTATCACCTTTAGTCATCATTCCTTAGGTGGTCTAAAACTTCTTTGAGACAATAAAGTGACTTGAGATATGTGGTTTACGGAGGTACTAACTGTCTCCACAGAAAAGTGTGTGAGTTAGTGTTATGAATTCTCAAGGTGGGACTTTCAGTCAACCCTGAAGATTCCCTCTGAGCAGTCCCTGCTCTGAATAGACTGATTAATAGATGTTCTTTGAATGCTGGGGGAAGAAACTGGCTGTCCCAGGGACTTCTGATTTGAGAATTAATAAACTGCGCAGATTAAATATATGTAAATAGTCAGGAATGGACACATAGGACAGTCTGTGGCAGTATTTAAGATACATTAATTAGGGAATGAAGTATTTGGGATGTGGTTTGCAAGTAGTTTAAGATAAACATAAACAGATAATGCATAAACTGGAGTGGTCACAGTTGATATGGGCCAGCTGGTTAAAAGAACTCACCAGAGCGGCAGTTCAGCAAGTCTTGTCACTTGGTCAGTGATTCTTTTGTGTCAACACGTAATGGAGACTGCTGCCATCACCAACCACAGTGAATGACAACTCTGTTTCAGAGATTTGAATCACCACAAACGCTGCCCTTTGTAAAAGATGCAATGCATCAGTGTTATAACAAACACCCAATCCATGTGTTGCTGTGCAACACCACCTCATTCTTGTACAACTACACAGGTTCAAAAGCATTGGCCCCACCCTGCAGCAAGTGAGCAGCAGGCATAGCTTCACAGATGGTAAATGATTCTAGGATGTCCATGGCAGAATTTGCCTCACAAAACTCTTCTTTTCCTGGCATGCAACCCCTGCCCCCAATTTTGCTTACAGCATTGTATCACTTATTGATGCCGACGACTTCCTCCAAGCCCTTGTCCCCATTACACTATCATGCCTTTACCACAAACCCACCATGTGCTGTATACTTTGATTGTAATGATGCCAAATTAATGTATCAAACCTTCTCATAAAAGATTTCACATCCTTCAGTCATCTCCCCTGAATTCACTTTTAAACTAATACTGCACTCTAATTACATTGCACAGTTTGACCCTAGATTATGAAGACAAAGCCAAAATGTGCTTTAGCCCATATAATACACATTGGACATTTTCTTAAAATTCCCATTACAAAATATAAATAGAGAAGTGCTGTTTAGTAAGCTTTTACTGTTTGAGAACCTGAATGAAAACTCACTGGCAGGAACTGTGTTTGGTCTTGTTTGTCTGTGGCAACCCCTCACGTTGTTATTATGGAGCAGGCACCTAATCTGCTTAACCTGATCCAGACTGTAAATTTGCTGCTTGATTAAATTCTGGGTTTAGTGTTGATGATACTCTGGGATCACAAACATCATAAAGTAACTGCCAAGAACTGATGGGCTACACGGAGATATGAGAACAGTGAATGTCAGGACAAGCAAAGATATGTAAATTAGTGACGTGATACCCCAAGAAACAGAGAGGGGAAATAAGCTTTCAT
This sequence comes from Coloeus monedula, assembly GCF_965178545.1. NCBI lineage: Eukaryota > Metazoa > Chordata > Aves > Passeriformes > Corvidae > Coloeus > Coloeus monedula. The sequence goes on from NC_138783.1 coordinate 96,808,083, forward strand.
GAAAGAATGATTCAAATCAAGAGCATTTAAGGCTTGGAAGTGGCAACTGTGCTGACCCATTCTTCTAATGTTTTATTTAAATTCAGGCAATTCATGGTATGTGGCTGGTTACAGAAAAGGATATTTGAGCCCAGAGAGACAAATAACTGTTTCACATAATAAAATTTTCAATTGCACCTGGTCTCTGAGGTGAATCAAAGATAAATTAGAAAAGCTGATACTTCCCTTCTTCCCTCTCCAATATGTGTGAAGATCCTGTTTTAAAAAATGTTAATGTACAAAATACATTAATCCTGCTGACAAAAAAAAAAATTCCAAAGTGGTGATTACTTGGAGATTTTTTTTTATTTTCTATTTTTCTCATTTTTCTGTTGAATATCTCCTAACTTTAGTTTTATTAAATTAACTTACACTTTTAGATAAATTATTAAATTATTTAAATTTAGGCTGGTCCTAGCCATGGAAGAAACACTTTTCCAAACTTTATGTCACTAATCTAACTAGTCAACAGGTTATGTTTTAATCACCAGCTTTCTAAAATACATATTTTACTAATGAATGTATCTATTCCACTATAGGGAAGACAATGAAACAAAAGAAATTATGAATTTGAGTTCCTGAAAGCAGCAGATTATTGTTTTTTAATCTCAAAGATTAAGTGATCCTTGTGGTTTCTAAACATGAAGCTGAGAAGCAGTGCTAAGTTTTGCAGCACTGCAGTTATTTCAGAGAAAACAGAACAAATGAGGCAATCTTCCAATTCCTGGAGAGACCAAATGTTAGAGAAGAGAGATGAGATGAGATGAGATGAGATGAGATGAGATGAGATGAGATGAGATGAGATGAGATGAGATGAGAGGAGATGAGATGAGGTAGGAAGAGATGAGAGAAGAGAGAAGAGAAGAGAAGAGAAGAGAAGAGAAGAGAAGAGAAGAGAAGAGGAGAAGATGAGACATAGGTGCTCTCCTGAAATTCAGTTTTCTAAATTGCTTTGTTCATTGTTTCCAGAATTCCTGACTGGAAGGCTAGAGTTGTTGCTTTACCAGAAAAAATGAACTAAAATCTTGGTCCAACAACATGAAACTCTTGAAGGCAATAACCTTAAGGAAATAATTACTCTATTAGTAATATATAGGAAATGGACGAGAAAGGTCCTAAATGCATATATTCACAGAGCCATAGAAACTTAGAATCATAAAATGGTTTGATTTGGAAGGGACCATCAAATACCAGCTAGTCCAAACCCTTGCCATGGGCAGAGATACCTTTTACTAGATCAGGTTGCTCAAAGACCCACCCAAACTGACCTTGAGCACCTCCAACAATGTGTCATCCACAGCTTCTCTGGGAAATTTGTTCCAGTGGCTTGTCACCCTCACAGTAAAAAGTCCCTCCTTAATATCCACACCTACTCTCAGTTTAAAGCTAATACCCCTTGACCATCACTACACGCCCTTGTAAGAAGTCCCTCTCCAGCTTTCTTTCAGGCCTCTTTAGGTGGAAGTTGCTGTAAGTTCTTCCTAAAGACTTCTTTCCTCCTGTCTGAACAATCCCAACTTTCTCAGCCTGAAGAGAAGAAGCTTCTTTCATAGAAGAGGTGCTCCAGCCCTCTGATCATCTTTATCGCCCTTCTCTGGACTCACTCTAGCAGGTCCCCATCCTTCTTACTTTGGGGACTCCAGAGGCAAACACAGTACTCCAGCTGGAGTCTCTCAGGAGTAGAATAGAGTGAGATAATCACCTCCTTGGCTTACTGCCCACATCTCTTTTGATGCAGGATAAAATCAGCTTTCTGCACTCCAAGCCCATAGTACAAGGAAGGACCAAACATTTAGTCTGTCTCTTCTAGAAAGTCAAAAAAATAAATAAAATACGTAACTCCAGAATTTGCAATACTCACAATTACATCTCCTTACATTATATCTCACATAAATCTTTGGTAAAGAGGGAAATGTTTCTTCAGCAGACTGTAAACAAGTCAGAAAACCATTATTTAACCAGTTTTATTTGACTAAACCTATTTCACCTGGTTGTTTTGTCTTCCTTGAATAAATCTTTTCTGTGACAGCAAGTTTCTACACCATGTTGACTATGCTAAATCACAGGGTGTGGATTTTTAACCAGAGGATTGATATTTTGTGCATATGTCCATGAGTGCATTAATAAAGTATTTAAAAGACTGTATTGCTTTTGGCACAGTTATCTTGAAGTGTTTTGATAAATCAATCTCATTTCTGCACCTTTTGAGTAATGTACAGGGTTTAAATTTTTGAGTTTATGACTCAGTTATTTTGCAGCCCATTGAAGAAATGCTATCTTGGGTGAGGACTCTAGAAAACATATAAAACGCATTATGTTAGAAAAATGCACGAGTACATCATTCATAATGGTATTTTTCATTTTACTTTACCAGGAACTAGAATATTTATGTCTCAGATCTACTGTTTGCAGATTTAGCAAGGCTGACACTGGATGTTACCAATGACAAGCACGTTAGCGTTTTAATTTCCTACTGTTTTATTTTTGTCTTCCTTCTTCTTCTGTGAATTATGGCAGATTTTTTTAAGATGAGGAAAGCATAACAACATCCTTTTTTCTATTCATGAATCAATTTAATTGATGCTCCAGAACTGGTCTGCTGTTATGCATGCAGAGGGAGTCAGTTACTTAAGTTATATTAGCTACCAGAGAAAGAAGCTATTTTTGTTTTGAATTTTTCATAGATGAAATAATTATTCTTGTACATATACATAAATCAAGTTTTTAAGCTAAGTGTGTAGTTGTTTTTTCAGGACTTTTTTCTTCTTTTGTATTGCTTAATTTAACCAACTTTTGACAGTGATACCTAAAGAGCTTGTAATATAACAATATAGTCCTTTTCCCAGAATCTATTTTCATAGGCAGATTAAAACCAGAAGAAGACAACTTCCTTTTCCCTGCATGAACTTTCCCTTTTTCTTAGTCCTTTTATTGATTTTCCTTTCCTCTTAGCCTGTACCTGGAAAACATACAACCTGGGGAATTAATTCTGCATAGAACTTTATCCATACTTGTCTGCAATCAAATTTGTTTTATCATATTTTGTTTAATAGAACTGCACTCTGTGGTCCTATGTGTCCTTCCAAAGGCCTTTGAAGCCCTTTTTTAAGAAGCTTGAATCTATTTTTAGGAGTGGGGGCTAAGACCATTTTCTTTTCACAAGGTCAGGTGTCAGAGACTATGCATTTTATACAGTAATTGATGTTATATCATACCTATGCTCCTTGTGATACCCTGTGGTTGTATCTCATCATAGTGGTTGCAGGTATTGCATGTGCAGAGGCAGAGTGTGAATGGCCTGTGGGAACAGGAGAACATGGCACTTTCTAGAAAATGGTACTGAAGAGGGCATAGGATAAAGAGTACCTTCACTTTGAAGGCTTATCTATGATGACCCTAAAACCATAGAGATGGTGACTGGTCTATTTACCCAGCTTGCTTATTGGACCTGTTTTTGCCTCAGTGTACAGATTTACATTGAAGCCTGTTGAAAAAAGTATAACTAACACAATTTATCATTTCTATTTTTTTTTAAGTCAGAATCTTTTAAAATTAGATGTTAGAGAATTTCAAAATAGATAGCTGAAGGGTTTCTTGATTATTTTATAGTAATATGTAACCCTAACACTTATTTATTGCCTTATCAATATTACATCATACAGCATGTGGAGGTGCATGGACATAATGCTAGTATAATTTTTAATGGGCTTTCAGGTTATCCTTATGGAATCTAGTTCACCTGCCTAATGAAGCTGATCACTCAGCAGAAATGGACAGGAGTGGTAGGCTATTTACCTTTCTCTTTTCTTCCTTCCCCTCCCCCAGTTAAAAAAAATGCTAACTGTTATTTTGCATATATTCATCAGATTTTGATTTGTAGGTCTGTTATGCACTTACATTACTCACTTAATGTATGTATTTTTTTAAATTGAGATGCAGTTCTTTCCTACACTTAGTCTTTGGCATATCTTATAAATATATATATATAAAATATAATAAATAAATAAATAAATAAATAAATATATATATAAAATATATAAATATATATTTTTCCAACCTTTGTCCTTCATTAGGAGTCCTCTAAATTCTTATTCCTCCAACACCCTGGCAATCTTTTCCAGTTTTCTACATATGAAAATTTAATATATAATCTATTACCTCCATTATCAGGTCAACCTTGATATTCTCGGGCTGCAGATATAGGCTTTCAGTTTAGACATCCTTTGTCCCAGTGAAACAGTGGTGCTATTATCTTTTTGGAAATATTTTTAAATGTTAAAACTGCTTTCCACCAGATGATGTTTTCTGAACTTCATTAAGAGAATGTCATATGAGACAGTATCAAAAAATGCACCAGAGTCAAGACATGACATCTTTTTTGTCTCTTGCCACAAGGCTGTTCCTGTGTCATGAGAGGATATTAGATTGGTTTGACACAGGTTGTTGTTGACAAATTCATGATGGCTGGAGGTGTTATATACCCTTGTGTAGGGCATTACCATAAAAAAAGAAGAAACAGTAAGTACAAAGTGAAAAAATATTACCTGAGTTGTGTATGGGATATTTATTTTCTTCCAAGTTTAGAAAGGATATTAATTTTCAATCTTTTCAGTCTCTCTGAACCCCGTGATTTTCTTTGTTCATTTGGCATACATGTTTCCAGTTTAAAAAGTTACTTGGAATAGCATCTTGATTGCCAGATAAGTGTAAATATACAGCCTTAAAATGAACACCAACTATTTCTCATTGGTCAGTTGCATCTGATGCTACAGGGAGACCAGTGCTTAAATAACTGGAAAATTGACACTGTAGGGAAGAGATTCCACTACCATGGAAAATGAAACCAGATTTTGGTGGGTTTGCTGAATGGTGTGCAGAATGCTGTGCAGAGATGTGATTCAAAGTATTCTTTACAAGAACATTTTCACCCAGAAAGCTTGGATATCCACGAATATCACAGATATTTCCAACAAAATAATCACATTCAACTTAAGCTGCTTAAGCTGATATAGGGCTTACTCCTTCACTTAACACAGTGCAATCCCTTTTCAGGAGCATGAAATACAATGCAAGCAAAAAGTATAAGAAAACAGGAAGGAGGAAATTATTCTTAGACATATTTAAAATGATTCAAACAATATAATTAATCTTTTATTGTAAGGATATAAATAAATATGGAAATTAATATGAAGAACAAATAATACATACATAGATAAGAATGTATGATGAAGAGAAACTATGTGTATTGGAACATAAAACATGATTTTAAAGTGCTTTAAGGTGTCAGTTGAGTATGAAATTATTATTATAATTATGCATGTTATAACTCCTTAAAATAAAAGATCCTAATTGTAATTAGATAATGCCTATCTAATCTATAGGAATTATAATTGTTATATCTTATTAAAATTTGGGGATCCATAACTGGAATGTGAAAAAAAACAGTAGAGTATACTTTCAAGTTTTTAGCTCAGGCTACTCCTCAGATAGTAATGCTACATTTATCATACACAATTCAGATTAAAGCTATCACTTTATGACCTTTAAAATTTATAGAAAACTACAATACAGAAAAAAAAATTAACCTGCTTTTCATGCAGAGGAGGTATTACAGCTTAGAGTAAGACACAACTCTTTCCTGAAAAATGCTTGGCTTGCAGTAATACATGAATTGTGTCAGTGTCCTTTCCCTGTAAGCAGCATCACCTGCTTACTTAGGTAATTGTTTTGTTTGTCCTCAGACTTGCTCTACTTAAATGTAATTGAGAACCATTCTGGCTGTTGGCAAGATTTGCTAGGGCACGTCTGCTTGGCTGCAAAACAAAATTTTACTGCATGTGAGCAAATTTTGTTAAACAACGTGGTATGTCAATGGTTCGCATATTTTCACAACTCAAAAGAAGCAAATACCAATAGGTAATATATTGTGAGCCAGATCATATAAGATCATATTTTCTCATCCTTACTGAAAAGATTTTTTTTTTCTTTTGGTTGTTGTTGTTTCTGCGGCTGTAAGTAAAGTTTGCATATTTTGTGGATCACAATATGGGACCACTATCTTAAGCTCATTCAGTAACACACTGCAGTGCTCATTGGCCTTGTCTCTAGCTTTTATCACTGTTAATCTGTTAATTACATGCTGTATGGGAATCACTGTGCATTAAAAATGATGTTTCCTATTTATTCCCTCATTTTAAGTGTGGGGGTTTTTTTAAGCAATTACCTCAGTTTTTGCTGTGGAAGTGTTTTCTGATATATTAACATCATCAATCATTGCAAATCTTAAAAGGTAATTTTCTTCTCCTCAATAAATGCTGAATTATAAACATGGACAAAGGTGCACCTAAGAAATTTCAAGACAAAGATAGTAACATCATAACTTTTCTGGAAAACTTTAGAAAGTCAAGTAAGTATTTGAAATGTGAATATTTTTGTGAATCTGGGAAAGGTTTCTAAGAGAGAAGACTGGTATAGTTGCATAGAAATGTAGTCTAATTACTCAGCATGATATTAGCCTGGGTGAGGAAGATTTTAAATACTTTTTCTTTGTTAGAAAATTTTCTAAAGACATTATTTTAGAGATTAAATCAAAGTTGATGACAACATAGAAGCTTCATCAAGGTGATCTTAAACTGAAATTGGTCTCCTCTCCTCATAGTACAAGAACTTTTTTTCATAAAGTAGTTTCAGATTGAAAGGCAAAGAGACAGCAACTCTGGAAGAGGAGCAGAAATTCTCCACATTGACCCATCAAATTAGGGGCACAGACATACTGCATCAGAAAATTCATTTATTGTTTAAAGTGACAAAATTTTAGATATAATTAATCACTTTCAAATGGCTAATAAAACTTCATGTCAAGAAGAAAATTCTTTTAGCAACTATATTATGCAAGACATGACTGTGTTGACAGATTTCTAGCTGGATTCAAGGATTCAGTTGTTACTAAGATTAGCAGTTACCTTATTACCTATTGCTCTGTGTGACAACTAACAGCTATTTAGCCTTGCTGATTTATACACAAACATGAGAAAGCACATTATCTCTTCTTCTTAGCTACTTGGTGTCATGTCATTTCAGACTCCCTAGAGATCTTGGCTGAGGGTAGTGGTAGGGCTTGCATAGTCATTCAATACATTGAAAAGTTTGAGAAATAGGTATTGTTCACAGATAAATGGAAGCTGGAAGAGCAGAAATCATTGTTCGTGGATGAGAGGTATTTTCACTGAATTACGACAACAATAAGCCTTGAAGGAAGGTTCTTGAAAGGGTAGAATCAAAGGGTTTAAGAGAAACAAAGACAGATTTTGTCTTTCTGTCTGTTTGAAAACTACAAGATAACAATTTTATATGGAAAAATAATTTTATTTTTGTAAGAGTAGATGTATGGGGAAGTATCCTAGACACAGACAAGGGAAGATGCCCACTCTGTGTTTGTGAAAAGATATTCTTCAAGGTATGTATTGAAAGAAACTAGATAAGAATACAGATTTTACACTCTGTAAAAGGTATGAGGAGACTTAATGTTTTCTCTTTTTCAGAATCCTTATTGGTATTTTTCAAAAGATGGAGACATACTCAGCCTCTATTTCATTATAATAAGTACCTAAATTTCCTACAATTTGTGACTATGCACCTAGCTGGAACAGTCCTGAAGGGACATATTTCAAAATTAAGGTCAATTTATGCTCTGTAAGAAAATCCCCTACATCTACTAAATTTTAACGTAAGTACTTTAGCACTTAGAAAAAAATGTCCTTTTTTGCAAATACTAGAATAAGTTTTCCTCTATACTAGTTTTAAAATTGCTAAGCCTTTTATTGTGATCATATGTAATGCCAATAAACTTTTTATTATTCATTTATGTAAACAATCACCAAAATGTTTGAGGCTGGAAGACCCATCTGGAGAATGTTTTGTCCAACCTCCTGCTCACAGCAGGGTCAGCTAGGGCAGGTAGCTCTGGTCTATGTGAAATCTTCACTTTCCCCATCAAGTGTTTATGCACACAAACAAGATCCCCCTCAACTTTCATGTCTCTGAGTTGAAATCTCTCAGCTCTCTCAGCCTCTGCTCATATGTCAGATGGTCCAGTCCTTTATGCATCTTTGTGTCTTTTCATTGGACTCACTTCATTATGTCCATGTCTTTCTCATACTGAATGATGGGGCATTTTTTCCTTTTGCATCAAGCAGATAGTTGAGGAAGAGAAATATGACAGAAGAAAGAATACAGCTGCTAGAAATGAGAGGTATAACAGAGCAGAGACTGTTATTGGCTTGTAGCAGTATGATGGCAGGACTGCAGCTATACTAAGGTGTTGACAGTAGGTGACAGTGTCTAGAGGGAACTGGTAATGCACAGTAAAAGAGGACAAATCTTTCTTGTGTATTTAAAATGCCTGGGTGTTTCTGTATGCGTTTAACATTGCAAAAAAGAAGTCCATTTGTTACTAAGCAAATATCAAGGCAAGCAATTAGATAAAATAGTAGTTCTTAGTGAGAAAATGACATTTGATGCATAATGTGAAAGCCACTGTGGGACCACTTCTTGTCACTTTTTCCCTCTTGATTTCTTAACTGAAATTTATCTTCTTTGCATCCATCACTGTATGTACCTTGCGAACATTTTACCTGCAACAAATAAATATCTGTATGCAAACCTTCCAAAATTATTCAACTTGCACCAACTTTTGTCTCTTATGGCTGTATCTGCAATGAGAGAACCATAATTATGGCGCAAAATATGAAACTACTAAACAGAGCTGTTCTGCATGAATCTCTGACCTAAATTTTCTCTCTACTAGCACAATGGACTTCAGGAAGAAACAAAAATAATGGCTAGACCAGCAGCTTCTGGCATCTACAAATCTTGTAGAGATTAATAGTAATAAGCAGTAGACCAAATAACGAAGGCAAGTGGAACTTCAGATAAAATCCACTTTGATCTTCTCCAAAATTATATATCTATATATACACTTACATGAGGACTGTAACATATTTCAAATAGCCTCTTCCCTTTCCTCTTCCCTTTCCTCTTCCCTTTCCTCTTCCCTTTCCTCTTCCCTTTCCCTTCTTTTCTATAAATCATCATCATTTTACACTAAGTAGAGCCAGTAAGCACACAAGACTATGACCTTGCCATTCATTCTGTAGGAGAACAGATGAAAAGATACATAGGATTCCCTTGAGCATACTAGTATGAATTTGCTGGGAAAGAAGGAGAGACTGCCCCATGCAAGAGCAAAAACACCCAAGTCTTCCTGTCTTAGATGACCTTTGTGTTTTATTATAACATGTTTCATCACATTTTCTGAGACCCTGTCTAGAACCCTTCTGTGTTGGTAGAAACATGAAACCTAACAGTACAAATTCTTAATGACATGAACATGTCAGGTTAGTATGGCAAACCTGGAAAATTAATGAAATATTGACAGTCTGCACAGAAGTGTTATTTATACGTTTGGAGAAACCTCAGCCATATGTAGTTAAGGAAAAGTTTACTGTTTCAAATTGCACCAGTATTTTAAGCATTATTTTAAATTCAGAGAAGTAGAAGTAAATGAAAACTTAAATGTCATGCATCTGGGACTTTTTCCCAGTGCACTGTATTAGGACAGCTTTGTTTGTAGTCAGATATCACTATAATTGTATGAGGAAACAGAAGAAGGAAGAAAAAACTGAGTAAGATTGAATATAAACTTTTAAAAATTACTCTTTTTTTCCATGTGTGCCAGAGGTTTTTCTAGAGCTCCCTCCCTGTTCCTGATTCTGATCGATATCACTTTGTAACAGAAATAAGAGAAATCACACCAAACTGCCAATAAAATATGTGTGATCAGAGTTGGGAAAAATCTTTTTTCTATATTATTTGTGAGTGTCAGAAGCTATCATAACGTTAGGCTGTTCAGATTTTAGGTCTTTACAGTTGAATCTCAGAATCATGCAAAGGTTTTCATTCGATCTTCCTCTAAATCTCTTCGCAGAAGAATAATACCTCTAGAGTGATCTCTGCCCCTCTTGCAAACCTTATTTTTGTCTAGAAATACAGCAAAATTCTGATTTTGTAGTTTCATACTTTAACAAAAAGTTTCAGTTAAGAAGCTCTTCAAGACAACTGTATGTTTAATTTTTATGAAACATGAACTTTCTTTTGATAATTTTTTTAAAATCTAAATTGCACTTTCAAACTCAATACATATATAAATTAATTAGGAGTTAAATTTTATTGAAAGCAACTTTCACTTTATCAGGATTTACTATGAATTTATTTGACTTTTTTATTGAATGCCAACATCGTTGATCTTTTCCCTGTTCAGCTATTTGAAAGACATGGTATCCGTTTCCAAAGAAAAGTAAAAAAAGTTCTGAAGCCTTTCCTGACTTGCCAGAGCTATCTACTTGGTGAGAGAAATGAAAAGAACATTTTTGCTATCTCAACAGATTACATTGGTACCAGGAGCTATTTATGTTCAATTATATTGCCTGATTTATTTAGTGAGTGGGCAGATTTTGGTAATTTGTTTAATAACATAGTAGAATGATATTTATTTCATGACATAATTAAAAAGGTTGAATTGTAATATAATGAACTACTCAGTGCATGCCAGTAATAACATTACACAATTACAGATTTCTGCATATTTCTGTGAGTTCAGATGCATCAGTGTGGAAAAAATGTCTAGATTAAAAATATGGACACTTGAAGAAAACTACAGTATGAACTTCCAGTATGTCAGATAATCCTATTTATGAGGGGTGCTTTGTGTAAAGATAAATTTTGAGTAGTTCAAGATCACACCTCAAGACAGTTTTCGTAAAGAAAAATAAACTCTCAGGTATTTACATAGAGAAATTCACTGAGTTTAAAAATCAATTCTGCAAATTTAAAAAATTATCTTAAATTAATTTCTCATATGTTTTATTTTTAAAAGGAAACTTTTGCAACTGTACTTATTCAGATATTCTATGGGGCATAGAATTCCCACATGAAACTTTCTTTTTAACAGTTTCCAGTCTGTTTTCTATGTTTTCATTATGAGTAGCATGACCTGCTCCAAGTTCTGATCAGCGCCAGCCTTTACGAGAGATTTTTGCTATCAGATCTAGTATTGTCCGTTATCTACCACATATGTAAGAACTATATCCTGTGATGCAGTATGTGAGTTCTCATTCAGGCTTACTACAGTAACTGTATCCTAAGAATGAGTAGGCTATATGTAAATATATGTCTGTACACATATATAATAGAATAATTTATCAATAAGCCTATATGCCTTTTTTTTTTCTGCAAACACTCAAGTTTCTTTCCAGTTGAAGCTGTTCATTTCAGATCAGTGTGGAGATACCAATTACCAAGCCCAGTGATAGAATCCTTAGCAGTCTGTAAGCTATGCCTTTCTGGAAAATTTTCAAGGATATGCACTGCTTGTATTTTAGCTTTTTGATCAAAGATATGTTTATCTTACCTTTGTTTGCTAAAGAACAATACAACATTTTTATGATCTTAAAGCAATATTTTTCATCTGGGAGTATACTAGAAACATATATTTAGAAAATCTTTCTTAAAGCTCTTTTTTTGTTTTTAAGACAAATGTTAAAAGAAAAACAGAAGTTACATCTCCGAGCAATTTCTATGTCTTTCTTACCACAAAGGTTGAAAGAAGTTGCTCTTAAAAAAAAAAAAAGTCTCTCTGCATCATTCCGTTGATTACTCTTGCACTGTGTAGGAGAAAAAAGGGCTCAGGAGTCATGGAAAGGAAACGGAAAAAATGTGTTTATAGAAATCCATCAATGACATGTCCAGACAGAGTAGAAGAGACAACTTGCCTATCCCTTGTATACACACCCACAATGCATGGACACTTTGGGCATAGTTTGTGAGAAATATTATTAAAAATAAGATTTTTTCCAGCCATCTATTTAGGTACTAATACACTATCTTATTTTTCAATATAATCTCTTCATAATTAACTTTTAAAAAAATATATATATAAAATACATATTTTTCTTTGGTTAAGAATCTCCAGCTCTGGTCTATGAAATCTGTTTCCTGCATTGAAAAGATACTAGTAGGTATACTAGTGAATAGTTTTATCCTGAGTGATACTAAAACTAAACTATTGATGACTTGTGCACCATGCATTTTTCAGATTGCTTTTGTGCAGATTTATCTTTCCCTCTTCTTTTCTTAAAGAAAACCCTCCAACACAAATGCCCAGCAGAGATTTTATCTTACCTTTTTGAATGGAAACTCTCAGTTTCTGAATATGCGTGTAATCTATCTGTAAAAGACAGACTCTATACCTTCAACAGTTATTGTGAGGTAGGTTTTTTGGTTGGTTGTTTTTTTTGTTTTTTTTTTTTTTTTTAACTTTCCTGGAGTCTGAAATGGACTCATTCATTTGCACAGGTGAAAGATTCACCTGCTTCATTTTAGCAGCCTTGCTCTGAGAAATTTTAACAGATGACTGAGGCAGAAAAGTCTATATGCTCCAGTGGAGAAGCAGTTCTGAAACACACAAAGTTGTGGTGGACTTTCATCTTTACTGAGTATATGAAAGCTTATAATTCCCAGGTAAGGCAAATTTCTAGCCCACTAAAATTTAAAGTAGACATTAAATATACTGTTATGAATTTCTTCCTGAATAGAATCATAGAATCTTAGAATAGTTTGGGTTGGAAGAGACCTCCAAAGATAAGCTAATCCAGATGCCAAATAGATACAAACTACATCTGAACTGAATGTTAGTCTTGAAAATTTTGTGCAAATTCCCCTACGTCTGACTTCAAATAAAGGTACTTGTTCATTATTATAGTTCATATTTAAGGTATGTGCAGGTCACAGATGCTGTTTGGAGGTTGAGGGACTTAATGCCTTTGAGCTGTATTTATGATTGTCAGTTAAATGTCCTAATTCACTAAGGAGACAAGCAATTTCAAGTATGTAACACATTTAGTAGTATTTAAAGTAATCAGGGAGATTTTCTGAGTAATTATAAGAGAAATTATGAAGTAATATTGCATCCTCAGAAAATGTGAAAATTTAAACCTATCTACAGTACAACTTCCTGACAAATATCACTTCATAATTCTACCACAGATTCCACAAAGGAATGGAAAAAAAAATCTTTTCTGAAGGAGTTAGGGTTTGGGATTTCAGCACCTAGACTAGCAAAACATTAATAAATGTTATTGAGGCATTTTTTCATTCATGAAATGAAAAATCTAATTTTTCATTCATTAATAAATGAAAGAGGTATTTTTTACAGCAAAAGTAGAAAGAAAAGTGAACTGAAATGACCGACAAGACCCAGGGTGGAGTCTCATAACAGTAAGAGTAATGACTGCAGAGAAAGAAACAATTGTTTGGTTTAATTTCAAGCTTTCTTTGTCTAGTATTCAACCTGTCACTGTGGAACAGCTAGTAGGATATAGAATCATAGAACTGAGTGGGAAGGGACCTTCAAATATCAGCTAGTCCAAGATCCCACCATGGGCTGGGATGTCTTTCACAAGATCGGGTTGCTCAAAGCTCCGTCCATGTTGACCTTGAACCATTGCAAAGATGTCATCCACACCTTCAACCTCCTCCTGTCTCACCACCCACATTATGAAAATGTCTTTCTTTTCTTCCAATCTAAACATAACCAATTTCAGCTTAAAACCATTATTAACCCTTGCTTGCCCTGTTACTGCAGGCCCCCGGTCCTCTCCTGTCTTATAAGCCCCTTTGAGCACTGAAAGGCTCAAACTCTCAGAACTTTCTCTTCTCCAGACTGAGCACCCCCAACTCTCTCAGCCTTTCTTCATAGGACAAGTGTTTCAGTCCTTTCACTATTTTCATGGCCCTCCTCTGGGCCTGTCTGAAAAGATCCATGTCTTTCATGCCCTGGGACCTGGATGCAATAGTCTAGGTGGGATGTCACGACAGCAGAGGAGGGGAATCACCTCCCTGGACTTGCTTTGATGAACCCTAGCATGCAATTGGCTTTCTGAGCTGCAAACACATACTGACAGCTCCTGTCTAATTTTTCACTCATCAATATCCTCAAGTCTTTCTCTGCTGGGCCACTCTAAATTCATTCATTCCTTAGTCTGTCTCAGTACTGGGAATTGAACCCAACTCAGGCTCAAAACCTTGCACTTGGCCCCATTCCCTTAAGCTTTTCAAGCTCCCTCTGGATGGCATCCCTTCCCTCTAGCAAATTTACTGCGCACTCAGTATGGTGTGATCTGCAAAGCTGCTGAGGGTGAACTCAGATCCACTGCCTATGCCATCAATGAAAATATTCAATAGTCTTGGTCCTAGTACAGACCTTACCTTGGGTAAGTACTCATTACTGATTTTCACTTAAACACTGAACTGTTGACTATAATTCTTCAGATGTGGCCATCCAGCTGTTTTCTTATCCATCTAACAGTCCATTCGTCAAACCCCCATCTCTTAAATTTAGCAGCAAGAACATTGTGGGGACCATATCAAAACCTTTACAGATATCCAGGTAGATCACATCTGTGACTGTTCACTGATGCAGTCACTCCATCACAGAAGACCGCTAGATTAGACAGACATATCTACAATTTACATAATTTACAGCTGAAGAAAAACAAAGACAGAAGGAATAATGGATTAGTATAGGCATCAAAACCTCTGCAAAATATTCTTCAGAAATAAAGTCTAATTCAATTTTGTGAACTTTTCATGTAAAAAAGACTAAGGCTTTGGTCTTTTGTTTAATCATGTGTCAAATTTCATTAATAAATTATACATTATTAAACATTAACAGTAAAGATTTGTACTTAAATGAAACAAATTAACAAAGTGTCTGCTGTGGTGTAATAGAATAGTACACTCACATATTATAAGACTTTATTAAACAACATGCATGCTTGCAAAGTTTTGGAGTCAAAACTATGCATAATACACAATAATTTTAATTCTCAGTATTAGCTGAGTGCATAAAACTCCACATGTAAAACCTGAGCATACACAAGAAATTCAGCATGAATGAGGGTAATTTAATGGAATCTGTAGAACGGACAGAAATTAGGAAAATGAAAAGAATTTGAAAATATTTAAAAGCAATTATATTTAAATATATATATCCTCATGATAAAATATACCCATGGGTATTTCAAGGCATGTCATCATAAATCATAGCATGCCATCCAGACATTGCACTGTGTAACAAAAAAATAAGAAATCCATTAAATAAACCTTATTCATCCAAAGCGGACATCAGATTTTTATCTTCGCAACAGGAATACATGAAATTATTCCTTCATTTTTCAAATCAGACAACTGAAACAGCGTAATTTGCTTTTCAATCTCTCCCATGATCCCAAGTGAGCTGATAAATATATTTCTTTTCAAACAACCACTCCCCATTCCCCCTTCATTTTTCTTTCTTTATTTTTAATTATTTAATTTAGTAGATGAAATCAAGCTGTTATGCACACAGTTTTATCCTTTTCTACCTATTTTTCTAGAATTCATTGCCTCTTTTACCAAACAGTTGGACATGACAACTGCAATGGGCTTCAGCTATCATTTTGAAAGTTTCTGAAAGCTTTCTGTTACAGCAACCTTTGTATAATTTTCAGAATCAACATATTTATGAAAAAATAAATCGAGAAAGCCACACATTTTGCTACAGCTCAAATCCTCTTCAACATTTCTTTGGGTAAATTGGTATACTGAAATTTCACTCCTAATCTGCATGAAAAAAATTGACAGTCTTGAAGTCTCTTGTGAGATGTATTCTATTTATTACTTAATTCTAATCAGTGGTTTTGAAAGCAAAATCTAGCTGATGTCTTCTGCAATTATCTGTATTAAAGTGACTTACATTAAAAAGGAACCTTTTTATCAAATCTCAGAATGAATACAGGTAAAAGACAAATATTTACTCCGTTAAGCTATACATTCCTTTTCTTCTGTCCATTTCTCTACACTGGCTTCCCACTTCACATCTTCCAATGATATGGTGCACATCTTCAGTAAGTGGAAGTTTCATTTATCAGAAAAAAATTAATTAACTCATTTAATGCAGTTCATACTATGCACTAGATGAGCCAGGGAGCATGTGAATAGACCAAATGATCAGGTAGTTTTACCTGCCTAGTAGCATACGTGGTCAAAGCACTAACAGTTTTCTGTTTCTCATGGCCTGATAAAAAATTAGGTAACTCTAGCCTTATATACTTATTTGGTTGAAAACTCTTCCGAGGTTTCATTAAAAGCATGTCATATAATTATTAATTCTAAAAATTTTACTTCATGAGCTCATTCCCTTTACTTGTAAGGCAGTTTTTATTGTTTGTTCCCAGTGGATCTGGCCTTAGAAAAGCCTGGATTGCACACTAAAACAATTCTTATTTTGAACCTGAGAAGCATCTTTGTGTAGCCAAACCTGGCAAAGGTGAGGGTATAGGAGATTTTTCTGAGAAAGATCTTACACCAAATCCAACACCAGCACTGAAAGGGTTGATAGTTTTCTTCATTGAAATTCTTTTTTGATACCTTATTTTTGCAGTTGGAATTTGAGTCTTAGAAATTCTTTTCCATGGAAAAAGTCAAAGTTGGCTGATTCCTCTTGTGGTCCACTTTCTTTCTATCCAAAAGAACTTTAAATAATAATATTTACACAGAGCTTTCTATTAACTTCTGGAAAGATGAACACAAAATGCAGAACATGGTAATGATATCAGTTATGTCCCATTACAGCTGTAGATTCTGGGATTAGAAATTATTAGTTTAAAGTGCATGCAGTGAGAAAGCTGTGGTTGCCTGGACACGTCCAAGGAACTTGGGCCAGAGCTCTATCCGTAGGTCACAAATCTTCTTCTGTTCTTTGATGAAGAGATGTGTTTTTGCCCAGAGTTTGACCCATTAAAAATGTTGGTTTGAGATGGCATGGGCACAGCCTGAGAGCAGTGACCAGAGTTCTGTCTTAACCACCAACCTTAAAACCCAACAACTCATATTGCACAAACTACAGGCACAAAATTAGTGTATCTGATATTTTGCAATTTTGCAAAACTTAGAAACTTTTAATGAGATAGAGGTAATTTATCCCTTAAAAATTTCCAGTTTGAAATCTTGGTACCATATTGGATGTCAATAATCATTGAGAAGAAAAAGGACAATGAAGTGGCTTCATATTTCTCTATATTGGCAAGCATTAGGTATCTTTAATATTGTGGCTGTCATAGATACAAGACTATGACATTTCTTGTGAAAAATGACAATGAAGGACTGAGGAGGCTACAATAGTAGTATAAAACTATCCCAGTAAATTTTCAGATGAATGGCCATCCTTTTTTCAATGCAATTTGCAAGTGTAATTTTTTTTGTGATGCCTTACCTGCGTAGCGGCAGAGGGCAGCAGAGAAAACAGCTGTGTGAGGGGCGATGAGGCTGATGAGCTGCTCGGCCTAGTGGCAGAGCTGAGAGATGAAGTAGAAAGATGAAGAAGTATTAGAGACTCTGAAGAGGAAATTCTCCAGTGGAGCTGCACTCTACCCATGTCTTAGGCAAACAGATTCTCATAACTCCTTTATCAACTGTAAATTGATCACTTTCCAATCTTATGTTTCATTTACAGAGTTGTTTACTGAATTTAGTAGAACTGAAAGGTGTTAAAAGAAATAGGTATTTGGGTTTACATATAGAGGCTAAGAAGTTTGTTTTATTTTATACTTTTAGAAGTGTAGGCATTACAAATACTGATGCATCACAGACCATATTTTAATGTACTAAGAACAATCATGTCTTTGCATTATTTGTTAAAATAAACATAGACCCTCTAATTTTGTTTAAGATGAGAAAAAGATATTCCTTTCTGTGTTTTAAGCCCTCTAAAGACCTCCCTGATAAGACACAGATCCAGTTCCTCTTGGCTCTTCCGTGTCACCACCTCTTCCCACTCGGACTCTGCCACCCTCCTACTCTTCTATCTGTCTGCCCTGGTTGTTCAGGCAAGCAAATGAGGCTGGAGTAGGAACTGAAGTGTAAATTCACCTCTGAGCTTTCTCATGCCTGAATTGCTTCTTTCATCTGAACAGGTAGAACCTGCAACTTCATAAAAATATACTAAAATTGGAAGTCGCTTCATACAGAAATTCCATCTACATAGAGTTCATACGCTACAATTTGACCTAAAAGTTATAAAAGGAAAACTGAGGCATAACATGCAGATGATTTTTTCCATTCCTTTAGTATTTTGCCTGAACATTAGAAGCTTACTGGATGCCTATAAAATATGCAATATACTCATAAAACCACTGTTTTATCAAATTTTGCAACTGAATATTTTCCCCTGCCTAGACTTGAAAGTTCTGGATACCTCTATCCAGAGGTTTATTTGGTCAAAATTGATTCATGACCTATCTCTGGAAGAGTCAACTAAACAAAAATCTCTAAATCAGTAGTTTTCTTGAAACATAAAAAAATGTGCTTGTTTGTTTTTACATTATGCAAACTGATTCATTATTACTGTTTTTCTGAGTGCTTTTAATGAAAATGTTTTGCTCCTCACTCTTTCTCTCTGTTAGTTGAATCCTGTATGAAACATGTTCAAACCTAAGCAAGATATGTCAATTGATTCTACTTTAGATACTCTTCATTGATACTTTTAAAATTTTCTAAAAAATAATAATCTTTTTGAGAAAACTAGTTTTCTTTTCTCCTTCTGTTGAAAAGTTTCTTTTTCCCTCATTCCAGCAATTTCAAAATTCCCATATATTCTATATTTCCTGAAATTTTCTGCGATCACTGCACTTAGAAAAGCTACAGTGGATTTATATAAGACTTTTTTAATATGCAAAAAAGGAGAAGTCATTGCCGCATTAAATTATAATCTCATACATATCTTTTTATAATAAGACTTGAGCACTTTAAAGTTAACTGTCTTAAATTCAGCTGCTAGTTTAAAATAGAAATGTTCTTTACTATGTCTGAACTTTTTGAGAAATGAAACTTTGAATTGTAAATTATTTTTATACTTCAACATTTAGATTATGTTATAAAAAGTAACACAAAAAAGATACTGAAATTTAAAAAATGTTTAAGTAATAATTTTAAATAATTAAAAATATTATTAATAAATTACTTAGTTTCCTGTTGTGTAATATGCAGCTTTTAATCCATTGTATATTATGAAATTGAAAATACTGCAAGAACTAGGCACTGTAAATTTAATCAGTTCATGTGTCAAAATGCTGACAGTTAAGTACTATCAGAGCCTAATCCAAGCTTTCAATAATGGAACCTCATCAGTATGGCAAATGGTTTAGCTAAAGATTCTCTTATTTATGTCTTTTAAATTCAATCACAAAACAAGATAAAAATAATGAACACACACTAGAAAAAGTGGCAGTTTTGTTCACCCGTCTTTTATAGTGCTAAAATCCTATGAACTCTATGTCTTTTGATACCAGGTTGCCTTGCTGTGTAAAGGAAATTTTATTCATATTTGTCACCATTTGTCACTGTTCCACTACTTCCCAAAGTGGCTTTTGTATTGACTGCACTAAATCATTTGTTACACAAATACCAAACTGATCTTGCAATAATTCCCATCACATCAGATCTCTTCTATTTCTATCAAACATTCTCTTTTTCCTTGTATTTCTTTTTTTTTGACTGTTTCATACCTTTGACTGTTTCATGCCTATCTGCATCTTTCCAAGATGTAGCCAGAGTTTTCAGCAGTACAGGCAGGTGAGTGCAAAGCAAATACACAGAAAGGGAAAAGTACATCAAGGAAAGATTTGCTCACAGTATAATAAAAGGACAACCT
This sequence comes from Coloeus monedula, assembly GCF_965178545.1. Taxonomy (NCBI): domain Eukaryota; kingdom Metazoa; phylum Chordata; class Aves; order Passeriformes; family Corvidae; genus Coloeus; species Coloeus monedula. The sequence continues at coordinate 96,827,926 of NC_138783.1, forward strand.
TTCTACTCATTCTTTAGTTCCATTACATTTTTAGGATTTGTTCTTTAGGGTTACCGTGAAGAGGGTGATCTTATTCTGTTGAGAAAAGGTAAGCACCTCAGCAGATAAAGAACTGAACTTCTGTTTTCCTCACTTTTGTGTTTCTAATCCATTTCTCAAAACTACTAGTTTCTTGTAAAGAGGTTCCTCCTGGAATTAAACATTTTGTCTTCTACAAATTTTTGCAACCCTGTTAACATGTATTATTATTCTGAATTTCTTCAAAGAAAACAAATATTTTTTAAAAATATAAAACCAAAACCAATGTAACAAGTTGCATCTTTCACATAAACTAGACAGGATGAGTCTAGCATATGATCTTGAGTATGTTCCAAAAGCATAACAGAAAACTGTTAAAAAAAATTATCTGGAATTATTGCCCTTACTTAAAAACTAAATGATGTAATTACCTATCCAGACCATAAAAGAGACAATAATCCATCGTTGCATCTAGTGACAATGATCTTACATTTTATTTAGCACAACTGATTTTGAAAAACCTGAATTGTTCTGCAGAGCAACTTAATACTATTCTAGCACTAAAACAGCAGTAAATTAAATTTAAAAATAAAAAAAGAGAAAAGAAAAAAAACTACAACCAAATAATAGAAAACCAACAAAAACCAAACCAGGATTTGAAAAGCCCCCCAAAAACAACAAAACCCAAACAACAACAAAAAACACCACACAAATAAAATATTAAGTAAATAAAGAAGAAAAAAGAAGACTTTTAAAAGAGAAAAAAAGCTAATGGAAAAATAGAATAGAATAGAATAGAATAGAATAGAATAGAACAGAATATTTCTGTTGGAAGGGGCCTACAATGATCATCCAGTCCAACTTCCTGACCAATGCAGGGCTGATCAAAAGTTAAAGCATGTTCTGAGGGGCATTGTCCAAATGCCTCTCAAACACTGACAGTCTTGCAGCATTGGCCACCTCTCTAGCAAGACTGATGAAGGTTTTGACCACCCTCTAAGGAAACAAATGTTTCCTAATGTCCACTCCAAGCCTCCCCTGGTGCATCTTTGAGCTATTCCTATTTATGCTGTCATTGAATCCCAGGGAGAAGAGGTCAGCACCTACATCATCATTTCCCCTCTTCAGGAAGCAAGAGAACAATAGGGTCTTTTTTCCATAGTTATATTTTTATTTTAATAATTATATCCAAGAAAACAAGTTCTAATTTTATGTGTATACTTGTAAAATCACTTTCATAGAGATACATAAAGGAAGAAGGAGAGATGTTTTACTAGTAGTTTTATGAAGGATGAGTAGTCTGCATGAAGGTTCCCCAGTTTCATTTCTGTTACTTATTTTTTATCACTAGCATCTTTGGCAGTACTCTTAGGGGGTAATATGCTGAAGAGGAAATATGGAGGTTCCTTTTGAACATAAGCAAACACTCTTTTACTGTGATGCTGAAGATTGCTTAGAGGCTGCAGTCTCCATCTTCAGAAGTTTTCAAAAGCTGTCTGAAAATGTGTCTGGGTAGTCTGCTCTACGTTGCCTGTTTGAGCACTAGAGTCTGAGAGGGTGACATCCAGAGGTCCTTTTGAACATCAACCACTCTGTGGTTCTTCGAAGCCAATGAGAACAGAAAACTGGGACTTGCAGGCCAAATATTTCCTTTTGAGATCACCATCCCAGTGAAAAGATTCTCCTTTGTTGATTGACTTGGTAGGAAGATAGGACTGCAGAGGATGTTCTGGATCACGTGGTTTTTTCCTGCCTGCTGCAGCCAAATACATCATACAGCAATATCCATAAATACACCAATTCTTAATAAAAACCCCTCTATATCTTTACAAGTTGCTCCAATTTCTTTCTATCTAAAAGGTCAATATATTAATCTGATTTTCAGCCAACATATTTCATTAAATCCCATAACTTACTTGTAGAATTGGGCCATTCAACTTCTCGTGGTAAATTTTATCCATTTCATACACACAGGACATAGCTATAGCTGTCTACTTAGCTGCGTGTCTGGATTTGCATAGAAACAGTGAGAGGTACTTGGGCAGTTGTAAGCAAAATAAAAAGCTTTCAGACTCATAGCTGTATTAGCCAGTGGTGAATTGCCAGCATATTTCCAGTGAGAAAGCTGTGAAAACGTGAAAAAGTTTTCCTTCCTTTTTAATGTTTATCTTTCAATGAATTTATAGAAATAATGTTACACTAATGTGGCTTGGCAAAGTTAAAACACACCTCCTCTGGTTTTACCTTCTGATTGATATGTGATCACAAGTGAATTCAACAAAGAATGGTATGTAGAAATATCTCTACTCTTTCGCATTTAGTAGGTCAGTGTCATTGTCTCTACACTGAAATACTTGCTACCAAGCTTTCTGCTGTTGGTCTGACATCAGCAGGCAATGTAAAAATCCAGGTCCAAACCACCTTTCTGCAAAGAAGAATTTTTCTCTAAGTTACAATAAAATTAGGCAAACAGAGAGTGCACATACAGGAATTTCGAGGTATTTTGTTAGTGTGTATGCAGACTAAGGAGTAAATCCACTTGGAGCAGTACTTTTAATAAGCCTCACAACTAGAAATTAATAATGGCTAGCATCTTAGAAATTCAGGAAGTGTGACATATGCTCTTTGATGATAAATGGACAGAGAGATATCCTCTGAAGTGAGCAATCTCAGTGGCCCATATACACTTAGCTTTCTTAGGGCCAGATGGAGAGAAACGGTAATGTAATGACCTTCTCATAGATTCAAACACCTGCAATCCAGCAGGCAATGTTGCTAATGTACTGCTGGCCATATAACTGCTGAACAGGTGTCTTCCAGACAAAGAATGCAGGAGGAACAAGCTTCCAGGGCAGCTGCATTATGAACATTTCAGCCTGCTCACTGAACAGACTGAACACTAGATTAGATTACAGAAAATGTTGAGTTCTTTTATATATATATATATATATATATATATTTGCATCTATGGGGATCTAAATCTATATCATCTATATGTACATCTATATCTATATCTGTATCTATTTATTGTTTAGTTTTCAGTTTTGTAACTAGGAGTAGTGCACCTAGGGAAGAAGGAATGTGGAAAGAAAATAATGAAGAAGCAAAAATACAGATCATTACCTACCCAATCCAAAATACAATGGAACGAAGCTTGGTTATTAAAAAAATTATAAAGCATATGTTGAACTCTTACCCTGCTTTTACGAAAACCCCAGATTGTACTTATTTTCAGTGTGGTCTTTTGTTCCTTTTTTTTTTTTTAATTCACTGCATTGCGTGCCCAATTTTCTTCCCCAATTTTATTTTCTATTGACATTTGAATCTGATTTTTTTGTTGTTGTTGTTGCTGTCATCAGCTTTTATGTTGAAACTGCTTTGGAAACCTGAAATATTATTACTTTAAGACAAGTTTTCTACAGTATTGCATTCTTACGGGAATGTAGTTTTAACTGCATAAAGATATTGCAGTTCAGCTTATAAGCCCTTTGTGTGTAGGAATGTGCTTTACCAGCAATGTGCACTGTGGAAAGAGCAAGAACTGATGCAATCAAAGCAATGTCACTTAGGAACAGAGACAAATACTGGGAGACATGATCTTTTTATCAGAAGACTGGTCTTTTCATCAAAAAACCCCCACAATTTGTGTATTTTATTACACTTCCTTTTACCACAAGTCACTAATTTCCTGAAATATGGATTTAGAACAGTGAATTTCAATCTCTTTAGATTTGCTGACTCATTGACAGTTGCAAAATTCACACAAAACAAATGAAAAGTCTCCCCCAAATGAAATACTTTTCTTATTTCCATTCCACAGATTGCTCACTAGTTGCTGGACCACATATTTATTACAGTGAAGAAAATGTGCCACATATTATCTGTGACTGAGAATGGGCAAGACTTCCCAGTAAAATACGATCTCAAAAGTAATTAGTGCAAAGAATGGCTATGGAATGACAAAAATTTCCATGCCAACAGACCCTCAAAACAGGCTCAATCACCTGGTTTTTTGAATATCATTTAGGGCCCTGGGAGGATGTTCAACATCACTTCCATTGGCTTATTTCTCCCAGGAGTGAAATTTTGCATCTTCATCAGGTATGACACGAGGGTTAATTATGAGACTGTGGCAAGCCTTCAAGTTTCTCTCCAGAGCTCAGGAAACTGGAGTGCTGTGACTTATTACTTTAATACTCAGCTGCTGTCATATCACTGTTCCCTTTGTGCTTCTGTTGCTATTATTTTATTTGTATCCATTACTTATTACTACTATTATCCTTATGTACCCATATAGACCCTAATTTCTCTCTTTAAAAAATAACTGTCTTACATGTTCTCCAAAAATATAACAGGAGATTTTCTTTGTGAACCTAAAAAACCCCTGTTATTTCAGTAAAACATGTCCTTATTGATATTTTATTCTATGTAACACCAAAACACCCCCAACTTCCCCAAAAAAAACCCTTCTTAAAAATTTATGAACAGCCAGTGATATAAGCTGTCCTGTTACATCTTAAGTAATGCAGAATGAATTTGTCAAAGATTATGCTTTTAAATAAATAAACAAATAAAAACAACACATTTTCTATGGACATATATGGTCCACATTTTTTCCTTGCATATGGAAATATGTATATCCCTTTTGAAATCAAACAAAGGCCATAGGTCCTTCCAAGGAGTTGCTCTTATTTTGCTAAGGTTTTGGGTTTTTTCAGCTTTCTTTGTGAATCAAGACAAAACTTTTCAGGTGGAAAACTTAAGATCAGAGATGTAAATCCATATATGCAGCACATTATGTATGATTCAAAGAGTAGAGTTGGAGTTGAGTTTTCTTTCTTCAGATCTTCCCTCTGTCTCAGTTTGAGATAAGTTTAGGAGGAAAACACTCTGGAATGATCATCTTCCCTAAAGAAGGCAGGTTTTCGCACTCCCTCCCCTACTGATATGAAAGGAATTTCCTGGATGAAAGTGAAAAAACCCTGTTTATTTAACAAGCAGAGTGCCCACAAGGCATGGGAAAAAATGAATAACTGTTAAGGTATTAAACCTCCTCGATGTGGAGAAAGCTGGTGGATTTAGAGTCTTTTCTGTAGCTCGACTTCTCCTGAGGTCCAGGGCTGGGATGCGGTGTCCCCACGGTGTCCAATGATCTGGTTCTGAGATCACAGCTAAGCCGACCAGTCCCAGGAGAAGCCACAGAAATCACCGGAGAAATGCTGTTACAGGACCAGGAAAAACTTGCCTCAGCTAACAAAAAAGAAGCTAGCTAAAAATAGGAATGTACTCTCTCCTGCTGCAAGCAGAGCCAAGCAACATGGGGGAGGTGAGCTCACACCTCACAGAGGAACTTCCCTCGGCTTCTCTCCCCCCTCTCCTGGACTCAGCTTAAAGCTACAGGACCCATTTCTGGGCATAAAGCAGATGATAGGGGAATAAAGTATTATCATAAAATCATCCCAAGACATTTTCATTTTGTTGGAGTAAAATCTGTTCAGGTTTTCAAACACTGTACCCTAAACTTTGTAAGCTGTCTTAAAAAACATATACAAAAAATTTAAACTCCATGCTATTGCGTTTTCAAGAACGCACAGAAGTAAAACTCTAATAAAGGAAAGACATATGACCTGGTAGGATGGACACACTCAAGGCACTCTCAAGAAATTGATTTTGTATTAATTAGCCAGAGGATATTGTTACGGGATTTTTATTATTTTCATCAGAATTTTTTGGAAAGTATTTTGTTACAAACACACTGACAGAAAATGGTAGTTTCCCTGAAGTACATTTTTTTGTGGGAACATACTAGATTGAACATAATTTTAATTGGTAAAATGATGTCAGTTTCAGCAGAACCAGTAGCCCTGTGCTGAATAAATTCAGGTCAAATCCAGAACTGAATACCTGCCTCAGTCAGAAGTCATACCCAAATTCAGCCATCTTGGTTGTAGTGAGGCCTATTTCTTTTTTGAGGAGGAAGTAATGAAATTTCAGTCATTCCCACCAGAACTTCTCTACTTCATATAAGTAGTCTTTGGGAGAAAGGGAACAAAAGAAGCCTCTACAGACTTACTTTGAAGTCTCTTATCACAATCAGAATAACTTGGTTCTGTCATCTGAACTGATTAACATCAGCAAGACATTTTCTTGCTTTCTTTAAAAGAAGAACAACACAGCTATTTCAAAGGTTTCAGAAGTGCTTGAAACTATTTACACTATAGCTCTGTTTGATGGTTAGGGAAAATAATTTCCCATCTTCACCTCTCACTCTCTTGCCAATATCATATTTTTTCTTGTTTAAATATTTACATTAACTGAACAAACAATCTACGCTAGCTGATGTTTTGACCAGCTGTTTGATATGTGTACGGGTGAGCATGTAATTATGTATTTCATAATATTTTTTCATCATTACTATAATTATTTTAATTTAACTTTCATCTTTATTTCAATTATATTTAGTTACACACATAAATGTAAGTGGTCCCTGGTCTTCAATAATTTGTTTTCCTCTATGTCTTCATAAACACTGTTTTTACATTGAGCTATCAAAACAAGCTCAGCATGTCATTTGTACTTTTTACAGATAGAATGTGTAGATGGTATTTCTCACATGAATTTTATTTCAAATTCATGTGCTATTATTTTGTATTCCCTTTTTTATCTTTTTGCTATTTTTATCTGCAAAAAAAATTCTCAGTTAAGTTATCATGCTATCAAAATACTGCTTCCCTTCCCCTCCTTCCCTTTAATCTGACATATAGAGACCAGTGTAGGGAATTAATAGTTCTGACCACTCTTCTTCCACCAGTTTTCAATTCTGTGATTACCATTCTAGTCCATTCTTGAGAATTGTGCTTGATGACAGTCCAAGCAAATCTTCAACAGGAATGCAGTGTAGTTTCTGCCTTAACTTTCTTCAAAATTCCCTAATACAACACATTTTAATTATACAAATATGTTCTGAAATATTTTTATTTTAATTTTTTTTATTTTTTTTTTTTTATTATTTTTCAAGCTCAGTTTGCATTTCTGACCTTGAACACCAGTTAGTGGTCAGTAAATTGAGGACTTTTTCATCTGCCAGAAACAGGACCAACGTATGATTGTCCTAGTGCCACTAGAACATAGTCTAAGTACTACTGATGTTACTTTCTGGGTCTACTGTTCAGCTTCTCAGGCTATTGGGTGGTGTTTTGGATGCTTGTAAACTTCTTCTGCTGTTCCTTAGGTAAGCATGTAAAATCCACCTTTTCTGTAGGTTAATTGTATAAAATCCATTCCCAAAGCTCACTATACTGATACTACACTCTATTATATTTGGTGGCAGGAATGTCTAAGCATAGAGAACGGAAATATCATGCAACTGAGTGCTCCAATTTATTTTTGTCAGAACTCAAGTCCAAGAACTGAGTCAATTCAATGCAAGGAAGGGGAGAGGGTTGCCTCTCTGGCTTTAAGAGTGTTTAGACTAATAGGAAGATTGCAGAAAGACAAAGAAACAGCAGAAAGGAAAGAAATTAGACATAGGGGTGAAATAAGGTATCAACAACTGAGTACACACAGGAATCAGGAGGTAAAACATGAAGAAGCATAGTTTTGGAGTTAAAAGCTATCAATCTAGGAAACTGGAGGTTGTAAAGACTGGTTTTGCAATGGGGCATCAAACAGATACTAAATGTGATAGAATTTGAAAAATTAAAAATTTATCGAATATTTTAAAATTTAACAAATCTAAATATTTTAATGAAAGGTTTTACTTGACATAATTTTTCTTATGGTATATTGAGGGGTTTTTTTTTTGTTGTTGTTGTTTTGATTGTTTGGTTTGGTTTGGTTTCGGTTTTGGTTTTGTTTTAATTTTTTTGCATTGGAACTCATAGAAAACTCATGGAATCACAAATATAATTGGTTTAGGAAGGAGTAGGATATTATTTATTATGATTATCGTATTTTCTTATGAGTTAATTCCATAGTAAAAGATGAATCTCCCTCTAGGAAACAGGCAAATAGAATTCTGTATCTTATAAAAAAAATTTAGAAACAAGTTTGAAACAGAAGACAGCAATGCTTCTATATGAACAAAAGTTTGGACGAATAAGTATTTAGAACATGGCTTACAGAGCTAATTCAATCAAAGATGTAGCTGGGAATGATGTGCATCAATAAGAAATCAGAGCTGTTAATAAGGGGCAGCTCATCCATTATTGAAACTGATGTCTCAGAAATGTAAATAAAGACAACTAAAAATAAAGACTACTCAAAATAAATCCTCACAATTTAGTACATACTGACAGCATTCAACTACATGGGGTTGTTACAATGCTTTTCAGATTGGAAACACTTGAATTGGATTTGTGTTTGTTTGACACAGTACAATTTTTTAACACAGTACAATTTCAGGGAAATACATGCAATAGACACAGAAATCAAGGCCCATTTGCTGAATCAGATATATTGCCAATTGCCTCTTAAATCAATATCTGTATCCAAATAACAGAATTTTATTTTTCTATAAAAATAGGTTTTGTTTCCAAACATATATTTATAGAAGCCAGTAACTTTTTGCTGAATCAATACATTTTCATTTACATCAATACACTTATTTCTCAGCTCCAGATTTTTCAGTCAGAAGTACTTGCCAATCCAATGCATATTTCCAGACAACACATATCCATTCAAGCTAACCCAATACAGCTGCATCTGCTATTCTGCTATGAATAAATACAATGTTTTTCTATGGAATTGAATTCATATTATTGAAAACAACATACCTGAAGCTATCACACTTTACATTAAATCAGCATGGTGCAACTGCAACCAAGATTTGTCATTTATTTTTCAGCTTCTGCTGAATGCATACTCACATATTGAATAGGCAGTGTTTTGCTGGTCAAAACTTTGAGCGAGTTGAATATATATATTCAGGTATTTTCCAAGTGGAGCTCAAATGCTTGCAATAGTAATGGAAAACCAGGTCTCATTACTCAAGCAATTTTGCTTTGCTGTAACTTCCAATTCTTAGGACTGACAGGTGAAGGGCAAAATATTCTGGAGACCAACTCCTCAAAATCTCATTACAATCTCCTTCTCTTCTCTACTTGCTAAGTGTAAGTTGCCAGTAGTGAAAAAGTGATTGTTTTGGGTACAGATCCAGAAAGGATGAATAGAGGTCCCTTTTATTTCTATTTACAGTGTGGATCACCAGAGAGAAACTTTATCCACAGGAAGCTAGGGTTTTAATTTTTAATTTTTTTTACTTCAAAGTAAACATGAGGGTGTGAAGAGGTAAGATACTTTGTTGTAGCTGACTTCCCGCATCAGCACTTTTTTTAGTATTCTTTCATGATTCCTACACTGATATTTCATTCTGTCTACCATGAAAACATTTTCTATTCAGTTCTGAAGATGAAAGAAAGGTGAGCACTTTTTAAGGCCAAGTCACTTATCAGTTATCTTTGTTGGTACAACATTGGTGTTTGAAGAAATATTTGGCAGTGCTACATATTTTGCCCTTCCCTCTCTCCTACAGAAGTTAAAAAACTGATGAAGAAAGAAGTATAGTAACAAAATTGCTTGTCTATGAACTCTTGTTGGGGGCCCTCCCCCCTGCCATGTATCCCTGGCAGAGGGGCCCTGAGGGCACAGGCACGGGGTTTCCCTGCCCCTGCTCAGCCTCGTTCCCATGGGTTGGTTTGTGTTCCCTGCGCGGGCAGAAGGACCCTCGAGTGCCGTGACTGGAACAGTTCCTGGGCAGAGCCCCGGCCATGCGGCTGGAGAAATAAACACCTCTGAAACAGCTACCAAGAATCTGTCCGTATATACTTCTTTTCCACGGGACTTCTGGTTTGATATATGCGTGTTACAGTAATCCCCGCTGTAACAAACTCTGTTTCCAATGAACAAATAATTAGGATGACTATTTTAAGCATATGTAGTATAATTAGAAAGAGAGCATTTTCTCTGTATAGTGTTTATCAAAAATGTTTTCATGCTGCTTAAAAGATTTTTATCTGACAGTGGTAAACAAAGTAAAACAAGAATAGTGACAGCTACAAAAGGAGAAATGGATTTCATGTTAGCTTTTACTCACAATAAATTATTTTCTTTTCCTTAAGCCTAGAACCCACCAAGACTGACTGAGAAGACTTTTAGCAATTCAATATAATAAGCCATGAAAATTTCCTCAAAATACTTGTATTGTAATAGATTTAAATATCAGTCACATATGCATGAACCTACTTCTATCTTTGCAGCCTTTCTATAGTGGAGAGTAACATCCAGGGAAAGAAACCCACAATTACGTTTTCAGATAAGGATTTATGTTTTCATTATAATGTTTGACCTTAGGCTGAAGATATTTACTCAATACAATTTCTTATAACTACCATACCAAATGTAACCTTAATGATACTCCATGGTTCTGTGATGCAAATTATAATCTGTTCATGATTCCTATTTGGGCAAATGAAGCCTAATTAAGTCTTTTCTATTCAGGGAAACATTACACATATAAAGAGGATTTTTTTTTTTTATTGGAAAAGCAAGGTCAATATAAACAATTAAAAAGAATTTGTTGCTGAGCACTCTGAAAATGTAATTTCAAATGCTTTTTATTGGATTCAATTTAGGTGTTCCCCACTGGTTAATTTTTGAAGCACATTTATGAGAACTGCAAACTTCACTGTGTCCTGAAATCTACTTCTTCATTAAATTAAAAGTGAACTAGACTTACTTTAATAAACTATTTCACATAGCCTTTTGCTCCATAAATAAAATTTTTTTTCCTAGAATGATCTTTTCTGCATTTGACCTGAGCGTATATATTTGTCAGTAACAAATGTACACTGCATGGTAAGGATTGACAAAAAGTATTTTAAGGTACTGTCCGGAGAAAATAGAGGTCTAACACTTCAATTTTGAGCAGTCTTTCTGAGGACCTTCATCTAATTTGCAAATATGTTCATGGATTGAATTTCATCGATAACTTCATTAAATCTCTTAGAATAATATTTATTTTCTCTCTATATATATATATTATTTGGACTTTAGATAAAGCTTTTCTGTATCAAGATATGGTAACATTATTAAGTAGAGAAATGGAAGTCAGGAATCTAATATTCAACTTCCCTGAGTGGACTGCAACATAATCTGGACTGTGGAGGATTGCTACAATATGGTTACCAAAATATTAACAGAAATAATGACATTAAATGAAATGCCTTTTTTAAGTTTTGAGTTTTTAAAATTGTGTTTGCAACATATATAACATCATAGTTATAAATGTTTATGCTAATGAAGGTTTCAACAACAGATTTTCTGACAGTGATTTTAATGGTATTGTGGCTTTAGCACTTCTGAATAGTACAATTGATCTAAATTCATAAATCTAATAGTAATGAAACCCTTCAGTGATCTGTAATAGTCTCTTTCCCTCCCTTCACCCTATCCCCCATCCCTGTGACCTGATGGGCTACACACTGCAAATGTTGGAATTGTGTCAGAAAATGCCCCACCACTAAGGAAAAGACACTGACAAATAGTTTTTTTTTTAACTGTCCTCTATATAACCCCATTCAGAGAAGGCCTGCAGAAAAGCTTTCCTTTTCCTCCCTCCCTCCCTCTCTTCCTTCTGTCTTCATGTCCTCACATCCTTTTTTCTCTCTTTCTGTTGTCTCCTCATTTTCTTTTTCTCTGTTTCGCTCTGTCTTTCTCATGTGGTACCATCAGGAAGAAGGCTATGTTTATCAGATACTAAATAATGTCTTCTATATTCAAAGCCTTTGATATTAAGTCCATATGCATATATATATAGTCAATATCCACATTGAATTTTACATATATTAATATGTAACATGTTAATATATTAATATATTTATATTCATATGTTAGCAGTTATCAATATTAATCAGTGCAGAATTTGATTGCATGCATGGAAAACAGTTCCTAATTCTACTGGTAATACACAAGAAAAAAGTTGGAATGCAATTACTTATTTCAACATCTCATTTGCTCTTCCATGTTAAATAGGAAATTACTTGTGTAGATAGCAGTGACATATACTTACTACAGTTCTGAAAAGAAAAGCTTTAGCAATGGGAGGTTGTGAGGGTATACTCCAGCCCTACCATGATATTCTCTGCCTTAAAAAGTTCTAACCTTTCTACCTTTTATTCTGATTAATCTATGGATTCCTAACAGAAATGTTTGTTCCTTGTGGGCTTCCTGTGCGGCAGAAGTGATATTACACTAGGCAATATTTTAACATCAGAAATGAAGAAAAAGAAATGTACACATTTAAAAGGTTTAGAACTTTTGAGGTATAAGTTCAGCTTCTTTGTAAGCAGTGATTTAGCCTTTTTAATCTATCTTTGTGCAAATCTGTTGCTTTGCATTCCAGTTTCTCTACTGTTGATCTAAGCTTTTTAACAAGAAGTGGCTTACCTTGTATTGCCCTCTCCCCTTCTCTCCCTCCCATCCACTCCCCCTTTCTTGCCTTCAGGCTTGTAAACACAGTTACAGCTTTCTTTGCCCTCTCCATCAGAGGAGGGGAAGTGATAGAGCAGCTTGGTGGACACCTGGCAATAGCCAAGGTCAACCCATCACAATCACTGTCAGAGTAAAGGATTTCTCCTGTTCTATTTAATCTAAATATATCAATTTTAAACTATTACCCCTTGTTCTGTCACTACAGGTCTCTCTCAGTCTTTCTTATAAGATCCCTTTAAGTACTGAAAGGCTGCACCAAGTTCTCCCTGGGGCCTTCTCCCCTCCAGGCAGAACAGCCCCAACTCGCTCAGCCTTTTTCCATAGGAGAGGTGTTCTAGTCCTCTGAACTATCAAGTAACACAATCTGCAATTTCCAAATGTAAACTGGAAGCTGTGGTAAGGCTGAAGAGACTGAGACTGGGATAAGGCTGAAGTGAAGCTGCTATTTTTTCTTTTCATACCGTGAATTATCTCACTATAAGTTCAGCATAGTTAGGTACTTTTCTTCAAACAGCTGTCAAGAGCATTCATTGTAATTGAACTATTATCTTTCAGGTGATTTTTTTTTTTGTAATTGATATTGAGAGATAGTATCATTTGTCTCAAATACAAAGTCTAAAACTGAAAAGCAGTTAGTATTCATAAACATCAAATTTCATAGTAATTATCACAGAAATATTTTCTATCGTATGTTTTTAGGCTAAGGCTTGGAAATTTTGCTACCAGATGTGTTTACATTTCTTATACATGCATTTGTTATATAGGTAGTGATAAGCTGGAGTTAAAAGGTAATCTCTGCCTCTTAACTGAACTTCACATGGCTAGAAATTGAAAAATGAAATTTTCTGTTCTGTGACAATGGCAACAACAACAACAACGAAAAAAGCAATTATAATTTCTACCTGCGCAATATTTTACATAAATCTCATTATGGCATCTGGACAGCTATTAATCTGATTATTCAAAAACCTTGATGAGCTCTCTTTTTAAAGATGATCTAGCATCTATTTTTAGTATAGCACAAAAGCACACTTTCAGGATGTAATTTTAGTATGTTGTTGTCGTTCCTTTCACATTTTTAGTACAAATCACTAAAAAACATGTGCCATGAGCCTCATCTCAAACCTATTTTAGTTAATGGAAAGAATCTCTCTGACTCTAATGGATTTGGACCCATTCCTTTTTCATTTGGATAGGTTGCTAAACTCATCCCTTTTTCAAGAGTTTTGGAAAAAGAAAATGTTTTCAAGACTGGGTCTGCATTTTATGTTTTGGTTTGCTTCTTTTGTTTTACTTCAAGGATGAATGGGAAAATGCCTTTCTGGGGAAATCTAGTGAGTGTTTTTCAGTTTCACTAGTATTTGGAAAGGTGATAGTTAAAGATATTCAACGAGTTCATGCTTGCATGTATACATACACACAAATACAAAAGCTCACGTGCACATATGCATATGATTTGTCTAAGTCCTTATCATATGAAAGAAAGCATTACGTGTTCTTCTGTTCACCTCTAAGGAATGAACAGTATTAAAATTTCTAGAACACCCAATCATAGTTACTTTAGATATGCAGACTATCAATCTACAGTTATGAAAAAATTATTATATAATTATGACCATATGCATATTACCCTGAAAGAAGTTAAGTCAGATCTCATGGAAATAGGAATAGGATACTAAACCTTCAGGGGGGAAAAAAAAAAAAAAAGGCCTAATTCATTGTGGTTCCTGGATAAGAACACCTATTTGAAACTTTCCAGAAACTCTTTATTTTTTCTGTATTTTATTTCAAAATGAAAAGGAAAATAGAATAATCCCTCTGAGATAGTTAAAAAGGTGTTTTGACAATGCAGCATATGCAACCAAGCCCTGCCAATGGCTGTCATATCAACATATGCCCAATGTTTCCTTGGTACAAACTGTTCCTGGCAGCTGCAGGCAATGTTATTACTATTAGAGCCATTTTATATTTATGCCCTTACTTGTTTTGAAGTGCAAGTAGAACTGGTAAGTGATACAGAAAAATAATAATAAAGATTGTGTTTGCAAGAATGTGTAAGAAGCCTCTTTATTCCAATTACTCCTATGAGAAACATGCAAAATAACAGACTGAATAGCCCTGCTTCAGGCACTTTTCCACCTTAGGCCAGTGCTAGCATTCCAGAGGATGTGCTAGGAAATGAGAAGGGAATAAGTTCTGTCTCTCAGAGAACAGCATATTTAAAGAATGAAAATTCTAAAAAGGAGGTAAAAAACACTGGTCATTCTAAGGGTAGAATGGCATCTCCACACACTGGGAAGGTCTAGATACTGAAGATACACTGAAAGGGTGTTAGCCATCAAGCTAACTGCATTCACTGACAGTTCTTCGGTAAACAAAAGTCTTTCAGCACCTACAAATGTACATGACTAAAGACAGTCTGAATGTGTACACAAGAAATACATCCGTGCTAAGAAGCTAGATGGAGGATTGGCTTTGTGGTAAAAACTACTGTGTTAGAAACTTCACAGTTCCTTTTGGGCTCCTTTTACTATTCCCATAGTAAGCATGCAAAAATCTCTAGACTGCTCTTGCACATTTCTACGCACGTGAAGGCAAGTGCCACAACCTAGAGCCAGACTAACCTTTATGCTCAAGGATCAGTTTTATTCATTTATTGAATTTGTTATGGGTGTAGAACTTGCTATTTATGCTGAATCATGGTATTATTTTGTAGAAAAATGCACCAATATTCATCAGGAAAGTAGCAAAGTAAAAAAATAGAATAAAAATTAAAACCATTTATAATCTCTTTCCAGGAAGAAAGCATCACTGAATTTTGTCTGTAGAGTAGCACGGATCTGTGTCTGTTCAGCAATTATCATATTTATAGTGTTGGAGTCTTCATTGATCCGTTTAATAATTAGTATTTAAACCAGCTCATTGATTTGGTGACAGTTGCCCAAAATACTTTTTATTATATTATTATTATTATATTATATTTATTATTTATACTTAGATACTTTTTATTATGCTACCTGGTGATAGGTTATGTACTTCTAAGCAAGCAGCAGGAACAAAGGAAAATGACCTCAGTGGGAGAGTTGTAATTTCCTTGCAATGTGTTTGCATATGGTGCAGATGGTAGGGGAAAAAAACCCAGCCAGCACATGCTGATAGATCTGCTGGAATGATATTGGTGCTATTCAGATCAGTAGATAAGACATTGGCCCTACACCCTAGATAGAGAGAATTCCTGTCTTTATGCATTGTGATCCTATTTGTCTAGGTGGCATAAATTGCTGCATTCCATGTTTGACAGATATATGCATTTAAATGTGTTAGACTGTAAATGGCTCTGTAAGAAAAATTACTTTTCTGTCATAATCTGGTTTTCCTTATCAGCATTTTCTGGACCCTCCAAGGTCCACCTTAAAAGAATATATGAGGAAAAAAACCAGACACACTTGCAGTTTTAATGATAAAATTATAATGATTCAGATGAGGGATTTCAATGTTAATACAATGAATATTATCAAGAAAGAAACAGATCTCAGTTTTTCCATATCATGGCATCAGAGACCAGTCCAGGTGGAGAATGTGATGTGTTCTAAACATATAAGGTTATACCACACAAATGCTTGTGTGGATTATCTGCATTTGAGGAAACCAGTAAATTTTCTGTTTTTTGTTTAAAGCCAAGATTTGAGGAGATTCCTGTATAGTGTCACCAAAACAGCAGCGATGGCTGAGCTGAATTCTTGTGAGAAGGCACCTGGTGTCCCTGTCCTTCATCAATCACTTTTCTTTCATTTTATTTCAACTTTTAGAAGAATGTTCCTTTTCTTTTATATCACATAATTCTCCATTACTGACCATAAATCAGGTGCAATAGGATTGAGTTAGTGTTCTAGCAGAAAACTACTACTTAAGATATGAATTTTTAAACAATTGTTGCTTTTTTCTGTGGTACTCTTTCCATTAGTTTGGATTTACATACTTCTACAGTGTATTTCAAAAGTTTTTTAAAGACAAATACTGTGTTCAACAGTAATTTATGTAACAGCCATTAGAAATACATCTTTATGACAAAGCTTTATCTAGTAGCTGTATTCTTGGTTTTAAGAAATTTCCAAAAATCAATGAAAACTTTAAAAAGCTGTATTCATTACAATATTTCATGGGATATATGTGTGATATTATTTAACATGTTAAATAATATCACACAGGTAGAACAGCAGTGGTGTTTTACACTGCCTGAAGTAGTGACTGAACTACCTAATATAACAACAGGTCAGGCATGCCATCAATGTTGTTCTGATGCTAATTTACTATAAGGGAAAGCAGATTACATGGAGCAGAGGGAACTACAGCTATTAAGGAGATACTGGTTTGCCTCAGAATCTAGAGTTTTTGTATTTTATACCCTATACTGCAAAGACTACAGCTTACAACATAGTGAAAATAAATTTAAGAAGCAAATTTTTGATGACAAATGTTAAGTTGGATCACAAAAAAAACCCCAAAACCAGAGGTACTCTATATTATATGATTTAAAAAGTTAAGCATGTGTATGCTGCATTTTTATAGCAATACAATACCAGAAGCAATACATGTATACAGAGAGAGATGAAAATAGATCCCTTGTCTTTCAGAAATGCTCAAATATTTCTGGAACTAAAATTGTTTAGGGGAAAATGTAATTGTTTAACATTAATAACTTAATAATTAAATAGCATATTTATTATTCAAAAATTATTTATATTTATACATTCTTGCTTTAAAAGTAAGGAAATTTAATAATTCTTTTTTTAAAATAAAAACATATATGATACTCAGGATTAAAAAGCACCAAAGGGATCATTTAATTATTCTTCTTTAAAGACAAAGAAGTTTAGAAAGTCATTTTTTTACAATACATATTGATAAATTTTTAAAACAATACAGCTTATTTTGGCTCTGCTGAAAGCTTATAGGGATTTAACAAGTGCTGCACAGAAAAGTGATGCTTTGCTTGTTTTAGTTAAAAAATAACATCTGCCTTTGCCTTTCTAGCAACAGGATCTTTTCATATAACCATTGGAGCCAATTTAAGAAAAAGGCAGTCTGCCACTCATCGCTGTTTAAATCAATTTGTAGATGCTATTATCATGGGAACTAATCAATGTATGCATTTTCTTAAAATTGGCACCAGTGGCAGGCATCCAAAAACATATTTCAAATATCATTGTTGAGGATACACCATTGCTATTTTGAGTATTTTATATGTAAATACAGTAAAATAATTCACATCCAAAAAAGACTGAAAATTATGCATATGCTTTATAGCTATTTGGAGAAACATTGACTGCAAATCTTCAATGAATCGTACACTGTTTAACAATGGACTCTTTTTAGAATGTAAAAGGTCTGCTGTACAAGTCCATAAATAAAATAGGTGCCTACCATTTGGAATGAATGATGACATGGCAGCCCCACAATGCTGAATAAAGTTATTGTAGTGGGCTGATGATGGCTGCATGCCAGGCACCCACCAAAACCATTCTATCATTCCTCTCTGCAGCTGGACAGGGGAGACAAAATATAATGAAGGGTTCATGAGTTAAGGACAGGGACAGATCTCACCAAATACTGTCATGGGCAAAACAGTCTAGATATTAACTGAATTTATTACTAACAAAATCAGAACAGGATAATGAGACTGAAAATAAGCTCTTAAAAACACCTTCCCCTTGCCCCTCCCTCCTTCTCAGCTCCACCTTCTCCCCTAGAGGCACAGTGAAATAGGGAACGGGGATTATGGTCAGTTCATCACACGTTATTTCTCCTGCTGCTCAGGGAGAAGAGTTGTTCCCCTGCTGCATCGTGAGGTCCCTCCCACAGGAGACAGTTCTCCATGGACTTCTCCAACATGAGTCCATCTCATGAGCAACAGCTCTCTGTGACCTGATGCAACGTGAGTCCTCCAATGTGAGGCAACAGCACCCCTCAAACTGCTGCAATATTGGTCATTCTTGCACGGGGAGCAGTCCTCAGAGTCTTTTGCATTGCCAAGGATTGGTTCTGCCAGACATGGAGGAAGCTTCTGACAGCTTCTAAGAAAAGTCACCCCTGTAGCTCCCCTGTTACCAAATCTTAGACATGCAAACCCAATACAGTTATTAACTCCCAAATGCTTAACAGCACTAGTATTCACAAAAACTTAGATTCTCTAAGTTATTCCATAGTTAAAAAGATCTCAAAGGATTCACAAAACATATACTACCCCAAGTTTACTTTGTGTTTCTCTTTTGCTGATTCCTGCTGCTCGTCTTCTGAAGTTGTGGCATTCAATAGTGCTGTAAAGTTGGGATTAAAAAACCCCAAATTTTCTTCATTTAATTTAATCCTTTATTTCTCTAGCAATGCTGCTAGAATTTTTAAACTGTGCTCTGGAATTTAAACATCTGTTTCATCCTCTATCCGATTTTTCGTGTTTTATAGACAGGACATGCAGTGTTTGTTCCCATTATTTTTTCTGCCTGTTTATCAAATGCTTCTTTTTTGGCACTTTATCAGAAGCTGATTGTCTATCTTGATTACTGACCTAATACTGTAATCCATCAAGTTTTTACCTTCCTCTCCATATTCTCAAAGTGCTTTTCAGCAGGCAGTTAAAAAATGACAAGACTGGATTCTTGTGTTTAGAGCAGATTTAATAATAATAATACTAACAACAAGAACAACTTTATAGGTAATGCAATTTTATCACCTGCTCGTGGTCTTCTGAGAAAGCCATTTTTAGACATTTAAACAGAATGGAAAGAAGGGTTTTTTTCCAAGTTTAACTTACTTAGGTGTGTCAGAGATAAAAACACCACCAGCAAAAGTTAACTGCTAGGCTATAGTCCATTCCACTTAATTTACACACTCAGCTGAAGCAGACTTCTTCAGGTGAGACATCAGAACACAAAGTTAATTTTGTAGCAAGTACTCAAATCTCAGCTTCAGGTGAAGCAAAATAACTTTACATATATAAATATATATGTCAAATGTCAAGGATGTTGATCAGACTAATTGGCAATTTTAAATCTTTATTTTTAATCTATACGGTAGGAATTCCTCTTAAATTAACAGGAGGAAAAATACTGGAGGTGAAGAAGCCTGGATGCTGGTAGGAAATGAAAGGGGTAACAGCAAAGAGTGATTTAATGTCTACTAATCTGATATACTCCTAGAAGGAAAAAAACCAACCTAAAGTAGCATACTGTCAAGATGAATTAAGTTAGAATAGTCTGAAAGACTTCACTGAGTTTAGAAGTCACTTGCTTTAATCAAGACTAATATATTGCTGATTAATTCCTTAATTGTAGAAGTTTTTGTAAGAGTAAGCCTATTAGTTCTGCATTTAGCCAAGTTAGCTCTTCTGAATATTTGTTTAGGAAGATAATTTTTTTTCCTCTTAAGGTTTCCTTTGAGGAATATTTAAAAGTACTGAACCCCATTACAAAGTAAGATTCATTTCAGTAATACAATTTTTGTACAGATTCTAATAATTCAAGGTTAATATTGAAAGATTCAGAAGGGATTTACTATGTTTCAAAAAGCTCCAAATTTTATTCTTGGGTTTTAGGTGTAAATTTAAAGTATTTAATGAGAACTTGAGCTCATGAAGGATCTATCTTTCAAGAACAATCTTTCAGGGTAAAGAAAGAACTGAATAGATCAAATTGTTGCTTGATGTCCAGGAAGCAGAATACTGGAAAAATTGTCTAAACAGCATTCCATAATGGCAATTCCAGTGTAATTTTAAGAAGAAGAATAGAAATCTGTTATAGAAGTTATCAAGACTAAAAAAGAAGTAAAGGAGATAATATAAGAGATAAAAAGAATGAGAGGTGGTTTAACTCTCTTTCAAAAAACTATGACACATTAGAAGGTGATTCACACTTTGTTCAGGAACCAAAAATTATTTTAATGTATAGTTACACTAGCTTTGTCATTCCAAATGTTTAAGCAACTTACTCTGAGAGTACAGATAATGAACACATAGGTATATAGCTGGGTTCTCAGTGTATCCCCAAGCAATAGTACACAAAGTAAAAGAATAACGCTTGCATGATGCATGGTCAGCAGGGTGCCAAAACCAGTCTCCTGAAAAATCTGACTAAGGAGACCTGCTGTCATCCCTGGTAGATGCAATTGCTGAGCAGCAATGGCAACTTTTTGGGTGAAATGTTGGGAGATAGTGGCCATGTGACCAGTTAGGCGTGGGAATGGAAGACACAGAGGCAGATGACCTAGAAATATTCCTGTTAGATGATCTAAGTTATTGCAGTGTCACTTTTCTGTTTTGCTTTTAAAGTCACACCTATTGTCTTGCTGGTCATGGTTACCTTATGTAAACTTTGCAACAGAATCTAAATATTATTTTACTGTATGTGATTATTTGAAAATAGCTGCTCAAATTCTCTTCTATCTGGTATTTCCAGACAGAAAGTGTGAACAGTTTTAAAAATATTTTCAAATTACTGATAAACACTGTCTTTACTGCTTATTTTAATTTCAGGTTTTTTGTTTATTCTACATCATTTCCCCTCAGCCTGTCTTACAAACTATATGACAGCCAGAGAAATGCTGAAACTGAAAACACAGAAATGTGAAGAGTTAAAAATTTTTATTCCCACCCATCACTGATTCATTTTGGAAAATATTTGACTAGGTTCACGTTTGCAGATTTTGACTCCTTGAAGAAGCTTAACAGGGACACCAAGGGAAAAAGCCAGAGGTAAGCTAGAAACCAGTTTGGAAATGCTCCTAGAAATGTCTGTCCTGAGTACAGCTCTCCATCAGAATCTCCCAGCAACAACTGAAAACTTTATGAATAAATTACTGTAATGAACAAGCAGAAATTTGTAGTGTTGAATTTGTTTCTTTAATACTGGAAATGCCTTTATTAGCCCAAGAGTGGATCTAATGTCAAATTTAATGTCAAATGAATGCTATTAGAGTGACAGTTTTTGTAGCAGACTCAAGAATACTCATTTTCTTAGTGTGTGCTGTAATATAGATGTTCTCTTCATATCTGTATTGAAAAATTTCTGTTGAGCATAAAACTTAGCGATGCATGTACATTTTAAGAGATGGCTTACTGTATTGTAGGTCTTATTGTGAGAATTTATGGTTACCCTATTTAGTTGAGAGAACCAATTATTCCTGATATTATCTACCTTTCTGGTAAAAAGACAAATACCCTTCAAACTTTATGTAACAGCTCAGAGGAATATGTTTTTTCACTTGTACTTGTCATGGCCCTGAGAGCACCACGAGTCCTGACTTACGCTGCTAAGCCCCACAGGGGCTCCCTCCCAGGGGCTCCCTCCCACCCTGGACAGAGCACAGGGCTCTGTTTCAGCCCAGCATGAAGCCAGCAGTCCCTGTCCCAGCCATTTTGCATGGATGTTGGTCTCCAGCCCTGTCTAAAATGTCAGCAAAGGAATTGCTGTGTTGGTTTGTGCTTCCAGCCTTGTCTGCAGTTAGTGAGTGTGTTTAGAGTGGTGATATGCATTCACTCTTACTGCTGCTGGGACCTAGGGAGAGAGAATCTCAGCATCCTGGCTGTATGGGCCTGGAGGGTGAGAAAACCCCTTGGCTTGAGCATTGAGCAACTCTGGCTCCAGTGGGCCTGGAAGGAGCAATCCCGTGTCCCCAAAGACCACTGTTTTCAGGTTTCTTGAACACAGCTGATGTTTTACCTTTATCCATGTCATGTTGTTGCTGTCCTGACTTCACATATGAGTTTTAATTTCAGATATTTCATGCTATTTACCTGTTGGTGCAAACGACTGGGATTTCAATGTTTGGTTGAAAAAAGTGCTCGGTGACGGTAACAGGTGAACTGCATGTCGCAATAGAGGTGCCTGTTCCTCCTGTGCCTCCTGCTCCCTTGCTTGCAGCCATTTGCAGACTTCCCTGCAGCCCTAAGATTTCACACCCTTCTCCAAGACATCATAACACCTTTTAATGCTGAAATTTTCCTCCTGCAGCATCCTCCTGTAAAAGGTAATACTTGGGAAAAGAAGAAAAATATCTTCATTTCAGAGAGCACATCTTCCAGCCTTTCAAAATGAAGATTTATTTTGTATCTTTGAGTTTTGCAAAATCTCGACCTGGCTTCACATTTGTATTCATGAATTTATTGTTTTGGTTTTTAAGCAGTGTGCTGCCATCAGACAGGAGATACTCCAGGACCACTTGAATTTTAAAAAGCTTCATGTACTTACTTTTCTTACTGCATCAAGTGCATAAGACACATTTTAAAATCTTTCTTCATTACAAAAGATTACATGGGATCTTTATAGAAAACCACCACTGTCTGTGGTTGGTAGCAGCCTTAAAATATGTCCTGCCAGAGCCCAAAGGCTGACAGATCCTTGTTGATAAATCCAGGTTTAGGCTTCAGTCATCCCAAAGGACGGGAGTAAAATGAGGTCTGACAGTGGCAGGAAGGGCATTCCAAACTCTCATCTAAATGAGTCAGTTTTTCTGACTTTTATTGAAGTTTCTTAATGCAATATGTACCAAACATAGACCAACACAGAGAGGAACAAGTTTTTCACACAACAGTGTTTTACTTTGCTATCCAAATACATACTTGGAAATTTGGACTTCAGTTGCCAATTATCCCAGTAGCATCTGACTAACTTCCCTGTACTCCACACACACAGTATTGCTTCTTCCTGATACCATTCCAGTTGCTTGTCTTTCTGCTCAAACTTCTCTGAGAGTAAACACAGATATTCCTCATATCAGTGTTAAACATTCTGAATTCAGCTTTATTTCCTTGCAGAAAATGTAGACGGTCCTGAAACTTATCTTCTTGATAAGTTTTTGCAAATGTGTCTCTGGAAGTCAGTGTAGCAGTGACATGACCACTACCAATTGTCTGCTGAATATGTGTAGAGGCAAGTGGAAGTATTTTTTTAGAAATCACTAGCAAGAATGAGATAGCTGGAGCACACTGTCAACACAGTTGTCTGACTCCAAACAGACACTGAAGCGTCCAAAGGGTAAAAATGTGGTTGGGTCAACTCCAGCAGGCACTTGTGCCTCACTATGGCATACAGTACAGGCACTAGCAAGCATGGCCACGCTCACATCAGGCATTGAATAAAGTGATTTTTGGCATGAACAGTAACTGGCAGTAGTTGTAACTTACATCTGCTCCTTTGAAATTAATTGTTGCTAAACTTCTATGTAAAAAGAAACATAAATCTTGCAAAACACTAATCACAAAGAAATAAAAGACTTTTCACTGGTTTTCAGATAACTCTTGACTTCATTCTGTCTGAAAGGAAATCAGTATTCAGGAGCACTTTGTTGCTAAATGTACTGTTACTAAAAGAGCTTTTGTGAGATGCCTTTCCTTTGAAAGTCAGGTAGAGAATCTTCTAAATTAAGTTATCAGCTCCCCTATTTTTTTTTTCTAATGTTTTTAATTCCAGCCTATATTTTGTGATATTCTGGTTTAGATTTTTCCTGGTTTTGAAGATGTTATAAATAATAAGCTACAGTGAAAAGGTAGTTCAAGAGTGTTTATGCAATATAGTTATATTATTTTACCTTTTCCTTTTTTCCTTATGTCAATGCTGATGATAACTTTGAACATCTAGTGTGGTTCATTTGCAGCTAGATGAGGCACTGTTAAATTATCCTGCTGCAATCACACAGAACTTACACAATAAGCATCTGACCATCTTTATCTTACATTTTTCACATTGGCCTATTTCTCAGCTTTTCAAATATCCAGAAACGCTATCTGATGACATTACACAGTGAATGTCACAAAAGAAAATAGAGAAATAGATTAGAACCTATGACTGCAAAGGTTATATTAGGAATATGTTGGAACAAGTCAACAGCTGTGATGGGAAAAAACAACATATCCCTACTCTTTTTATATTTTAAATTTCCTTTGATTCCATGAATTTCACTTTCTCATAACTTCTATTAAAAATGCATAAACTTTTTGGTTAGTTTGTAACAATGTGGACCCAAACAACTGGGTATGACAGAATTTAATTTTGCTGCAGAAGATCCATTCCCTTGACACAGTAGCTGGGATCACCCAGTCAAAGCCAAAGTAAAGGTTAGGAAATACATCACAGTCAGCCTGGCAGGAGGCATTTGATAACACCACAAATAACATTGTCTTTGCAATGATTTAAAAACAGGAGGGAGGGTAAAATAATGAAACAGGAAGCTTTTTTCAGAGCATGAGAACTCCTTCCAAGAAACACTTTTTTCACTTTTCTGCACCAATGCCTTTCCGTTATTAACTTTTTTTCCTGCTTAATGAATGCAGACTTTCTGGAGGAAAAGACAAACAATAATAAAGCTTTCCAAAATGAAACCTCCTTGATGCTTTGAGTTAAAAGTAATTAGATTCTAAAACACAGTCTTCTCAGTCATGTACAGAGAGCGATATATAAAAATTGATTTTGATAGCACTAACAGTGAGGTAAACGAAAAAACTGTAATGATAAAAAATGCTTTCCTTAAAAGTGTTACTAATAGTAGCAATACAGGTCTTAAATACTACATTAGCAGTTCCACTGAGAAACCTAATGATTTTTCCAACTTATGTTTTAGAAATATGGTCTTTTGTGAAGACAAAACTCAAGTTATGGGACATAGCAACAGACGCAGTGTGGTTCTGCTGGCCAGGGGAATATAAGAAATAACACTGTAGATTTAGGTAGAAATCACTGGTGTTGCAAGATCATTTAGACTGAAGAGTCAAAGATTGGGTTTCATGCCAGCCCTGTTGCTCCCTTCTTTGTTGTCAACTGTAGATTTTTAATCACACTACCCAAGCAACTACCACTGAGTCAGATGACATTTTAATTGCTTAAAATCTGCCATTTTGAAAACGTATTCTACAAAATATATTTGCTTCATGGCATAGATTTGTTAACCTTGCTTTAAGGATAAGAAACCTTAAGGGAAGATCTTAAATAAAGGCTTTGGCATAATTTTTTGGCCATTTTAATTGAATTCTTGATATGAAATTTAGCCTTAACATTGCAGTGACATAGATATGTGCCTTTAATTAAATCAAAGCTTTCAATTTCTTCAGATGGCCATGAAAGACAAATACAGTTTCATGTGACTTATTTCCCAAAGTAGCAATACTGCTTGTTTCTCTCTGAGTTGCAAAAATAATATTACAGAGAACATCATGAATAATGCAAGAAGTCTGATTTAACACCAGGATTATTTCTGGCATTCAGTATCTGTGAATAGCATATTAATAGCATATATCAGTTTTTATGATTGAATGATAGAAATAACGAACTGGCACCAAGCCTTTGTGATTACTTGCCAAAAATGGGATCTGCTCACTAAATCGAATAAATTTCATGTCTAAGTTTAAGCAATTCAGTGAGTTGGACTGCAGGCTAGAACATTGGCTTTTGCTTTATTTTCAACTGTTGTGGGAATCTACATGAGACTGGTTATTGTGATGGTCATACAGAAGTAAAATGTTGGTAATTTAACAACTATGCACCGTGTAAATGTAAAATAAATGTATGCCATAAAAATGGCATGTGACGTGATGAATCCTGTAGGAGAAATAAAGCAATATTCTGTCTTCACCATCCCAACAACATCATTTTCAGGTACTGGTTTAGCAGGGAGAACTCAAGTCTTGTAGAGCTATTTCAGGTTTCTCAGCACTATAAATAACAAAAGAGATTACCAGAAGAGGAGCCCTGGAAAAGAAAATTTGCTGTTGCTGTTTTTCCTTCAGTCCACACACATAATTGTCTTTCCTTGGCAGCAGCCAGCCTGGCTTTTCCTCTTGTACAGCAAGAGGACAAACCATCTCTGTTCTGCTGATCACTGCAGCCTGGTGCCCAGAATACCAGAATAACTCCATCATTTATCCAGATCTGAAAAGTGGTTAGAGGATAAAGCCAATATTCCTTAAATCCGTTAACTCCACCTCTTTTTAAAATCCTCTCTCAGCCATTCGCACCCAGCAAAGCTGAAATATGAGCCTGATTTGTAAAGACAGATACATATGGAAATGAAAACCTATTAGATCAAGGTGTTTTATGGCACTGCAGTACTTTTCTCATAGAAAACAGGTGAGCTACCAGTGAATTTTTGGAACTGAAGTTGAAAGTGTAGCAGATGCAGTTATCACAAATGTCACTTTGTCTGACACAACCTCTGCTTTGAATACTCTTTTCAAGCACTCTTCAGTCCTGAATTAGGATCATAAATGCAGAAATAAATCTTTTTAAAATGTAAAGGTTCCTACTAAACTCTGAAGCAAATACAAACATGAACACTGCAGTACAGATCAATAGATGCAAATAGCAAGTCTTAATTAGTAAGCTGTTGTGGCATTTGATTTTGTATCCTAGAAAGGAACTAATATCTCAACAGGAATTCCTATTTAGGACCCCTGTTATTATTAGCAGCTTTTAATGTCAGAGATTATACCTGCATCTGTATTAGGGTGACTTTTTTTTTTCTGCAATCATTTTTGCTGATTAAAGAAAGAAACAAAGACATAGCACTGCCTAGTCTTCTACCTTTACTCCCAAAATATTTAAATGGTGGGAATAATGAAATACACTGCAGCAACCTAGTCTGAAGGTCTTAGCATTGTTTCCCATCCCTGTGAAATATTTTGTTAGGCCGTTTCTCTCTAAACCTGATTCCTGTTCCGTTAGGCATAGATAAATAGCTGCTTTCAGCCACAACAAGCTAGTTTCACTAAGCACAACTATGGATTAAAATACTTCATGTGTTCTCCCAGTTATGCAAAGAAATCATGATTCTAAACAGAAAATGCCCCTGCTTTGTTGATTTGGTTCTTTTATTTTGCTTTTTTCATTTATGATGTTGTATTATAGTTACTGTAAACATTAGAATTTTTTCTTCTAAAAGGTGTTAGAAAACAAGAAGGCATTGTGTGCTTTAGTGCATTTTTACTTATGGGGAAAAGCCAAGAAGAACAAAGAATAAAACCTCCAGTGTATCTGAACTTGAAGAATATAATGTTGTGGGCAGCTTCTTATGACTGAAACCACAAAGTAGAAACCTTTGTTCTTTGATTTGCAGCTGAAATACTTTTTTCTGTCTGTTCCTTTGGGAAATAGGATGGAAATTGTAATTCTTCCCTGGCTAGTCCAGTTTCCAGTGGCCATTTTATTGCAAGCTATATTTAATTTGCCTGTGAGAGACTACATTCCCATTTTTCAAAATGTGAATAGGAGTCTCCTATACAGTGGAAAGCTGTAAGTGCAGTACCTTAAAGCTTATACCTGTAAAGTCCAGTCTAAAGGTCACTGTGCTGCCAGCACACACATATTTAAAATCTTTAGAACTCAGCTTTTGTTTTTCTTTCTTTTCTCAAAGATTGCAAAGGCCCCTTCTCTGAGATCCCTTCCTTCTTCTTAAGTCAGAGCTCTGTTCACTTTCTTCAATTGCTAATTGATTCTGACATTTCCTTTCAAGTTGTAATTGCTTTTTGTAGCTTTACACAGGTCCACCTTGCTTTTTTTTCAGGGGGTTATCATGGTTTAACCCCAGCCAGCAACTAAATACCACACGGCTACTTGCTTACCACCCTTCCACAGCATTGGGAGGACAATCAAAAAAGGGTAAAGCCCATGGGTTGAGATAAGAACAGTTTATTAATTGAAATTAATTAAAATTATAAGATAATAACGGCCATACTAATAACAAACAATAACAATATCAATATCAATAATAATAATAATAAATAGTAAACAATAACAATAATTAGGTATAATAGTAATGAAAAGAAAGACAACAAAAAGGGAGAGGAATAAAAGCCAAGACAGACATGTTATGCCCAAATCAATTGCTCACCATGCTGACTGATGCCCAGTCTGTCCCTGAGCATCAAACAGCCCCTTCTGAACAGCTTCCCCCAGTTAATATACTGAGCATGGCATTCTATGTTATGGAATATCCTTTTGGCCAGTTTGGGTCAGCTCTCCTGTCTTGGGCCCTTTCTGGCTTCTTGTGCAGCTCTGCACTAGCAGAGCATAATACACTAAAAAGTCCTTGACTTAAGGTAAGCATCACTAACTCAGCAACAACTACAACATCAGTGTGTAATCAACATTATTGTCATCCTAAATCCAGCACTGAACCAGCTACAAGGAAGAAAATTAACTCTATCCCATGAAACCAGGAGGGGAAAAACAGAGAGAAATCCATCCAATCTGTCCTCACAGTTGAAAGTACAAATCCAAAAGTGATGAGAATAGCAAGCC
This sequence comes from Coloeus monedula, assembly GCF_965178545.1. Classification (NCBI taxonomy): domain Eukaryota; kingdom Metazoa; phylum Chordata; class Aves; order Passeriformes; family Corvidae; genus Coloeus; species Coloeus monedula. Next base: position 96,856,713 of record NC_138783.1, read on the forward strand.
ATTGCTACAAGATATATTCAGGTTCCAACAAAAATACTTCATAAAAGGAGACATAGGCTTCAGGGTGCTACTTGTCCTTTCATAGATCCCAATTTTAAACTTTGTACATTTCTGCACAGCCAAAAATCAGAACACTGATTTTCAACACTTAGGAGAGCTCTGCAAAAACTGTAGGAGTATCACTATGTGTTATACAAGTAAAATATGAGTCAATTATCTTAATTTTTATTATTATTATTATTTTAATTCCATGAGAAAAATATCTATAGATATTTATGGACATTCTATGTCCCTACATAACTACTGAGAATATTTAAGTTCCTCTCAGGTAAATTGTAAAAAGTCAGTTTTCACAACATGTTCAGCTCTTAATATTTTAGCAAGTGTATTTTAAGCTTGTGATGCCATTTCCCAAACCATCCAAAAAGCTGTAAAACACTGTGGTATGTTTGGTTGTTGCCAGCAGCTGCTCTGTGTGGGAAACGTAGAATCTTATTTAATACCTCCTCAGAGATGGCAAACAGATGGTTTAATGCACTCTTGAAATGTTTGTGCTTGAGATTCAATTATTTTTGTTCAGTTAACAGCCTATTACTACTTTCAGGATAAAATGATGTAACATTCCTGATCTTAAGGCCATAGACTAGCACAGGCTAACATTTAAACATTGTTATACAGTTTGATCAAAATTCTACTTTTGTTTAAGATTTCCAGAGCTCTGAGATCATTAAGTTCAACCTTTGAACATCATCATGTCAACTAGAACACAGTGCTAAATGCCAGAACCAGTCTTCATAAACACCTCCAGGGATGGTGACTCCACCACTTCCCTGAGCAGTCCATTCCAATTTTTAATCCCCCTTTTTGTGAAGAATTTCCTTCTAATATCTATCCTGAACCTTCCCTTGCACATTTTGAGACTATGTCCTCTTGTCCTGTTGCTGGTTGCCTGGGAGAAGAGGCCAAGCCCCACCTGGCTACAACTACCTTTCAGGTAGTTGTAAAGTGAAAAGGCCTCCCCTGAGCCTCCTTTTCTCCAGGGTAAACAACTCCCTCATTGCTCTTCAAAGGATTTCTTCTTCTTTCCTTTCCCTCCCCTGAGTGTCCTTCCTAGTAAGGAGCAGCGTCTGATAAATATCCAGGGCCCAGCATGTTGCTCAACGTCACACTCAGGAACTGCCACAGAATTTTTTCTTCACATATTTTATCACTTTAAGAGGGTCCTGTAGTTGTTCAGGGGTGAACTTCCAAGCCATTGTGGGAAGGAAGTCCGCCAAAAATTTGCCCATGTTCTTACATTCCATGCCACTCAAGACCCTTCACCCTTAGAGGAGATCTCCAATTAGTCTCCCTAGAGATCTCTTTCTTGATTCTATACATGATGTAGACTGCACTGAGGAGACCTGGCAGACTTAAGAGACAAGAACATGCTTTCCTTAACATCCAAAGGGAATTCAAAAGTCTCAAACGCTGTTGTAACAGGCCTGAAGGAGGAAAAAAAGGTGAAAGGTTGAGGAAAATCATCTTCCCCTGTTTCCTGCACAGGCTGGATACAATTATTACTGAATTCCCAGAGGTAGCACTCAAGGCCAAGGCAGGAGAGCAATGCTGAACACACATTCTAGATGACCCTCATCAGGTGAGCCCTGAAAAAGAGTACTGTGATGGGCACATAGTGGATATACAGAAACATATAGGGGGTTAGGTACCACACCCACATGAACAGATCAAGCAGCACTGTAACTTGAGGCTCTGTAGCTAATAACAAATGCTTAGATCAAATTTGTTTCCAAACCGCTCTGGGCAAATCTGTTGTTATCTCTACCCTTGGTGCCACAACACAGCACCAATTACAGCTGTCATGTTTTAGGAGTGGTACTCCCCAATTCAGTGCCCTCACTGACACTCTCCCAAAACAGACACTCATCACATGTTCCCCTGCCTTCTCTCTGTCTTCCTGCTCCAGGGATGGAGTTGAGAACCGGAGACACAAAAGGTGAAAATCACGGATTGAGACAAGAACAATTTACTGGAAACAGCAATGAAATGAGAAAATGAACAGTAACAGCAACAATATTAATAACAAGAGTGTATAAAGTGTGACTGATTTTACATACAAAATGCTCACTGACCCTGACACAATGTGGCATGATCCCAGCCAGCAGCACCCCACTCCACTGCTCAGTCTGCCATGGTTGCTCCACTGGAAAGTGATATCCTTCTTGGAAGCCAGAGAAAGTCCTTTCCCCCACCCCAGCAATGACAAAACCTGGTTTCAAATAACGTCTTAGACATGCCCATAGCCACACCCCTTCATCTACTGCAAAAAATTAACTTTGTCCTGGATGAAACCAGGACAAACATCTTATCTAAACCTGTCCTCTTTCATTATAAAGCTGTTAATGCTTGTGCTATCACTATATGCTCTTGTAAAAAGCTCCTCTTTAGCTTTTTTGTAACCCCTGTTTAGGTACTAAGCTGCTATAAGGTCTCCCTGGAGCCTTCTCTTCTCCAGGTAGAAGAAAACCCACTCTGCCTGTCTGCAGAGGAAAGGTGCTTCTTTGATCACTGTTGCCCTTCTCTGGACCCATGGTCTTCTTATGTTGGGGCACCCAAAGCTGAATGCAGTACTCCAGGTGGGTCTTGCCAAAGTGAGGGGCAGAATTAACTCCCTCAACCCTCTGGTCACGCTCCTTTTTAATCACCATAGGATATGGTTGGCTTTCTGGTCTAGAGGTGTGCATTGTGGGGTCATGTCAAACTTCTCATCTGCCAAAGAGCATGTTGCCTATTCTGTTTGTTTCAATTTACTTTGGGAGGGAGGGTGAAGTAATTTGATTGTTCCAAAACAACGATAAACATGACAATACTTTGCATAAGTGCTTAGCACTCAGAAAAAAATCCCTAATAAAACATGAATTAGAATAAAGTAAGCATGAAATTTCAGATTTATTTGGAGAGAACACACAGCACTCAACCTTCTTTAAGCTACTTATTATAAATCATTTAATAGAAGTCCTATAAGTCTGTACATGAGTTGTATGTATAACTAACTCAGTGTGAGTATTTTCAGATTTAAGAAATAGCTAGAAAACACAGGACACATTCAATGGACAATAAAGCAATGTTAATATAAATGTTCTTTTACTCCACTATATTTTTTCACTCAGTGGTCTACTTCTTTTTTAGAAACATGGCTATTTGCCTCAATGATGGAAACAGAGAGTGTTGCTTTCTCCCAAGTTAGACACAAAATATGTCCTTTTTCAATCCAAGCTCAGAATATCAGCACTGACTCACCAAAATCCTGTACCCAAGGCTCTGCTGGGTTATGACTTGAATAGGTAAAGACAACGTTATCCTTTTTCTAGAAAAATTAAGAAAAAAAATCACTTACAGTAATGGGACTACTTCTCTGAAAATCTAAAGACAGGGAAGATATTTTAAGAATACAGAGAGTTAAACATTGCACAAAATGTTGCTGTTTCTTTGTTATCGAATGAGAGAGCTAGGGAGATTGCAAAGGCATATGGTTTGGTATGAAATGAAAAATTTCATGGAACTTTTTATATCTTTAACTCTGATATAAAACTTTTTTCCTCCCTCTTCAGTCTCTTTTTTGCAGGCTTAATGAAAATAAATTCAAATAAATAAAATTAAGAGAAGAAAAAAAAAAAATAAAACCTCACCACACATTATTTTCGCAGAAAACTCAGTGAAATTCCATCAGTTGGATCTGACAGTGGCTCATTATTTCATCTCTGTGTGGGTGGGTTTTGGTTATTTTTTTTTCCCAAATGAATTTAGCTTTACTCTGTCCTTTGAAATTTTTTATGGGGAGTACCTAGAAGAAATTATAGTAAGACTCAAAATAAGAACAAGAATTAAAGGAATGAAATGAGAGAAGAAATAAAAATCTTATTTTCTATTGGAAACTTTTAGCTATAGTCTATTGGAAGAATATAGTTACTAACAAGAATTATTCTCCCTGTGAGTAAACAAAGAAGAGTATTTGTTATTGTTTACAATAGCATGTTCATTAGCTTATATAAACTAGAGACTTTATAAGCCTCTTCAAATCAAACATTTTTTACCAGGTATTTTAATTGCTGATGCCTAGGCAGCCATGAAATAAATTACAAGTTGCCCTTGCATGATTTAAACCTGGTATGAGACTTGCCACAAACAAAAGAAATATTTCTCGGCTGGATTTCTTTCTGCATCATTTACTCCCTGCAGTTTAGAGCAGATTAATGTGTTCAGAGACTGATTGCCGTAATTACTCTGCCCTGCTGCTCTTCTATATTATGCAAACAAACGCACATGATGAAAGAGAGAAAATGGACAAGAATAGAGAGTCTTAGGCTCTCCTGATATACAACTTAAAACAACAGATCATGAATAAAAGCTAAAACTTTGAGCTAAACTTGAGTGCAGTTCACAAAGACGATACATATCATTAGTTCTTTTTTCATGTTTGTTTCAATGACTTTTTATGTAAAAATTTTCCATTAAAATTGTTTTTTTAATTCATTCTCCTAATTTAGCAACTTTGGAACTGTGACAGATTTTCAGTGATGGTAAATGTTAAAGTTCTTTTGAAAAACTGCTTCCAAATATTTGTTTGCCACTAGCAATCATCAATGGAAATAATTCACTTATATTTCAGTTACAGGAAATGACCATCATAAATATTTTAGTTTTGCTTTTTTATTCCAAAACAGAGTAAAATAAGAATTTTTTTTTAAAATATGAAAGAAGACTGTAAAATGAATCAGGAAGTTTTGGATGATAATCTGATAATTCCTACCAGTAGCATGCTGACAATTTGTATACAGTATGTGTGTCTAAAATTTACACATTCATACACACTAATGAAATCATTCACACCTTTTTCTGACTACACTTTACCCCTCTAGCACACTGTAAGATATCTGGTCAAACAATCCCATTTCAGGAAAAAGGCTCAACCTGGTGACATCCAGGGGTCTTTTTCTGCCAATGTTTTTGTGGCCTTATGAACCCAGCCTTCCTGGAAATGGAGAGAAACTTGCACTCTCTTCTGTAAACCCACAATTCAAAACCGTCATGTAAGTGTTCCTGCATTGGCAAAATGGGTTAAAATCTATTGCTGGTAATGGTTTACATAAATGTGATCGTTATGGCAGAGAAGTTGACAACATGTATTTTTAGTACTGTGTTGTTTTTTTCTCCTCCCCTCCTACTTTTTTTTTTTTTTAACTTTTGCTAGTACTAATAAAGATATGAATAGAATGGGGATCACTGTACTTTCCTTTTCTTGTTGCTTCTACTTTTTTCCCTGGGTAATTATCAAGAAGCAAGGTTTAGTGATTTTTTTTTGTAATTGATACTAAGTATCCTGTAATTGTAAATTCTCCTGTTTCTGTTGTAGAGGAGACCTCCTTTGTAGGAGGACCTAAAAAGATCTCACAGCACTGACACTATATTAGGGACTAATTCCAAACTTACAAATGCCAGAAAAATCTCTTTCCTTCATTTCCCTTGCAAATACTTTTCACGATTATTATGCTCTATCTCTGAAATGTCTACTAAGTGCTGTTTTGTATTGAGCTTTGAAGTATTTTTTATTTCCATTACAGTAATGATCTTCTAAAAATTAATATACAATACTGTATATGTACATATATATTATATATTATGTATATAATAATACAAGTATTATAGAATGATGTAGATATATAGATATATAGACATATAGATATATAGATATAAATATAGAGCAAACAAAGAGATTAAATGTCATTCAAGAAAGAAAGAAAGAAAGAAAATTTTAAAAAAGTAAGACTTATCCTTGAAGCAGGATACTGAGAAATGGCAAACTTGCTTTTCTCCCACAAGGACTTGTGTGCTAAAGTCATTGGCAGTCAGCACGATCTCAGACAAGAATGCCTATCGTCCCTTATAGGATTAGAAGAACACTATGTCTGTTTTATCTATCTGCTTCCTTTGAAGGAAGCATATCTTACTTAAATTTGTGTCGTCTTTCTCATGCTTTAAACTCCAAGATCAGGTTACCTTCTCATGTGTCTAAGTACATTTACGGAAAATGTGGCAAATTCAGCTAGAGCTTTCTACTATATTTTTAAAATTATCTGATGATGCTTATTTCATTATTGTACTAAGAAAATAATAATAAATTAAAAAATGGATAGAAACACTACAAGCAAGCAAACAAAAAATAAACCAAAAAATAAACCACAACTACAAAAACAAACCTAAAACCCAGAAACCAAACATAAACAAATAAACAAAATAAAAATCAAACCAAAGACAAGTACAGAGTTTCTATGAGGTTGTCAGTCTGATGAATGTGGCTCACTCTGTAAATGCGAAATGAATATTTGGGGGACAGGTCTGAGGAAAACCAACTGTTCTCAGAAATCCATAGATATTGCAGGGCTAGAATGATTCTAGAAGATATTTTCAAAGGTGAAAGCCATATAATCCAGTGGCCAATAAAAGCATTGAATAAATGAACTGGACTTATTTTGCCTGTTCTGTTTTCTCTGCTTCATAGCCCAAATTCTATCTGCACATAAAAATAACCCTTTTTATCTTTTTCAGTATCTGTCACTAGGAAGCTTGCTATTCAAAGTTCACCTATCATGAAACTTGCATCTCAACCAGAGTAACATTATGTTCAATCAGACTGCAAACAGGTTCATGTGAGTTCAGTTAATTTGCAAACAAATGCTAGAATTAAATTTTTCAGGTTTTATGTGCTTTTGGATATTGTTACTATGGTTACTAAAACCATAGCATGGTTTTTATGGTTATGAAAATCCAAATTTTATTGCATTAAGCTTCCACTTAAGGCAAGCTCTTCGCAGTGAATCAGGCTGGAACAATACCTTGTTTATACCACTGAGGTCTTCCCTCCTTTCTCTGACCTCCATCTCAGGCTGTCCTGCCATTCTTGCAGTCATACTCATGACTCACCTATGTTAATCATTTGTTTCTCTTGGCTTGGGAAACATTTATGTGTGTTCTGTCTTGTACCAGAACTTTTCACCCTTGATTGTATTATCACTCAGTAAAGGTGAATCAGTTCAGCAGGGAGATGTTCAGAAGTCATTTCTTCCTTGCCTTTATCTATTAATTACAGCCTGCCATCTCAGATTTTGTAAGTGACAGCGTGAAAGATCCCAGTCTGTTCTAGTGCATCCTTAAACAAATTTTACTTCACCAGCAGTTAAAAAGCTCACATAGGATGCTGGAGCATCAGGAAATAATTTCTTCTGAATTCTATTTATGAGGGCTTAAACCATTACAGTTCAAATTCATACTTTAACAAATTTAGACTGATATTCAGATTCTCACTTATGACTTCTCAGATGACTAACAAGGAAAACAGTCTCAAACTATCTTTCATATTTAATGAACTAGATGTGCATACCTGCTCCATTACACTATAATGAAGCCCTATTCTTTGATGAAGACCAGAAACAAGGGAAATTTAGCTTACTTAAGTGAATGGTGAAAGCAGAATTTCAGAAAAATGCTTTCCTCTTTCAGTTTAGCAAGCTTATTTATGCCCATTACTGTGAATAATGATGTCCCTTTACTTTCCTTCAGTAAGTAAAGGATAAGAAATTTTACAATTTTATGCCAAACTAAAATATTGGTGGAAGGAATTGTAGACCTGAACATCACAATGCCTACACTTCTTTCTTGGATACCTTCCTATCTCTTTTTCCTTAAGAAGATAGTAAGTACAATTACTGTTTGCCTTTTATCAAAGTTGAATAAAATGGTAGAAGTCAAGTCCAGATAAAAATCACTGGACATTGATAACCACCTGTTATGGTTTGACTGCAGTCAACAACTAAGCCTCACAGAGCTGCTCACTCCCCCTCCCCCACTGCGACTGGGCAGATCATAAGAAGGGTAAAAGTGAGAAAACTTGTGGGTTAAAATAAAAATCACGTGTTATGGTGACTTAGGAAGACAGACATCACTCCGAATGTCACCTCCTTCCTCCTTCTTCCCCCAGCGTTATGTGCTGAGCTTGAGGCTGTATGGTGTGGGATATCCCTCTGAACAGTTGGGGTCACCTGTCTCAGTTGTGTCCCCCCCACAAACTCACTGTGCACCCCCAGCCTGTGCTGGTGGGCTGGGGTGAGAAGCAGAAATGGACTTGGCTCCATGTAAACACTGGTTAGTAAAAGCTAAAGCGTCCCTGTGTCATCAACACTGTTTCCAACACTATCTAAAACACAGACCATAGAGATACTTTGAAGAAAATTTGTTGTATCCAAGCCAAAACCAGCCCACCACTACCTACCCTTGCCTTTACCTTAGATTTATCACAGCAGGGCAGATCATATATTTGTACCTTAACCAGGGGAAACACTGCTGCTGTTTTTTGGGACCACTGCTTTCTTTGGAACCCTGAAAACTATGTGCAGGTATTGCATCAAAGCAAAAGACCCTACATTAAGTTAAAAAGTATACAGAACAGAAAAGGATAGAAATGTCTCTAAATAAACCTGAAATTAACTAAAGAAAAACAAAGAAACAAAAACTCCTGCAAGAAAACTTCAAGTGAAGCTAGTAACCAATGGCACACTTTTCAAAGTGAACATCTAGTTTTGACTTTTTCTTTCCTTTTTTTTTTTTTTCCCAAAGGCATGGATGGACAATTCCCTATCAAAACAAATCTTTGCTCTAAGTAACAGACCTAATAGTGTGGTCTTTAAAACCAATTTGGAAACTGCTCTACTGACCACTTTAATTTTCATTCACATTTTGTGCTAGGAGTTAATAACTGATAACTTTGTTAAGAATACATCAGTGTAATCAGGTAAAAATACTGAAAGCCCGAAAAATAGAAAAAAGTATATTAGCCAGTTGCTCAGCTGCTATACTTGCTAAATAATGAATCCAGCTTAGCCAGAAGGTAAATATCACCTGATTTTCCATTATTTAAATAACTTACCATGAAATCTAGCTCGGTGGTTGTTTGATTTTCTTTTTCTATAAATATATCTCTCTTTTGAACTATTTGAATTTTATATAGTCTCATAAAAAAAAAAAAAAGGCTATTTAAAGCTAATAATTACTTAATTCAATTTTGAGGGTTTTATTCAATCCAAAAGGACTGGGTGAAGGACTCAACCTTGGATTTTACAAACAACTGTTGTAGTTTTAACCAATTTCATATTTGCAATCTTCACCTCCTTTTGTGCTTGCCTCTGATAACAAATATTTTCCCTGAACTGATCATAAGATTTATCACCATATCTTTAGTTACTATCCCTGTTAACATTTCTATTTTATTATGTATGAAACAGAACAGCAAAATTTTGTCTAGTGACATAATATTAAGTATTTGGTCAAGAATGATTCCCGGGCAGTTAAACAAAGCATCATGACAAATGATGAAGAAATAACAAAATCTCAGCCATGAAGGGCTTTTTTTGGAGAAGTCACAATTAGTTGATTATTTCATCACCTTTTTTTTCCCCTTAACACCTGTGACCAGATCCAGCATGAATACCTCCTGTGTCTTGGTAGAAAAGGATGATATTGCATAGTCTTGTTGCTTCTAATTTTCTGGATTTGGTCTTGGAAATACTTTGTTGCACCTCCCAGAGTCTACAAATGTTGCCTTGTGAGAATCAAACTGACTTTTTAATATGAAAAACATTTGCTGCTAATCTCAGAAATGTCAGTGATGAGTGCCTGTATACCTGGAAAGCTGCAAAGAAACAACAAACACGTTATCATGAGGGGATAACTGTTCTCTCCTTGAAATGCCTTATGTAGAATAATCAATATCTTGTTAAACGAATATATTTTTCTCAATTTTCTTCTCTCATTTATGTGTATACACAGAGGGAGGATTAATTCACATAAACTCTTTCTAATGTAAATTATTTTCTGTGCTTTCTATTCTTTGGTCTTTTACCTAAACTAAAATCAGGTTTACCGGCTGTGGAATAGAATGTAGCTTTGCTTAATGATACAATAGCTAATCCATATACCTTTTTTTTTTAAATTGCTTTCACTTAATTTTTTAACCCCAGGCAGGTTAAAAGTAATGTGCTTTTAAAAGCATTCACTATTTAATTATAGGGCACTTTTTAAAAACTTTTTATTGCTGTTAAATGTGTCTTCTTAAGATATCTCAATGCTATTTTGATCTCCCATTAAATTATTTTCATTTATCCAGACAGTTTTACTTTTATTATAACAAATTTATGAATTAATAGAACATGACTCAACAGTGCTTCAGCATCCTGTAAATGTTAAAGAGGTTTAATATGTTCCTGACAAAGACACATCACCTTGAAGTAAATCAGACTTTATCAACTCAACTTTTTTTACCTTATTGGCCTCTTAAAAAGAGAATAGACAAGGGGGAATTCTTTTCTATGACTTTTCAGTAAATCCCCTCTAGGCAATGTAGGATAAAAATGAAAATGCTTAATTATAAAACTTCTAAAAATAATGGGGTTTATAAATATACACGTTAATAGTCTTTGCATGGGAACCGGTGAAACACTGTTTTGTCTTATATTCATGTATGATTCTGCATATGTACTTTAATTAAAATTTGTAACTACCCAACATTTAGTAGAAGCTCCTTCAAACTTAAAACTTTAGCTTCCTGGTGATATTTTCTGTGTTTATTCCTATATTAGCCTGCAGTTATTTTGCATTAGTTTAATATTCCTTGTTTGTTAGAAATTTATTAATGTACTGTCTTCTTTTAGTTTAAATCCTTCTTTTTGTGGTATCTTTTAGATGCTTAAATATTTACTCAGGTATTTAGAAAATTGTGTTTCCTTTTGTCTGATCTTACTCTACATGAAAGATTGTTATCTTCCAACCTACATTCAGTTTTCTGTGACCCACCACTTAATTTGCTGTATCAGTGCTACCTGGACATTATTCCTTTCATGAACAACAAAAGTACCTTTACATTAGATCATAATTATTCTAATTTTCTAAAATGCTGTGAGCATCAAGCAGCTTAATACTATGAATCTTATTTGCTCAGAGGCCAAATAGTCATCTGTTTTCATCTTCCTGTTTATAAATGCTGTATTCCTATTCCTTTATGAAGTACTTTGGGGTTTATTTTTCTAACTGGTGAGTTTTGCAGCATATCAAACAACACCAAAAAGGCTAGTCCATATGGAATTTTGTGATGCAAGTAAACAGGGTGATTTAAATTTTTTCCATCAAATGCCATAAAATATATCTCCCCCAGGGTATAAGGAATGAGATGACTAAAATATTTTTTACAGTTTAAGAGGTGGCAATATAGGAAAGGGTAACAGCAGTGTTTCAGAAAAGCTACAAAACATTCTATAGCTGAAAAACACTGACTTAAATATTACCTAAATTTCACATGCTGCTTGCACAATTTATATGCTGCTACTGTACTCCACAATTGAGAACTTACAGGATTTTATACCAAATTTGATTTTTTTAATCTACTTGCTTTTACCCAACTGCCAGAACACCTTCTTTTTATATGCTCTGAATCTATATATATCCAATAAAAGAATCTTTTATATATAAATCCTCCTTCAAATAGAAAATTTTTGTAACACTATACTTTCCTGAGTACAAAATTATCACTTTACAGGTTTAAAATCCATCAGAAGTCATAGACTGTTCAGAAGGAAGCAGTGCTTGTGACAGCGAATACATGCAGACTGGAAAAGTAGGGACAGGATGTCCCACTATAGGTACTCCATGGCAATTGACTTGTAGTCTCTTTCCCCATAAAATTTGAAGAATGGCTGCTACAGATTACCAATTTCACATCCTTTTCCTTCATAAACAACTAATGATAACATATTTAATGCTTCTGAGTAAGAAACTCAGTACAAATTATAACCAGAAATTTCTGTATTCATGATTAAGCCAACATGCTTTGTCATTATTTTTTTCTTTCCCAAGAAAGATCTGGGTTTTGCTCACTAAATTTCATTCTTTCAAAAAAAAAAATTTCTTCTAATAACTGAAGTTAGATTAACTTCAGAAAAATCTTTAACACCCCTTTCCAAAATCTTTTCTTTGCATACAATTTTTTGACAGAAAATATCTGTCATTCAATAAGTCATTCAACAAGATTTATTTGCTTTCCAAAATGTGAGATAAAAAGGGCCTGCTGGAATGAAGATAGACATAAATATTAGTAAAAAGAAAAGGATTAAGGATTTTATTTTTGTTGGTTTTTTTTTTTTTTTTTTTTAATTAACAGCATTTTTAAAAGTGTTAGGTTTTGGAGTACTCTTGTATTTGAATAAATAGATTTTGTTAATCTTTGAACTTTATGTGAAAATTCTCCTGATTTTTCTTAAGTTTAATAATGTCTTCTGTCATTGAAATTATTGTTTTAGGCTTGCACTCTATATTGTCTACTTTTATTTTTAATCTTTTCTCCTCTTTATTTATTCTTTCTATGTATGAGAGTCAGGTAATTCAAAAGTTTAAATTGTTTTTATCCAGAAGTTACAGTTAAAGAATTATCTCCAAGGTAAAATACAAACTTGATATTAATATGAACTTCTCTTGTTTATTTTTTACTGTGTTGCTTATTCTATTTAAAAAATACTGTTGTCTTTCAAACTACATATACTATGTACATAATTGCATTACATATCAAAATACCTGAGAGAGAAGAGAGAAACATGTAAATTAATTTTGTGTGCTTGCTGGCTACAATTGGGCCAAGATCCTTACAAAATTATCAAAGATGTTTCAGCTGGAAAACTAGAATGAGGTTCAGTATAGACTGAAATGATATAAAAAATACAAGTATCACCCTACCAGATTTAAGACAGTGAAACTACTTTTGTGATATCTGCCCTTAGCTTTAATACATATAGAGTTTGTGTGGTTTTATAGTCTGATCTAATCTAGTAGAAGTTTGGTAACACTGCAAAACATTGCTTTTAAAGAAAACTTTCCAAAGATACAGGAAAAGTCAAAAGATGGTCATTACACACTTTGCAACCCATGTTTCCTCATTTCTTTCCATGGGTAGGGATCCTGATCCTTATTAAAATCTCCATTAGAACAACTGAATATTGCTGTAGATTTTTTTTTTTTTTTCCTAATCTAACACTAACAGGAAGCATATAGTGACTTAATTGCTCTGGACTTTTCATAATCACTTTTCCAAAGAGATAGTATACTTGAGGGTAGTGTATCTAAATAAAACCCTATATAGTTGGTGATCTGCCCTTACGGTGAAGCCATGTAAATGAGATTAAGTTAAGTCTGAATACAAGCCTCCACTGACGGCTGGAGGACAGCACTTTAGGAGTGCATTTATGCACCTGTTTTCCTTTTGGAAACAGGACGGGAACCTCTTTGGCCACAGCTGAAAATTATGCCTTGTTCATGGTGCAGCTATACAGGTAGCATAAGATGATCTTCAGGTACCTTCCTGGGCCTGATGTGGCACCATGAGAATTCAGTTAAAAAAATTCCAGTGACTATGAATGACACTTGAGAGTGAGTTTCCCACTTAGACAAGTATGCAAAGTATCTGTTTTTCCACCAGTTCTGATTCTCTCAAGAGCCGTATACACATCATGCCTTTTCCAATGTTTTTGTCAGACTGTCAGATTACATTACCAAATGAAAAATTGACTCCTCTGGTGTAAAACCAGTAAGTGACAGCATAATTCCAGCTTTGTGATGTAAGGTGAGAACTCTACAGAGCAGGTCAGAAACGTGATTACACGAAGAAACTCACTGAAGATCTTTTAAATTAAGCTTTTCAAATGTCATAATCTGATGTAAATTTATAAGACCAGGTTTAGTATAGATGAAAATATTTTTATTTTAGCTCAGCTCTTTTGAATCAAGAACAGATGCTGTTGTATGGTTTGTTTTTTAACTTGGCATAGTTCTGAAATGATAGATGTGCACTGTTGTGCTGAGTTGCACCAATAGCTGTGTTTATGCTCAGTGTCATATTCAGAGACACTTGAGAGCATGCAGAAGACAGTTTCATATGTGTAACAATGACAAAAATGTGTGTTTAGCTACATCAGGAACAGCAGAACTGGAAAGGGGCTGCTTCCATCTCTGTGATTCAGGTGAATATCTTCATTAGAGTTGGCAATGTTATAATGCCAGATATAAACATCCCTCTGAGAGGTTGTATGACTCTTGAGCATTCAACACAGTGTGCTTACCTATACAGCTGGCTCACACTTCAATTTGCATCTTCGTCCTATGAAAATTTCAAATTCATTGGTTCAGCAGAGCGAATGCTCTGTGCTGGTGTCTGTTTCTCAATAACTTCTCTTTCCTGAGAAAAGAAGAAAGCATATGGGCTAGATTATTCCACCTTAATATGTTCTTTTATTTAAGTTAAACGTTTGGTGTTCTGCCATTTCAGACATCAATGTCCCCTGAGTGAGTTTGATTGTCCTTTCAGACAGCTCTGGGTATTTCAGGTGCCTTTTAATAATGGATAAAAATGTGTGAACTACTTTCTGCAATGGGGCATGACAAATAGAGTAACTTCTGACAAGCTATGACAATGTACAACATATCATCTGTTCCTTGCGCTCAAGTAAAAATCTGCATCCCTACAGAGAGGCAAGTTAGATACCTGGCAATAGCTGCCTATGTGCAAGACAGTTGGTAAATAGTCTGTGATATAAAACATGTTAATGGTGGAAGAAGAATGACCTATTATATATTTATTGTGGACTAGAATATATAGAGACATATCTAGTAGTTTGGCAGCATACAGCCATGATAATTTGTGTTATTATTAAACCTTGTTTGTGTATCAATGAAGACTGTATTAAGTCTTCCATAATAATTCCTTATGTATGAGCTTTGCTGTGTTAATATGAAGTGATCACGATATTAGGATTAAAATAAAAAAGGAAAAAAATTCTGACACTGTTGAAAAGTGTATAAAAATTTTGAAAGCTAGATTGCATGTAAGAATTCTACATGAATGGATTAATCCTAAAAGCCACAATTAAGATTTATTTTATTTTTTCCAGTCCTAATTGACTACAAATATCTATTTCTTTTCAGATTAGTTAGCATTTGTAAAGTAATGCTGCATGTGAATTTGCAAAACAGGTTGTCTCCTGTACAAAACCAGAATATACATATGTGTATAAGTAAAAATGAGTAGAATATTTTCAGAACTAAAAGATATGGATACTTTTCATAAATCTTGACCATTTTTGTTTTCTGCATTCATTGTGAAACTATTCAAAAGAAAACTGAAAAACTTTACATAAGACTACACTTTTGTGAAAACTACTTTTTAAATTACATCTAAACAGATATGCTATTAGATATTCTTGATTTTAGGGGAAGGAATTAAAAATTGCCCCTCAAAGTTTTTAGAAGAGGTATTTCATACCTTTTTCCTATGATTGGGTTTATTTGTCTGATTTATTGAATACTAGTTAGCAAACTATGCTCAGATTTTTATGTCTTTGACAGAGCTGATTTGATATAGTAAGTAAATAAATAAAGCTCCATACTTTGCAACTAGAGCTATTTAAAATGTCAGAATGCAGTCAATGGTTATCAGGATTTAGCCTGCCTATAAAATAGTTTGGAAGCATGTTTTTTGTTGTTTTCTCTGGTGACATATTTGTTATTCTTTAGGGTTAAGAATGGATTCTTCATTTCAATAGCTATTTTTAGTGTTCTTTATATTATTGATCACCAAAGGCACCTTCAGTTTTAAATCCTCATTTACTTTGTATTTAAGGGTCCTAAGTCATTCATGACTCAGGAGATAACTAATGCACGATGTTTGCATTAGTCTCCAAGAAATAGAACTAGTTTATATTGAAGTAGCTTATTTTAACTTACTGGACAGAGATTTATTTGGCTTTTCCTGTTCTTTTCTGAAAAAAAACCCACAAAAACCAAAAAAAACCCAACAACTTACAAATATATAAATCAGTTCTTGAAGATCAGACAAAAGACAAGAAAACAGTTACATTTCCCTAAAAAATATTTCTGGTTTATTTTTTTTTTTTCTTAAATGCAGAGTTCACTTCTTGAAATTAAGGTATACATAGCAAAATTTATACTGGAGATATTTCAGAATGATTTGAAAAGAAGCCTTTAGAATGCACTGTGTTTTGATATGATGCGTTATCCTTCTTTCACCAATCATGCTATCTATCTGCATTCAGTTTCTTCAGTCTTCATGTCTGCTATAATAAGATATTGCAGAAGGAATACAAGCTGTCCACTCTATTTTTCATCTATTTTTAATAAAGTCAAAAAGAGGAATAAAAATTATAATGGTAAGTATTTTGAAATTGTGTTTTAGAATACAGGTTTTCCTATGTCAAGAGGTAGTCTTCCATCCTGTCTAATTAATTCAATTTTGCTTTTTAAGCAGTATATCCATGCTCCGGCTTCTATGCTTTTCAAATCTCTTGAAGCATCTACAACAAAAAATTTCCAGATGATCTTATGGGCTGTGGTCTAGCTCAGATCCTCAGATCAGATGCTAGCAGCTTCATTTGAGCAAAATTTTTTCCCATTTATTTCCACTTCTGTGATTAATATCTATTCTTCTCTTGCTATACTAAGTCTGATCAGATTTTAACTCAAAGCTTGTCATTCTTTTCTAGGTGGCTTTTGGTAATGCTTATTGATGCATTCATCTTGTGAGCTATTAAATGTTTGCCTCCTCTTTTATAAGGGTAATTGCACAGATTTTCCAATCTGGCTGCTCTTCAAGACATTAAGAGTGACCTCTGGTTCAAGGAGGAAACACAGGCTGTAAGTAGGAAAATACAGTTTTAATTAGTGTATCTATAACTCCGGCCACAAGACCAATAATTAAATCAGTCTGAACCAATCACTATTTAGATCAGATTCAGATTTTATAGTTTGCTGTGTAATACTGTAACAATCTCATTTCTTTTAAGCATCTAAATAGCATAAGTGAAATCCTGTGTTCATTGTACTGTGAGAGAGCACTAGGAATGTTGTTAAATGCTTGGTGTTGTACAGCAGGATGAAAAGGGCTGTGTTTGACAGTCTCGGAGTCTTTTAGAGGTTCCATCACTATTTGCCAAGGTGGAGTTTAGGTGGGAAAACAACACCAGCATCACACTTTCCAGCCATACATAACCAGGAAATAGTCATCAGGATGGGATTTTTTTATAGCTGCACAGTGATTTCTGTCCAAAGATTTCTATTATACCTCACATGCATGTGCATTCATCTGCACACACATCCACACATCTGATCAATCCTGCCCTGCCAAGAGTCACTTTCCTGTAGCTGAGACTGTATTCTCAGTAGTGGCTTATGGTAATATTTTATTCCTAAACTTCTGCTGCTGTTGTATGCTGTCATATGTATGAAGCATATGTATGCTTCTCTTATTCCATACAAAAATCACCATCTCAAAATTATTGCAGGGCCTTTTGTGGACTATTTGATTTTCAGCGTGTTGAAATCCACCACATTTTTGAGAGGGGAAAAAAAAAAAGGCAAAACAAGAAACCCCCAAAAGACTAAATGTAAAGTTGGGGAGAAAAAATTTTGCATAATGCTTCATTTGTCAACAGTACCTTGAGGACTTTTCCTGTGCTGAACTCAATATTTCTGTTGAATAAGAGAAATAGCTGTTTCTACTGGTCAAAACTAATGTTTTGAAGAAAGTGGCAATTAGTATAAGATCAGCAGGTTTTCTTAACAATGACATATTTTGCTTGATGATATTGCGGATATATTCTTTTAGCATACTACTTTTTCAAATAAATAATTTTAATATGAGTTTTAGTATGAGACCAAATATGCTGACAACAAAGGAAACAAAAAAGCTGGGATTTTTAGCCATTTGATTTTATCACATGAAGGCTTTACTTCCCAGCTTGCAGGCAAACTCCCATGCTGTTTCAGGGACACTATTTTTGGACAAAGATCTTTGAATAATTGGGGGGGAAAAAAAATACAGAGGTCTTATTATCAAAAGACTAATCTTGTATGATAGTTAAGATTAATTTTTGTCTATATTTTATTTAGGTAAATAAAAACATTTTCCAAAGGTGACATTCACAAAAGAAAAAATATTTTTTCCAGGACAGTTTTTAGTCTAATGATAAAAGACTTTCTATTAGAGGAATTTTAATTTTTTAAAAAATCCACTTATTAAAAAGTTTTTTAATAAAAAAACTCCATGGAAAATTATGAAGAAGGAATTAAAAGTTTCAAATTTGATAAGCTATATTTTTTTAGGCATATTTAGACTTCCCATCTTTAAACCCAGGCTAGAAGAGTATTTGTGAAACAACTGACAGATGCCTCCCTAATTGCTACTATAAGAGAAGAAACCTATGGTTTCTGCTTTCAAATTATAAAACTTAATTGCTAGGTTGGGCCTTAATAATGAAAAGTTAATGTTTAAGTCTTTGTGGTCCAAAAAAGCAGCTTCACTACTGAAATAAGAACAAATTCCCCACAAATCCACAATGTTTTTAAAATAATGTAAGAAGTGAGAATAAAGAGACCCTATAAAAAAGAAAGTCTTGATAATGTTGAAGGCAATAGATAGGGGTTATCAAAATGAGACAATCTGATTATTCTTCATTTGGCTAACATAAATTGTACAAATTATGCATTTCTCTCTTTATGGCCATTATGAGACTCAGAGCTTTGCAACTATTCAGCAGGTAGGATAAACTGTTATCATGTGCAAGCACACAAAGGATGTGAAACATTTTCTAAGGCATATATAATGTTGTCTGGTTTTGGTTTTAATATCAGTGAAGAACTAAATTGCCTTCAGGTGCCCAAACTTCTTATTTTCACATAGGCACACCATATTTATCAAACATAGAAATTCAGAAGACCATTTCTCTTGGGCCATCTTTAGACAGATGTCACCGTTGTGGGTGTCAGGACACAGTAAATTAATGCCATAACTTTCTAGTTGTCTCTGTGCCAAAGTCTTGGAAAACTGGGCTGTTAAGGGCAACTGCAGGAGAAAAGTGCCAGGGACTAACACAGACCAGAGAAGAAACAGTTGCCCAGGGAAGCCAAGGACACATCACTGCCACCACTCTTCTGGTGCCTGTTTTCCAAACTGTTGTAGAAGAACCTTTCCCTACGTTTTTCCGAGCTGCATGGTAAAGCCTACCAGGATGTAGCTGTCCTTAAATCAGTGGTGTATAAAATGGAAATGCTTTTACTATTCTCTTGGATTTTGAGACTGCAGGATAAAGCAGGGTTATAATTTCAGTCATTTTATTGCAGTTATGAAAACTAAAGAGTAATTTATGTACTGTATGTACCTATAAGTTTTTATGTGTACACACCTTTTGTTAGAGTAATTAATTTTTGATTAATTTTAAATAATTATTTTGCCTAAGTTATTATTTTCAAAATAATTACTGGTCACCAGGAGCTGTTATTTTATTTAAACATTAGGACGACAAGATTTAAAAGGAAATCATACGCTTTAGCATTTTAAAGCATCATAGAGAAATAGTTCACAAATAAGACTTTCATGCAACATACTTTAGACACTGGTTTAGAGTGATTTTCACTAGTTATTCACTGGAGGTCTTTTAAGAGTCATCCTAATACCTAGGTGTAACACTGATCTAACAGAGATGTCCTGAAAGCTAATAGACTCTTTATAGGTAGACTGTACCTATTAAACCATAGTAAAAGTATTTTCTAGCCTTAGATTTAATAGAAAGTAGCCAGAACAAAGAGAAGAAAAGTTTTTGATAGCCACTGGTCTCCTTTCTGCCCAAATTATCTCATGCTCTGTAGGTGTGCCAGTTTGGCCAAATTTAGAAATATATCCTCTGAGAGGAGGCAGGCTATAACCACCCCTCCCCCACCAGGTTTGGGAAAAAAGAAACTTTTTCTTCGAAGGAAAGAGATAGAACTATTTATTTAATAAACACACAGGAAAAGGATAATAATGCCAAGTAATGAAATCTCTTGCTGGGGACAAAAACCTGGGAAAAGTGTTAGAGTCCTCCCTTTGGTCTCCTTGGAGCTGAGACTTGGCCCAGGGCCAGGCCCTCTGTACTCGGTGGAAAGTCCTCCTGATGTGTTTTGATATTGAAACAGTCCAGCAGAAAAGGGAAAAAAAAAAAAAAATCCGAAATTCCAGAAAAAAGTTTAACTCTCAGTATCTCTCCAGAGAAATAGAAGCTGAAAAACTGGCCTAAAAGTGGCTGGAAAGCAGCAAGCCGGGTGCTTCCCTCCACTCTCGCCCTCCTGCTGCAGCTGAAAAAAAAGTCTCTATCTCTGTGTGACTTTGAACAACCTGCAAACTGCTTTGAAGAAGTTTTGCTCAGGTTTTCCTTCCCCCTCTCAGGCTCAGTTTAAAGACATAGAAAGGCACAAAATTAAATCCTGGGCATAGGGCAGCAATATGGGATACACATCATAAGGTCACCCCAAGACAGTAGATTCTCTTTCTAAACCAGCCAATTGAGCAATTACCTGGTTTTGCTTACACTTTCAATAGCTTCGAAAGGCTAAAATCCTCTCAGAATGACAGTCCATGTACGAAGGTGAGCAGTACTCACGTGCATTAAGAGCTGATCGAGGAGTAAAGAAAAAGTTACACCTAGGCAGCAGTCAATACCACTTCAAGTTAAAGGTGATTTTCTTACAATATTGTCACTTTATAGTATGCACATTGGCTCCCATTCAGTCAAACACTTAGGCCAGACCAAGTTATTACTTTGAATAGACAAAAAAAGTTTCAAAATCAGAATCTCCTGCAGTTAGGAAGTAGCTGTGTTCATTCAGTGTCCTTCAGACTTGTTTATCTTCAACAATACTATGATAATCTCTATAGTGGGTTGAACCTGAGTTGATGGACAGTCTTTTAGACTAATGATGCTTCTCACAATTTACATATTTAAACCGCACAGAAAGGCAAGAATTTCCTTTCGTTCCAGCTTGCCTGCCAGAAGGTGGGGGGGGCCTCCGAGCCTCCAGGCCCTGATGGGCCGGGCCAGGGCCCCTGCTCCCCCCACTTTCCCAATGCCACGGCACAGACCCTGGGCCGCTGGGGGGTGGAACTGTCCCAGAGCTGCAGGCAGCTAAACCCAGCCATGGAGTGCCACACAGCTAAACCCAGCCATGGACTGCCGCACAGCTAAACCCAGCCATGGACTGCCGCACAGCTCTCCTCTCTCCTCTCCTCTCCTCTCCTCTCCTCTCCTCTCCTCTCCTCTCCTCTCCTCTCCTCTCCTCTCCTCTCCTCTCCTCTCCTCTCCTCTCCTCTCCTCTCCTCTCCTCTCCTCTCCTCTCCGAGCTGGCAGAGCCAGCTGGAGCTGGTGTAGCCTCCTGTCTGCAGCCAGCACACTTCGTGCCAAACTGAAGAAGACACCACGCAGCCAGCAGCACAAAGGGAGCGAGGCTTTCCCCACCATAAAGGCTGAACAAGAACACTTTTCAGCATGGCGGCTTCAGAGTCAGAGAGAAAGAGAAGTGAGTCCCGTGGGACGGAGCTGGAAATGGCGACGGGAGAAAAGAGGGCGGTGCCGCAATTCTTGTGCGTAGCTTAAAAAACTTCTTGCATGCCGTGGTAAGAAACTGTAATACCACAAACTGTTTGTCTCTTTAATCCATTTGAAGTACATGGGGGGATGGCAAATTCACGTGTGGCCCGCGAAAATTGTGAAGAGTGCCTATTCCAGGCTATATAGAAGCAGTGAGAGGCTTTTAGAGACTTATGGCAAAGAAAGCCTTTGTGTTCAGGCCAAAATAACTCATCCTTAAAAAGATTAATAGCCCCATTAATAGCTCATGTTTTGCGGTGTGAAGGAACTGTGAGATTTTTTTTCATGGGAAGAGATGTTTTGAACCACAGCAGATTGTTTCTTTCTGGGTGGGTCTGCTGTTGGTGGCAGTTTGGGAACCATGTGCAGCTGAAGAAAACCCTTTTTTCCTTAAGCATAAGAGAGACTTTTTAAGAACTGCTACACTGACTAACATCACATGTTCTGTTATCCTTTGTGCAAGTTGGGTAAAGGGAGGAAAGTGCTTGAAGGAGTGGAGGGAGTTTGCTTTAATTTCTTGTTATTTCTTTTTACTTTTAATCCTATTAGTAATAAAACTCTTTCTTTGTACCACAACCGTTTAAGTTTGAACCTGTTTTGCCTCGCAGCTCTCTAGTTTTACTCAATATTTTCTTATTTTCCCCTTACGAAAATAACAGATTTTGTGTGCTTGATGCTTAGCTGTGTCAAACCACGACAATTTCTTTTTCCCCCTCTTTCTGTTGGACATGTTCTACACAGTGTTAGATGCTGAACAGAACCACTTATATCAGGAGAGAAATTAGGCTGGGCTCTTTAATGCAAATCATGAAAAATAAGTACATCCTTCCTTTGGCTATAAAGGGAATCCCAGGCTGCTTTTCTCTCAAGTTAGATAACTCCTTCAATAGCAGTTCCCACCAGATTTCTCCTATATACACACAGAAACTTCTCCCAACAGAAACACTTGTCTCCAGAATCATTAATAATTGCTTCCTGTAGATTGGAAGGAGATATTACAACAAAAGGAAATTTACTCATAGTCAGATGGCTACCACACAAGGAATATAAGATCCAACTGTTGTTACGTTATTGTGCCTGTGAGGGTATAGCACTTGTTATGATCTTCATTTAATCACTTTGCTCTTTGCCTTCTGCTCATCATATTTCCCAAGGCTGTAAACTTCTCCTTTCTTCATTCCATTGCTAAATCTCATACAATTTATGAAAAAAAAAAAAAAAAAAAAAAGGTACTCGTAATAGTTACAAGCCCTTTTTTACATCATTTCAGAAGAAAAAGTAGGACTCACTATCTCAAGGAAGCCAGGTTGCAAACTTTCACCCTGCCAAAACCTATACATCTGTTTAATGTTTCGCTAACAATAGTGATATTGAAGAGAATGTAACTACTGCGACTAAGTTAGAAACATACATAACCTTTAGCAGGCTCAGGGTGTAATTAAATATGTATTATTTCTCTTTTTTCATTTAGTTTCAATAAGAAAGTTGGACAATTTTAAAATACCATTATCTATGTCTTGTCTTGCTGAATTTCTACTGTCGTGCAATTTTAATAAACCTAGTGTTCTATATTGATGATGTAAATTGAACATTTTATTAGATTGCTATCTTTTACAATTAATCTATTTTTTAAAATTCTGATTTTCTTTAAGTATCAGAAAATATAGTAAAAAATATCTCAACTAATAAAGTAGTTACATAACTTTTAAATATTGCTAGTATGAATGTATGCAAAGATTGTTGCAGTACTAGTAGAAAAATACATCACTATTTACCTCTTTTTATTTTTAAAAGAAATCCTAGAAATTTTTGAGGGAACACTGATGATTTCCATGAGTGAAATCTGTTACTAGACTTACTACTAAAATTTACTACTACATTTTTTGCAGATACATTTCCCTAGAAAAGCCGCAGTGTTATAAAAAGTAAGTCACTAGAAAGCAATCAAGGTAAGAATGACCACTTATTTCCAATAGTATCTTGCATATGGAAGATAATTTATAGGTTTTAGAATTATTTGTCTTTAGGGAAAATCTGTGTGAAGGTCATCCTTAGGTTATTTGCCTTCATCTGTTCCTTATATCAAAAGCAATTAGTTCTGATAGGATAGACATTATGTAATAGAAAAAAAGTCAGTGGAGTAATAATTGTTCGAATATGGTGAAGAAGAAAGTATCTTCTCATTATCTTTTGAGAACAAAACAAATAAGGACACCATTTCTAGAATTTAACATTTGTCATTACTGTATGCTTAATTCAATGATCATTTTAAAACTCCCAATAATTTAACAATGCTTGAAAATTATTAAAAGTATTTTTATACTTGTTGGCAGACTAGTACTGCTAAAACAGCACAATACTTAGGAATGCTATTAGTCTTCTCTTGATGATGACAAAAATCAAAACAAAGTTAATAGGAGACTGGCAAGCTCATTAAAAGGACTTTTTAAAAATAGTTTATATAATTAAATTTAAATTAAATTAAAATTAGATTATATAATATCATATCTATCAGGTTTTCATTATAAATATTATTCTAGGAGCAACTCAGTAAAATCATAAAAAAGTGAAAGACATTATTCCGGTTATTCTCTTTCAATTTGCACTTGCTGTGGAATCCTACTGGATATTTATACAAAGTTCATAGAAACAGAAAGAAAAAGTTGATGAGAACAATAATTAATCTGTAAGAAGACTGGGAATATAAAATGTCTCAAAACATGAATTATAGGATTTTAATAGGCTGCTTTCCGTAGGGTGTATGAAAGAAAAGCAACCAAAGTCCAAAATGTGTTATTTAAAATATACCGTGGAAATATTTATTAAATTTCTTGAGGAAATAAATGCTATTCCATTTGTTTCAAGTAATATTAAAGATCTAAACTGCAAAAGTTTTCCATAATGTCTGGAGTCCCAAGATGACTCTTAACTAAATGCTGCAGAAGAGCAGTCTACTCAGGATGACTCATGCTGTCCATATGAAGTCGTATAAAGAGAAGCCCAATCATGAAAATGTTTATTGGCTTGCACAGAAAAAGAGCAAGATTTTGTATTTTGCATTTTCCTTGCCTCTGAAGACAGAGGCTGATAATTAAAATATGTTTTCAATGTAACTACAATGGAATACACACAACATGTCAATGATAAAATAACACCTATATATTTTTTGAACTAATAATGTAAGGGAAATTATACTAATCAAGATAAATTAATATCTCAACTCAGTGTTTAAATATAAACACAAAAGGTGATATCCAATCTGCATATAAATAAGTATTTGATTGTTGAGAAAATAATCCATATTTCCATAGGTTAAATAGCTGCTTGAAGTCATTAAAAACATAGACATATTTGTAAATAAAGATATTTTAAAGACTGGATAAATCTCTCCAAGTAATATTCCAAAAATTTTCAACACTTCATTAGTTTTTAAAATTAAAGTCAATGTTTAAATTGACAGTCACAGTAGCAACATTTTCTTATTTATTCCCCATTAATAATTATTCTGGGGTAGTGGTTAAGACAACAGGACTGGAACACCTATAAGATACCAACTTCCAAAAGGAGCTGGAAATATTAACATGTCATTTGTGCCATTGTTTCAAACCAAAAGGGCACAATTACAGTTAAGTGTTGGAGCAACAAATAATATCTGTAGAAGACAGATTGCTTTTTGTTTCCTTTATTTCAGATTTTTATTTTCCTCCTTTGTAACTTGAACTCAAATAACTTAAATCCTGGTATTAGTTCGGTTCTTTGACACTAGTTAGTTTAGACACTTCTTACTTGACACTAGTAAGTTTACCTGAAACAATTAAGGACCAAATTAACTACTTACAATTCCTCCTGTTTTAAACTTTTCTCAAATTATTACCCTTATCTAACAGGATATTATGAGGAAAAAAGATGACCTCTTTATTTCCTCTTCTGTTGAGGACAGCCAGCAGTGGAGCATGTTGTCCTGAGGGGCATCCATCCTACAGAGGATTTTATTCTTCAGCTGGACTAAGACCTGAATGGCGCATCTGACCCCAGAGGCAGCCCATTTCTGGCAGAGGAGTAGCCTAGAGATCTCCCAGGGTCCATTCCATTATCTGCAAAATACTTGTAAGTACAACTTCTCTATGTCATGTCAGAGAATAAAGTGGAACTTGTACAAAATTTGAGTAATTTATCCTCATTGACAAAGATCTTTTGGATTTAGTGAGGCATCCTTTAAAATCACACTAGGTGAATAAATAAGAATGGGAATGTTTTGCATATTTGATCTGTTTTCATTTGCTGTTGCATCTGGAATTGATCGCTTAAGCTCTCCAAGGAGTAAAATCCCAACTTTTAAAATGTCTTTTAAAACCTTGTGCTTCTGTTTGTGTTTTCTGAGGAGAGTATTAATGTGTGTGAATGTACTCTTACAAAATTCTACAGAAAGATTAGCATGAAGGAAGAACTCCATAGGAAAGTAAGATTAGATTTTCCTTGCTCATTAAATATCTGTTGTAAAAATATGTCTTAAAAAAATCTTCCTGGAATCAAACAAGGGTCTTAGGATATCTCTGACTTCATTACTTTCAGGTTTCTTACTAGTTAACTACATTGCATCAGGATTTAATGTATTAATTCATTAAATTCAAAGTTCAAATAAAGGGACTGGGCTAATTAAGGAAAGGATCAACTAGTCCCTTGAACACTGAGCATAAGGTAAAGAATAGCTGGGGTTAGAAATATGAGTAGGATAATTCAGGTGCTTGAGGCTGGTTTGGTCTCTTAATTTTCTGTGTCCACACTGAATACTGAATTTTGTTATATTCCCATAGCTGAAAAACAGCCATTTTGGATTTTTTTCATTATAACAATAACACCCAACAGCCAAAAAAAAAAATAGAAAATTGGCTGTTACTTGATTTAAGGGTCAGTCAATCCTTTTTGTCCTGACACTTCTCTCCTTACTGCCCCATGCCTTGGCACATATATCCAGTTTTGTTTCTGCACCACAAATTGCATAGTTGGATTTCTTCCAGGTATCAGAGAATACAAGGTTCAGCAGCTTGGGTGCCCTATGAAACTCAGGGCTTCACTAGGTTTTGCTGAAGAAGGTAGGGATGTTCAACAAAGGTCTCCCAAGCGTTAGGAACAGGTAATGCATGGTCCTAAATATTACATATTTCTCTGCCCCCAGCAGAACATATAGATGTAAAGCATGTTTTACTCTCAAAATTGCTGTCAGCAACACATTTTGGATGCAACTTGAGAAATAGTTTATGGCTGTTCCTCTGCAGCATCTTGTAGTCATTAAAGCAACATCAGGAAAAGCGATTGTTGCTGGCCTAATTTGCAGTGTTTGTGTCACATGCATTAGATGCAAGAGTGAATCATTTAAGCTGCTGTAGCCATTTTCTACAAGATGGTTTGATTGTTTAAATGACTATCAATTTAGGCACAACTTATTTCTGCTGAGGTAAAGTATACCTCATATGCCAAGATAAGCTCATATCATTTAAGGTGAGACCTAGACATTTAAAAATTACCATTCCTTCCATGTCATGTTACTACTTTTTGATTGCTCTGGCAAATAAACTAAGAGAGATTATATACTGAGCTGCAGTCAGAACCATACATAGATAGATGTTGTAGGCCTCTGTGCTTCATTAAAATCCTAACACACTCTTGTGACACTATTTTTTCTATACTATTTTGTTCAAAGGACAA
Organism: Coloeus monedula; assembly: GCF_965178545.1. NCBI lineage: Eukaryota > Metazoa > Chordata > Aves > Passeriformes > Corvidae > Coloeus > Coloeus monedula. Next base: position 96,883,979 of record NC_138783.1, read on the forward strand.
TATTAATAAGATTGCAATATTAGAAGTAATATTAATTGATAATCAAATTTTCCTTCACTGTGAAAATATTGACTACCTCCATAAGCACCTGCATATTGTCAAATATTTCACAGCTACCCTGAAGCTACAAACATTTCTTGATGTTTTCACAAAGCATATTCACCAGTTGATTTCTTAATAAATAAAATTCATAATTTGTCTCTAAGGCAGCCTCAAACAGGATCTTTAAAAGATTACAAGTCATTTTTTATTATATCACACAAGTAGTCTATTGTCTGAGAAACACAAAACACCCGGAAGGTTCCTAGTCTTTTTCTTCCTTTTACATGTGTGCAGAGTTTCTTTCTAATTTCTAGCATGATTTATTTGAAGAAGTCCTTGTACAGACTAATTTTTGTTATTCCACTGGAAACTGGAAGGATGTAATTTGATTTATGAGAAATGAAATCATAGAATATCTCAACTTGTAAGAGACATAAGCGTTATGAAGTCCAAGTCCCTGCTCTTCCCAGGACTACTCAAAAATAAACCATATAATGAACATTTTCATCCAGAGACTCCTTGAACTCTAAGAGGCTGAAAAACTAAAAACTAAAAATAACAAAAAAGCAAGTAAATAAAATCAACAAAAAACTATTTTATGTTAGTCAAAATATAGCAAGCTGATGCTTTAGTGGGAAGCCTGAAAACTGGTATAATCAGTCCCACTTTTTTTTTGACACTACTCACACATTTTACCTATCGATATTTTTTAACAGCACATTTCACAAAGAAACAAGTTATATTTGCTATCATATTGGACTTGTAAGAGCACTTGCATAATATTTAAAAGTTATTTGCTTCTCACTGATAAGCATTTATTCTAAGTTTCCCATCCCGTTCCTATTTTCTGTTCTTTTTCTAGTCCCTTCTTTCCGTCTTGTAATTAAACATGTATACTTAACCTGATCAATAGATCTTTTATTTAAGAGATTAATTATTTTTTTGTTGTTGTTATTAATGCAGGTCAGTCATGAGCTGAAGTGACAGAAGGAGTTGATATGAAACTCCTTCTGTGTTACATTTGTTTGAAGAGGTGTGCATCGTTCTGGGCAAAGGAGTGGTACCAGAGAGATGTGTTCTCAGACCCTGGAGGCTGAGAATTACTTTCTGGATGGCTGCTAAATGCCTGTGTGGGCATTGTGTGGTGTGAAACTGGGATATTTTGCATTTCTGCATGATTAAAGGGATATTTTTATTTTTGCATACCCAACTGATAGAGGAACACTGGACTATTGACATCAGAGAGAGAGGCAGTCCTGGATGAAATGTGTCTCACCTAGCTCTGGCTGCCTGAAAAACGGGCATCTAGTCAAACCTATTTGTCTAGGCCTCACCTCCCTCCCCTTTCAGTCAATAGAGAAATAGATTCTGCCACAGAAAATTCATGTCGTTATCTCAGACACACTACCAAGATGAGCTGGATTACCTTCTGGGAGTTGCCTCTTTCTCTTGAGTAACTATATAGGGAGGCTAGGCTACATTTTGAACTCTGAGCAGCCATTTAACTTTTAGATGGCTAGGTGAGGTGAAACACACTGTTTACATACATTTGTAGATCAGATTTCTGTTTGCAAGCAAGAAAATAAAGACTTGGCAAAGCCATCCTTCAAGCTGGAAGCAAATACTCCTAACGTATGTTAAAAAGAAAACTGTATTTGCATGGACTGTATTTCCAGCCTTTCATCTGATGCTGTGTCAGTGATCCGCTGGGTTCACAGAGTCAGCAATTCTCAACCCCATAAGAAGAGGAGGCTGAGGAGCAGAAGGACAGAATGGATAGCTAAGAAAGCTCTAAGTGCTTGAACAGTGAATTCAAAGTGAATGAACAGATTGATCAGCACTACAGGAACTGAGAACTGTGTTGTTGCAGGTCAGCTACATCTGAATTAGTGAAAGAAGTAAACTAATAATAAACCATGAAATGGAGTAGTGTTATGCTAGTCAATATTTTGCAAAGAGCTGAACAGAATTTGGATCTTCCTTGCTAATTTGTATGTCTCTATGTTTGGAAACCTTAGGCCAGGAAAGAGAGGGTTCAGACCTCAGGCTTTACAAATTTAAAAGTCAACAGAATTAAAAGTTACACTTCAAGGTTTTGCTTGAGCATGATGTATGTATCCTGTTAATATGTTTTAAAAAAGCTAATATAATCTCTTTCTTAAAATTCTAAATTCTTTTTATTTCTAATTGTCTTCTGAACAACATGAAATTTCTATGAGTATATTTTCAGGAACATCAGGGTTGTTAACAATGTTATCTACAATTTTGAAATTATTTAGTTTAAATTTCCTCCAGTGAAATTCCAGAAATGTCAGCCTTTATAGTAAGCTCTACTTTGAAGTTAACTTTTCAGTTGTATGTGAATACAAATACCTTATTTATTGTCTTCTAAGCAAAGAAGCAGTGAGAATGTCATAGTATTTTTGGGTGCCTTCACGTTGCCATCTGTAAAGAGATGAATCTGACATCTAACATTACATGAACTCAGTTATGTATTTCTATCAACCAGCAGATCTTTGTGTGCACCCAGTGTTGCACAGATTCAGTTTGTCCTTGAATAAGTCACTGTGAGTCAGTTTGTCAGAAGAGATAGATGGATAAAACAGATGTATGAAATGGAAGGAGAGAATATATAAAAGCTATAATAGATTTTGCTAAAATTTCCCTCTCAGCCTAGGTAGACACTAAGAGAAGACTGAGCTCAAGGACCAGAGGCAAGTGGCACTAATAAATTACAAGATTAGTTAGTGGGCTTGTACAGAGAAATCATAATATCCTGTTAGTTTGGGGTTTTTTTTATTATTTTTGTAAAATTGATAGAGCTTGCAGTATTCAGTTTGTGTGTTCAGGTTTTGGTATCAGGAGGCTGCATGATGAACTCTTAGAAAAGATGTCAAGGGCCACTCCATGTCAGACACAGCCAGATCCAGCTGGCTCCACAACTGACTCAGAACACAGCAGTCAAAATTATTTTCATAAAAGGACAAACCTCTGCATGGCAGAAAGAACAGTGAGGGAAGAAAGTGCGAGAGAAAACACTGGAGACACCAAGATCAGTGAAGAAGGAGGTGCTCCAGGCACTGGAGCCTCGGGAGAGGAGGACAGTGGAGCAGATATCCACTCTGCAGTTCATGGAGGATCACACTCCAGAGTAACTGGGTACTACTGCTTGTAGAGACAACTCATGCAGGAGCAGGGAAAAAGTGTGAAGAGAAAGGAGCATCAAAATGGAATTGTAATGAACTGGCCTCAACCTCCATTCCTTATGCGTCTGTGCCCTTGCTAGGGGGACAAGGCAGAAGAGCCAGGAATAAAAGAATGAGGTTAAGGGAAAGGGTGAGGGAAAAATGTTGGCTTAACATTTTTGTCTATGCTTTGTAGTATCCAACTCTCTTTTAATTGGCAAAAAATTAGATAAATCTTCTACATGTTAAATACATTTTACCTGTGACAGTAACTGGTATGGGATCACCATTTTATTCCATAAGTTTTTACATCTTATTTATTTACCTGCCCCGTTGAGGACAGAGAGAGGGCAGCTGTATGGGTACGTGACTGCTGGTCAAGATTAAAACACTACTTTTGTATATCTTCAAACTTTTATACTGAAGAAAAATTTCTTAGCTTCAAGTTATTTCAATAAATAACTGCATTTACATTTTGTGTAAATTGTATCATGACACGTTCTTAAACTTTCCCTAAACCTACAATGTTTTTTTTCATTTAATGCAACTCAATAATTAGGACTGCATTTCATTCTGTGGAAATAGAAGAATTCATAACTTTATCAGATTTAACACGTGTACCTGTAGTCCTGGTGGACAAGTTTAATGCCATTTATTGGTGTTACCTTGTGGAGAATGGGGACTGTTTGCGCAGAACAAAGGCAAGAGATCAAGGGAAGCAGTTATTCCCCTCTGAGGGGGATACAAGGCCACAACAAGACTAATGTGTCCACTTCATCCCACTCTCCCCAGCCCCCTTCTTCCCCCAAGTAATTTTGAAATAGTGGAGCTTTCTGTGAGGGACCATAAAGATATTGTGTCGTTGTGGGAAAGAAGGCCACTGGTATCCTGGGTTGCATTAGGAAGAGCATTGCCATCAGGACAAGGGAGGCGATCCTCCTACTCGGCCCTGGCGAGGCTACATCTGGAGTTCTGTGTCCGGTTCTGGGCTCCTCAGTGCAAGAGAGACATGGAGATCCTGGAGCTGGTCCAGTGGAGCGCAACAAATTGATGATTCAGATGACTGGAGCATCTCTCTTACAAGGAAAGGCTGAGGGAGATGGCCTATTCAATCTTGAGGAGAAATTATCAGTGTCTATCAGCATCTGAAGGAAGGGTGTGAAAAGGATGGAGCCAGGCTCTGCTCAGTGATGCTGAGCAAGAGCACAAGAGGCAATGAGCAGAAACTGAGGCACAGGAAGTTCCACCTGAAAACGAGGAAGAGCTTCTTTACATGCAGGTGACTATGTGCTGGAACAGGCTGCCCAGAGAGGTTGTGGAGTCTCCCTCACTGGAGATATTCACGAATCATCTGGATGCAGTTCTGTAGCACGTGCTCTGGGATGACCCTGCTTGAGCAGGGAGGTTGGACCAGATGACCCCATTGTATTCCCTCCCAACCTGACCCATTCTGTGATTATGCAATATCTGACGTCTGGAGTATATACCTTACAGGGGATACTGAGATACTACTGAAGTTTGTTTAGCCTGGAGAGGAAATTTAGTTTGGATCTAATTGCTGTGTTTCTCTAAATAAAAGTGGTTTGTTGACATATAAATTTTTTCTGGAAATATATGATGAATTCATAAGAGCCAAAGTTTACAATAAAGTTGTAAGAAAAAAGATCCTGAATTTCCACAAGTCATTTGACTCTTGAACACATTTTCATTAGGTTTACACATATAAATAAACACAGGCACATATACACAACGTCTAGTGAAGTCTGTGTTAGATATTATTTGTCTCTGTCTCTATAAAATAATAGAAACATAAAATAATTTAGATTGGTAAGGATCTCTGGAGACCCTTGTTCATCCCCCTCATTGGAAGCAGGACCAAAGCAGATCTATGTGAACCATATACAAATCCCTTTTATTTAGAGCAAGAGGAATGTTCATCGCTTTATAAGTTATTATTACACTGAAGATATTGCAGGTATATATTGCAAATATTTAAATACAAGGCAGGTATCCATACCTAAACAGGTAGGTCTTATTGTTCGGGAAAACTTAAAATTTTAAGAATAAAAATTTAGTACCTACAAATACAGTAATTTTACTGAGAAATTTGTTTATCTGATCAGTGTCAGGACTACAAAAAAACACAAGTCAGTTTACATTAAAAATGCATGTCAGATGAAGTGTATGAAAAGACAATATGTTGGTTGGTTTGCTTTTGCTTTGTTTTAGGATTATAAATTAAACACTTTTTAGGAAATATTGCTGAACTGTTTCTCAGAGGGAAAGGTAAAAACATTTCTATCTCCATTTGGAGGAAAGATTATTGCTAAATCAGAGTGAAATTTGCATTTGCCCCATGGGTCTGATGTGAAAACATTCATGTCATTATTACTTTGTACTCTATCGTATATGATCTTTCATGATCATTTCTTTATGATGCTCTGCTATTTTACAAGAGTCAGTTTGAACAAACACATCTGCAATTTTCTAGCATAAATTTTGAATGGTTCTTCATAACATTTAAATATTCTAATTTCAGTGTGCTTATAGCTTTAGTGATTATGATTAGACTGCCACTTTTCTACAAATATATGTGTATTCTTTCCTTAGAATGTGTATTTAGGACATCAGTTTAATGCTTAACAGTAAAAATATCTCATATTTGAATAAAACGTGCAGCATAGATTTCTTGGAACTGAGTGTATTTTAGACATTACTAATAACTCTCAATGAATTTATCACAGTAGAAATCTGCTTCTCAAAAGCTCAAACACTAGAAGGATCTTACCTTTACCAAATGGTATAATTCATGTCAGTATGTATTTGTTAATTTATGACAGATAAAATTTAGCAAAGACTGTTTTGTCTGTAAAAATCAGGTAGGTGTAAAACAATATCTTTCTGTAGTTGAACCCATGGGAAACTGTAGAAAACCCATTTTATTAAACAAAACCCAAAAAGTTCAAAAGTTTCAGTGGGAATGCATATCTTTGTATGAACATTATTAGAGAGGGAAAAAAAAGAAATAAGAAAAAAAAAATTGGGTATATAACTTTTTAAATTTGTTGTAACTCCCAAAGACAGTTTCTACTTAAATAATACTTTCAAGCTCACTTTAGCAGTCAGTTGGTTTTTATGCCTTTAAAAGCAATACTATATACTTTGCCCACTTTACAACCCATTGGCAGGATGGATCTGAACCTAAGAACTGTCTAAATATTGTATTACCAGGGTCTCTGGGGTAAAGAGATTCCTATAGGAGCAGGTGGCCCCATCTGGACATCTAGTGCTGGAATTCAACTGTGTCCGTGTTGGCATCTACATCTGATCCCACCACTCTTGATACCCTTTAGCAGTCAGTGTGTGAATTGACACATATGGGTAACCAAGGGCACCCATCAAACCGCAGCCAAAAAGCAGAGGGTAGATTTATTTCGTTACCTCATTAACAATGCCAGGTGGCAGAGACACAGGGAGACACGGACTCTGTTCGGCACAGTTCATCCTAGTGGACAGCAACGGAGGTGGGGCTTGCTACCTGCCTCACTATAATAAAAGGCTCCACACGTCCGTGTGAGAGTGTGCTACCTCTCCACAGGATTTCTGCTTCTCAGAACTGGTAGAGGATGAACATTAGGCATAATAAATGTAGTTTTCCCACACTGACATTTTTCGCTGCAAGGTCACTTTGAGCAAAATTATTCCTTCCTCCTCTTCTGTGTTTAACCCTTTTCTCCCAACAGTGAGTGAACAGAAGCAAGTGTTATTCAAAAAGGATTCATTTCACCTTAAATACTTAAACTTGGCTAGATGAAACAAATCCTTGAAGTGTCTATTGCTCCCTGGGGGAAGCAAGGTTACTAGATTTGATAATACATCTGCATTCAGACAACTAAAGTTGATTTGTATGACCCTCCCTGATGTTTTGTGACAATTTTGACATACAGCTACCTGTATACTGTACTTTATCTAGAGGGTTTGATTGGGTAGGCACACTCATCAAATTCTTCTGGACTGAATTTGTTTCAGTATGAAATCTGAGAGAGAAGGTACTACAGTTTGTAGGGAACTGCTCTAGCAATTTTTGTCATTTTCACAGTTCGTATTGAAGCAAGAACTGAAAGAGACAGGGAAAAAAACAATCAGTTTCGGATGGGTGGGAAGTGCTTAATTCATTTGCACTGTGAATGGAAATGCATAGTTATACTGACTTTAGCACCTTTTTTTATATATCTCACTTCAGTCTTTATAGTATAAGACAGTGGTAGCAAAATATCATCAAAAGATTTGTTTAAAATTTCTGTTCTTACTCTGTTGTAGTGCTAGGTTTAGTTTAGCAAGCTGCAGCTTTCCCTGGGAGCTCAGTGTGGCTTCTTAGGGCAGTATGACCATTTTGCCCTCTCGTAGTCCTCTTCGGACGGCTCCGCACTCTTGCTCCAGCAACTATCAGCTCTACAACACAGTGACAGCAAAGGAGGCGAGAAAGGTCCCTCTATAAGGGTTTCAGAGGACCTTTAATGGTTACATCTTGTCCCTGTGACCCACAGAGGCAGTGAGACCTGGTGATTCGGGCACAGGGGGGTTTTGTCAGGGGCTCAGGGGCAGTACATGGGCGGAGTTGGGGTACAGGAACCAATAGGGAGGATCCGAGGGAGCAGCCAGGACTAGGGGCAGGGGAGAGTGAGAGGGGGAACAATGTGAAAGGCATTTAATAAATGAATCAGTGGGAAACACACCACCACATCACTCTTTAGAAGAACAAGGTTGGTTGCATCTGAAAACATAAATGAAATACTAATTAGGCATTATGTTTGTCTACATCAAGTGATGTTACCTTACAGGATTACATGATTGAAACTGAAGGGAAAAAAATTCCCCAAATTTCATGATGTCCTCCTTCCTCTCTTTGACAAGATTTGTGTTATCCAGATTGATCTTTTGGCAAGCAGCAATTGTCTTAAGTAATTTCATTATAGAGGTGCAGACACAGGGACGGTTTGGATTAACACAACATTTTACACTGCAGTATCTGCTTTGTTGACAAAATTAACAGCTCACTGTCAAGTCAGCAGTACCAATTGAGTACATTGCCAAGTAAAAGGCTTTCAACTCTTGTTTTCCAGAAGCCACACATATCACTAAATGCAATGTACACGGGTACAAGGAAATCTATCCTGTTTATTTTACTGTAATTAGCTTATACTGGTTGTTGTGAAGCATCACACTGCCCTTGGGAACAAAGTATAATAGTCCAAATTCAATGTACATCATCTATGTCTAGTGAAAGCATATTTCACCTACTGATCCTGCAGTGGCATTAGCACTCATGAAACCATATGTTCTTGACCAAGGAATAGAGGGAACTGAAAACTAACACACCAAAAAGAAATTAGCAATAAACAACATAAATTTTCAGCTCAGTGAACTTCTTTGTGTCCATAACTCTTGTTCAACCTGGTGAATGTCACTGTTCACACAGTATCTGTGTGAACAGAAGGGAAATAGTGCGACAAAGTTGAAGGCAGGAAGATGCATAGGTTATCAGCAACGCAGACCTACATGTTCCTCAGTAAGCTGTGATGTGAGCCAGACACCTATCCTACTCTTTTTTCCGATATTCTGAAACCATGGAGAAATAAATTTTGAAACGTGTAATTTGCTACATTAAAGTGGCAATGTTGCTATATTAAAGGCTCACTTTTGCATCAGGCATTATCGAAAACTGTGCTAGCTGATTGCCATCTGAGGGACTAGCAGTGTCTGCTGGCATACTCCAGCTGTTGCCCCACTGTAGCTCAGAATAAGTGTCTGAGCTTCTGTTCATGTCTAAGGACTCCAGAAGCTGAAATAGAACCATGGGTCTTAAGAACGTGTCAAGAATAAGTTTTGAAAAAGTTTGTTTGACTTTGGTTAAGGATCATGAGAGGATGTGAAAGTACAATAGATATCTAGGTTTCTTCAGGTTTAGACCCCAGGAAACAAGTCATTAACTATCGCAGCTGGTGTGGGGTCAGTAGCTCTGACCGAGGAAGCTGTGACCGGTCAGGAGAGATGCTCCCGAAAGAGATCGTCTTCCCAAGGCCTGGTGTCTTCCCTTAGCTGCTGGCTGGAGCGCCCGTGCAGAGACTGTCAGCTCTTTAGTGATTGTCAGCTCCTGATTTCAGCTCAGCTCTGCAGGGCAGCCTCCAGACCAGACCAGGGAGAGAGAGACGAGAGGCCCGTGTAGCTGTTCCGCACAAAGTAACTTTATTGGTCCGCACTCCAGCGAAGTGGAGCCAGGGACGAGCATCTCTCTGCCCTTGCAGGGGTAGGGGTCTAGCTTTATAGGGATACAGGGGGTGGGTGTCAGAGGGTAAAGGCCAATGGGCTACAAAGGATCTGCATAGGGTCTCCCAGAGGATTCTGGGTTTGTCTTCTTCTCGACATAACTGAAAGTAGCTGCCTTTCCAGGGGAAGTCCTGCTGGGAGTTTGGGCACTCTCCTTCTCTCAGCAGACATCCCTCCATGGCGGGGGCTGGGTATACCCCACAATTAACAGCGACCTGTTTTGTTAGGTCTACTGTTATTCACATAGCACTGTGATATGGTGTTGATTTTTCTAGTAGCAGGAAGTAAGTTTTGTAATGAGTTTGCAAGGTCTCAAGAATAAGGGTTAGTTGTAACAGTATTTTTTTCTATTTCTATGGCTACTTTGATTTACTTTTGTTTAACTTTGTATGATACCATCATGGCTTTACAATTCTAACAATGTTGTACAAATACAGGTATGTTAAAATGGTAGAGGGCTTGAGAAATGATACCCTGCATAGCCTTACAAAACCTCAGGAAAAGAAATAGAAGACAAAAGCATATGTTTATCAACTTCCATTATGGTTTTTTTTTCTGCTAAAATTTCATAATGTATTCTTTCAATTTCTGAAATAATTACAACTTGACTAATTATGATTCTTGGATTAGGCTGTTAAGATATCAATTATGTTAGCTATAAATTATTGACTTTTTATGTAGGGCATGCTTTTTTTTTTCATATACAAAGTTTTGAGCATGAAACTATTTATTCTCTTCTAATTGCCTATGAATCCAAAATTTCCATGGAGGAAATGAATAATTCTCCAAAGCTGGAATGAACTTGTACTTGTTAACTTTCCAGTAACAACCATTAAGCATTGAAACAGTCTATTTTTCTGCAGAATAAAGATGGTAAGATCAATCGTATCTATATTATTCACTCACGAACAGATCAATTTCTTTAGGCTCAGCCGTTATTGCAACGTGTTCCTCTCCAGTATTGTTAAGGCATATTGACCCAATTTGGAAAAAGGATAAAGAAAAAATAAAACTAATCTGTTGAGAGCCCTGACCCTATGTTGACGTATATAAATTATCTTAGGAATTTAATTTCATGTATGAGAGGATATGTGTTGTATATGTATATAGAGAATATATGCATAAATGTATATTTTTAGTCTTTCCCCCCCCCTTTTTTTTTTTAATACTGCTCAAGTTTTCTTCCTGACTTGAATTTTTTGCCTCAGGGAAGACTAGATTGCATTTTTTCTCTTAGGAAAGAAATGGTTCCTAGATAGACTGTTACAAGAACAGACAAAAAAAGTCAGTGAAAATGCCTGAAATATTACAATTTTCCCTCTTTTTTTCCCAAAGAAACACATTTTAATGAAGCATCTACATGCCCTTGAAAACAAGAGTATGCGTTCCAGTTTTTTGGCTCCTCCACCTTTATATATTTTCCTGGCTCTCTCTGCTTCTTCTAAAAGGTCGCTGCTTTTCCATGTCAGAAGAATCACCATATCAGTGTCTGTTGGGAAAAAGACTCTGAATGCAAAATAATTGGTGTTGGGGGCTAGGTTTCTTAAGGGAATTTTCTTCCCATTTTCTTTACATTTCTTTCTGTCATGGAAATGGCAAATGGGTCTTAATTAAGAGACCAAAGATGTAGCCAATGCCTTGGCATACTGTTAGAATGATTCTGGGAAAGGGGGGAAGAAGCAGTGTGGTGTTTGGCAGTTTCTTAGCTGGGGTCTTTGCCCAGCTTGGAGGGCAGACAGTTGTGGGTTTTGGTGCTGGACTTCCTCTTGTCCAGAGGACTTGCTGCTATTGCTGAGCCTTCCTTGCTGTTTCTTCTTACCACTGGTGGGCTGCAGAAGTGACCATTGGACTGGGACTTTTCAGCACCCATCCTTGCTGGGAAAGACCCTCACCATCTGCATGGGTACCTCAGGGGAAAACTGGGGCCCCACCTCCTCCTTGTCTCCAGATAGAGCACCTCCCAGCTGCTTAGCAGAGCCTTGGCTGCTGCTGCCATTGCCAGGACACCACACAGGACATGTGAGAGCTGGGGAAAACCAAACCCCCCCCCCCCCACACACACACCTTCTGTCTCCCCAAGGCTGCCATTACCCCCTGGGGAACCTCAGCATGCCCTTGGGCCTCCCTCAGGAGCCACCAGAGCCTTCAGCACCCTGCGCAGCCCAAAGGAGTCACTGCAGCCCCTGCGCCTCACCAGGAGCCCTCAGCACCCCCTGCTGGTTGTGATTGTAACTACACCAAAGGGGAAATTGCTTGACGGGAAAGAAAAAGGCTGTTACTGGGTTTTCTGGGTTTTTTGTTGTTGGTGGTGTTGTTGTTGTTTGTCTGTTTATATGTATGTATATATTCTAGTAAAGAACCATTATTCTTTTTGCCATATCTTTGCCTGAAAGCCCCATAAATTCAAAGTTATAATAATTTTGAGGGAGGAGCTTATTTTTTCCATTCCAGGAAGGTTCCTGCCTTTCTTGGCAGATACCTGTCTTTTAAGCCAGGACCCTTGGCTACTGAGTCTGTGACAGGGCTTTCTCAAATTTGGACCCAATCTCACATATGCAGAAGCTAATTTGAGGATTAAAAGATTAGGAAATAAGCATACTATGTGGCGAATGGAACAGACTATTCTATTTTCAAAAATAGAACTATTCTATTTTCAAAGTTTTGTACTTTTGTGCTTTTCTACAGTCTTTTAACTTATGAATCCTGATGCCATTAATTTCAAGCTATATTTAAAAATATTTCAACAATCGTAACTTTGAAGAAAGCTTTGCAGCACCAACTGAAACTCTAAACATTTAGACTCTAAACATTAAACTCTAAACCATTATTTTGGTTATTATTAATGATGACTAACTTCTCTTTCTGTATGCCTTTAACTGTCAGTACTGCCTGTCTTTGTTCAAAACCAGGTTTTTGCATGCATGATAGCACTATTTTCTGTTTCTTGAATATAATCTTTATTAACCTGCCAAATTCATTTATTTTCAATCTTGTTTTAGTGGTAAAATGATACATGACCAGAAAATTTTAATACAGTAAAATCTATTGTGAGTCACAGAGCATTTTACTAAGTTAAATTGCATGAATGTCTTTTTTTTTGAAGATATTTTGCATCTGGACATTTTTTTGCACTCATGACAAGTTTTCATTTCAGATGAAAAAAGATTATAAATCTGGTAATAACAACTGAAATTGATGCTTCATATGAACTTTCATTTTTTTTCTACCAATAAAAATTCATCATGTTTAAGACTTTAGGGTCATAATTAGTAATGTGGCATGAGAAAATACCTGGTTAATGCAAAGGCTACTATTTATGAGAGATCACAAAGGAGTTTGGATATACTGTGTTTCTACCATATGTAATTAATTTGAAATTTTGGTAACAGCAACCACACTTTAAGTGGCTGCTATGGTGTGTCACAGAACAGCTTATTTGCTAGTAATTAATTATGGGAAAGACATATGTTCGCATGGAAAGAAAGAGTAAGTAGCAAAAAGTAACAATAAACTATGCTTAAGCCTCTACTTAGCAAAAAATCCTAATGATATTGGTTATCACCTTTAATAATACTTTTTTATAACCCTTAAAAATATTGTATTGTGTTTATGTAACAAGAGGCCTATGCAGGGGTGACCTTTGTGAGAAGAGATCACGGACTGTCTCCATGTCAGACAAAACCAGTTCCAACCAAGCCCCACTGTTGCCCAAAGCTGAAACCATCAGTGGTGCTGGTGGTGCCTCTGTAATAACATAATTAAGAAATAGTAAGAACAGTATGCAGCAGCTGTGAGAGATGAGTGAGAAAATGTCAGGGAAATGTTCCTGCAGAGACCAAGATCAGAGAAGGAGAGGACTTCCTCCTCCATGCACCTGAGCAGAGATTCCCCTAGAGCCCATGGAGAAGAGCATAGTGAAGCAGTCTCTCTGCAGCCGATTGAGGACCATGTCAGAGGGAATTTTCCCCTTGCAGCCCATGCAAGACACCACAGCAGAGTAAGTAGATGTGCCCTGAAAAAATCTGCAACCCACAGAGAGCCCACACTGGAGCAGTGTCCTGGCAAAATCTGCACCACATGCAGAAGTAGGTTTTCTGGAATGAAATATGGCCCACTGAAGAACCTACACTGGATTAGTCTGTTCCTGAAGGATTCCTCCCCAAGGAAAGGGCCCACACTGAAGAAGTTCACAAAGGTCTAGATCCTTTGGGAGGGACCAAATGCTGGTGTTGAAGAAGAGTGTGAGGAAGAAGGAATAGTATAAGTGAAATGTTAGGTACTGGTTGCAACCCCAGTGATATTCAGGAACACTCTTTGGTCAAATAAAGGCAATTCTCACTGAATATTGCTTTTGAAGAATTCAATTACACTAAACTTTTAAAGATCTCATAATTTAATTTTTATAGAATTTCTTTTAAACACTAATTTGAAATTAATATTTAATTTTGGCCTTGAGCGGATAATTGCAATACTGGAAACTTAGACATGCAAATATAAAGAATTTTAATCTTAATAAGGAACATGGTCTCCAGCAAGATTACATTCCTTGTGATATAAATAAGAATGATACTTGAAAGTTATACAGGAGAGCGTATAGCTAATTAGGGCAATATTGATATGTGTTGCAGTTCTCAGGACAGATTTTTTACATTCTCCTTCAATCCATACATGATTTTGTGAAGTAGAGAGTGAGTATTGGTGAATTGAGTCCATACATCCTGATTAGATTTTCACAATTGGGCCCTGGTTGAATGATTTTAAAGTGACACTTTAATGGAGAGACCTGTGAAAAAACCTGAGCTATATAACTACATCTGAAAGGGTCAAATGGCTGCATATTTTGTACATCTTCCTTACAAATAAAATGTTTCAATTAATCTACATTCATCAGATGAAGAAAATGTTTGAACATTCTAGAAACCTCCACCATCCATTAATTCTTGGCTATTCTGATTCCAGATCCTGAGTGTTAGTCTTCAAGTTACAGTGAGCTTGCATTTGTTTCTAAGTGGCAATCAAAGTGGAAGGCATGCACTGAATCTAAAAAATCTAAGGCTGCCTGTTTTATCACACTTTGCCACAAAAAGGGGGATCAACAAGCACTGAGCTGTGGAATTTCAGAACTTCTCATGAACTAACCCATTCATTTCTGGTCTTTGCCTGATGATGGTTTGTGGGGGTTGGGATTTGGTGTTGGGAGTTTTTTATATACTTTTTTTCCCAACAAATCAACATAAATTGCATTATTCTGAATACTTCTGAAATATCTGTAACACTTTCCTAGTACTTAGAGTTCTCGGTATGCATAGTTCCTTCTTAAAGGAATACTCCAGCTGTGTAATGAATCACTGGCAATTTACATCATGATAAGGAAGAATCTGAGATCACAGGATTTTTCTGCTTCTAGTTATTGATTCAAAACAGCTTAATGACAGATATAGTAAAATCTTCAGGAACAGAACAAAATCCTAGGATTTTTAATGCAGTTCCCATTGCAAATATTTTTTTTCAATAACATCAGCTACTTAGAGTATTTTGTTTAATAAACCAGAGAAAGAATAATGTCTTAATCTTATGGAAACTCTCAGATGCCT
This sequence comes from Coloeus monedula, assembly GCF_965178545.1. Classification (NCBI taxonomy): domain Eukaryota; kingdom Metazoa; phylum Chordata; class Aves; order Passeriformes; family Corvidae; genus Coloeus; species Coloeus monedula. The sequence continues at coordinate 96,899,127 of NC_138783.1, forward strand.
TCCAGACCATATTTTAAATAAATAATGCTTAAAGGTGTAATTGAAGCTGCAAATATCATTGAATGAACAAATTGTTTGATTTCTGGGATTTTAAATCCTGCATAGGAATAATGTATTTGGGAGTTCATTTGTAGCCACAATTTCACTCTTTCCCTTATAAAAATTGTTTGCTATTTACATTAGTATTCAGGCTTTCTCAGAAAGCATGAAAACATTGTCAAGAAACAATAGAAGTGTAAAGGGTCTTGAGAAAATACCTGAGTGTTATAGATATTTGAAAAATAAGATGGTACATACATGACAAAGAGCAAAAAACTATGAACTTTATGACAGCACTGGTAAGGTGCTCAGATTTTATTCAAATAACACAAAAACATCTGAAAAGAGAATTTTATAGATACTAGATTTTTTAAAAATTACAATATAATATGAATACAATAAATGCAATCAGTCTGAATATTATCTGAAGGAGAGGAGAACAGATGAAAAGGGATTTCAAAAGGTATATTTAAAAAATTACCAATTTCTTTCTTTAAAGCTGGAATACCAAAGAAAAACAATGAACATGCCAGAAAACAAACTTCCTAAATAAATAAATTAGATAGTAGCAATTTTTGTAGGTAGCGTTTCTTTCTCTAAATTATTTTAGTTAGAGTCTCTTTTATCAGTATTTTTTGCACAATGCATGTTTCTCCTACAGGAGTACTCTCATTCTTACAATTTTTCAGTTTCTCCAGATGACATCCATCTCATTTACTGCAGATGCTGACAGTTTGCTAGAAACTGAAAAGGTACTGAATGGAAAATAAACCAAAAAACAACACCAAAATCCAAACCCTAAAGAACATTGCCACTGTTGCATAAACAATTTCAAATTACAGGCTTAAATCAGTAATAAAACTAACATAGCAGCCACCATCATATGTGAGTAAGGTTACATATAAACATAATTTCACAATAGCATGCTATTAAAATTATTTATACTAATTATTTCTTGATATTAGGTATTTCTTGAATTGGTGCAGGTTCTTGAATCTGCTTACAGTAATAACATAAGGACATAATTACAGAAATATTTGTTCTAGTCCTTATATGTGTATATAAATATGTATTAAAACCATATCAAATCGGGTCAATGTCTATGTAACCTGCATTCTGTCTTTGTTATTTCTCAGTAGTGTACACCTAGTAAAGGTCATAAGTATACTTGTCCAGTGTGCAGCAATGTCCACAATTCTGATTCTTATGCTTAAGATGCCCTTTTTACCAAGATACTTAGGAAACTTTTTTTTTTTTTAATCTTGAGATCTGTTGAAAGCAAACCAACAAAAAAACCCAACCAGCCCAAAGTACAGTGGTTTAATGCTTTAATCAACCAAAAAGATTTTAATTTACTTCAGCTACAGTACTTAGAAAGCTTGCTTATGACTGTAACACAAATGATTCTTTTCATGCTGTTCCTAGCTGTCTGCATCCTTGACCTATATTTAATGTGATGCATATCCAAATAATAATGTTGGCAATTTCTTTTTTACTTGCAAACACCATATTATTTAGAGCTTCAGTGAAGTGACAAGACACATATACCACCCTCCTTGCAATGCTACCTGTCACAAAAGATGAATGATGGAAGGAAAAAAACCAGACTTATTTTGTCCTGATTGACAAACAGGAATAAGCTGACAAGGTGTGTCACTGACAGAGCTTTATATCCTCAGAAACATAAACACGTCTCTTAATTTTTATATGCTTGAATTAATTTTATTTTTATTTCTGTCTCTCTTTCTTGTACCTGGGGCATACATACTTTTGGCACTTCTACAAAGAAATTATTTTGCTAATGATTTGACAGACAATTTGAAATAAATGACATCAAATTTACAAGTGGTATTTCAGGTGCTTTTATTTCTTAGTTTTTTTTTACTTGTTAAAGTAAAACATTTATGTACACACATCATGAAATAAGTTGCAAATTCTCAAAATGCTTATGATTTTCACTGTTGATTCTTTTCCATCTTGTATTGAAATACCATCTCTTTTTATTACTTTGTATGAAAGAGCTGTTTCTCTTTGAGTAGTAACACAAAGGTTTTCTGGACCTAGGGATAGGTGTGGTTATGCTGCAGTTCATAAATTCACCATTAGATTGGACATGTAGATATGTGCCCATTTTTTACTCTTTCTGCAGACTGGCCCTGTGGCTGTGAACTACAACCCTTAATCAAGATTTATTTTCATTGTACTGCAGTAGGAAGACCATGGAACAATTGACTCTGAGACAAGTATTCTTCATATTTATATCTGTCTTTACACACACATATTTTATATATACAAAATATGCATGTGTGTGCACGTGTGTATGTATGCATCTCCTTGTAATTGTTATCTATAGTCATTAAGTCCCATCCCACACAGGTTTTTTTCACCAGTAACACAGAATTTAATATTCTAGTATTCTTTCCATGGTGAATAGTATGTAAGTACCTTGGTGGATTTATAGAAAGACTTCAATGTCAAATATGCATAGACTCCTATGCACATGCATATTATAACTCAGAGAAAGATACCCTGATACTTCTGAAATTACTATGAGTGAAAAGGTTTTGCATCTTGACAAAGGGTGCTTTGTCTACACATGTGAGAAAATAGTTTTTCATAACAGCTTAATGTCATGGAATCATAGAATTTTTGAAAGTTGGAAGAACCGTTGGGTTGGAAAGGATCTGTAGCAGTCTAGAAGATAGCCTTTTCCAGAAAGGTCTAGAAGAATGGGATGTGCATGATAACGAATTTGCATAGAAAGTGAGATACTTATCTCCAGGGTGAAGAAAACTTATCTATAAACAGGTGCCCCCAAAAAACCCAGGTGCCTGCCCGCCCCCAAGATCCTGGCCACCACATCAACTGGATCGATGTTAGAGTCAGGACTGGTGATCTTCCTTTCTTCTTTTTCTCCTCTCTATTCTCTCCCTCTCTCTAATCTCTCTCTTCTCTTTTCCCCATCCCTTTCTCAAAATGCACCGCCGTGTGTTTATACCAGAAGATAGAGGACTAATTTATACCAATTTCCATGCCAAGCATATAATTTACTGATAAAACTGTAAGTTTTTGTGAACTCTGACTTCTGTTGTTCCTTTGGCATGTATCAATCTTGGGTGCTCCCTTCTGCTTAATGGTTAACACCACAGGAACTAAAAGATCATCAAACACACACACACCACCGAGGGCAGGGGTGCCACCCACTAGGACAGGTTGCTCAGGGCCCCTTCCAACCCTATCTTGAACAATGAGTCATAAATTAATACTTTGTATCAGAGCATTATCATACAATATATGGATAAAAATTAGAAAATCAAATTGGACATAAGAATAAAGCAGACATCAGCAATAATACAGCACAAAACCTAAATACCAAGTAAGAAGTAAAAGAAAAATATTCTGAAAATAGAAACAAACCCCAAAGATTATGGAGGAAGTTGAAATAAAAAACAATAGAAAATAATAAACATATTGCATGGAATCTAAGATAAAAAGTGAGAAGAGTTACTAATCGGGAAAAATTTTTCTGAGTTTTGAATCCTTGCCTATTTTATCATCTCTTCTTTGCTTATTTCTATGTTACAAATAAAATGGGCCAATTCCATCTTCATGCATGCTTTGAAACAGCCTAGTATCTTTAAATGAAAATAACAGGAGCACATGCAATTCCATACATACAGTCCCTCTGTGATCTAATTATATAGCAGCTGTATACTGTAATGATTTATATGAGAAAGTTTATACACTGAAACCCTTAAAAATTAAACAAGAAAAAACACACAATCAACCATCCAGAATTTGATAAAGACACAAAGGTTAATAATCCATCAAAGCCCAGATCCAGAGTCATCCATACTCTTTGAAAGAGAACCCTCCTCATCTCTCCATAGAATAATTAGCATTTTGTCCAGCACTTTTCTTAGTGGGAAGATCCCAGCTCACAAAGCCATTAATAGCATGCTCTGCAGCTCATGAGCTTTCCCTAGAGGCCTTGCATCAAAGTGCTGAGCAAGCTTAATGATACAAAGTTGAGATTTGAAGAAATCATAGCTTCAGCTATTCTGGATTCAGGTTGTATCAGCAAAAAATACCCCTGAATAGGCACACAATAAAAAAAAGAATATTAAATACACATTTATTCATGTAACTTTGCTAATACAGTAAAAGAAGAACAATTATATTTGCAACATTTTCTTATCAAATCCATGTTATGTTTACTTTGGCTTTGTAAAACTTTCTAGACTAGACTTTCTAGAATTTTCCAGGATTTAGATCAGATCCTTAACCCAGTAAACTCTGTATTAGTGTAACCGTTGCCGCTAATACCAGCTCAGTATCTGTTCTCCAACACTTGGATGCATTATTTTAAAGTGTTAGAAAAAAACCTTAACTGCAACTTTTAATAGGCATCACTACTTTACTTTTTTCACATTTAATGAAAAAATATTGAGTATGAGACATGGCAAGGAAAATAAAACAAAACCTAACAAGTAGAATTGTCATTTTTTTTATTGGGGAGAGGTTTGAGGTTGTTCTTTGTGGATTTTTTTTTTTTTTGGTAGAGGGAGATTTTACAGAATGACAGATTCTCTCATAATTGGATTACTTTTTCAATGAATTTATACTTGTTTCCAAAGATTTTGTTTGTTCCATGCACAATCTGTTGTACCATTTTGGTTTAAATTGAAAAACATAAAAATAATAATTTTAAGGAGACTGTGTTTTACATGTAAGTGTCTAATTATATATATTTAGAAGATTGCCTAGCCAGTTTTCTGAGCCAAGGAAAATTTACAGTCAAAATATTAGTCAGTCTATCCCAAACTTAGATGTATTGGTACCATAAGGCTTTAGGGTGTCTCAGAGCAAGGGGAGAATAAGGATACACCCAGACCTTGTACATATAATTTCACTTATATATATGAAGAATGAGGCAGAATTCAAATTTTGAGAAGAGTTAGCTTGGAGTACAGTAGTCCATCACTTCAGGTAGAATTCATGTTGCCCAACTTTTGTAGTCTAAAATGTAGCAGTTGTGTCAAAGCCCCTTATGTAAACTTTTGTTATAATCCATGTGATAGCCAAAAGTAAACATATCATCCAAATTTTCAGACAATGTTTATTCTCCAGATGAGACTCCTTGTCATAGAGGTGAAGAAAATTAGCTGAGCTAAATAATGTACTTCATAAACTCCCTGGAGTATGAAATGATCTTCCAATTGCACATTCTGGCAACTGCTCCCTTTGAGAAGGGGTTCCTCATCAATTTGGCACCCCATTTGGATCAACCATAGGTCTCCATGTGCCTCATCTCTTCAGCAGCAATTTTGTTCGGGCAGTTTATGAGATTTTCTGTTCATGAAAATTGTAAAGAATCATGTATTATTTTATATAGCTGGCATGAAATTTAATTGCCTTTTAAATACAGATCAGTAGAGAGATTTAAAAATTCTACAACCTGAAGTATTTTCTACTTTATATCTTGAAGTAGGAAATTATGTCAGAATTTTGAAAAAGGTCAACAATGCATATACCTAAAGCAATGCTTGAATTTTATTTTCAAAGCACAGAGCAATGTGGTCGCATAAGACTTTTATCCTCTGCAAGCCCTGGGCTAAACATTCAAGTTGAGAAACTTGAATTGTGTTGATATAAAGTTACATTTATTTATAGGAACAACACTCTCTTCAGGGCATTAAAATCTTGGCTGTGATGGCAAATGCAGCCTTATTTGATGTTGATAAAGACATACAAGTGCTTTTATTTTCCTAATGCATGGTGAAGTTTTTCTGGTTCATCCACAGTTCTGCTATCCTAGGGGACACAGCCAGAAGCATGCTGAACTACTGGAGCAGCACTGGGCTAAGAGTCTTGCTGCCTGCAATACATGGTGAAGGCTAGTCCTTGTTCTCTCTTTAAAGAGTATTAGAAAAGAAAACATCTTATTCCTTTTGGATTTGAATGGAAAAAGAAAGATCTAGAACAAAACCCACAATATTTAACCTTTCAACATAGAAAATAACATGAAAAAATTAAAAAAGAACTTTAAAAAAAAATTGTTTAAATGTCAAAAAAAGTAAATTTCAGAGCAGTTTAGTTTGAAAGATAATATGAAGCTAATTTCTAATAAAATGCCTAATTGGGATTTTTGAGGCAAGTCATAAACACAGTTTACATCTAAAATAACAACAAAAAAAATTATAGTGAAACTATAATTAAGTGATATTTGGAAGAGATTCCACTTGCTACTCAGTTCATTTCAGGCTATCTTTATAATTAAGAGCTCGCTTCCATAAAATTTAAAGATGTGTTAGGATGCAATAATAATTTTAATTTACATTTTATAATCACCCAAGGATAATTTTGTTCTTGACTGTTGTATTTTTCAGGCAAAGATAATAACAAAAATCTAAAGCAGTTTCCCAATCCCATAGAACCAGAGCAGACAGCTGGCCTTGGTGATAGATGGCAACAGTTCCTGAATAATAGGTAGATGCAGTGTGGTTTATGGGAGCTGCTTGCGAGGCAAGAAAGGCCTGTGTTTCCCTTCAGCTCTGGAGCATTCAGATGACAAAGGCATGAATTCTGATGCCATAAAATACAAAAAGGTTGAGGAAAATCTCTATTGAGCATCTGTGACTGCAAGCCCACAGTGCAGTGTGTTTGCAGAAGAACATGAAGTTAAAAAAAAAATCCTTCTATTGAAACATAGTGACAGAACGATGACTTTTTTTGTTTTATATCAATACTCAGTACTGATCTTTTTCCTAAGACCTTCTTTAAGTATTCTCCTAATCTGTTTCAAGGGATATTTATGCTCTGTGCATATAAATCAGGATTCATTTGACTTAAAATTAGTTTTCCAGAAACCTGTAGATTTACATAGACAATTATGTCAGGATTGATTTGTTGGTGAAAAAAGAAAGTGTCCTTGAGCCATTTGAAAAAGCTTAGGGTATCCTAGCTATCTCCACAGTTCTGGCAGATCCAAGACACAATAAAAACTAGGGGACCTAGAGCCCAGCCTGGGTATCAGCAATAAGCCCCACAGGGCTCAAAATGACATTGCAAGTCTGTGTTTAGGCACCTAAACCTAGATCCAGATTTCACAGCTGGTGAATAGGGTGATTTCATTTCCAGAAATTTATTTATTCCAGATTGTTCCATATCATTTTAGGATGATATACATTTCTGGAGATGTTTATTTCTTTGCTAATGAAACTGGTTGGCAATTTAAGACTAAGGCTTTGATTCAACCCAGTACTAGACATCTCAGCATAGTTTTCTACCTCCTTGGTGAAGCATAAGGTATTATTCTACCCAATCTTGACAAGATAATACCTCACCTTGAGGTCGAGGACACTAAGACCTATTAATGCAGTCAGAGCTGAGACTTTTGATAACAAAATGAGCTTTTCTAGTTTGTTTATAAGTTCCAAGAATGAAGAACTTTCTAGTCCTGCTGATCACAATGAAATCGAGAATAATTTAGGTGAATGAACATAGGAGTCTATTTAGGAAAAGTATGCCAAACTTTGCTAACTATATTGATTAATTTGCATTTCTTAAAATGGGTGTTTAGATATGTGCTTCACATGTACATTGGTTCTACTGCTTATACTGAAATACAGATAGATAAAAATAGATCTTAACTTTGCTTTAAATGTTGAGCATATTATAGATTTGTTATTCTACCACTATGAAGAGGATTAGGAATTACATCTAAATTCTGATTCTTGTAATTTTTAGGTCTTACCTGAGCTCTGTATCAGCTTTGTTTTTGACAGGTGGTTCTGAGAAACTTCAACTTTTGATTCAGATAACTGCAAGGAAAGTAAAGCATTATTGTTTCTAGTAGTGACACTATTTCACTAGTTGTAGATGCTGAGTGAAACACTTTTCCATTCAACAGATTCTAAAATTCCGCTGCAGATTACAAAGCCAAGGCCAAGACCTTGTCAGTGCATTTCCAGTAAATTGAATCACCAGCTGCTCCAGAAGTATTCACATGCGAGTAGCTTTTCCCGATATTTGGCAAGACAAATTCAAGTCAATATAATATATTTAAAGTAAAAGGGCCCAACCAAAATCCAAATAAAATAATTTGTCATAAATTTACCAGCATTACAAAGATGGTTGGAAGAAACCACTTCCTCCCCTGACCTTATGATACCAGCTGATTTTCTGTGTCCTGTTCATGAGACAGTGAATCCCTCCAAGACTCTCAGTATGGTGGAAGACATGCTGGAAAATGATGCATGTATTAAGGTTTCTCAGGGTTTACAGGTCTGACAGCAAGCTAAGCAATGCCATGGATTTGTCTGCTCATCTTAAATACAACTTGATTGATGCCAGAATAGATTAAAATGCAATCAAAAATATTTGGTCACAACAAGAAAAATAAACAATGCAGAGATTTAAATACTAATACTACTAATAAAAACAAACAAAAAAGACACAGACCAAAAATACCCAACCTGAAGTGACACAATTATATGTAAAGTGACACAATATATATGCACAGCTGTCTTAATATTATATCAGGAAGATTTAATTTATCTTATCTCCCTAATTTACCATTGCCCTCCTGCTACAGCTGGCACAAAAGGTTTCATAATTTTCTTTATATCTTAGGAAAAGGTTAGATCTGATCACCAGATTACACATTTGGTCTTGCCTGTGAGCTACAGAATTCAACAGGAAACACTTTATGCAACATTTGCTTTATAAAAGTTATGTACAAAATACACCTTAAAAAAGATAACTTTATGAAATTTCTAGATCCCAAATATTTAAAGTGTCCAGAAAGCTTTAATATGTCTTTCAAAACATCCTATTTCTTCTTTTTCCAGGTGATAATTGATCTTTAGAGGCTTGAGAGGTGGGCCCTTGTGAACCTCATGAACTTCAATGTGGTGAAGTACAAGGTCCTGTGCCTGGTTCAGGGCAATCAGTCTCCATTTCAATACAGACTGGAGCCGAATGAATAAAGAGCAGCCCTGAGGAAGGGGACCTGGGGATAATGGTGGATGAAAAATTGGATGTGAAACAGCAAGACAGCATCCCGAAACCAACCATATCCTCAGTTGCATCAAAAGAAGCATGGCCAGCAGGTCAAGGCAAGGTGATTCTCTCCCTCTACTGTGCTCTAATGAGACCCCGTCTAGAGTGCTGTGCCCAGGTCTGGCATTCACAGCTCAAGATAGGTGTGGCCCCTCTCCTATGAACACAGGCTGAGAGAGTTGGGGTTGTTTAGCCAGGAAAAGGGAAGGCTTCAGGGAAGATTTACTGCAGCCTCTCAGTATATAAAGGGGGCTTATAAGACAAAGAGGGACCTTTTGGAAAGGATTGTAGTGACAGGACAAGGCTCAACTATTTTAAACTAAAAGAGAGAAGGGTTAGATTGGACAACCCAAACCATTCTAGAATTCTACGAGTTCATGACAATCTTGTAACTTACTTGATTGAAATGAAAGGATTTTCCTCCCTTAGATATGAAAAAAATATTTTTGTTTTGGATTTAGGAAACAATATAAGCATTGCCAAAGTATTCAATGGCATTTTAGATGTACTCATGATGTTCACAAATATTTAACAGATGAGTAATCTCAAGAAGACAAGTTAGATGCAGGAAAGGCTGGGTGATAAGTCAGTGCATACTCAGGGGGTTTTACAGTTGTTTTTTAAAGTAAAGAGTAAATTTTAAGCACTAAAGGTAGTCTCCTGTACTTAACATTAAACCATTTTCCTCAAAGAAAGATTAAAACTCCCTTACTCTTGCTGTTGCTTTATATATTCTATTTTAGAATACTTTTGTGGATTTTTTTTCTTTTTTGCTTTTCCTTATGTCCTCTATCAGCACAGTTATTAAAACAAATTTAAAACACTGAAACAGGAAAACTGTGTATCATTAATTTCTCACTTGCATGTTCAATATTACAGTAATTTTTCATATTAATGTGTACATTGATTTAGGCACATAGTCAAATCACTTTTGGTGAGGGAACCTTGGAATGCCTTTTAATGCCATTGCAAGGGGGCTTCATATGACTACCGAAAACTACCTTTCTTTCTGTCTCAAAAGTAGCCCACAGATCTCTTACTGATATAAGGAAAACAAGTGGAAATTTATAATTACATAAGAAAATAAAAGTGTTGTGATTTAGAATATTTCAGGATATTTTAAAATAGTTCTCAGTAGATGTCAGAAATTCACATACAAACCTATTTTGCACAGAATAAAGCACATTCTGAATTGTTGTTATGCACTGGCACATATGTGCATATACTTACAAACACATCATGGTATTACCACTGCCTATTAGTGTCATTTTGGACACTAATATCTGTTATGCCAAATGACAGTTTGGATTTCAGTGTTTGCAAAAGAGGAAAATGATACTTGGATTCCACCTGGGAATGGAAGTTATGTTGATTTTGAGGCCTTCTTCATGGAATTACATGTGAAAACACTGTGATACATCTGGCAGATTTTCAGCCAAAACATCAGACAGAATGTCCAGTGCCTGCGCCAGTGCCTGGAAAAAAGGCCACTTCATGGCATAGGCCATTCCTCATGGTATCGTTGACAGTCCTGTCTCTGTCACCTCACTCCAAAAACCACAGTGAAATTATACAAGATGTTAGTACAAATGCATCTTTATGTCCAGTCAGCAGCTGGGTTTGTATTTCTACTGGATGGACAACGAGGCAGAGCAATGCTGTGAGTAAACCTTGCCTCCTTTCTGACCATCTTGGCTCAGCTGCTGTATTCTTCTGATATCATATTAAAGATACCTATGTCCACATAAGATAACACCTCATTCATAACATTTTCTAAAGTCTGCTCAGTCTCATGTGTTTGTTTGTATTGATTTATTGAACTCTGGATAACAACACTGCCTTTCTGATGTGCAGTGAATAAGTAATTAGAGGTATTGCTTTGTGCTAGGACTAAGTCCCTCAGAAACACTAATGGGAGCTGGAAAAGTCACTTAGGTTATTACTCAAATCCCATTAAAAAACACTGAGTGACATATTTAGTTGTCAGAATTAGTAGATGACTGATTCATATGTTGCAGTAATTTATCTGAAGTGCAATTGATCCTGATTGCTACTGATTCTGATGTGTTTATGAGATTACTTAGTCATTCACCAGTACCCCCACATGATCATATAAAGTATATGGACACCTTTATCAAATTTACTTAATGAAATTATAAAAATGACCCCAAATAAATTGGAAATGGCAAATAAACTAACTTTTCATGTGTGTATGTTGTCACATATTTCCAGAATTTCCCTTGCAGTCAATAGCAATAACAGTGTGTATGCTGATGAAAAAACATGATAGTCAAACCTGTATACAACTGCGTCTACATACAATAAATGTGAATTTTGCAAGAACTAAAGCAGAGTTCTATCACAAGACTTTCTTTTTTCTCTTTTAGAGTCCTGTTTGACAGCTTTGTTCCTAAAGGGTGACAGCTAAAACCACTGAATTCTGTTTACAATACTTTTATTCAGACCTATATTTTTATTTAGAAGAGATAGAAAGAGGCAGGATTATATATATCTATCTTTGCAGAATATATTATATCTATCTTTATTAGCTCAATCCACTCCTATGTAAGAAGACCATTGACAGTGATCGTGGGTTGACGCTATAAATGAGTGTTATGAAAATCCAGTTCAGTTTTTAAAGAAGACACACATGAATCACAAGCAAACAACAAACAAATAAATAGTTTATTTATACACCTTCCTATATATGCTATATATAATAAACATATGTAAAATAGGGAATTATAGAAGGGATAAGCAGAGATGATATAAGTACACATATGGATATAGATATAGATATCTTTTTTTTTTCAGATATAAGGAAGGAATTTAAAAAGGGTCTGTTCATAGACTAACCAAAAACAAGAGAAATACTGTTGCCTCCTTCTGTTGGATTTTTTATTATTTCAAACCCAATTTTACATGTAATCTATAGCTAGCATTTTGTCTCTGCATATATTATTTCACATGCACTACAGTACTGAAGCAGCAAAACTGACACCTAGACAGCATAGTATTAAAATGTGTAATCTTTTCTAGAAAGCTGTGTATGGTATGTCACAGCACAGTCAACTTGCATTAGCTCAGTAAATCTGTACTGCATCACTGAACATTAGCTCCAGTTCATCCATTATGGTGCAGAGATTGCTTATTGTGTTCCCAGGGCTCTTTTATATGAAAGAGCAATAGTGCTGTCTGCCAAAATGGTCTTGCCCTGTCAGAGTAGTTTTAATTGAGCTGAGCCATAGGACCCTGCCCAGTGCTGTTACGGGAGCTGAGGACCATTTGGTGAATAGCACTCTATGAGATTATGGCTGTTAAGAGTATAATGGACAGTTACTGTAATATCCTACCCAACTAGAACACCATAAACATGTCCATAGGTAGTCATTTTACTTAGTTATCCTGTTTCCTAAAACAGTGTGGGTCTGCAGCTTTGTGTCTATCTTTTTCTGAAAATTATGGTTTATATTGGCAAAAAGTGTTATCCATTCTGTGGTCATGGGAGGGAGACAGAAGAGGCCATCTTTAGAAAGCAAACTTTTACTATTTAAATTCCTTTTGTATATTTATATCAACCATTTTACCCAAGCAGAATGAAAACTAATGATATTTAAATATTTTATGTATTTTTCCAATGATAATATGTTAATGATCCAATGGAAAAACTAGTTGACAAGGAAAATATTTTATTTTCAAGCTTATGAGAGATGATTGTAAATAATGATAAATATAAACAGCTGTAAATAAGCACCAAATAATTTACCTTTTCTGTTGTTTTATTTGAGTAGTTCTGACACTTAAACATATATTTCTTAATTTAAATAATTGCTTTCTGATTTCCAGTTGATTTACAAGGTACTGTATAAGATGAACAGCATGTCTGGAAAGAAACCAAGCAATAACTATTTCCTGTCAAGCTTATGCACATTTGTGTATGGATAAAAAAATCATGAGTCATCAAAATGAAATTAGAAATGCAAGTTCTTTCTGTTGGACTGAGGACATACATAAAAGCGCCCTTAATTTCATATCTCTGACAAATCACCAGAGATCAAACAAATAGAAATGGTGATTTCTTATCATGATGATGGTGGTAACTTGTGCAACCCCATTAATTCTAATAGGCTTATCTTTGTCAGGCAGAGATCTGTGAATATGAGGCTCATTGTGCTTCCATCCTGTATAGATGATCAATGTGTCTGCCTAGCAAAGACATGCCAGAGAATCACCAGTTTGCAATACAATGGCATTGTGAAGACCAGAGCTATTTTTTCAGAGATCAAAAAAAACCCAAAAAACCAAAACCAAATGCAGGCTTTGACAGGTTGGGACAATCTTTAGTTAATGCACTCCTTATAGTGAGTGGAGAGGAAAATAGATCTAAAAGGAAAAATTTTTCTAATGTTATTTTTAACCTCCTGTAAGGACAGAGTGAATTGCTGTACAGAAATGGCTATTTCTTTTGAAAATATTATGAACTATGTATATAGAGTATTTTCAAATGTTGAAGAAACATTAACAACCAGCCAAAGATAGATACACTTTTTATATTCTTTAGGTATTCTTATACAATCTAAAACAAAGCATGTTTGTTCTTTCATGTAGATTGTTCCACATATCTGAACTGGAAATCCCAGGTTCTGCAATGTATAAGTATTGTGAGAAAAGCATTTAGGCTATAAATATCTTTGTTAAGTCAAAAAATAAAACTAATTTCAAAATTGGGGATTTCTAATTCTCTATGCACTTGTAAGAATCTCTGGAAAACTATATCTCTAGTAGTCTACCTCTTCATGTAACCTGCCTCTTCATCTGTTGAAATGAAGAGAAGCCATAAAGCGATCAGTTTGTCCCAATGCTTCCTGGCCAATGAAGAAGACAGTCCTATGCTACTACCCTCCCACACTCCACTTCCATTCTTCCCATCTCATTTTGTCTATGTGTTGCATATCATGTTATAATCTTCAGTGGATCAATAGAGCTAAATGAATTGTTAAAAAAGTAAGCTTTTTTCTCTTTGTTTTCCTATCCATAGTGTCCTTTCCTCTCTTTGTCTGTTCCTCCTTCCCCTTCTCCCTTCCTTCTTTCCTCACTTTCTCTCATTCTAGTTATTTTTCTTAGGGCTAGCTAACAAGGGGTTAGATGCCACAGCTAGTGTTGAGGATTATATAGGAGTATCTCTGACAAAGACTACCACTGCATCAAAAGACCAAAAACTCAGTGGCAGCAGGATATTTGACTGACTGCCCAGTCTCAGCAGCCCTTGCCCTGACCAATCTAGAACTGACCCTTGCAGCTGTAGGGGCCACGATTTTAGCCTGTGCACATCTAGAACATAATTGACTTGGAATGACCTATGGGAGCACTTGTCATCCCTGCAGAAAATTTGTAAGATGAAAGCAAGTAGTGTGAAGTCACTGTTGGAAAGGGTATGTGAAACCTACTCTTGATCACTTTTTCATCACTAGGGAATCTGTAGATTGTAGCTGAGCCACTGTAGAGAGAAAATGCAGATCACTCTAGGTCAAAAGTGAAATGCCAGCTGGATGGAGGAAATTAGACATGGTGTACCATCTATTTTATCTGCCTATTTTTATCCAAGCTCCATCAGTTTCTTCCAACTGCCATTAAAATGGATAGCTAGAAACTTCCATGCTTCAGGACTCTACTCTTAATTAAAAGTAAATTTGGCTGATGAAGGAAGGTGGTGTTAAATAGTATCTTGTGAGTAATTTCATCATCAATGGAGAATTTGAAAACTGTTCCAAATAACATTACAAACAGCCAAGATATGAAAATTCCTTTTTTTTTCTACTGTCTTAGGTAAATTATCATGCGTTTTACAAGCCAGCATTTTTTGGGAGAAAGGACTGTGCTTTCCTCACAAATTAAATATGCAAAGGAGCTTAGACAGAAACACTTGAATTGTAGTGACAGAATATTTTGTTTTGTCTCTTACAAGTACAAACAATAAAAAATACACAGTAAATTCTATAGTAACAATTTGTAACATTCTTTTCCATATCTCTGACACTAACAAATTAAAATAATTTTCTCATTTCCATTGTTTTAATAACTTCTTCTTCAATTTTGAAACCAAAATGGAAACTAAAGGAAATGAAAGGAAATATCATTGCAAAAGCTGATTACATATTGTACCAGGGACTTCACTGAAAGAAAATTAATATAAAAGAAGCTGTTAGATTGTCACAGACAAATAGCAGGGAGATATTTTGGACCTGTATAGATTCTTTTCTACTCAAAAGAAGAAACTGTTGTAGTCTTGAATATCACTGAATGACATCTGTTGAAATATATAACTAAGAGTTGCCCTTTCTTTGCAACAGACAAAAAAAGACTGAAGTTTAAAAAGAATCCTGGAAATGTTTACCACCAGCTATTTTCATACAGCATAATAATAACTAGGACTATATAATACAAGAATACTGGTATATTCAATTTCAGGAAATTAACTCTGAGAGAATTAAAAAAGCCTATGAACAAAGTGAGATGCACTAAAATAAATTGGAAGAACTTTGGAAAATATTCAAAACTGCCCCTTGAATTCTGAAGGAAGTACATAAGAGTCAATATGAAACTAGTGAAAGATTCCATGAATTATCAAGGATGAAAAGGAATGTGAAGCTGGAGAAGAAGAAGTAAAAAAAGCAAAGAGGCATATTCAGGATTAATGAACATCTCTTGATAAGAACTATGTTGATAAGAGTTTACAAATTTAAAAGGCAGTCATAATTATTCTTACTTAAAACCTGTTAAATCCTGTAACTGTGGTTTGATCTGAAACTCAATGTGGCTAGCTTAATTTTTCTAGTACCTTGAGTAGGTTGATGAAAAAGAGACAGAAATTTTCCTTTCTCATTTATTGTGAAGGGTATTTAACACTTCAACAGCACTTGTGAAACAGAGATTAGAATAAAATATTCTGCTGACTGGTTTCAAGCCTATTCCTTCTCGAAAGTGACAATGAGATTCGTGTCTTCTCAAAATAAGTGAACAATGGCTGTGCTTTTCTTTTTTTTTAATTCTTTCTTAAAAAGAATTCCACAAAAACCCCCCAAACATGGAAACAAGGGTTTAAAATTATACTTGTAACACTCTGCGTTGATCAAGTTAAGTGTGAGCTGTAGAAACAGGATATAAATGGAGGAATTGTGGGTCTAGTAAGGCCCTATATTATGGACTAAGTAATAGGTTTAAATTGAGTCTTTCAATGGTAGAAATGTTTTTGATTGGTAACAGTATCTGTCTGGTATACTATTTGGGATTTTTTTTTCTGTATAAAATCAGAGCTATTTTAAATAAGACAACTTTGAGAAAGAGCCATTCCAAGGCGAAGTTGGCCATGATAAAGAGCTGTCCCACAGGGAAGGCAAGAGAGACCAAGATCTCTCCCAAGGGGATTAAGACAATGACAATAAGCTTTTCAAAGGGGAAGATGAACATGACAAAGAGTTGTTCCAATGGAAAGACTACAACATCTAAGAGCTGGCCCAGGGGGAAGATGACCTCAGCTACATCTGGGACAACCCCTTGGGCATGGTGAATGATGAGGACCCTCATATTGGTCCCAAGGAGGCACCCACATGTCCCAGCAGTGTGGGTACTGTCCTGGGTTGCAGTGTATTCTATTACCATCCCCATCAGCCGTTGAAATCAGGTGGGGCAGTGTTTCCTTGCCTCCTCCCCCCAGACTATCTTGCTGTTAATGGCCCATCATTGTCCTGCCGCATGACTCATAGATAACTCCCTCTGGACTATCATCTGTTAATGAGCCCAATCAACACCTGGCCTTATGACTCATTACCCCATTGTGAGATGCTCCACCCAGAGGGAGGAACCAAGCATCCCAGCGTGGATATAAGCTGAGGTTGAAAACCAGAGAGGAGACCTTTCCACTGGATTTCCAGAGGACAGGAGCTACACAGCCACCGGACCTTCTGAGGAAGAGCAGACCCTTTTTTTACAGGATCACCGCTTCAGAGGACTGCAGCCATAATTCTAGCAGACTGCTACCACCACCCTGCCTAACAGGGACTCAGGTTGTATCTTGACTCTGTCAGTTTGAACCAGTGTTTTCTTTTAGTTGTTTTTTCTTTCCTTTTCTTTAAACTTCCCCATTAAATTGTTATTCTGACTTGGTGCCTCCCACTGGTTTGTTTTCAAACTAGTACAGTACAGAGACAGCAGAAGAGGCAGTCGGTGACCTGCACAACACATCTCCTGCCTCAGCAGGTCCCACAGACACCATGCTGGCCACTGCTACCCTGGCTGGAGGTCCTGAGGAAGAGAAGCTCCCAAGGGGGAAAAGGCAGCAGCTTCTTCTGCCTTCAGCAAGCAGGCGACAGCAGCAGGGGCAGAGAGCCAGGTTGCTGCCCTGCACAGCCCCTGTTGCCCACACAGCCCCTTGTCTCCCCAGGTGGAAATCCAAGTCCTCAGCAAGCAGTGGGGTCTCTGCAAGAAATGGCCCTCCCACTTCAGGCGGGAGCTCTGGGCTCTGCACGGGCTGTTTCTGTGGTCCTGCATGGTGGGATAGCCAGAGGATTAGTGCCCCCCACTGCCAGTACCAGACAGGTCCCCAGAGAAGGCACCCTGAGGGAGCAACACATGGTGGGTTTGCTGTGAGCATGTTAATAAAAGATGCTGATTTTCCAAATGTGCTCATCTGTGCCTGGTCCATCTCAGGAGCAAGACAGGTGCAAGCCAGGCACCAGAGATTTGAAACTCGATAGCTGTATGGATGCTGTGGCCAAGATGGACGCCACTTGCCATGTCAACCATGATACCCAGTTTACACTGTGCAAGTGAATTCCCCCACAAGGACAAGGGTGGTTGATTTGGAGGTGTCCCTGGTTTCCATTTTCTTTGAAATAAAAAGTAACTTTTTCTCTTATTTGGCCTGATCTGTTTTTATAATGCCTGTGTAATTTTTAGGATCATATAAATTCTATGGACAGTAAAATACTTCCTTTTTTACAAGAGAAAAAAAAAACAAAGGAAATTAATTGTCACAATTTTTTCGGCAGCAAAAAACGCATTAAACAATGACATCGCCACCAGTGTGGAGAAGAATTCATCAATTCTAAGTATAAGCATTGAAAAAAATAAACTATATTTTTTAATCACCAGTTGACCACCATGAAGCAGAAATTTCTTCTCAGCAACTTGAAGATTGGAATAGGGGAAGTCTGCACAGATGTTACTAACACCTTCCCTTTGAAAACCTGCCTCATTGCAGGGCTTTTCCTTGTCTCTGTGGGGCAGGGTTTGTCTCACCACAGTGGGAGCATTACCTGCAGCTGCAGCTCTCTGTGGCCCTCACCTGAGTGGAATGGAGGTGTGCAGTGTGGGAGTTGCAGGTCCTTCCACTCTGGCATGACCTGTCAGGTGGTGTTGCCTGGGCACCCCAAAAGCAACTCATCCTGGGGAGTGCGTGGGGAGAAAAGCTTCAAGTCATGTTGAGATGGGACAAGAGGGAGCAAGAGGGAGCATTGCCAGATCAGAGGGTGGTGAGTCACTGGCACAGGTTGCCCAGAGAAGTTGTGGCTGTCTCATCCCTGGAACTATTCAAGGCTAAGTTGAACAGGGCTTGGAGCAACCTGGTCCAGTGGAAGGTGTGCCTATCCATGGCATGGGGTAGGATGAAATGACGTTTAAGGTCCCCTCCAACCCAAACCATCCTGTGAGACTATGGATAGCAGGGGCAGCAAGTTGGTCAAGCCCCCAGACCAGCACTGGGGTCCCACATCCAGCTTTATCTCTTTCTCCTCTGTTATACCACAAGACCCCTCCCATGGAGCAGCCCTCACAGCTGGGAGCTGTGTTAATCCACTGAATGAACTTCATGTTTCACTATCTGGATCCATACATAGCTTATAATATTTCTGAGGGGGGCTGAAACTTCTAACCATTGAAAGGGAAAGAACAATGAGATTTGAAACGGATTGTTCACACAAAATATAGGAAGACTTGACCTTTTGGTAGCAGGGGGGCTGCAGTGGCAGCCTCTATAAGAAGAGATGAGGGGCTGCCCTGCTGTTGGGCAGAGCCAGTCCCAACCAGCTCTAAAATAGAATTGCTGCTGGCCAAAGCTGAGATTATCAGTGATACCGGTGGTTGCCTCTGTGGTAACATATTTATGAAGTTGTAAAAAAACCCACAAAACCCCCACGAAACCCCCCACAGCAGCTGTGAGAGAGGAGTGAAAAAATGTCAGAAAAACATTCTTGCAGACACCAGGGTCCTGCAACATAAAGAAGGTG